>NC_134836.1:50827077-51522074 GCF_004210375.1 Tachypleus tridentatus
TCACAGGTACAGTGGTAAATGATGGGTGTCACAGGTACAGTGGTAAATGATGGGTGTCACAGGTACAGTAGTAAATGATGAGTGTCACAGGTACAGTGGTAAATGATGGGTGTCACAGGTACAGTGGTAAATGATGAGTGTCACAGGTACAGTAGTAAATGATGAGTGTCACAGGTACAGTATAGTAGTCACAATTATAGGTGTCATGGGTGTCACAGTACAGTGGTAAATGATGAGGTGTCACAGGTACAGTAGTAAATGATGAGTGTCACAGGTACAGTGGTAAATGATGGAGTGTCACAAGTTACAGTGGTAAATGATAAGTGTCACAGTGAGTGTCACAAGTACAGTGGTAAATTATAGGTGTCACAGTTACAGTAGTAAATGATGGGTGTCCACCAGGTACAGTGGTAAAAATTACAGGGTGTGGTAAATGATGAGTGTCACAGGTACAGTGGTAAATGATGAGTGTCACAGGTACAGTGGTAAATGATGAGTGTCACAGTTACAGTGGTAAATGATGGGTGTCACAAGTGTAAATGATGAGTGTGTCACAGTACAGTGGTAAGAAAAAATTGTCAAAGTAAAGTAAGTGGTAAATGATGAGTGTCACAGTTACAGTGGTAAATGATGATAGGTGTCACAGAGTACAGTAGTAAATGATGAGTGTCACAGTTACAGTGGTAAATGATGAGTGTCACAGTACAGTGGTAAATGATGAGTGTCACAGTTACAGTGGTAAATGATGGAGTGTCATCACAGTTACAGTGGTAAATGATGAGTGTCACAGGTACAGTTAGTAAATTATGGGTGTCACAGTTACAGTAAATGATGGAGTGTCACAGGTACAGTGGTAAATGATGAGGTGTCAAAGTAAAATGGAGTGTCACAAGTACAGTGGTAAATGTGTGTCACAGTTACAGTAGTAAATGATGAGTGTCACAGGTAAGTACAGTGGTAAATGATGATGTCACAGAAGTACAGTGGTAATTACATAGTAAATGATGAGTGTCACAGGTACAGTGGTAAATTATGGGTGTCCCAGTGGTAAAGATGAGTGTCACATACAGTAGTAATGATGATGTCACAGGTACAGTGGTAAATCACAAGTACAGTAGTAAATGATGAGTGTCACAGTTACAGTGGTAAATGATGGAGTGTCACTCAAGTACAGTGGTAAATGATGAGTGAGTACAGTAGTGTGTCACAGTTACAGTGGTACAAATTACAGAGTAAATGATGAGTGTCACAGGTACAGTGGTAAATGATGAGTGTCACAGTTACAGTAGGTAAATGATAGAGTGTCCACAGGTACAGTGGTAAATTATGGGTGTCACAGGTACAGTGGTAAATTATGGGTGTCACAAGTACAGTAGTAAATGATGGAGTGTCACAGAGTTACATGAGTGTCACAGTAAATGATGATGAGTGTCACAAATTTACAGTGGTAAAATGATGAGTGTCACAGTTACAGTAGTAAATGATGAGTGTCACAGGTACAGTGGTAATTATAGGTTATCCACAAGTACAGTGGTAAATGATGAGTGTCACAGGTACAGTGGTAAATGACAGGTGTCACATTACAGTGTAGTAATTATGGGTGTCACAAGTACAGTAGTAAATGATGAGTGTCACAGGTACAGTGTGGTAAATTATGGGTGTCAAAAGTAAAAGTGGTAAATGATGAGTGTCCACAGGTACAGTGGTAAATTATAGGTGTCTACAGTACAGTGGTAAATGATGGGTGTCCACAGAATTACAGTGGAAATGAGTAAGTGGAGTGTCACAGTTACAGTGGTAAATGATGAGTGTCACAAGTACAGTAGTAAATGATGAGTGTCACAGTTACAGTGGTAAATGATGAGTGTCACAAGTACAGTGGTAAATGATGAGTGTCACAGGTACAGTGGTAAATGATGAGTGTCACAGTTACAGTAGTAAATGATGAGTGTCACAGGTACAGTGGTAAATTATGGGTGTCACAAGTACAGTAGTAAATGATGAGTGTCACAGGTACAGTGGTAAATGATGAGTGTCACAAGTACAGTAGTAAATGATGAGTGTCACAGTTACAGTGGTAAATGATGAGTGTCACAAGTACAGTGGTAAATGATGAGTGTCACAGGTACAGTGGTAAATGATGATGTCACAGTTACAGTAGTAAATGATGAGTGTCACAGGTACAGTGGTAAATTATGGGTGTCACAGGTACAGTGGTAAATTATGGGTGTCACAAGTACAGTAGTAAATGATGAGTGTCACAGTTACAGTGGTAAATGATGAGTGTCACAAGTACAGTGGTAAATGATGAGTGTCACAGTTACAGTAGTAAATGATGAGTGTCACAGGTACAGTGGTAAATTATGGGTGTCACAAGTACAGTGGTAAATGATGAGTGTCACAGGTACAGTGGTAAATGATGAGTGTCACAGTTACAGTGGTAAATTATGGGTGTCACAAGTACAGTAGTAAATGATGGAGTGTCACAGGTACAGTGGTAAATTATGGGTGTCAAAAGTAAAGTGGTAAATGATGAGTGTCACAGGTACAGTGGTAAATTATGGGTGTCACAAGTACAGTGGTAAATGATGGGTGTCACAAGTACAGTAGTAAATGATGAGTGTCACAGTTACAGTGGTAAATGATGAGTGTCACAAGTACAGTAGTAAATGATGAGTGTCACAGTTACAGTGGTAAATGATGGAGTGTCCACACAAGTACAGTGGTAAATGATGAGTGTCACAGGTACAGTGGTAAATGATAGGAGTGTCACAGTTACAGTAGTAAATGATGAGTGTCACAGGTACAGTGGTAAATTATGGGTGTCACAAGTACAGTAGTAAATGATGAGTGTCACAGGTACAGTGGTAAATGATGAGTGTCACAGGTACAGTAGTAAATTATGGATGTCACAGGTACAGTGGTAAATTATGGGTGTCACAAGTACAGTGGTAAATGATGAGTGTCACAGTTACAGTAGTAAATGATGAGTGTCACAGGTACAGTGGTAAATTATGGGTGTCACAGGTACAGTGGTAAATGATGGGTGTCCACAATTACAGTGGTAAATGATAGGTATCACAGGTACAGTGGTAAATTATGGATGTCACTGGGTACAGTGGTAAATTATGGGTGTCACAAGTACAGTGGTAAATGATGAGTGTCACAGTTACAGTAGTAAATGATGAGTGTCACAGGTACAGGTAGTAAATTATAGGTGTCACAAGTACAGTGGTAAATGATGAGTGTCACAGGTACAGTAGTAAATGATGAGTGTCACAGGTACAGTGGTAAATGATGAGTGTCACAGGTACAGTGGTAAATGATGGGTGTCACAAGTACAGTGGAAAATGATGAGTGTCACAGGTACAGTGGTAAATTATGGATGTCACAGGTACAGTGGTAAATTATGGGTGTCACAAGTACAGTGGTAAATGATGAGTGTCACAGTTACAGTAGTAAATGATGGGTGTCACAGGTACAGTGGTAAATTATGGGTGTCACAAGTACAGTGGTAAATGATGAGTGTCACAGTTACAGTAGTAAATGATGGGTGTCACAGGTACAGTGGTAAATGATGGGTGTCACAGGTACAGTGGTAAATGATGAGTGTCACAGGTACAGTGGTAAATGATGAGTGTCACAGGTACAGTGGTAAATGATGAGTGTCACAAGTACAGTGGTAAATGATGAGTGTCACAGGTACAGTGGTAAATTATGGGTGTCACAAGTACAGTGGTAAATGATGAGTGTCACAGTTACAGTAGTAAATGATGGGTGTCACAGGTACAGTGGTAAATTATGGGTGTCACAAGTACAGTGGTAAATGATGAGTGTCACAGTTACAGTAGTAAATGATGAGTGTCACAGTTACAGTAGTAAATGATGGGTGTCACAGGTACAGTGGTAAATTATGGGTGTCACAAGTACAGTGGTAAATGATGAGTGTCACAGGTACAGTAGTAAATGATGAGTGTCACAGGTACAGTGGTAAATGATGAGTGTCACAGGTACAGTGGTAAATGATGAGTGTCACAGTTACAGTGGTAAATTATGGGTGTCACAAGTACAGTGGTAAATGATGGGTGTCACAGGAACAGTGGTAAATGATGGGTGTCACAGGTACAGTGGTAAATGATGAGTGTCACAGGTACAGTAGTAAATGATGGGTGTCACAGTTACAGTGGTAAATGATGGGTGTCACAGGTACAGTGGTAAATTATGGGTGTCACAAGTACAGTGGTAAATGATGAGTGTCACAGTTACAGTAGTAAATGATGGATGTCACAGGTACAGTGGTAAATTATGGGTGTCACAAGTACAGTGGTAAATGATGAGTGTCACAGTTACAGTAGTAAATGATGAGTGTCACAGTTACAGAAGTAAATGATGGGTGTCACAGGTACAGTGGTAAATTATGGGTGTCACAGGTACAGTGGTAAATTATGGGTGTCACAAGTACAGTGGTAAATGATGAGTGTCACAGGTACAGTAGTAAATGATGGGTGTCACAAGTACAGTAGTAAATTATGGGTGTCACAAGTACAGTGGTAAATGATGGGTGTCACAGGTACAGTGGTAAATGATGGGTGTCACAGGTACAGTAGTAAATGATGGGTGTCACAAGTACAGTAGTAAATTATGGGTGTCACAAGTACAGTGGTAAATGATGAGTGTCACAGGTACAGTGGTAAATGATGAGTGTCACAAGTACAGTGGTAAATGATGAGTGTCACAGGTACAGTGGTAAATGATGGGTGTCACAGGTACAGTGGTAAATGATGGGTGTCACAAGTACAGTAGTAAATGATGGGTGTCACAGTTACAGTGGTAAATGATGAGTGTCACAAGTACAGTGGTAAATGATGAGTGTCACAGTTACAGTAGTAAATGATGAGTGTCACAGGTACAGTGGTAAATGATGGGTGTCACAAGTACAGTGGTAAATGATGAGTGTCACAGGTACAGTGGTAAATGATGAGTGTCACAGTTACAGTGGTAAATTATGGGTGTCACAAGTACAGTAGTAAATGATGAGTGTCACAGGTACAGTGGTAAATTATGGGTGTCAAAAGTAAAGTGGTAAATGATGAGTGTCACAGGTACAGTGGTAAATTATGGGTGTCACAAGTACAGTGGTAAATGATGAGTGTCACAGTTACAGTGGTAAATTATGGGTGTCACAAGTACAGTGGTAAATGATGGGTGTCACAAGTACAGTGGTAAATGATGAGTGTCACAGTTACAGTGGTAAATGATGGGTGTCACAGGTACAGTGGTAAATGATGGGTGTCACAGGTACAGTGGTAAATGATGGGTGTCACAGGTACAGTGGTAAATGATGGGTGTCACAAGTACAGTGGTAAATGATGAGTGTCACAGTTACAGTGGTAAATGATGGGTGTCACAGGTACAGTGGTAAATTATGGGTGTCACAAGTACAGTGGTAAATTATGGATGTCACAGGTACAGTGGTAAATGATGGGTGTCACAGGTACAGTGGTAAATGATGGGTGTCACAGGTACAGTGGTAAATTATGGGTGTCACAAGTACAGTAGTAAATTATGGGTGTCACAAGTACAGTGGTAAATGATGAGTGTCACAGTTACAGTAGTAAATGATGGGTGTCACAGGTACAGTGGTAAATTATGGGTGTCACAAGTACAGTAGTAAATTATGGGTGTCACAAGTACAGTGGTAAATGATGGAGTGTCACAGTTACAGTGGTAAATGATGGGTGTCACAGGTACAGTGGTAAATGATGGGTGTCACAGGTACAGTGGTAAATTATGGGTGTCACAAGTACAGTGGTAAATGATGAGTGTCACAGTTACAGTAGTAAATGATGGGTGTCACAGGTACAGTGGTAAATGATGGGTGTCACAAGTACAGTAGTAAATTATGGATGTCACAGTTACAGTAGTAAATGATGGGTGTCACAGGTACAGTGGTAAATGATGGGTGTCACAGGTACAGTGATAAATTATGGGTGTCACAAGTACAGTGGTAAATGATGAGTGTCACAGGTACAGTAGTAAATTATGGATGTCACAGGTACAGTGGTAAATTATGGGTGTCACAAGTACAGTGGTAAATGATGAGTGTCACAGTTACAGTAGTAAATGATGGGTGTCACAGGTACAGTGGTAAATGATGGGTGTCACAAGTACAAGTAAATGATGGGTGTCACAGAGTACAGTGGTAAATGATGGGTGTCACAGGTACAGTGGTAAATGATGGGTGTCACAGGTACAGTAGTAAATGATGGGTGTCACAGGTACAGTGGTAAATGATGGGTGTCACAGGTACAGTAGTAAATTATGGGTGTCACAAGTACAGTAGTAAATGATGGGTGTCACAGATACAGTGGTAAATGATGGGTGTCACAGGTACAGTAGTAAATGATGGGTGTCACAGGTACAGTAGTAAATGATGGGTGTCACAAGTACAGTGGTAAATGATGGATGTCACAGGTACAGTGGTAAATTATGGGTGTCACAAGTACAGTGGTAAATGATGAGTGTCACAGGTACAGTGGTAAATTATGGGTGTCACAAGTACAGTAGTAAATGATGGGTGTCACAGATACAGTGGTAAATGATGGGTGTCACAGGTACAGTAGTAAATGATGGGTGTCACAGGTACAGTAGTAAATGATGGGTGTCACAGGTACAGTGGTAAATGATGGGTGTCACAGGTACAGTAGTAAATGATGGGTGTCACAGGTACAGTGGTAAATTATGGGTGTCACAAGTACAGTAGTAAATGATGGGTGTCACAGATACAGTGGTAAATGATGGTGTCACAGGTACAGTAGTAAATGATGGGTGTCCACAGGTACAGTGGTAAATGATGGGTGTCCACAAGTACAGTGGTAAATGATAGGTGTCACATGTACAGTGGTAAATGATGGAGTGTCACAGGTACAGTGGTAAATGATGGGTGTCACAGGTACAGTGGTAAATGATGGGTGTCACAGGTACAGTGGTAAATGATGGGTGTCACAAGTACAGTGGTAAATGATGAGTGTCACAAGTACAGTGGTAAATGATGAGTGTCACAGGTACAGTAGTAAATGATGGGTGTCACAGGTACAGTGGTAAATGATGGGTGTCACAGGTACAGTGGTAAATGATGGGTGTCACAAGTACAGTGGTAAATGATGGGTGTCACAGATACAGTGGTAAATGATGGGTGTCACAGGTACAGTGGTAAATGATGGGTGTCACAGGTACAGTAGTAAATGATGGGTGTCACAGTTACAGTAGTAAATGATGGGTGTCACAGGTACAGTGGTAAATGATGGGTGTCACAAGGTACAGTAGTAAATGATGAGTGTCACAGGTACAGTGGTAAATGATGGGTGTCACAAGTACAGTGGTAAATGATGAGTGTCACAGTTACAGTGGTAAATGATGGGTGTCACAGGTACAGTGGTAAATTATGGGTGTCACAAGTACAGTAGTAAATGATGGGTGTCACAGAAACAGTGGTAAATGATGGGTGTCACAGGTACAGTAGTAAATGATGGGTGTCACAGGTACAGTAGTAAATGATGGGTGTCACAGGTACAGTGGTAAATTATGGGTGTCACAAGTACAGTAGTAAATGATGGGTGTCACAGATACAGTGGTAAATGATGGGTGTCACAGGTACAGTAGTAAATGATGGGTGTCACAGGTACAGTGGTAAATGATGGGTGTCACAAGTACAGTGGTAAATGATGAGTGTCACAGGTACAGTGGTAAATGATGGGTGTCACAGGTACAGTGGTAAATGATGGGTGTCACAGTTACAGTAGTAAATGATGAGTGTCACAGGTACAGTGGTAAATGATGGGTGTCACAAGTACAGTGGTAAATGATGGGTGTCACAGGTACAGTGGTAAATGATGGGTGTCACAAGTACAGTGGTAAATGATGGAGTGTCACAGGTACAGTGGTAAATGATGGGTGTCACAGGTACAGTGGTAAATGATGAGTGTCACAGGTACAGTGGTAAATGATGAGTGTCACAGGTACAGTGGTAAATGATGGGTGTCACAGGTACAGTGGTAAATGATGGGTGTCACAGGTACAGTGGTAAATGATGGGTGTCACAGGTACAGTAGTAAATGATGGGTGTCACAAGTACAGTGGTAAATGATGAGTGTCACAGGTACAGTGGTAAATGATGAGTGTCACAGGTAGAGTAGTAAATGATGGGTGTCACAGGTACAGTGGTAAATGATGGGTGTCACAGGTACAGTAGTAAATGATGGGTGTCACAGGTACAGTGGTAAATGATGGGTGTCATAGGTAGTAGATTGTGGGTGTCCTTTCAACAACATAACAAAGTAGGTTACATTTAAAGAATAAAGGTTTTTCTTGAGAGGGCCTTATAGCCTTAAGAAAATACATTCAAACTTCAACATCAATGAAAACAAACATTTTGAATATGTTTTTACTGTTTTTTTCCTCAATGTCAATGAAAAATACACATGAGTGTTCTGAACAGAAATACCACTCTTTGTTTTAAGACGGATTGATTGACTCAAAATATTAAATCAATTCTAAATCTTAAGTTATCGTACATTTTGCAAAATAAACACGCGTTTAAGTTTGGCGTGTTAATTGCAAAATCACTACATAAAAGATGCATTTTGCACAGACATGTGTACATATCAAATAATTTATAATGGTTAAATACAGTTAAATTTCAGAAATAAAATCTTTGGAAGAAACTTATCGGTTAAGGTCAACAATGCTAATAAACAAGTCACTGTCTTTCTGACAACGTTATTTGTTAAGTATAGAAATTCTTATTATTAAATTGGTTCATGCTGTTTAAAAGTTTATATGTAACAACAGATAGAAAATTAGATACACAAACAGACAGACAGATTTTGTTTTCTACCTTGAGAGCTGAATAATTTCATAAACTTGACTCTGTATCAATTATGTTCGAAACACAGCATCACATGAATTAGTTCTTTCAACTGTTTCCAATCTATAGTTTCCATTACTTCTGTTTGTTTCCTCCACGATTTCACGTAAACCCTTCTGCCGAAGCAACATGCATTTAAATACTACATAGTAACCGCTAGATGGCGATATTAGTATTCAATGCCGTAAAGAAGAGCCAGCTTACAGTCTTTAGCACTGGAACGTTCCTGTTGGTCAGAATGTGCCAACCATACGGCCATAAGACTTTGGCATCTCGCACCTGAAGCTTTATTACGTGGGATGACGCTTTTCTTGAGACGCCTTCTATTGATCGTATAATGCTAGAAACGCTACAGAGCCGTTCCGCACCGGCGCTTGACTTGAACAATCAATCAGAGACCCCAAACTTTAACGACGAGTATTTTAGCAGAAAACATAGCACAGGACCTTTGCCTGAGGAATGCTAGATTAATTTTTTACCAAGAAAATATTGTTTTATTAATTTGAAGAGTTCGACACACAAAATGGGTTCAGGTCAATCTCTTGTGTGTTTTTCTTACAGCAAAGCCACATCGGGCTATCTGCTCAGCCCACCGAGGGGAATCGAACCGCTGATTTTAGTGTTGTAAATCCGGACACATACCGCTGTATTAGCGGAGGGCAGGTCAATCTCTAAATAAACCTGGACTAAAGTTAATTAATTCTTAGAACGTGTTTTTTTGTTTTATCAAAATGCTAGGCTGTTCATTTTGTGCTCTTGCATCAAAGCTAGTTAAAGATATGTTCTTTGTTTCTCTGTTCCGGAGGCTACATCCGTAAAGAGGAGATACCATGTGTTTTAAGGCGAGGGCTCCAAAATTAGGAGAAGTGGTAATCATAATGGCAAATACACGAACATGTTTATAAAACGTGCATGTAAAATGTTAAAAATAATAAATAAATTTCAAAACATGTTGTTTGCAATGAAACTAAGGTAACGTGTACTTAGTATTTATACACTTTCTTCGTGGGGGATCAGTTCAGGATGGGGAATGATCAGAAGTATTCTCACACCCAGAAAGCTTGAGAACAGGTATCAGGTAACTGTTAAATCAAATTCTTACTTGTTTGTTCAATAATTAGGTCACAAAGTCTAATTTCGTGTACAAAAGCTGCAATTTACATGAGAGGGTAACATTTATGTTTGGGGAAGAGATTTTCATGGTTTGCACGAAGCTAAAATGATACCGTAGAATTTACTTTATTTCTCACATATATATATATATATATATATGTACAGACCCGTGCACTTAACACACACACACACATATATATAAGCCATTTAGTTTCTTGCCTGGCATGACCATGTGGTTAGGGCGCTCGATTCGCTATCTATGGGCTGCGGGTTCGAATTCCCGTCACACCAAATATACTCGCTCTTTCAGCTGTGGGTGGCGTTATAATATGACGGTCAATCCTATTCGTTGGTAAGAGTTGGCGGTGAATGGTGATGACTAGTTGCCTTCCCTCTAGTCTTACACTGCTAAATTAGGGACGGCTAGCTCCTCGTGGAGCTTTGTGTGAAATTCAGAATAAACAAAACTTATAATTAAATAAAGTAAATAAAGATTAGACGTTCGGTTAAAGTCACTAACTTTTAGATGAACTAAAACGGCGAATTGTAGTCTCTATACTGGTGAATTTAGAAAGGCAGCCGCTCAATCTATAAATTTTCTTATGACTCAGAATACTGCAATCCCTTGGTCCCTTAGAGAGTGACCAACAGCTGGCCGCTTGGGCAGGGTCCTGTTTTCTTTTATTAGCACTATTGAATACTGCAAATTACTTCGAAAACAGAGTAATTACACTATGTAAAACAAATTTTGTGCCTGGATAGTATGTGTTATTTATTAATTACTTACGTTGTAAAAGCACAGAAAATGGCCAATTTTCCCTTCAAACTTTGCTTCTGTGACCTGGATAATGAAATTCAGAATTAACCTATTTTCTATGTAAAAACGGGCAAATTTGCACATTTTCATTTACATAAGGTCTGAATAAAACAACATATGAATCAATATTTACATGTATTTTCACTAAAGTTATACAAAAATGGTTAGAAGTGAGTAGTTTTTCAAGATTTGTGACTGCAATGTAAATCACTTTCACGTATCAGCCCCCAGATATAGTCTCGGCATTCGACTTTGTTAGACCAAGATCCCTGATCAAGTCATTGAGGTCTCTTAGGTTGGGGTAGTATGGGTTTCTCTCACCAGTTGCACCTCTGAAATTGTAATCTGGATTTTCAGTGTATACCTTCTCTTGTGATTTGCTGCTCTCTTCTGAGGATGGCTGCTTTCTCTCTGGCGGAGTTGGTACAGGGAGCTCAGGGCAGTGTGGCGCTGGGGCGATGGATGATGGAAGGTCTAGATACATTATAGCAGATGCATTCTTGCCAGCCCGAAGTTTGGAAGGGTCCACCATGCAGAAGTAGCAATTGCTTGAGTGGTCAGTGAGTTTACGCCAAATTCTTGGAATAGCGAATTCACGGCTCTCTTTTCCCCTCTGTACCATTCTGCAAAAGAGCAAAATAAAATTGTTATTATGAAGAATAAGTTTATTTCAACCACAACTAATGTGTGAGATTTATGCAAAAAATATTTTATATGTGATATTTTTTCCATACTATTGGAAATTTAAGAAAGATATTTAAATTTTAAAAGGTCTAAAATTTGTATAACATAAAATCTTATTATTCAAGCAAGGAAAAATTGTCCGTCTCGCAGGTAAAATGAGGTGCTTAGGGTTTGTCTTGATCCCCGACAGGCATGCTGAAATTTGCCTTGTAGACTTCAAACATGTTAGCAGATGCTGTCACAGAATACTTTTTCGCTCTTTCTTGATAAATTGGCAACATACATAGCATAATGCGTCTGGAGAATGCTCAGCTTCTTGACGCCATCTCTGATAAAATCAGATAGGTCTCTGCGTTCACTTAGGCACCTAGAATTAAAATGAAGTGTTAAGCCCCTGTATACATATTACTATGGAAAGTTCTAGAAAATTCTAAAAGGTTCTTGAAAAGTCTCGTAAGTTCTACAACATTCTAGAACATTCTTGTAAGTTCTACAACGTTCCAGAAAGTTCGAGAAAATTCTCTGTCAGCTACTCAGCACTGAATCTGTCTGGAATGTTTTGAAAAATGGGTAAATTTGAACATTTCATTATCCAGGTCACAAAAGCAAACTTTGAAGATAAAAATAGGTATTTTCCATTTACTCCAGGCATAAACAATTGAGAAATAACACTTTCTGCTCAGGAACAAAAAAAAAGTAAAGATTTTGTTACATAGTGTTATCATTGGAGCATAATCGGCCAATGTTAGAAGAGAAATTGCAAAGTATTTAAAGCAAATTTTATTTCACTAAAATGATTAGTCAAAACTGTTAAAGATTTAATATAAAACAGACCCCGATCTAATCAAACAAACAAGTTTAACCGACCTAGTGGTTCAGCTGTGAGTCTGCAGGCTTACTACACTAAGCATCAGGTGTCAATACCTGTGAAAAGCAGAACACAGATAGCCCATTATGTAACTTTGCGTTTACAACAACTAAACAAACTACAATTAAAAACACTCCCGGGATTCCTTTTAAGTAACATCGCTAGTTTGCTTGCGTCTATGCTTAATGGGAATGACGAATACGGGCAAAGAAAGCAAATGCGTCACCAGAATTAATACCTTTTATGGATGTAAAACGCTGCAAAGTTTGCTCACATATATATCGCTTTTGGAAAAGGATCATATGCTTGTTTTTATCTACAAGAAATAGTTCGTTTGTCTGCTTGATAATTTCGCGCACGCTACGAGATGGAGGACTATTCGCACATATTCGTCTCTACTTTCAAAGTTATCAATAGACCAAAGACAACTTGTCAACAGCACCCCCATCTGTCAATTACTGAATTGCTCTTGTGTGCTTGTATTGTTGGATATGGCTTCCGGTAATATAGTGCTCTAAAGTAACCCTAAAGTGCGGTAACAGGAAGCACACCATGAATCTTTGAATTAACAGTTTTGGCGCTCTAATCACTGAACCATATCTATCCTGGCCTACGAGGAGTAGATAGCTGTAACGCAGTATGACAGTAACACACCAAACATGCTATCCCTTTCAGCCGCAGGGCCGTTATAATATTACGGTCAGTCCCACTATTCGTTGGTAAAAGAGTATCCCAAGAGTTGGCTGTGGGTAATGATAACTAACTGCCTTACCTCTAGTCTTATGCTGCTAAATTAGGGACAGCTAGCGCAGATAGCCCTCATATAGCTTTGCGCGAAATTCAAAGACAAACAAACATAAACCACAAAAAGAAACAAGAGAGAATCTTCAACATCAACGGAACATGAAATTCTTTCATAGAGGATTAGGGTAAATTCGTCTATGAACCTTTTTCCCTCATTTTATTAGCTATATTTTTTGTGCGCTTGCGATACCAAGTGTGGGGCGTGCATGTACATGATCCAGTTTTATTACTCATCAGAATCTCTACCAACCCACCCTCAAATTTGAATTATTTTTAGGCAGAATTACAGTAAATTAATCTATGAAACCTTGGGCGTGGTCAAACAGATCACCCCAAAGAGTTTGACCTCCTGAGTATAAAACTACTATTAAATCACAAATCGGTCAAGAGATGATGGAGATATATTAACTAAAAGTTTGTACTTGAAAAAACAACCAAAAAACACGGAACCCATTCTGTGCGCCGCAGCTAAAATACACTATTTGTGAATTTCGCGCAAAGCCACTCGAGGACTATCTGCGCTAGTCTTCACTAATTTAGCACTGTAAGACTAGAGGGAAGGCAGCTAATCATCACCACCCACCGCCAACTCCTGGGCTACTCTTGTACCAACGAATAGTGAGATTGACCGTTACATTATAACGTCCCCACGGCTGAAATGGCAAAAATGTTTGGTGCGACCGGAATTCGAACACCTTAACCTATCCGGCCATGCTGGGCCTACACTATCTAACATTATACCTCATTAAATTCTAATAATGGCCAATTCAACCTTCATCATGCCCCCACCACAAAAAACATTATGCAAGGCTACAGTTGTTAATGTTTTGAGATTTAACCTCTTTTCTTTAGAAATACAAGAAATGATATCATTTAATATTTGTGAATAAATTGACATCAATATAAGAAATACTGACGAAAACATAGTAATAATAGTTGAAGTGTAAAACGTCGGAAAATAAATTGAAGTACATTTAAACCTGAACTGTCTTTCATTCCAGCTAAAATGATTGATTACTACTGTTAAAGATTTAAACCCGAGCTAACCAGTCAGTCTTTAATAAAATTGTAATCCAGAATTTAAGATTTTGTGTCAAGTGTATGTCAGACTTGAAATAAACGGAAAATAATATATAAAAGAATTTGTTAACATGATTTCATGTTCTTTGTATTGTCCTATTTACATGTTTTTTGTGTGTTCATCCTCCTCATGAGCACACCTGAGTTATTTAGTCGTGGGCTTTTCTATCATATGTGCCCTGGCATGGCCAGGGGGTTAAGGCACTCGACTCGTAATCTGAGGATCGCGGATTCGAATCCTCGTCACACCAAACATGCTCGCCCTTTCAGCCATGGGGACGTTATAATGCGACGGTGAAGAGTAGCCCAAGAGTGGGCGGTGGGTGGTGATGGCTAGCTGCCTTTCCTCTCGTCTTACACTGCAAAATTAAGGACGGTTAAAGCAGAGAGCCCTTGTGTAACTATACGAAAGTTCAAAACAATCTTTCATATTTCTTGTCAGTAAATTATAAGTTTTAAAAGTACTGGCTAAACAATGGGCTATCTCTGATTTGCCCATCGCAGGTGTCAAAAATCGATTGTTAGAGTTATAAATTCATAGATTAACCGCTGTGCCATCTAATGGTCGTAATTTTAAGGACAAGCTAACGTAACGTGTGAGAAAATGTATTCCTTCAGTCTAACGTTTCTTTATAGCGTTTCCAGACTTTGCACAGGAAATGTTTATTTTTTTAAATTAAATCTAGCGTATAAAATAATTTGATTCAATAGAAACACAATTTCTTTACAGTTCAGAAAAGTGAATGCAATGTTATAAGAATGAGCAATACAATACATTTACTTGTATACATTTCCTGTTAAGATAATGTGCCCGAAAGGTATTCAACTACAAACAAAAGGTAAATTCAATTCGAAATTTATTTATACTTGGAGCGGTTATTTCTTGCACAAATAAGAATGAATAACCATAGTGTACTCTCAGATTATATGGTTCGCTTACTTGTTATAAAAAAATGCAAAAAATAAAGTAAAAACAACCCTTATAAAATATCGATTTCAATTGAAAATTTAGATTATAAATGGCATTAAATGTAGCCAAATTGAAAAAAAGAAAAACAAAGACTGCTACCTAATACATGTTTGAAAGGAATATTGAGGCTAAAAATCGGGTTTCGATAACTGTATATTTTGAAGAGACATATAACAGATAATATGTACTTGAGGGTAAAATAACATCATTTGTATTCAAGAAAGACAAACAACACATCATCTGTGTTCTGAAGAGACGGATAACGCATCATATGTACTTGGAGAGAAAAATAGCATCACTTGTATTTAAGAGAGTTTGTTTGGAAATTTCGCACAAAGTTACTCGAGGGCTATCTGTGCTAGCCGTCCCTAATTTTGCAGTGTAAGACTAGAGGGAAGGCAGCTAGTCATCACCACCCACCGCCAACTCTTGGGCTACTCTTTTACCAACGAATAGTGGGATTGACCGTCACATTATACACCCCCACGGCTGGGAGGGCGAGCATGTTTAGCGCGACGCGGGCGCGAACCCGCGACCCTCGGATTACGAGTCGCACGCCTTACGCGCTAGGCCATGCCGGGCCATTTAAGAGAGACAAACAAACATCATTTGTATCCTGGAGACACGAACAACACATCTTTTGTATATTCTGTTGTAACTTTGCGCTTAACAACAACTCCTCAATCAATTAAAAGAAAATTCGCGTAGGTTCTAGAAATATCGAAATACTGTTCTCGTAATACACTGTTTGTTGTTTTTAAATTAAGCACAAAGCTACACAATGGGTTATCTGTGCTTTGCCCACCACGGGTATCAAAACCCGGTTTTTAGCGTTGTAAGTCCGCAGACATACCGTTGAGCCACTAGGGTGCTCCTAATATATTCCTTTCATGGTAGCTATATGGCAGTTAAAAAGAAATACTTATTACCTCCATAATTTTTTTTATAAGCACTACAACTATGAAAGGCCTAACTGTATATTTCTTCGTTCACTAACCCAATCTGTGCTAATGAGTCTTAAATAGGCGAATTTGAAGTCGACAGCAGATGACGCGGCAAGTCAAGGAATCATTAGGCCTATATCTCACAGTTTATATTTTAAAATTTACCTTTGCTGAAACTGAATGTAGTCTGCAATACAGTAGAGACAACTGTTGTAGCTTTCTTCCAAAATTCACAATTGCTAAAAATAAAAACAATAAAAAAGGTTTTTGACTGAAATACTCAGGTCTCTAACACAATATAATTTTACTTCCAATTAAAGATAAATTCAAATGTTTAGTCTACCACATATTCAGCGATCGCAGTTTACGTTCATTTAGTTACATTTTAATAACTCGAACTGAAAATGTTATTAATATAAATTCCTAATAAAGCATTTAAAATACGAAAAAGTGAATGTGAGTTCGTTACCTTCCCATGGAACAATAACGAAAAAAAAATTAATTTGCAATGTAACAACTTAAAAGCAACGAAAAGGTTGCTTCGCGTTTTTTGTATGTTAAATGTAAGAGCTTACTTCAAATCGATCCAGAAAGTCATTACACGAAATGCAATTTACAGCAATCCTGTAAAAATAATGCTAAACAATAATAAATATACGGATAAGATAAATCTTTCAGTTTGGGAACTCGAATTTGTGGGAAAAGATAGAAGACATAAAAGAAATACTGGATGAGGATACGGAAGGGTTAGGATCGCTTAAAGAAACACTGAACGAATGGAAATAAAGAATTGTTGAGCTGTAGATTATTTGTTTATTATTATCTTATTACCTGTGTAAAACTTATCCGTATTGTATTATTAATTTTATTTTAGCCAGTGTTATGTTTGAATGTCAATTGAATTTATTATATTCTGGTTTGAATTTTGCGCTAGGCTACACGAGGGCTATCTGCACTAGCTATCCCTAAATAACAGTGTAAGACTAGAGGGAAGGCTAGTCATCACCACCCACCATTAACTCTTGGGCTACTCTTTTACTAAGGAATAGTGAGCTTGACAGTCACATTATAATTCCCCCATGACTGAAAGGGCGAGCATGTTTGGTATGACGGGAATTCGAACTCGCAACCCTCGGATTACGAGACAAGTATCTTAACCACCTGGCCATGCCGGGCGTGTTATCTTTCATATAAACGTATTGTATCATTCATTACCTTATTGGCCTGGCATGGCCAAGCGCGTAAGGCGTGCGACTCGTAATCCGAGGGTCGCGGGTTCGCGCCCGAGTCGCGCTAAACATGCTAGCCCTCCCAGCCGTGGGGGCGTATAATGTGACGGTCAATCTCACTATTCGTTGGTAAAAGTGTAGTCCAAGAGTTGGCGGTGGGTGGTGATGACTAGCTGCCTTCCCTCTAGCCTTAAACGCCTAAATTAGGGACGGCTAGTGCAGATAGCCCTCGTGTAGCTTTGTGTGAAATAAAAAAAAAACCAAAAAAAGACAATGAATTGCATGTTTTACACATAAAGTATAAATTAAGAAGATTTTTTTGTTTGTGAATTTCGCGCAAAGCTATACGATGGCTATCTGCACTAGCCGTCCATAATTTAGCAATGTAAGACTAGAGAAGGCAGCTAGTCACCACCACCCACTACCAACTCTTGGACTAATCTTTTACCAAATAATAATGGGATTGACCGTCACATTATAACGCCCTCACGGCTGAAAAGGAGAGCATGTTTGGTGTAATAGGGATTCGAACACCCCCGACCCTCGGATTACGAGTCGAGTGCCTTAACCACCTGGCCACGCCAGGCCTTTTTGGTAAACCGTCCATTTTACTAAAGCTACAGCTCTGGTGGTGTATAATTTATTTATGTCCTCAAATCTAAAATAGACAATTTACGATACATATCTGTTATAGACAGTTATTTTATTTAGTCACTTGCTGTTGTTTTCTCAATGTACAAGTCATTCTGAAATTGTAAGACTTGGCAACGTGTGTGTGTTTTCATTTAGCAAAACTACCTCGAGCTATTTGCTGAGTCCACCGAGAAGAATCGAACCCCTGATTTTAGCGTTGTAAGCCTTGGCAGCGTTGTTAAATAATAACGTCAAGACTTTACAGTGTCGTGTGCAAGATGTTAGACAATGAAACAAATTATCATATGAATCTCGATTTATTAACATTAATTTATTTACGAAATTGTTATAATTATTATTATAATAATACTATCATTTTAACACTTCAATAATGCACAAACAACAGATCTTACAAAATAATTTTCATATAATATTAAAAAACAATTTATCTAGTCCTCCGAAAATTATGGGACTCAACGTGAGGGGTTGTGGATACGAATTCCGTTTCCCAATATGCTTGCCCTTTCAGCCTCGAAGGCTTTATAATGTTATAGTCAATTCCACTATTCGTTGATAAAAAGCAGCTCAAAAGTTGGCGGTGGGTAGTGCTAACTAGCTGCCTTCCCTTTAATCTATCGCTTCAAAATTAGGGACAGCTAATGCAAGTAGTCCTCGTGTAACTTAGAGCGAAATAAAAAAAAAATCATTATTTCTTTACTAAGAGCTAAGAGAAATGCTTTACGAGAAAACAAAGTTTATCTTTTACTTACATTTGTTCATTACCATCAGTTTTATATCACAATTGCACAGAGAAGTGTCTGTTTACCAGTCACTGGTTATCTCATACTTGCAGGAAGATATAAGAAATTCCTGTGTGCAAGCGACAGGTTATATTTTACTCAAAAAAGAAACGTTTGTTTACAAGCAATAGTTCATCCCATACTCACGAAGAGAATGTATGTTTACAACGACTGTACACGTCTATTGTTATCAGCTTAATGTTTCTAGAATATTTAATCCTAGTGGTTTGCCATCATATAGAGCAACCAATGTTGTCTTCTTTGTTAGTTCTGTACCCAGAAAGTCGAAAGTATCTCTACTTATATGGGTGATTGCTATTAATGCAGAGTATGAAAATACCATCAGCCAAAGTACAATATTAATATTAAATATGCTCGCCCTTTCAGCAGTGAAGGCGTTATAATGTGACGGTCAATCCCACTATTCGTTGGTAAAAGAGTAGCCCAAAAGTTGGCCGTGGGTGGTGATGGCTAGCTGCCTTCCTTCTAAACTTACACTGCTAAATTACGGACGGCTAGCACAGATAGTCCTCGAGAAGCTTTGCGCGACGGGGATTCGAACCCGCGACTCTCGGATTATGAGTCCAACGCTTTAACCCACCTGGCCATGCCGGGCCTGATATTAATTAATTTGTTCCAGCGAAGAAAGATTCCTTTTAACTTCTTTTTCGTGTCAGTCAACATAACCCTTCGCCTGTAAGGTTGTTTCAATTTACTGTGAAATTCACAAAATAAGTTTTGTTAAACATTTCATTTTTAACTTTGTTGTTCTTGAAACGTGTAAAATATCACAATTATAAACATAAACAACCATTTATTTTATCTGATTTAATGGTTACTTCTATCATTTCTTGGATCCTTCTTATCAATAATGTTTTTGTTTTCCTGTTTTATCAGCAGTGCCCGGAAAAGGAAAACTTGCGTTATCTTTGTTTGCTTTCAGGTGGAAATGAAAGATATTGAATATTAACTTAAACGAAACTTACAAAAATAACGCAATGTAACTGACCTACCGAAATATAAAACATATCGTTCTGTTGAAAAGAAAGAGCAAAGAAATGTTCACAAAGATACAAAATTGGCCTTAATGAACATAATGTCATATCTAACTTCTTACATTAACGTGATAGTTTCTTTTCATGATTTATGCTTGACTGAAACTGGGTGTAACTCTATTCCAAATACATGATTGTTCTGTGAAAAATAATAAGAGATTAATATCTGTATAACCAAAGTGTTCAAACGTCGTAGAAACTTAGGACTGTTATCTGAGTTACTAGAACTGAATTCATTACCGATTAAAATATACAAATGCAGTACTGTGTCTGTGTGGATGCATGTGCGGTTCTACCTATTAAAGTGAATGTTACTTCCATATTAAATGTTTTACGAACTGTCTATATGAATGTATGTGTGGTACTACCAATTAAAGACGAATTGTCCTAATGATATCACTCTATTAATTGTTTCACAAACTGTATTTGTGGTACTATCTATTAAAGATGAGTTATACTAATGATATTACTCCATTAATTGTTTCACAAACTGTATTTGTGGTACTATCTATTAAAGATGAGTTATACTAATGATATTACTCCATTAATTGTTTCACAAACTGAATGTGTGGTACTATCTATTAAAGATGAGTTATACTAATGATGTTATTCCATTAATTGTGGGCCTGGCATGGCCAAGCGCGTAAGGCGTGCGACTCGTAATCCGAGGGTCGCGGGTTTGTGCCCGCGTCGCGCTAAACATGCTCGCCCTCCTAGCCGTGGGAGCGTATAATGTGACGGTCAATCCCACTATTCGTTGGTAAAAGAGTAGCCCAAGAGTTGGCGGTGGGTGGTGAAGACTAGCTGCCTTCCCTCTAGTCTTACACTGCTAAATTAGGGACGGCTAGCACAGATATCCGTCGAGTAGCTTTGTGCGAAATTCCAAAAAACAAACCATTAATTGTTTCACAAACTGTATATGTGGCACTATCTATTAAAGATGAGTTATACTAATGATATTACTCCATTAATAGTTTCACAAACTGTATGCGTGGTACTATCTATTAAAGATGAGTTATACTAATGATATTACTCCATTAATATATTTACAAACTGTGTGTGGTACTACCTATTAAAGAGGAGTTATACTAATGATATTACTCCATTAATTGTTTCACGAACTACATGTATGACACTACCCATTAAAGTTGAGTTACCCTAATAATAGTGTCTCATTAAATGTTTCACGAACTACATGTATGACACTACCCATTAAAGTTGAGTTACCCTAATAATAGTGTCTCATTAAATGTTTCATGAACTGTGTCTGTATGTATGTATTTGTTGTACTACCCATTAAAGGTGAGTTACCCAAATTATATTTCCCCACTAAATGAATGACTTAACGTTTCAAATCCACTAAACCAATTAAAAAACATAAACTGATCATTATAATCTACCACTTATAAAATTACGCATTACATCAATTTTCTTTTGTTATACCAATACAATTCTGCAAGTAATTCTGAGTTTAAAGTACTCTTTTAATTTCCAAAGATCCTTGCAAATCTTATGTATGTATTTGTTGTGGCCGTTTTTGTGTTTTTCTATATAAAAACCCACTTGAACATGAATTTTATTTGAATTTCGAGCAGAGTTACTCGAAAATTATTGTCACCAACCGTCCATACTTTAGCAGTGATTAGACGCAACCAACCGCCAAAATCTTGGGCTGCTCTTTTACCAACGAATAGTGGGAATGACAATCATATTATAACGCTCTCGAAGCTGAAACGGGGAGCATGTTCGATTGTTTGTTTGTTTTTAAATTTCGCACAAAGCTACTCGAGGGCTATCTATGCTAGCCGTCCCTAATTTAGCAGTATAAGACTAGAGGGAAGGCAACTAGTCATCACCACTCAACGCCAACTCTCGAGCTACTCTTTTACCAACGAATATTGGGATTGACCGTCACATTATAACGCCTCCACGGCTGAAAGGGCGAGCATGTTTGGCGCGACGGGGATGCGAACCCGCGACCCTCAGATTACAAGTCGCACGCCTTAACACGCTTGGCCATGCCAGGCCAGCATGTTCGATGAAGAGATTCGAACCCAAGACCCTCAGGGCGAGTCAAACGCTGTAATCACCAGAATTCTCAAACACGCGGCAATAAGGAGCATACCTATCTCCGTTATTGTCCCTCTATAATGAAAATAATTATTAAGAAAAACAATTCCTTTATCATACATTGTACATATCAATGCTTTAAATAACGATTTTAAAATTACTACATACCATTTTTACCTCAGACAAAACCTTATATTTAATAATTTAATTGAAAATTTATATATATTGAAATAAATTACAATATATCTGCCACATTAAATTACCTTACTTTCCATACTAAACGCTACAAGGTTTAAATATTTTATTTGTAGTGTAAAATAAGTCAATTCTAATACCTGTTTCCCAATGTACAAGATTTAAAATAGCCAATCTACAGATAATTGAGATTTGTTGTCTCGTGATGTAATTGGTACATTATAAGACTTCAATACCAGTAGAAATCGGTTATTTCTTCCCTATCACAAATACAGCTTAAAAGAAAATATGTCTTCCTCTTATCCATCTAGCTGCTTTACAAGTTATGTTATTCACTCGTGCTGTAAGGCTTCTATTTTTTCGTTGCACAACACGTCAATTTCATAGAATTGATATATTTATTACATTAGTTTAGCCTTTTTCTGCTGATAGAAACGGGAATAAATAATTTATGCATTGTTTCTTAACCCATTATTTTAGCTTTTGTTTAGTATGAAAGGTATTTAGATATTAACGATAAATCGTTGAAGTGAAGGTTTCCCTAATTGCTGCAGTGGCTTGTGGACAGTTCTACATGCCTGCAAGAATAAATTTGGGTTTCGATAACCCATTCTGTAGCTCCATGCTTAAAAACAAACAAAACCACCGACTGGCGTTTGTAAGAAACACAATAATTTATCAAGAATAATTCTTTCCTGCCAGACTTTAGATACAAAAACAATAACAAACTACTGTTTCCATACGTATTTGGTCGTGATTTATGCCGTTTTCTTACTCCAATGGCTTAGCGGTAACCTTGCGGGCTTAGAACGCTAAACATTTCGATTCGGTCTCTGCAGCTTTACATCAAGTGATGAATGAACAGATTTTCTCTGTTATTAACAAGATTTGTTAAAGCTGTATGGCAATGCGACTTCAATCACCAGTACTTATTTATGAGATTATTTTCGAAGTTATCTACTACAGCCTAAATTTAAAGTTGTTAGAACGGGTAGTGTATCATACAGAAGGGGATAAACATTTACACTTGTTACAAATCTTAGCAAAATCATATGTAATTTGGTGATTCGTGAGGTTTGCTTCAAACGGATTAGAGCGTACGTGGCGCCACCCAGAGGACCAGTTGTAAGTCCTCACGCTTATGACGCAAAAAAAAAAACGTTTCGATACTCGTGGTTTGGTTTGTTTGAAGTTACACGCACAGAGCTAACTGCTCACCACGGTTATCGAAACCCGGTTTATATTGTTGTAAGTCAGCAGAAATACTGCTCCGAGGGTGATAATTAGGGATCATATGTAAATTACAAGGCTGACGGTCAACTCTCATTATTCAGTAAGACAATAATAACCCTTGAAATGGCTGTGGGTAATTTTGGCTAGCTGCCTTTACTCTATTCTATCAGTTGAAACCTGAGGACAACCAGCAAAGACAACCCTTTTGTAGCCTTGGACGAATGTGTGGAAATAATGAAAGAAACATTTTAATCTTGTAACATCATACTTTGTATCAATGTTTTAACGAGTTCACCTTCAGTCTCACTGCTCATGAGTAAAGTGTAGCAATTTGTAATAAATAAATAAAGGTCCATACTTGTGGATGCTGCAATTTTAAAAATATGAATGTGGATGGAAAATGCAGTTGAAGCCTCAAACAGTAAATTGTGTTGTTGTCTACAGCCAGAGTTGGTGGTGGTGATGTTGACCAGTCTGGACTCTTATGTATCAGCAGTAAATCTGCAGGTTTACATTATGAAAAATCAGGTTTCGATATCCTTTGTGAGCAGAACCAGACAGTAAACCTTTTTATCTTTGGTTGTGTTTAACAACAAACAAATCTTCAACCATGTCTTGGAGATGAGTAGCCTGTGTAGCATTAAACTCAGGCTTTCTTTTTTAGCCCTACTATATTAATAATTTTATCATATTTAAAAATATATTTATATACAAACAGGTAGCAAAACATGTTGTTAGTATGTTTGACTGTTTCATGCCTTGTTTTCCACTAGAACTTTTGAAAATCTTTCACAAGGAGGAAAATATATTAACCTTGGAACTGGTGTTTTCTTTCTCATTATCTCCAGAAACCTTGAAGGCTTCCAGAGGTTAGAATTAGGGGTTTGATATCTGAACCAGATATACAAACATATAAGGTATATCGAATTATTCTTTTAAGTCACTTATTCCCAAAATATTTATTACATGAACACTTCCAAACATTCTGTGAACTTATGCATTAAATTGAAGATTAATGTGAAATATATTAATCACACTACAACTGCCACATTCAGGATTTTCACCAAATACCAGGTCTCACCACAGAGACTGGGATATAACAGAAATGATAGTAGTTCAGGTGCTATTTATGTCACCAGATTCAACAACTGTAATGGTGTAATGGTTAAGTGAAGTGTAAATTTATTATCTGTTTCATAAGTTATTTACAAATCTATGATATAAACATCCTCAGGTGTTTATATCTATGAAATGCATCTTAAGTGGAATTAACTTTTGTTTGACAACTATATAATTAAATTGCATAAAAGGCTTAGAATTACTTTTACATGCTTAAGTTCATCCTAAAGCGTTACTCTTTGTAGCTTGAGCAGTCTAAATTTTTGTTTATTTTTGTTTTGTTTTTTTAAATTTTGAGCAAAGCTACACGAGGACTACCTGCACTAGACGTCCCCAGTTACGCAGTGTGAGACCAGAGGGAAAGCAGCTAGTCATCACCACCAACTCTTCAGATAATATTTTACTAATGAATAGTGGGATTGACCATCACATTATAATGGCTCAAAGGGTGAGCATGTCTGGTGTGACAGGGATTTGAACCCGTAGCCCTCGGATTACAAGTCGAGTGCCTTAATCACCTTGCCATGCTGGGCCACAAACAGTCTAGGAAGTTCTGTTGTACCTATTGTTCAATGAAATAATTATTGTTAAGCACAAAGCTGCACAACAGGCTCTCTCCATGTTGTGCCCAGCAGGAAGGGGTTATAGAAACCCAATTTTTATCGGCCTATGCCTCCAGACTTATGACTGAGTTATTTGGGAGAGAGGGAGGGGGACATAACACCTAGCATTTGAAATTATTCTTTTACACCAGTTAATTTAAAAACAACAACTGTAGTCAGTGATAATGCTGGCAAACAGTATGTCAGTGTTTTATTCTTGGTGTTTTTATAATTCTGTTAGAACTCAGTACTATAACTCTGCTGGAAATTATACATCAAAAGTTCTAACCCCTCCTTCATCAAACCATTAATAGGGGTGGTACATAAGAGGTTTGAGAAGGTTTAGCCTTCACATATAAAAATAGTTTATCTCTAACTACTTGAGGGTTTTGTTTGTTTGTTTGTTTAGAATTAAGCACAATGCTACACAATGGGCTAGATGTCCTCTGCCAACCACGGGTATCAAAACCCCCTTTCTAGAGATGTGAGGTTGCAGACATACCATTGTGCCACTGGGGTATCCTACTCAAAGCAGATCCTCTCAAACACCCTTCATGGACAAAGAAACATCTTCTCCAAATGAAATGTTCCTAACAGAGCATTATTCTCAACCAACCCAAAAGTGTTATATACAGCATATGTGATTAAACAAACCACCCAAACTATAGACTCACACACACACTGCCCACAATCAGGAAGATAACCTTTCTTTAAAAAATATGTGTTGAAATGCAAAAATTAATTAATAAAAGGAGAAAATTCTATATTGAGATACATCATAATAAATGCACAAAACATTATAACATATCTCCTTTTGCAAGATTTCAATAATTTAGGTAGTAAAGAATGATATCAGCTCCAGTATTTTTCATTAATATTAATTAGAGAAAAAACAAAAAAGCATACTTTACCAAATAACCAATTGGTCTATTTTTTTTAGTTCACAGAACGTATTATTCATTTCATCTGATAAAAAATTTTTTCTAAGCCACAACTTAGATATTCAAACATATTTCTAAGTTTCAAAACTAAGATATAAAACTTACAAAATGTTTACAGGATATTTTTCAAAATAACAATGCCATCTGTAAAGTTCTTTCTATCGCAACTCTAATGACCCATCACCACATTCACATTTATTTTTTTCAACTTCAAATCATACGTTTACTACTGGTGAACAACAAGATCTATCTCAGAGGTCAAGTTGTAAACTATTGAAATGTGTCTATTCATAATTCTTAAAAGATACAGTTCTTGATTCATAATATGGAGTACTCAAGTGTCAATCACTTTGGTATACAAGTCTTCCCTACTACAAATAAATGTCCATTAATAGTTTCAGTTCTGTACAAACATAGACAATTATTGATAACACGATTAAGATACAAACTAGATTACTATTAAAATGTATCTATAGATATAATACTTAAAAGATACAGTTCTTAATTCATAATATGGAGTAGTCAAGTGTCAATCACTTTGGTATACAAGATTTCCCTATTACAAATAAATGTCCATTAATAGTTTCAGTTCTGTACAAACATAGACAACTATTGGTAACATGATTAAGATACAAACTAGATTACATTAATGATAACAAAAATCCGTTTCAAGTGAAGTGATGTACATATCTTCAACTCCCTTCCTGGACTAATATCCATCAAACATGTTCAGTCTGTTAAGAATGTCCAAATAAACTAGGGGAAGAGATCACCTTTAGCCACAACCTTCAGAACTATCCTTACAGTCTGTTACATTTCTGAATGCATAATTCATTAATCTTCAGACATTTGAAAACATTTTTTTTACAAAATTATATTTTTTGTCAGTTTATTAGCTGGAAAACTTGCATACTTCCAAAATTCTTTAATTCATGTGGAGTTAAAACTCCAGAAGTCCAGAGCCAATAGCTAAAAATTCTAATTTTTTAAATTTCACATAAAAAACATTTTGTTAAATAATAACATTATGGTCTTTATGTACAAATAAACCTTTGATTAAACTAAGGAAGAAAAAGATGGTCCACAATCATGTCATCATGTTTATCACTTCAGTAAGATCTGGTGCTCGTCCAATGAAGACCAGAAGCTGAAGATAGGACGTAAGAATCCATATTCTCAGTTTTTCTAGACTAAAGTAAAATAAAATTATTAACTGATCATTAAACTCAAAGAGGCAAAAATTCAAGATAAATGAGTATGTCCTAATTCATTTTAACTCCAGTAATTCTTTTGGGAAAAAAAAAGATATCCACAAGCCTTAACTTTCAGTTAATATATCTAGTTGTAGTTATTTAATATATCTAGTTGTAGTTATTTCACTAACAAGCAATGTAATAACTGTGACACTAATCAACCAATATACACTGAACATGCAATGAAGTTTTCGTTAAAATTAAAATCACAAAATTTTCAGCTAAACTTTCTTATACTGTTAAATTGGTAAACATTTTCTTATAACTTGTTAAGATTGAGTGTATTGCAACATATCTGTATGTAAATATTAGTGATTGCCAGTATTGTTGCAAACTAAAATTGATAACCTCACCTAACATTTATAAATTGATGCACATAGAGTGATAGTATATATTGTTGGTTTACTGCAGTTGGCATACTATAAACCTCGGAAGCTATAACTGTGATTAATGCTTCTTAATCTAAAAACTACAGATATCAGACCAGGAACATTTATAGATTTCAAACATTACAAAATTTTGAACTTCAGGAGAATACCGTAGGACATTAATATTTCTATGAAAATATTAGTTTGGTTATCATGAACTATTGGTGAAATATTCAGTTCTAGACCAGATACAAGACTCAATATTGTTTGCAAGTTTATGAAACTTTTGTATATAAATCATAATTTGTAATACACATTTTATAAATTGTATTATTGTTTCTATATTAATATATTTGTGTTAAGAAAGAAAAGAGTGTGTATTAATCTTGTTGGAAAATATCATAAATATGATAGCTCTTTACATTTAATTAACTTCCTAATTAAAATTAAATTCAGTTTCAGGCAATTTGAAATTGTAATATGTAACATAATAAATAGGAGGCTTGCCCAAGATAAATTATAATATGTAATACTGTAAACTGTAAAATAGTAATATTTTAAAATAATAATTCAAATCAATAGCATATTAATACAGTTTTCAATACTTTTACAAACATTGTTGATGTTGAAAAGTCTGACCTTTGTTTTTTTTAAAAACAGTCTAAATAAGAAACATCAAGGCATCTTAGTGAAACTTCCCTCACCAAAAAAATGAAAGAAAAAACTACACTCTACAGATTCACATGTATATTTTATGAATTAGTGTAAAAATGTAAAAATATCCTTTCTTCTAATAAAAGTTATCTTAAGTAAACAGTCCTTCAAATCTAAAAACCCAAAGTTGAAAAATATTTACAGCTAATCAAAAGAGAATACATCATATACTTGAGTGCTCTTTGAACAGAATGTCATAACAGCAAATTAAATTACATATAAAGGTCCAAGACATTTCACAACATGAGGTGTTGTGCTATGGAGGTCACAGATACCTCCCAAAAATCAAATATGCTTGAATAACAACAGAAAATAATGATTGGAATACTATTTTAAAACATGTCAGATATCCGATTTATTACATGGAGTAGTTTACTAGTTTCTATATAAATATCTAAAGATGTTTTATTTAATGTTTTAACACTCTTACGAAAAGTGGGGCCTAATAGGCCCCAGAGCAACTTGAAAGGTTATTAATATTAGGCTAATAATTTTGTATTTAAATAAAATTGCCTTTTAAATCCATTAATGAATGGATTAACGAGATTCCCACTGTCCCTATCTACTATCTAGTGAAACCACAGCCAGGGGAACGGGCTTGGAGAAATCAGGACTAGAAACGTCTTTTCGTAGGAGTGTTAACATGCACTATGTGAGTAGTAATCATCCAACAACACATGTCCACAACATGGTCAGAAATAATTTATCATTACATTAATCCCATACTTTAATAAAACTAAACGAACCTTAATTGCAAATCAAAATATAACTGATACTGCCATCCTCGAATTTTTTCCAGCAAACCTGCTCCTTCTCGTACAAAAGCCCCACGTGTTGCTCGACGAGCCATAAGGGTGTAACGATCAATCGGATTACCATGGCACTTGTTTATGGACCTTACAGTGTTAATGTTTCTAAAAAAATCATAAAAATGAGAAATAAGACAAAATGATGAGAAATACAATTATTGGTAGTGTAGTGTACTTATCACCTATATCCAGAATATTCTTAATACAAAAGCAAATTTACAGAAAAGAAAATATATCAACAATTGAAGTTTTTAATGTTTTAAGTTTTTTTAACACTTTAGTGTAAGTAATCCTCAACAAAATAAGTAAATTAAGTTGACTTCAAATGAATGAACCAAAATATTTTATAAAAACCTCAAACATACAGTCAATAAACTTAGATATGTTTCTACACATGATTCAAAACATAAATTGCTTACAACCATTTAAAATGCACAAAAAAAAATTATTACATCAAAAACTAGAGAAAAAAATAAAATATCTGAAAAGTGACACAAGTCCATTTTTTTGTCAGCTTACATTTATAAAAGCTCTCTCAGTTTTTAAATGAAAAAAAAACTTTTATAAGTAAGTATATACAGAAGGAATATGGAAACATTTGACTACAACATGAAGCGAAAGAATCACAAAACATATATTCATGTTTTTAAGTGATATAAATTCAGTTTATGGAGTGTTTCTTGTCTGGAATACACTGAATTTAAATGTCTGAATTTTTCCCAGAAATTTTTAACTTTAAATGCATATAATGAAAGGAGTGCTTTCTACTTTACTTTTTAAGCCTAACCAATTCAGGTTTACATTGTATAATATGGGCATACAGAAGTCTATTATTGGTCAATGTATACAAGAAAGTTTTGTCAGTCACATTTTAATTCTGTTCATATTTCAGTCCTACCTGAATACTAAAAGCATGGGGAATGGTAGACTTGAATAGTTGCCATAATATTATCAAAATGCTCCTGGGCCATCTGTTTCATGTAGTTAATATCACTGGCTGTTAACTTATTCGGGATTCTTAAGCTGTGTCGCTGGAGAGGTCTTTGCATCAAGATTTCACAAAACAGGTAGTAATCTATAGGAAAATTGTGTGTATACATAGACAACTTTCAAAACTTGTACTATTAAATGCACTTGCATTTTTATATAACAGAGCAAAAAAACTGCTTTTTTGCCAATACCTAGCTCTGTGTTAACAATTAATTAAATGGGTTGCTATACTCAAAACATTAGTTATCAGATTTCACATTGCCAACCATTGTTTTTATTTGTGTATCTAAAACTTTACAGAAATTGTAGAAAAGAACCTGACCTAAAGAAACTTTTTTATTTCAACTCAATTTAAATACTTTATTCTCATAAGTGTTCACTTAAATTGAAAAAACTGTTACAAGTTAAAACAAAAGGATAATGGATAAGAGTTAATGCAGTTTTGATAAGAATAATCTTAACGGTACTACTGAAGAAAAGGATTTCAGTGTTCTAGTTGATCAGTCTCTTAAGTTATCCAAACAACGTGCTGTTGCTAGTGGAAGAGAACATGGGATTTTGGGTTGTATCTATAGAAATATTAAATACAAAGTCTAAAATCACTACTAGGCCACACTTGAAGTACAATGTTCACTCTTGGGATCATTACCTTAAAAAGGATACTGAATTATTGGAGAAGGTTCAGAGAAAAGTAAAAACGATTATACCAGGATGGAAAGGTTGTTTCAAAAGGACAGATTAAGATATCTCAAATTTTCTTCTTAGATACGGTTTAAAATTAGTAAAGGTACTGACATTTTCTGTCTTTTTTTTTCTTGCTATATGGTGAGAATAATTAAGCAGGGTAAGAGTCATCTTCATCTAAGACAGTTTTAGTTTACTAGTAAGATGGTTGGTCTTTCACACAGGTTGCCTTCAAATGTGGTAAAGGCAGTTAGTTAATTTAAGAGAAGGCTTAAATAAATATTTGAATGACATGGACAGCCTTTTTTTCCTTCTTTTTCTTAAGTTTAGTTTATAGGATGAAGAAGTCCTTTGCTGATCTTGAATTTTTGGTTATATTAAAGTATTGATTATCTGATTTATTTAACCTGAATCTTTGTGCAAGTTTTCCTAATAGTGAGAAAAGTAAATTAATTTAAAAAAATAAAATAAATGATTTGCAGTATCTTTCTTGCATATAAATAGGTAGAAAATAATAAAATTATTTGATTTCCAGAATAGCTATTGAAATTAATCATTAAAGCTTACGATTCAAATATTTTTACTGAGACAATGCTGTTACATCATATGAATGAGCTGAATGGAACAAGAAAACCATATCATATTTTATTAAAGTTTATCCACTGTAAAATATTTATGTTACTGATACTCTATGTATGCTATAAAATAGCATAGTAAAATTAAAGTAGAACATTAAAAAAAATAACTTCTATTAATAATACAACTTACTGAGATTTTGTTTTGTAGAATGGTTTTAGAAACATGCAAATAAAGTACAATTTTAACCAGTAGAGTTAATTCAGATTTTAGCTTGTTATTTTATTAGCATGTTATGTACTGGACTTTCTGTCAAAAATACACAAATACAATATAATAGCATGTTATATATTTTACTTTTAACTAGATTACTTAAAGGTTAATAACCCATAATTTTTTTTTACATCAATTAGCAACTGTACCTCTATGTTTACAGGGTTATGAACTAGATTGTATTTAAATCTATCATCACTCACTTTATATAATAGTTATTAAAGTATAACATTACTTCACACATTACAACAGCATTATTATAAAACCTGTGAAATATCAATCATTTATTCAATACATTTTATTTTATCAAAAACTGTTTTTCAAACATTATCAATATTCCTTTCAAAAAGTCTAATAATTAAAAAGCTTAAAAAAATGATTCACTCTTTTTTCCCTAAAAATTTCAAGACCAACCAATATAGAAATTTTCTTAGTCATTATAGATAAAGAAACCACACCTATAAAATAAGGCCCACTCAAAGACAGACAAGCTCAATTTATGCAGTTTTCCCATTCAATTTATGTTTTCTAATAATGAAAAACTCTGATACAATATTTTTATTTTCTTACTTTGACAGATTTTTGTTTCTAGTAGTGTTAACTTATTTCAGTAATAAAACTCCAGTTTACAGCTTCACTTCTGAATATGTATTTTCAACGTTACTAAATTGGTCAGTAGCCTACCATGCAACACTGTAAAAAACATATCTACAGTAACTCTTCATTGGACTGAAAGATAAAAAAAATGTGGTATTTTTATTAGTTTTAATAGAAACAGATAAAGTGTTATCTAACAACTCACTTGTTGCAAGTTTACAAGCAACATGTCTCACTAAAATTCAGTTTTTCTTGGGGTACTTTTCTTTTGTCAGACCAAAAGGTGGTAACTGACTGTCATACTTATCAAAAATAAAGGTATCTATTTTGTTGCAAATACGACAAAATACAAAACCCAGTCTACAATACAGTCTCATAAACAAATACACCAAAATTGTTGATAACTACTATTATTACACAGCATTTATAAGTATTATTATACAGTTTTTTCAATAAAAAAATAATTTTAAACATGGAAATAAATAAATATTTGACATTTTAAAATGTTATTAACACAAATATTACCTTTCACCCCTAGCTCTTCACAACAGCTTTTCATTTCATCATGATTGTTCAGAACAATAGCTTTCCACAGTTTACACAAAGAAATACGATTTTTTTCTGACAAGTATTCGTACAATCCATGATCTAACAGCACGATTTGAGCTTTCCCATCTTTCCCTTTCCTGATAAATACTGAAAAACAAATCTCTATCAAATGTGTATTACTTCAAGGATTACATTTTTTTAATAATTCTAAAGTTAATTGAATACTGTTTTATCACTCAAAGCTTCATCTGTATACATCACCTTAAGCAGCTGTATTTATCTTGAGATATTAAACTTAAGTAAACAAAACATGAATTATTAGTTACTTAGTTGTACTATAGCTATATATTACAATAATTACTAAGCCTTTCAATGCACATATACGTTATAACCTTTACATCCACAGTCAGGCCAAAATAGTACCTGGCACATTACTAAGCCTTTCATGTATCTTATAACCTTTATACCCAATGCCACATGAAAAGAGCACCTGGAATATTTTTCTATGCCATAAATCATTACAAAACTACCAAAGCATATTTGTATTCCATTCAGTGATTGAAACAAATTAATGCAATCCAACTGAGTCAAACTGTCAAGCCAAAATGCAAGGTTAAGGGAACTTTAACTTACTGAAGTCCCATCTTTATAACAACAAAAATACTCAGTGAATTAAACTACATAAACTGTTACAAAACACACTTACACATACAAAATACATTAGCAATGAAATGTTTCCAATTACCATACATCATTAATACCAGTTAAATAATTAGAAATTAATTAATGTTTATTCCTTCCAAACATCATTACTTTGTACATAGAACTAAGTGAAACTAAATGAAAACAACACTGCCTGGTCTACTGCACTGTTTAGGCTGCTTATGTCTATCATACAAATGGCATTTGATCAGTATAGCTATATTACTATAATGCATAACATTTTTGTACTAAAAAGTAACACCAAGGTTTAACCCTGCTAGGTTAAAAACCTTTATGAAAGATACACCAAGAGACTTCTAAATAAATGAATTTGTACTGTGTATTACAAATAATGTAAGCATAAATCACCATCCTGAAAAATTCAATGATTTTTCCAGACTCAGTATGAACAACATACATCATAAATATTCTATGCCATGATAACTAACAGTTAATGAGAATCTCATGATGATACACCAACAATGAGGTAGAAAAATACCTATATAATTTACCAACTCCTTAAAAACTCCAACACTAAATTACATTTCACAGAAAATATAAACAAAAAATATTAATATAAATATTATTTTATTAAAATTAATAACCTTCAAACACATTTAATTGTAAAAAAACAAAACGACTACAACAATGCTAGCCCAGAGTTTGAGTTTCATTTTTGACTCTTTTAATATAACCGTTTCATTTGTTGATTTTTTTCACAGCAGAATGGTGATATTAAATTCTCAAATTCATCATGCATGATCCTGTTGTTTAGTTTCAAAAGAAGTTATTAAACAACCACTCAGAAAATTTGTTTCTATTTTCTGTTGAACCCCATTGGTACACTGCTGTTTTGTTTTACGTTTCAAAGATTCTATAATCATAGTCTTATCATTCCAAGGCATCTTTGGATGTACGTACATTAGAGTTGCAGTTATTAATTTATTTCTTAAATAGATTACCGTTATTGCATAGCTTTTGAACATTTTGATGACTGTATAAGTATTTTTGCAGCTAAGAAATCTTGAGAAAAAATAATAATTTGCATACATATTATTCTACTAACAATAGCATCATGAATAAGATGGTTTATTTGCCAATTAATACATAGTTTCTTTGCTGGTTTAGTCAATTATTGGAAATATTTTAAGAACTTGAGATCTGTGTTTTTACACAAAATCTGTTTGTATATAAAATATGAATTAACTTACAATTTAATAAAATAAAAGTTTGTTTTTGAATTTCACACAAAGCTGCATGAGGGCAAACTGCATTAGCCGTCCTTAATTTAGCATTATAAGATTAAAGGGAAGGCATTACCACCCACTGCCAACTCTTGGACTACTCTTTTATCATTGAATAGTAGGATTGACCATCACATTATAACACTCCCACAGATAAAAGGGTTGGCATGTTTGGTGTAATTGGAATTCAAACCTGTGACCCTCAGATTACTAGTCAAGCACCCTAACCACCTCCCCATGCTAGGCCCCAATACATTTGAATCGTGGGTTTGAAATTACACTGAAAATATTAAATATAAAATCCTGTTTACCAAGTAAAAATTGAAGGTGTAGGGTGGTCTCCATAACAACAAACATTTTTTAAGAACTAGAATAAAGAGAATCTTATAAATTAAACAAACAACAGGTGAAATGTTAAAGATAGTTTTTAGTTCTACTGATCCATTATTAAAGTATTATATTCATAATGCACAAAGGGATCTATTTTGCACATCAAATTAGTAACCTAAGGACAAGTATTAGAGAGAAAAGACAAAAACTTATTTCAAGTTTGTATACTACTTTGTTGATCTGTACATAAGGCAGTAACAAGTAAAATCAAATACCTGGCATTAAAATGAAACAATGTTTATTTCATTACAAACACAACTTTGATTGAGCCTTCCTCACATCAACCATGAAGTGCCTGTCTTGAGATCACACTGTAGTTTATATACACTTGTAGAGGGTACAGCTTAGACACTTTAATAAGGTATTTTCATCATTAGAAAATAAACAAACTACACACTTTATTTGGAACTTATATGCCCAAATAAATAATTAATATTTCTAAAATTCTCATTAAATCACAATAATACATCAATTTAAATGTATAACTATCAATGATTAAACAAGAACAGAAGGAAATTAAATAGGATATTATGTTGCTATTAGTCAAGCAATATAACTCTACCCTAGTCTTAGAATTCTACTTAATCTATTTTAAAATAATTCTTACTTTGTTTATTAACTCTAACATTAGAAGCCAAATTAATCAAGGATACCAACAGCTGTATATGTAACAAGATGTAAAAGGTATTTTCAACGTGACATTTTATATATATATATATTGTACCCTATAATCACAAAGTACTAATGATACTAGTTTGATTATAAAGATGGTGTGTTTTGAATTTAGTACAAAACTACATGAGGGATACTTGCACAAGGCATCACTAATTTTGAAGTGATAAGACTAGAGGGAAGACAGCTAGCCAAAACTACACATTGTTAAATCTTTGATCACTCTTTACCAACAAATAGCAGGACTGACCATGACATCATAATACCCTTACAGCTGAAAGGGGGAGCATATTCAAGGATGGGATTTAAACCCATACCTCTCAGATTGCAGGTGAAGCATCCTAAAAGACAAGTTCTGATGATGATTTACACAAATTAGTTTCATGGACACTTTTTTTTTGTTATTTTTTACAAATTTCATTTATTTGGAACCAATAAGGGTAGAAAATACCCAAGTTTTGTGGTCAGTGACCTTTGCCACAAACACTGAAATGTTGTCAACCCCTGGACTCCAAACAGACACAACCCATGGAAGATTCAATCTTCTTCCAATTCAGAACAAACGTGTGTGCTCTTCATCAAAACTGTCATCATATATAATCTTACTTTTGTAGTCTCTTCCAAGGGTTATACAACTGATTACAATAACCTATGAGAGAAAGCATAGTAAGAGGGAAAAAAAAACAAAGGGAAACTTTAAAAATCTCACCATTTCCTGGATGAGGATCTGCATGCACAAATCCAGTCGAAAAAATCTGTTCAGCAAATGTTAGAACCAGCTTTTCATCTACCTGTAATGTGAAAAGAAGTATAATTTTATCTGTTTTTCCTAATGAATCTAAATACATACACTGAAGAAAAAATACAAAATATTATTTCTATTTACACAACTCAGTGTTATTACTCCCATTAACTGTAATTTACAGATCAACAGAGTCTATACACTCTTAATTCCTTAATGAATAATGGCATGTTTCTTAGCACTGGTATGATTGTGTTGGCTTTTGTAAGAAATGTTACTTTCCAAATGAAGTTTTCACGTAACAGCAAACTTGAGGTATAGTTTATTATCACTGTTCTTGTGCTGTAGAAAATAATTCCCTGATTAATCCTTTGACTACATACTACACTGATGTATCATAGATCATGTTTTTTATAGTAATTTGTTACACTGATGTATGTAGTAGATCCAATAAATAAAGGAACATAACTGAATCATGCACATTGTGAATACAAGTGATACTTAACAAATCAATAAAATACAAAAATACTATTCTTGGCCATTTCTACCACATGAGTAAATAAACACAGTTACAATTTACCAAAAACAAGTTGCATTCATGTGAAATATGATCTGTTTTGAAACTGATGATATCACTGATATAAAAATAAATTATTCTGGGAAACAAGGTGAAGTTCCAAAGTCAAATTTAAGGGAAGATAACATAAGTGACATGATGTTGAGTGAAGAAAACTAGTGAAACCAAAACAGTTATTAGACCAAGGAAACAAGAACAATTTCGATTTTTTAGGATTGATGTCAAGAGGTCCAGTGCACAGCTAATACCATTCACATTGGTAGTCCAGGTTCTCAACTTTGACCTATTACATCTTAAACCAAACATGTTGAACAGTTAGCTGAACAACACTGAGAAGACAGTCTAGAAAAGTAGACAATACAAACCATCAACTGAAGATTATTGGTCTTCAGGACCCTTTTTATGCTACTCCAGTATTTAAAGAAATTATTTTCCTGGTGCATGTTACTTTCCAAGTGTCTGCATATGGATAACATCAACTAACTTAACATCAATGATGTTGCTGTCAACAAAAGGTAAAACTATTAATTGACCCATCTGTTTTAGAACTTGTAAGAAGTATGCACACTGTCCCAGAATATTTTCATTCACAAATCACTTGTGAAATGGAAAGTTGTATTACTTTAAAACAAGGTATCTTACTAAAGCATGCTAAATATCAAGTTCTTCATGTTATGTGGAAACAATAAATATGGATACAGATTCGAGATGTACACTGCTAACAAAATCATGAACCATCCATTGATAATGTTTTATTTATTACAGACAGTAGCTGTCTACATCATTTCTCTGCTTCTGAACAAATACATTGACAAATAATAACGACAGCTTTTTTCATGCACTTGAATAAACATGACACCCCAAAGTGTGGAACCATTCATACAATCAGGAGAAGATTTATTGAGTGAAGTTGAATAAAAAATATTAGAGTAAACATATCTGTATCTGTATGCTAACTATAATCTATAATGAAAACATAAAAACAGTCATCAGAACAATTAAGTGGAGAGGCCTAAGAACTGATATATTAGTAGCAATCGGTAACTTCAACTATTACAATTGTGTCTATTTTACTGGTTAGCATTTACATCCAATACCATGTTTCAAGAATAAGCAAGCAATGGCATATGATTTCAGTAATTACTAGATTCACTTAACAAAGCTAAACAATTTCATTTCATAGAAGCAGAAAATGGAGACAATGAGGATTTCCTGAAATTTTAAAATGATATTGTAGAATTATTAAATAAAGTAATGGATGCATGTGAAAAACTTGACAAAACTGACAGAGGGAAACATTTTATGGCAACACTAACTAATAAAGAGTATATAAACTAAAGCCACACAGGAAATGGATCTATTTCACAAAGGAAAACAAAAAAAAGGTACATACTACTGCTTAAGGTGCCTGTCCAAGCTAGGACCTTGTTATATTTCCTGTTTCAAACTTTACCACTGCAAGTTCAGATACTGGCAATAAGTCTGAATTTGTTACCCGTTCAATAAAAAATTAGTAACATATAGAAAGAAAAGCTATATTTCTTTGTGAAATATATGCTAAACTAAACATAGTACTTAATTGTAAAAACTAAGCTAAAATATTTGTTGACAAATGCACTTGTAGTCAAACTGTTAAAGTTTCTCTCATGATATTACTTATATCAGTAGTTATGTTCAATGAAGTGTCAACTATTACCCATTGTTTTAATACTGGACAATTAAAATCTTCTACAGAACTATAATAATTCATGACCAAAATTCTCCAAACATGTTCTGAACGTCAGAGTTACACATTTCACCAAAATGTAAATGCTAATACCTTAGCTACTTAAACCCAAGAAAACATTCCCAGTTCCTGGCCTGAAAATTTTGATTTACCCATTGAATGGTGACACCAAATGTTCAACAAGATGTTTCATGTGGGTACCCATGATGCTGAAGTGAAAATTGAAATGTTATAAAGTACAGTAATAATTATTAAGAAATCATGAAAATAATTACATGTTTGAAGAGTTAGTACAGCAATAAAATCTACCACAACCTAAAGTATTCTACAAAAAAAAATCAATACTGGCATGTTAATCAAACTATTACATAACACTCAATCAAGAACTGAGAAAGAACAGTCTAGCAAACCTCTTGATAAAATACGACAACACAAGCAAATAGCCAATACTTACATCTTTCAAACTTAAACCCATTTTGTGAATACCTTGAATGTCACTAACTTTAACACCATGGATGAATTCTATAGTGATGACCCTCTGAAACAAGGAAACTGAATGAATATAACATTTTTTTTAAGTTTTCAGTGTTAACTAAAGTACGAAATATAAATTTATGTTTTCAGTGTTAACTAAAGGATGAAAACCATTTTCAATGAGGATGACAAACAGCTTCCATATATGCTTTGGATTATGCCATTTTTAAGGGTGATGTTCAAAGACTCAAAAAAAGCACAAGCCCAAACATCAGGTAGAATAATAAAAAACAAAGACAAGATTTATCTGATGTTGTCTAATTTTCAGAGAAATATGAAAATAACATATGTCTAAAAAGAGTTCAATTCTTTATTACACCTACAAACAGTTTAAATGTAAAATATTTAAACCTTTTGGAAAACAGAAAATATCTGACACAAAATCTACCTGTAAAAACAAGTTTATACCTCTTAGTCAATTAGTATTTATTCAATATTTTAACTTAATGTTTTTCATATTTTTTAATCTTTGTTTCAACCTATGTTAAGCCATTTGACTTGCATTGTATCACTTCTTTGTTTAAACCATAAACTTAAAAAAAAATTAAAGTTTCCAGTATAAAAACACATTTAGAAACCTATATTTAATCATTTTCATGTTACAACTATTATATTTATTAATGTATATTAAAAATATTTCAAAATCTCTTAAAGCTAATACACACTGAATCAAATCATTAAACCGTAAACTTTAATCAAATTTTATTCTCAAATATTTACACAAAACTTAATTTTATTTTAAATGGTGTTTTTACAGTGAGAAACTCAATGAAACCAGTTAATGTGTTAACAATCCTTCAAGAACAGAAACAAGGATGTAAAAAACAGCAAAAATATATTTAAAAAACTGTAATGTTACATATTATAAAGTGATACAAGTATGAGGTGTCACAAATTTAGGAACATAACTCATTATTTAGTTATGTATTATAAAGTAATGATATGTCCCATATTTATTAATACAGGTTGTGATAATTAATTTAAATGACTGACCACTAAGAATATACCAAGTGAAATGGACCTAAAACCACAGATAAGTAAAAATAGAAAAATTTGAAACTTCCTCTTATAAATACACTAACTACTTTTTTGTTACATAACTTTCACATTATAGACAAAAATGTACATTATTTAAGTGTTAACAAAAACCCATAACTTAAACACTGATGATCATATCTTTAGTATAAAATATTTTAAAATCTTGAGCTAAGTACATAAAATAAAATTATTACAAAATCATAGTCACCTAAAACAAATGTATCAATTCAGCTTACCTTGCTACATTTATCCCACAAAACTCTGGGAACATATACAAATGAGAGATGATGTAGTTCAGCAGAACACCGTTTCATGTTATGCCCTTCATGGATGAAGTCTAATTCTTTTACAAGACTTTTCTTCAAGTACTAAAAAATTCATTAAATACAATATTAATGAGAAGTGTGTGATGCGTAGGCACGTCGCAAACTATGACAACAAGAAGTGTATAATACATAAATATGATACAAGCTATGAAAACAAGGATTGTACAATAAATACAAAATACAAACTATGACAAAATGGAGCATGTTTGTGTGTTATATATGTTAAAAACTATAATAACAATACATAAATATACTATGAAATGTTATTATCAATAAGCAAGTAAGACACAAACATACTACAGACTTACAACAATTAGCATGTAATAAATACACTTCACAATATAATTTACGACTACAATGGTTGAAGTTTCTTTCATATGAACATACAAAAATCATGGATAATTTCAGAATCTGTTTCTTGGAACCATGTTTACCTCTGTGAAAACATTCACTACTCTAGAGAAATGACCTTCTGTATACAATGAATATATTGTACATTTTAAAAGTTCACAGTGGACACTGTGAGGTAAATATAAAGAACTACTTTAATGGTGTACTATCAATTTCTTTTCTCAGGTTTAGTAACAATATTATTACTCTTAAATAAAGTCTGAGAACCTAAGTATATAATAGTTTTATTTTTTCAAAACAGTAAACTATAAACATTCATCAGATGTTTATTAAAACATTACTCTTCAGGAACAGGAACTGTATATACATGGACAACTTTATTGTAAAAATACTTTTTTAAGTGATTAAAATAGAGGTTTCAGCCCATAGGAGCAGGTCATCTTCAAACAATGTTGAACAATTATGAATTCAAAGATAAAGTTACTTTAGTTTTCTAATTATTATTAAATCACATATTACCTTAAGGTGCTCTGCTTCTATGGGCTTAAATTTCAGTTTTTGTTGCTTAAAAAAAGACATTTTTGTAGTAATGTTGTTCACCAAACAAAGTTAAATCACATAATTTGTACTTTTTCTTAATTACAAAAATGTTGTCAATAATCACATAATGCCAATTGAAATATTTTTTGGGAGTTTAATTTACATATAAAACAGCCTAAATGAATATAAAGACCTCTTGCTGTCCTTTAAGGTATATTATTAAAAAATACTCACATCCATAACCCATGTGAAATTAAAACTGGGATGCATGAGCCCAATAATTGCCAACAGAAACTCAATAGTTCTACAGTCTCCAGAGAATCTCTGTTGCAGGTCTATGTATTGAACCTATGGCACAATAAAATATTTTTATTTCATATTTTTAACACATGTAAATTTAATTCTATGTTAATCAGCAGATATTCATATAATCATACCTTATCTTAATACTTTTACACAGAGAAGAATGTACTGTACAAACATCTATCTATATAGACACACATATGCGAGATAGTGTGATATTTGCATATTCCTGATACAAGTGAACCAAATAATGCATTGTATCCTTTATTATTATTTTTTAATTTCATACATCAAAGCAATGAGTATTAAAAGCATACCTTCACTGCAACTTCGTCCCCTTCATATGTTACTGCTTTGTGAACTTGAGCTAAACTAGCAGCTGCCACTGGCTGTCTATCAAATTCAAGAAACATATTTTCAGGAAGCATCCCAAAATCTTCTAGAAATAGTTGATCAAGCTGTAATATCAAAACACTCAGTGTGACCTGTTATAAAACTAAAAACAGGCTCAAAATGAACAAAAGCACTAAAATGCTGCACAGGTCTCAAGATTAACAATCTCCTTACAAATTTACTTTGTAATGTGTAAAGTTATAAATGAATTCAACCTTTTCCTATAGACACATCTGCACCACAGTGTAGCTTAGTGTACATTTTAATGCAAGTTTTTTTTTTTTTTTTTTTTTTTACATTTGCAAGGTTTCTAGAAGGATTTAAGAATTATTAACGTCTCTACTATAATTTGCACTATTAATATGATTTATTTTGCAACTTTCAGTATTTTTAATGGTTTTTATTGTGATATGTTTCCATTGTGATCTTCAGAATTGATTTACTTCTAACTTGCTGGTTTTCATCAGTAATACGAGTTATACTGTTACCTACACTGCCAACAATATTTTTATTATACATTTTTAACAGTTAAGCACCTAATGGAAAATTAAGCATTATAAACAATATTTTATGAGAATGCTACCATTATTTAAATATCTTGTATGCTTAATACCTGATAGTCTTTTTGCATGAAAGTTAGGTTAACACAAACACTCTTCTTACCCTAAAAACCCATAATAGTAAGAATTCAATTGCAATTTCATAAATCTCAATAACTAGTCCATTATTGTTTGATAATTAATTTCAAAACAAATTCTGAAGTTTAATAACAATACTTAACAAAGTATGTTTCACTCCAAAAACAGTAGAACATACAAAACCAAGGATGTTAAACAAAAATATAAAGAAAAGTGACATTTTGTACAAAACCTACAGTATTTGAAATTTCTGCAACCCACAAATCAAATTTGGCTCTTACAGTATTGTCATTACTTGTTCTTTTATTCACACAACTGCAACTTTAGCAGTAAACTTTATATCTGTATTTGGAGAAAAGTTTAACAGTTCTTTTTTTTTTTATATATCTTAAGAAGTCATTATTAAACATTACTATCTGCTCAGTTAAAAAATATTTCACAAGAATTAAAAACCTTTCAATAATCTTGAAAAGAAAATATATAAACATAAAAATATTCCTAAATCCAACCTTTCATTGTGATGGCTTTACTGAGAATAAGGTTAAGTTACTATTAAGATACACATTAACAGAGTTGAAAAATTTCAGGCTAAATTCACAAATATCCTTATTTAATATCTTAATTTCTAACATAAAATTATAAAACAGTGCTATTCACTATTTATCTTGAACTTGCAAAATGGAAAGTGTTTCATGTATAATTTAAGTATTTTTTGTAAATTATACATGACGGAAACTTTTTCAGTTTTGAAAATTTTACAAATACACCTGTTAATGAAAACATTTTCCATTTTTCTCTGTTTTGAAAAGTTTGGAATATTATGAGGATATATTATTCACAACAAATTGAACTCGTACAAAATGTGCAGTGCTAACAAACATTAACAGAGTTTTCACATAAAAATGGTCACTGATTCCTTCTCACAAAGGTTTGTTTTAAATATTTACATTCCTATATTGTGTCAGTACAAATACTGAGGAATAGACTGTTCAAGACATTTACGTAAAAACCTTGCATTTCAAGCATTCTTCTGAGATTACTGATCATTATTCAAGGTGTGAAACACAAAAAAAATGCAGTATTCCAACAAATCTCTGAAACTGTTGAATCAGCCTGCATTTTGGACCATGTATCACTCGCTATAACAACTGTACATACATTTGTAGCAACCAAAATCAATTATAAGGCCTTTAATAAAAAGCTCTTTCATAAATATATATCTTTTGATATGTTAACTCTCAGCAAAAATATTTTAATTAGTTTTACTTTACAGTTCTTCTCTAAACATTTTATTTAATTTAATCAAGAAAATATCTTTTATAATTAATTTATTACAATTAATATATTTATAATCAATTTTAAACTATTTCTACAACACTTCCAACATTTGTAAAATATTATATCACATACATTCATTTCTCCTATCCTCAAAAACTTTTAATATTTTATTTTGAATTAATGAATATTAAGTTAAAAATTATAAAGAAATTTATTTATTTTACAGTACAAAGATAAGGAAGTCACTTCCAATAACAGATAGGAAATATTGCATGTAATATAATTTATTAACCTGCAACTTTAAAATATGGTTCATTTTGTTCATTATATAATTATACATGAAAATGTGCATTATTTTTTCACACACATCTCAGAACTGTTCAACCACTGAAACTTACCTCATTCTTTCTCCGTGTCAAAGCTTTGTCATGAAGAACAGAGAGGGTATCTATGTATTCTTGAGGCAAAATATGATTCATGGCAACCAGACCCTGACCTAACTTCACATACAAACCTCCATTCTTCACACAACCTTGTAATATATTCTCTGCTGCTCTCTGATGGCAAGACTTTATAATTTTCTCATATTCTTCAGAGTTCTAGTGAAAAATATCAAATTCTAATCTGTCAATTTAACTTAAATACTTTTTTGAGTTCTAAAACATCAGCAAAAGGAATGTTTTTCACCTGACAATGTCATTGACTTGAAACAAATAAAAATTGGTATTTGTTTTTCCAATAAAAGATTGATTTGTTCACTTTAAATGAGGGGTACCCAATTCAGAACTGCTTGCTCTGACAATAACAATTTATATAATTAAAAACATAAACACAAAAGCACACATTCTACTAAAACATTCTCATAACTTTTTGATTGTTGATTTAAAAACTAACAATAACTAAATTTATTAACAATACAATTCAAAAGCATCTCAGAACTGCTAAATAAACAAAAGGTTGCTTAAAATGTTAACTTTTAAAATTATATTTTTTTATTTACAGATTTAGAATTTCTTAGGTTTTATCATGCCACAAGGGCAATTGATAAAAATAAAACTAACTGTTCTTGTACATACACAACATTTGCATAATCCCTAAATAATAGCACAGGCACACAGTGTAGTATGTTAATAGCAGACTAAAATTAAACTAAATTATAATTGAATTGTTATACATACATCACATGTTAATTCTTGCCTGTGCTATAATGTAGATATGATGGCAAATGCCATTCTAACTGTAATATTTATTGTGCATCTATTATTGGCTGGTGATTCCTGTTTTGTCCTATTTTTAAGCTTTTCACACCCAGTCTACCATCTGGTTCCTTTGGACCCAATTTCAAGTTTATTGTATTGCTATTGTTCTGTATTTAATATTAAAATAATTGTGTTTCTTGATCTTTATTACTTAAAAGAGGCATTTTGATAGCCTAATTCTTAAAATACTGACAAATACATACACTTGATAAAGAAACAGTTCTGCACTTTACAATTTTGGTCCACTGGACCCAAAGGCTTATGGCAGGTATTAAACATATTTATAAGTCAACAATAAACTTCAAAATGCATATATGTATACATACATAACACACACAAAACTTTGTTCTAAGAAACAATTTAATATCAGAAAGCTATTACAAAACCTTTGAATATGCTGCTTCATATATAAATTAATCTATGTAAAAATTTATTCAGTACCAAACCAGTTACTGGTTTTATATCAGTATGTTATACGTAACACTTGCAACCAAAGTTGCATCAGCTTTCCAATGGCAAGTATAAAAGCAAATGAATGCTACACTGTTGCTCATAGCACTTGTAACCTGCATTGTGTTCACTTGTGGTCATTCTAAATTCTGAAAGCTTTGCCAGAATAAATCTATAACAACGAGCCAAGTGGCCACTGTTAAGAAATAAAATCCGAGGTTTCCTAGAAGAAGACAAATCAACTTTTGAAAACAGGGAAGTGAAAATGACAGTGAATCAGATGATGTGAAATAAATCACATCAGTGGTTGGTTGGTTGATTTAGTGTTTTATGGAACAAAGCAGCTAGGCTATCTGTACCAAACATCCAGTAAAAAGTTAAAAGTAAATTTAGTAAAATTCATAAAAAGAAATTAAGGTAAGACAAAATAAAGTTTAAAAAACATTAATAGCATTAAAACATACTAAGTGTTAATGTTTAATTAAACATTAAATGTTTACATTTAGTTTACAGAGGTAAGAGAAAAACTACAGTAATACAAGTTGTAAAGAACTTTCTGTAGCATAACTGTAATTATCATAACTCGCCAGGAAGACCAACAGGTAAGTACAGAAACCACCATCAGTCACCTGAAGTTGGCCTTTCCAGTCCTGGTTCTGAGTTATTTGACATTATGGCCAATTTAACAAAGGAAAGTAATAAAAGTTTTAAAAGACTTGTAGTAAAATTATAATAATAACTTACCAGGATGACTAACGAGTAGTTCAAATGGATAGCTTAAACAGAAGCGTTAGTCACCTGAAGTTGGCCTTTCAAGTCCTGGTTTTGAGTTATTTATGGTTACAGCTAGTTACTAATTTCAAATTGAACTAGATGAACTGTGATTTCTAAAAGGGAGCCACATTAAAAAAGTGTAAATGTACAAATTAAAAACTAAAAACATTACCAAGGTGGATATTGTCACCATCACCAATAACACTGTCTAACATTACAGACAAACTTGGGACAGAACATGTTTAAAATGGTGCCTTCATTGAAAGTCGTAACGATGACAAGAAAGCAAAATGTGGGTTATTGTGACCCAAGTGTTACACAAACTACACACTGGTGCATTAGTTCCAGATAAAAGAAAATGATGAGTTAAAAAACTATGACCAATGCGTAGTCTAGTTACAACAACTTCCTCTTTCCTATCCTTATGGAAGCAAGACAACCAAAGTCCAATATAGGGTTTTATTTGGAAAAGCTTGTTTTCGCATTGCTCACTCCAAGTCGACTGCCAGCTGGCACGAAGCCGAGCCTTGAATACAGGACCATAAGTCCATGTATGGAACAGGCACAGCAGTGATAGTGCCAGAGCAGATAGACTTAGCTGCAGTGTCAGCAAGCCCATTCTTGCAAATACCAATGTGGCCCTGTTCCAGAAAAACTGTACAGAAGTAGATGTTAGAGAAATAGGCCAGTCGGTTTTGAATATCGGCAAGAACAGGGTGTGAACCAACATAAACCAATTCCAGGGCCAGTATAGAACTGAGTCAGTATAAATAGTACAGTTTGAGTACTGCTTACCTTTTATGTGATTCACGGCAAAAGAAATGGCATACAATTCAGCAGTAAACACAGAAGCTGTAGAGGGGATTCTGCATGCAACCACTGAACCACAACAAACCATGGCAGAGCCCACAGAGTCACCTGATTTCAAACCATCTGTACAAATAGGAATGGAAGGATGGTTTGAAAGATGTGCATGGAAATAAGTGGAAGAACCAGTATTAAAAAGAGAAAGATTGTGATCAGAGAGCATATGCTCTACAGAGCAACTCCTCCCCTATCAATATCAGCACTTCCCCAGAGGAGATGATGTCCATTAAAGTCCCCCAGGAATAAAAAGGGAGACGACAACTGTTCAATAAAAACATCAAGATCTGATTGATCATTTGTCTCTCCAGGCAATAGGTAGAGAAAATAAACAGTGATGGTACATCCCAAGGAAACAGGGATGGCTACGACCTCCATGGGTGCATTGAGTGGCAAAGACAGGGTGGGTACATGCTGATCAACCAACAGTGCCATCCCTCCATGTGCTCATCCAACACACAGCCTGTCATTTCTGTACAAAGAAAACTGCCAAAAGGTGACTGTATCGGTAGGTTTCAGAAATGTTTCCTGTAAAGAAAGACATACAGGATGGTAGGAAGCAATCAGTGTTTTGATAACATCCAGATTAGAATGTAAACCTCGACAGTTCCATTGTATCAAGGTGGCCATTTTTATTTACGTGTAGGCAAATTGGGTGGAGAACCCTTCTGCTTATGACCACGTCTTTTTACCTTACTGTCCTTATTTGAGGGAGGTCTACTGACACCCATGGATCCTGCCCTGGGTTAATTGGGCAGGTATTTGCTGTTGGAAGGAGATTCCAATAACTGAGGATGTGAATGAATGATTGTTTTGCATCTTGGGGTGGGAGAAGAAGATGAAGAAGATGTATCCAAGGAAATGCTTGTACCTGGAACCAAAGGATGTGAATCTTGGGGTTTGTTGGAATGTATGTTAGGGACAGAGATAGGTGTACCTGGAACCAAAAAATGTGGATCTTGGGGTTTGTTGGAATGTATGTTAGGAACAGAGATAAGTGTACCTGGAACCAAAAAATGTGGATCTTGGGGTTTGTTGGAATGTATGTTAGGGACAGAGATAGGTGTTGAAGTTGATTCATCAACTTTTTTAACCATGCAAGTCAAAAGACTTTTCATTTGTTTGGAGAATGATTTTTTTGGAGGCACAGAGAGATCTGTCTGCATTCCCAACTCTAGTTGTGGAGCAAAGTGGAGCAGAATGCATCAAAGATGAGGTGGTGGACAGCAATTTTTGAGCCTCAGGATAAGTAATATTATGAATCATTTTCAAATACTGCACCTCTTTTTCTTCCAACCATTTAGAGCAAGAACAAAAGTAGGACGGGTGAGAGCCATTGCAACTGATGCAATGATGGTCTGTTTCACGCTTGTTGGCATCATGGTCCTTGCCACTGCAACAAGTACACATCAAGGAACCACGACATGACATCTTCGAGTGATTGAACCGCTGACACTGGAAACATCGGAGAGGGTTTGGAATGCATGGTCATACTCTGCAACTAAGATAACCTGCCTCGATAGTGGCAGGTGGACGTGGCGACATAAATGTGAGAATGATGACATTGGTCGGCACCATAATTCCATCTTTGCGAGTGGAGATACGCCTCACTGCAGAAACTCCTTGTGTGGAGAAACCAGCAAGAATCTCTGACTTGGGGATATGTTCTTCAAATTCCTCTCAACAATAACTCCTTGTGATGAATTCAAAGTAGCATGAGGTGTAACCTCAATAGGTATATGCCCAATTGCCTTTGAAGGATGCTTTTTGACTGACTTTAGAGAGCCAGTAAGTTCCTCTAGTCCCTTTTGAATAAGCAAAAGGAGACATTTGCCCTAAAGGTTTGACTGAAAGAGAATGTAATAAGAAAATGAGGTACAGGTGAAGATTGCTGCTCAGAATCAAGACTTGGTTGTTTGCCTATTGACTGTTTTTTTCACCATTAGTTTTTATTTGGGGGATTCATAATAATAAAAATGTTTTGGCACCCATTGACCCCATCCACCATGGAGCTCTATGAGGAGACACACTACAATGCCAAACAAGGACACTGTAGCAATACCAGGGTTTTGTGAGAACTATACCCAAACACCAGCATCAGATACAATGTCCCACCTACAGGAATTCAAGGCCAAAGTGGTGTGTGTTAAGGTTAGACCCCTCAACCACAAGGCCCTCTCCTCCCCTTCACAGGTCACCACACACGGCAAACACGTAGATGGATGTTTAGATCCCAAAAGAGGTAAGCTGAAAGAACAGGACTTTCTCTGGGACATCTCTTCACCACATAGAGGAATCCACACTGTGGGGGGAAGCACACTGAATACTATTATGTAATTAGTGTTTCAGTAATATAATGATAACTACAACTATGGGTACACGTGGGCTAGAAAATTTTATATATCATAAAACAAGCTGCCAGTGGTTTTACTGAAACTTCTCATCTCAAAAGTAAACGTTGTAGACTTACTCATATCTAATACAAATATACCTGACAACACCCATCTGGTTGGATCTTGAAATATAGTATTTATCAACTAAAAATATATAGAAAAAGTAATATGTTGACTTACCCTAGTAGAAGGCAAACAAAAATGTAGAAACACCACAGAAGGAAGATGGTATCTGCCTTAGGAGAACACAGCCGAGTGGTACAGATAATGTACTTGGGGTTGTTCACATTCTAGTCTGAATGGTCTCTTCCAATAGCCAGCAAAGATGAACAGCTAAAGACACAGTTAAAGGATGAAAAGAGTACAAAGAAAAATTGTGCACTTCCCACAGGCAAGTCAAAATATGCCAGCCATACGAGTTGATGAACCCTACATGCGAGTGCATTATACAGACATACCATGTGACATAGATGGAATCCTTGGAACAAATAAATGGGAATGATAAATATGTAAGGAGGTAGAACAATCCACACAACATCTCAGGGAATGAACTGGACAAGAAGTAAATCCAGAATCAAACAGGAGTGTAGGTGAGAAATGGAAGGTGAGAAAAGAGAAGGTCAAATCACCTGCCAAGACACTATCTAGGAAAGAAATGCTCAATCAGGATAGAAGATATCATAAGAGGAATGGTAAAGGATGTGAGAAACACCAATGGCAGAAATATCAGAATCATGATCACAAGCAAGGAAGAGGAGGAAGTGAAAAAGATGGTACAAGGAACAAAAAGCAATGGATTCAAATGGAGTACTGGGCAGAGAATGAAAAACAAAGGTGAGATCCAATACAGCAAAACAAAAATGGGTGTGGAGGACAGACAAAAGAATGAAAAAGGAGGGAAATGACAGGGAAGGATAAAGTTTTCTGGAAGCGGGGGAATTGGAAGGTTTTCGACAGAGTAGTCCTATAACTAGAAGCAGTTGATACAAACCAACCATGATCAAACAACCATGCAAAATGCTAGGAAAGATAAGGTATCAATGGACAAAAGGGGCAAAAGCAAAGGGTCCAAAATGTCTGAAGGTAAACTACTGTATCTGGTACACACACAAGGAGAAAAGTTAAATGAAGTTTGAATGGAAAAATGCTTCACAAGGGGTCCCTAAGTTGAGGCAAGGGACTAGACAAATGCTTCACATGAAGATGGAGTTTGATGACATCAGAATGAACTATGTCTAATTGCAGTTGTCAAAGGAAAGATTATGACAGAGGTGAGGTCAGGAGATGTTGCTATAGAAAGGGTTAAGGCCAGACCAGAGGAAACCACATTTGAGCAGGCAAATATAGAGCAAAGAGCAGAATATCACAAGGTCTGTTCCAGATAAGGGAAAAGACTCTAGGGAGGAGTTTGATCAGAGGGCAGACATATAAGTAAAGACTCCTCCAATTCTGGCTGAATGCATCTACTCCCAGAGCTGAAGGGTGCAGAACCAGAGACCAAAAGTAAGGAATTTTGGCATTCCACTGAGTGACAAACATATATATGCAGTTTTTCCAGTGAAGAACACACCCAACAACATAACCGGAATCACCTTGTGGTGATAATCAGATTGTGTTGAGATAAGCAATCAACCACCAGGAAAGTGACATGCTAAGATTGCCATAGAGGTTGAGAGATCAGTAAAGAAGATCCAGAGTCTGAAAACATAGAGATCTAGATTTGTTTTTTCCTTATTTGGCAATATGGTTGAAGACAACAGAATACTTGGAATGGAAAATAACCACCCACACTCTCAGGAGCAGAGGGAAATGCTACAGAGCCTGACAAGCTGCTCAAAATTCCAGAATGTCAAAAATGGACAATAGCCTCCTTGATGGTACCACTAACCAGAAATATCTTAAGAATCAGAAAAGCCTTCCCATCCAACTCATGAAGGAAGCATTGGTAAACAAATGAGACTCCAGATAAGGTGGAGGAATGGATATGCCTACCATGGACAATTATCTGTTAAGCCACCAAGCAAGGTTAGCCCTGATCTCAAGTGGAAAGGTAATAAGATAACCCAAGAGATCATAAAAGAAACTCCACTAGTCAAAAGGCTTAAACTGAAAAGAACATATGTGAGCCAGACTCAAGGGAATGAGAGCTTCCAATAAATCCCACATACCCAAGAGAAAGAGAATCCTTCATGCAGTGAGAAAAGGAGAAAGTAGGGCCATTGAGACTGACCATTCCACATCTCAGAGCCAAAGTGGAGAAGGCTGAGTCAGATGAAGATGGGAATTAACTAAAATCCCCAACAGAATAAGATACAGAATTCTCCAACTGGAACAGAATCCCTCACCCATTTAGCATCCTAAAGAAGTAAGCAGGAGTCCGTCATCAATGAAAAGGAGAGTCTGAAGACCGCTGAATGAAAATGATGAGCAAATGAGCATGCTAAAAAAAACACAACATGGAATCAAAGAAGGACCGAATGAAAAACATAACCCTTGCAGATGAACCAAATAATGATATGACACTAAAGTAGTTGTAATATGAAGACAGTCATCAATCATGATGATTTGATCATCCAGAGTCCTGGGGAAGGACTCCATGATCAAGTGAAGTGGTTCCAGATAAAAGTTCAACCAGGACAGGTCAGCAATAGGTCTCTAATATCATGCCTTTTGAAGAATAGCAATTAGATGGGAGTAAAATCCCAATGGAGTGTTTATCAACAGTTCAACAGCCCCTTTGTGCAGTAGGTCCTGAACAGACCAAGTCAGATGACTGGAAGAGATACAATCCCATGGAGAAAGGAAGATCTGGGAAGTGGACAGAGGATAGGGACAAATGTAAAGACAAAACCTTCAGATAGAACTCATAGAACCAATGGAACTATCATGAAGTATAGCTAAAAAGACACACTAAACATACTTTGAGAACGAACTCATTACTAACAGAACCTAGAAATCTGTAGAGTTTACAAAGTACACAAATATAACAAATTTGCCAAACTATGATATATGACAAAACAATAAGCAACACTTAAACTATAAAATCACTTAAAGTACTTATAAGATAAAAAGACACAAATATTGAACTTAAGTCCACTTAAAAGCCAATAAAGCAAAAGACATGAAAGTAAAACCTATCCTGAATAACGACAATTTTTTACTCAAATCTAATCCTAAATTAGATGCCACTAATAGTGAAGAAGAAGGAACTTATAACAAAAACAGTAAAAGGAAGTATAATTAATGAACCAACACACCCACAAACTTCTCAGAATTTATAATTACCCTAACAGTAACTATCATGCAAAAACCGTATACGTACCAAAAATTAAACAAACACAAAGCAATAAACTGAGATAAATTTGTGACCAAGCCAAATCAAAATTTTGTAGACACATGGAAAAGGAGTTAAAACATGTTCACATTTGAATACCAATCAAGAAAGTGAGGATTGTTCAAGAATAGTAGGGGGAGCTAGATGCACCAGCATAGATGGAAAAGTACAATTGGTGGAAAATACTCACATGATCAGCACGTTATCAAATAGTGCAAAAAGAATGAAATTATTTTAACAGTTCTCAGAGAGCAGATCATGATTGAGATAGCTTTAGATGAGAGGAGATAGTATTGTTTAGGGAAAAATTAATGTAGCACTAAACTATCCATGGTACTTATAGAATCTGCCTATTAAATATATAACTGTCTCATTTGAAAAAACACATCACTTAGAAGCAGACTCTGCTAAAAATTCCATATGATGAACAAACCTCCTCAAGTCCATAAAGATTCCACCAATAGTCCAGTGATATTTTCAGCCCAATATGTAGTGACCTAAAATGAAAAAAACATCAGTAAATTACAAAACGTGACCATCAAAATCACAAAGATGGAAGCACAAAAATAGGAAAAAATATGTAATAAGCTAATGAATAAACATATTACAATTCATAAAAATGCTCTACAAGATGATTATAAAAAAATTAGAGAATCAGTTGAGATATTTCCACGAAAATAATCAAAATTTGAGCTATTAATTTCACACGAAGTAGAATGTTTACCTTAAGCAAATATTCTAAGTAACATATTTTGCCCACATTATACGAGTGCAGTAATTAAAACAAGGTACACCACAGAAACATTTCAAGAATTACTAAGTAAAATAACACAAAAAACACATGCCTATTAAATTTCTCTACTAATGTTCTAGCTACTAACAGTCTTTTATATATATGTGGACTGTCAGCTACATACATATTAAAAGTTACATTATATAAAATTCCTTAACTAGATAATTTAAAGTACAGCATTACATTAAAACAGAAAGCTAAAATGGTAAAAACATCACAGTAAATTAGTATGTCCTTGTGATAAGTTTCACAATCCCTTATCTATTGACACATTTAAATTTCTTAAGCATTAAAATTTTCAAATTAATTACCTGAAAAAGAGTGAAACATTTGATGTGAATTATACTGTTTCAAGTAAACAAGTATGCAAATACATACAAAGAAAAGGACTTATTTACATATAATAAAACAATTTAACATTATTATCAGTCTTAAAACAAACTTCCAAGAAAATCATGACTTGTTTTACCTTCCATTTTCTCAAGTACATTCAGCAATTAAGTGTTTTAGGTTTTGTAACAGATCCACATAATAAATTAATAGGAATTATTCCTAATTCATTTTTAATAAATTATTAGTCTTACCAAATTAAACTAAAATGTATAATCTCCAAAACAAACAAGACATTTAAAGAAAGTGTGAACAGTAAACCTGCCCATAAGTAGTTAATTATTTTTAGACCTGTAACACTGATGACACCCCTGATTATATTTCACATAAGATTAAATACAAAAGCACAAAGATTGTTTTAAGTGTAACAATAATATTATTATATGAACCACTTCCTCTAAGTTTCTCTCACTATCATGTAAGTTGACACAAAATATTACATATGTAACTATATTGCTCCACAAGCATAAGTACATTACCAAAATTTATAACCACCATGTATGAAATGGAAGATAGTTTCAATTGTTTTAAGATTAAAACAGTTAAACCAATAAGTATGTGTACATTGTGTGCGTGCGTATGTGTGTGTCTGTACTCAAATTAGTGAAGAAAAAAAACTTGTTGAAAAGTGGACTAAAACTTAATCTCGAGTGTTCATAATGACATGCAATTGTTTTTTAGATTAGTTACTTATAAGTTAAACTAGCTTACATTACACTGCAATTTATTTCAGTTCTGTAACTAATTTTATTGAAAACTTCCTTGATTCATATGCTTTGTATTATAATTTGATTTCAGTATATTTTTATTATTACACCACTGTGTGTATATTGGTTTAGTATAAATGCATCTTAATTCACAAGCAAAATGTTAAATTTTATTTATGAAATTTTGAGAAGTGAACCTCACAACAACAAAAAATATAATATAGCTACAAAATATAAAATAATAATGAGACATTCTGGTGTAGATATTGTTATCTCAATATTGTCAGTGGTTAAAACAAATGTATCACTAAAGGCAAATGGAAAATAAAAACATGTCATATATAATACTGGCTGAAATCATACTAAACATCCAATGATAAAGATATTTTACTGCATTGTACATGCTTGAAAGGCTTACCTTAAGAACCTTCCAGCTCCTTCAAAAGTAATTCTAATGGTTTGTTTTTGTTTGGAGTCGAGAGATAGGTAACAAGTAGGAGCTCCAATAACAATGGTACCACCAGTGATACGCTTGAAAAACTTCCACAATACCGTTCTCCTGTTTTTAGCTATTGTTTCTATGTTGTTAAGGTTGCTATTGCTTAAATTATTCATCCATCTTTGTGATCCACTGAACTTAATAATTTTAGAATGATAACTCATTCCATCTAAAAATATCCTTCGTAGACACACGTAAGTCATTCTTACATTTGCTGTAACAAAAGTAAAAATGTAACTATTAAAAATTATTTAAACAAATATAATTTCCATTATAACATATATCACTATATGGTACATTTCTAAGATAAATAATAAAAAAGCAAAAAAACTGACTGTGCATTAAATGTGCAAATATTCTTGCAAATTTTAAATAAGTATGTTATCAAAAGCAATTCAATTTCTCTTTATAATCTTATCTTTCTTGCTGATTATCAAATCCAACTCAAACAATCAGATTTCTCTAGACATTTTAGAGTGACATACTGTGATAAAAATGGGAAACTAAGAATAATAATAGAATACCATTTTAAAATACTAAGCCAGTTTGCAAAGGTATGTTATATAAGCACCTATTCAAAATCTTTCTTTTCCACACTGCTTCCATATAAAGGTTTCTTTCTCATTCCTGAATGTTTGGTGACAATATTTTTAATTTCTATCCTACCTATTGTTTAGTTAAAACACATTGTGTAGACTTGTTCCAAAAATAAGTTTGAAAATTGTGTTGTAATACTTGCTCCAAAAGGTTAATGGTTCAACCCCCATTCAATCACACATGCTGTTACTCTCTTAAGTCTTCTTCTCTCGAACTTCACAAACACCAGTGAGAAGACTGCAATAGAGTTGCACATTTCTTAATTGAGTCTACAGCTTCTTACTACTGCATCATATTTTAACATATCTAATCAAGTTCTCCTGGCATGTATTAGAACAAGTAAAAAAAACAAAAATTTAGTGTTAACTGTACCACAACTGTTATTAGATGTCAAGTTAAAGCCATGCAGAAACTGCATACTTTACTAAATTTAATAATAAAACTTAGCATACTGAAATAGGTAGCCTAAGTGAGTGCAAATGGTGTATCATATACCCAAATATCAAACATTTTTCAATCGCATGCAGCCGAGTATAAAATATATTAGAAAATAAGAGACACAATTCATATGATTGATGTAAATCTGCATCATATCAAGAACAGTATTTAAGAAAGTTCATAACAGGAAGTATGAATGTTTTAGAATAATTTAATGAAAGGATAGTAATGACAAATGAAAGAGATTAAATCTGTTAAGGACTGGATATGTTACTCACTTTATTATATTTTCGATGTCCCTGAAAGTTGGTTAATGTTACTTCTTTTCAAGTGAGGCAATAAAAATCATATTCATACCAGCAGTGGCAAGTTTTTGAAAATTTGATAAAAGATGTTTTGCAAAGTCATTTAACAAAGTTTAAAATTAAATAAACTATGGGTAAATCTTGCCTTACTAATCTTTTGACATTCTTTGAAAAGGTTGCTCCTCACATAGATAAGGGTATGGGCATTTGGATTTGGTGTACGTAGATTTTCAGACAGCATTTGGCAAGATGCCACATCAGAAGACTTGTGTAAAAGTTCACTGTGGTTGTGAGGGATAAGTTAGTAAATTATATACAAGAAAACACAAGATCATTACATACAGAGTTATGTCAAAATGAATTAATGTTATGAGTGGTGCACCTCAGGGTTCACTTTGATTTACATAATTGATATATATGAGGGAGTCATCAATAAGTAACATTAATCTGCTGGGTGTTGCTGACTGTGAAGAGGATACTGCTGCATTACAGAAGGATTTATATCATTCAATTAGTTGGATGAACAAATGGTAGATGGGATTTAATTATAATAAATGCAAGGTATTGCATGCGAGATATCACAGTTTGAATTAGGGGTATAATTTTAATGTGAATAATCTTAACAATGTCATAGGAGAAAATGATCTTTGTGTTCTGATTCATAAGACATCCAAATAGTACACTGTTGCTAATAGCATAGAAAATAGGACTTTAAACAGGGGTGAAATTCGCAAAACAAATGTAGAGGTACTCAGCTGGGTGATGTGGACTTGATTTTGAAACAGAAAACCAAATATCTACAAGCAAACATAAAAACCACAAAGCAGCTCAAATATGTCCTGGTACTAGTACTGCCTTAAAAAATAGGTACCGGCAAAATTTCACCAGTTTAAGGTTGTATCAACAGAACCACTGAAAACAAATCTAGTGGGCTTATAATTTAATTGTACAGGCAATATCTGGTGAGCTGTAGTCAACCTTGGGTTGCTTGCCTTAGAAAGGACATTGAATTAGTAGGAAAGGATCCAGACAAAGACTACTGGGATGATACCTGGGACAGAAATGTTGTTTCTTATACAAAGATAGGTTAAAATCCCTGAAAGTGTTTTTTTTTTTTTTGATGAGATGATGGTTGGAATGGACTTGATTGAGGTCTTTAAGACTGTTAAGAGAACTGATAGTGTTGATGTATCTGTTTTTTCTTTTTGCGTTTAATGATGAGAATAGAAGAACTTAGGGAGACAAATATAAATTTTAGCAAGGTATGAGTTAACTTCCACTTAAAAAAAAGCTTTATTTTTCTAAGAAGATGAGTTTCCTTTGAAATGGTTGCCTTTAGATATGATATATAATTTAATCTAAGAAAAACTAAGGGAATGCTTAATAATTAACCCTTATCATTCAAAGATAAGGGTATTTTCATTTTAGTTTAGTATCTGAATGGGACAGCTTAGATGGAACAACAGGCATCTTGCTGTCTTTAAATTACATGTACTAGTTGGAGTACCCATACCATGGATGGAAGTTGTGTAAATTCGTGATTAATGAAAGGCTGTCTTAGAACATGAAAAGTTGTTTCCTTTATAATTTTTTAAAAAACCTAAAATGCCCATAAAAACAGCAAAACACAAAATGTGGAACTGTAAATCTGCACGTATCTCCTCGTGGACTAAACAAACCTCCATGTTAAAACTTGAAGATCAATCAACAAGGGTAAAGTTGTGGTACAAATCTCTGCATGAAAACCTCATTAAAAAAACAACATAAAATCCTAAATTGAAAATTTGTGTATTTTCCCATGGACTTATTAAACCTCCATACCAATTTTGGTGAAGATCCATCCACACTCTAAGTATTTACATGGGCATACAACAGATAGTACTATAACATTTATAAAGATGGCACGAGTGCATTAGAACTGCGTGCGTTGTATATTCATAATGTCACATCTGCACCCTAAAAATGGAGAAAAATAAAGTTCTCTGCAACAGGAAACAGAAATGAAATAGGAAAATCATGACCCCCAAATGCAAATCTATCAGTTCATCCCATAAGTAATGTTGTTTTTTGGGATACAAGTTTAATTGCAAATTTCTTGGCTAAATGAAGTTATTCTCAAAGACTTAAGTTATATGGGATGATCTGATAGCATTAAGCGTAAGCCAGTTTGTTTATTTACTAGTTTTTGTTTTACTTATTTTTAGAAGCCCCAATTATCATGGAGGTAACAGAGGAGCACATAAGGCATATTATGTTTTATGAGTTTAGAAAATGGAAAAGTGCTACCGAGTATTCAAATGGTGTATAGCAATGACATTTTGAATGTAAAGAAGTGTCAAAGATAGTTCGATACGTTTAGAACTGGTGACTGCTGTTTGACAGATGCATCTTACACTGGGCACTCTGTTGAGTTTGATAATGACCTGCTTCTAGCAACACTTTAGAAGGACTGTTCTGCAACTGTTGAAGAATTAGCCCAGCAACTCAATTCATCTCCTTCTACTGTCCATTGCAACAATTTAGTATAGTTTAAAAGTTAGTAAAATAAGTACAAGTTGTCAGCTGATAATCTGAGAGAACAGGTAGACATCTGCACACCTCTTCACTCTCATGAACTTCAAATTTTATTTTTAAACTGTCTAGTGACTGGAGATGAGAAATGTGTACTCTATCAAAATGTTAAGTGCTGCCAACCATGAGTTAGTGCAGGAAAACAAGCTACACCATAGCCAAAAGCAAACCTGCACCCTAGGAAGGTTTTGCTTAGTGTTTGGTGGAACAAAAGTGGAACAATACACTTCGAGTTGTTACAACCAAACCAGACAATCACTACTGAGAGATACTATCAGCAAATGAATCGACTGAAAACTGCAATAAAAAAAAAACAACAAAAAACGCCTGCTTTCATGAATCTGAAAGTTGTTGTTTTCCACCATGACAATGAATGTCCTCATGCCACTAGAATCACTTCCAGAAAAATTGAAGAGCTTAGCTGGGAAAAACTTCCCAATCTCCATCATTCTCCTGATTTTGCTCCTTCAGATTACCAACCTTTCAGAAGCTTGCAGCATCATCTAAATGATAAAGAATTTACTTCTATGTATGAGCTAAAAAATAGCCTTTGTACTTTTTTGTCTCAAAACCACTAGATTTTTATGACCATGTTATTGAAAATATTTTTAGACATTGGTAGACTGTTATTGAAAGTGATGAAAAATATATAACTGATTGAAGTTATTATTTAAGTTCTCTTTTCTCCCTTTAAATCTGTGTTACAAATGACATTACTCATGGGATGATCCCATACATGCACACAGGATAAATATTTTGTGAAGTTGGGACTGTACATTGCATAATAAAGTTTTTTTTGGTATCATATAAGTAAAAGTTCTATTATAGTATATATGCAATTGAAAGGCATGCAACTTGATTGAAAACAAGTCTCCATATGGTAAAATGATCTTACATATGCAGTGAAGATCCTGAAAGAATAAACTCACATAAGAAAATGTATAATACACATGTAGTGAGAGAGAGAGAGTGAGAATATATAGTTCCTATTTTCTATTCCTACATCATAAACCAAGTGTAGTCCTTCATTATAATAAAAAGAATGTCAACATTTATTAATTTACAATTTTTATACTCTCAAAAATTTCTAATGTGCAATATTCAATTCATTTAGTTTTTGGTAATGTTGGATGTATATTAGTAGATGGCAATATGGTGTCGAAATTTTTTTTTAAAGTCTGGCAATAAAAAAAACACTTAACACAGTAACTATTCACTGCTGCATTAAAGTTTCTGCTAACAAAATTTAGATTAGTACATCATATTTAGTATCATAGACAATCTAACTCCAAAAGAATACAAGAATGAATAGCTTGGAGAAAACATGATGATGAAATGACTGTCTTTCAATTTTGTGCAAAGCTATGAGAGCTATCTGCACTTGCTGTCCCTAATTTAACAGTGGAAGACCAGAAGAAAGACAACTAGTCATCACTACTCACTGTCAACTATTGGACTACACTTCCATCAACAAATAGTGAGATGTGAGATTGACCATAACATTATAACATCCCCATGGCTAAAAGGGCAAACATGTTTGATACAAAAGGGGAAGAAGTGATGAAATGAAACAATTTTATTTCTTGCTAGAAGAGGTCAAAGTTTACTGTTCATATAACTGTATTTCCTGTGTGTAATAACATCTGCTTGGGAAGTTGACTTCAGCAGTTGTAGTGTACAGCAGTTACAAGCATACAAGATTTTTAAAAATCTTTTTTTTTTCTTTGTTTGAGTTCTGTGAAAGTTTGGAAATTTAAAAGCAATTGCATATACAGAAATAGTTATTCTCTCCTGATGTGGCAAAAAGTGCAGACTTTAACTTGAAGTCCTGAAGTTTCATCTTTCAAACACACATGCAAGTAACTATACCTTCACTTTCGTTACTGGTGCCACTCAGTACATTGCCATGTCAGGTGTTATTCTTACGATATCTGGGTAATTAACTACTGTATGTTGGCATACATACAGGTGGTAAAGTTGTACTAGTAGTGGTATATAAAACCTATGCATTCATAATGTATAGTATACATTCAATGTATAGTTAGACTGTTCAATGTAGATTTCACCAATAATTATCTTATTCTGACATCTGCTTCTTGTACAAACTGAAAGAGTTCAGATATATTTCTGTATCTCAAAGTTTCTGATGATCCAGATAAAGATGGAGATATATTATTAATACACTTTTAGTACTTTTAGAGGACATTCTTCTTCAATGTTGAGGGAGTCGAGACTTACTGTAGTCAGAATTGTACAGGAGTTTAAGATGAATATAAATTATTTATACTTAAGGAGAATGTAGGTTTAAGTTTTTAATTTTCCCTAAGATAGATGTGCTAGGACAGCTGTGAAAGGCTAAAAGGTCTCTTGTTGTCTATAGGTTAAGTCACAACGATGACATATTAAGCAATTTCCCGATCATTATAAACCTCCCATGATATTAAGCTGGGTTCAGTTTGCAAATTAACCCATTTGCCTGTAAAATCTCCTGTTAAAGCAAGTATCTATATCAAATATCACACACTCTACTTTTCTGGCAACTTTAGTAATATCACTTTTCTTAAATGTTTAACTCATGGCTAGTGAGCATGTTTTTCCTGCAAGTCTTCTAGGAAGAAAATAAAGATTTATCAAATCCCTAAAAAGCTATCAGTGAAAGAGCTAAGTATTATCCTTGGGTTTCTTAACAGAGAAAGTTTAGTTATGAGAAAGAACATGTGTGTGTGTGTGTGTGTGTGTGTGTGTGTGTGTGTGTGTGTGTGTGTAATTCTGGTCAACCTTTTTACATCTTAAGTTTGGGTCATATTACAGAAGAGATACTGACATGAAAAAGCACCACTAATAATGCTCTGAGTAAGAAAACCATTTATGGTAAGTAACAGAAGAAAAAACAACAACTTTGTTACACTGATATCATGAACATAAAATTCTTTTGTTGTTTCTAGCACTTGAAGAAATATGTTGTACAGCTTTGTATTATTATTTGCACCATATCACAAAATATCAATATACAAGAACCGAAAGAAGAAATAGAAAAATTGTATGCATCTCAGGACTTAAGGAATTTAAACTATGAAAAGATGCTTGAATGTAATTTCACTTGGGTGTTGGAAAACTGTAGTTGCTTTCATCAACTGAAATATATACAATTATTAGGACTACAAACACACTTCAAAATGGCTGGATAGCAGCATGGTGTGATAAAAGTTGAAGTGAACAGACATGTGTAATATACCTAATGTATGACTTTTGTAATAAACTGATCTTACTTCTATTAAACAAGTACAAATTTACTTAAAATTCTGACACCCTTGATGTGAATGTGTGGCACATCCTTTCACTTTGTCAGCAAATTATGTATTTCATAACACTACATCTTTAAAAAAAATGTTTAGTTAACAGTTCTTTAATAGATTAAACACACACAGTTATCTGATGTTATTACGACTACAGTTATCAAAAATTGCATACTTTACTCCCGTTACATTTTATTATAGTTAATTTTATGAACTTCTGTATCAATAATTTGTTGACACACTAAGGGATGTGTACTACATTTGCACAGAGATTCACATCAAAACTTCTGTTAGACTACGGTTTCTCAATATTTTTGATATTAGAAAACACCTCACTGCCTCCCAAAGTTTTTGTAAATTGCTAAAAGGGAAGAACAACAAAAATTATTACAATTCTCATACTAAGATTCTTCAGTTTTTGTTAGGTTGATTTTTATGAAAATCCCAAAGTGGTTATGGCTGACCAGTACAGGCTTGTTGGTTGCAAAAAATTGTAGTAAATCACATCAGTTCTATAAACTTAGATGTTAACTTATTCTTAAACTACTGCTTTTGAATTTGAATTGTAAAACTTGTGAATTATTTTACTCAACAATGTAGTAGTTGCCGTTAGATTTACTGAAACTTTTCATGATAAATTTTGCAGTTATGAAAAAAAAATTTATCCCCAATGATTTGGTTGTAAGAATCAATTTAGATACAGAATGTTAACAAGTAATGTAATATATGTATATTTATTATTCAAAAGCCTTTACAGGTTAACATACAATTAATGTCATAAAACCAACTCATATTAAGAACAAAAAATAAAAATGACTTCAATAAAAAAATGAATTTTGCCAAAATTTATCAGTGCCAGTTGTTTTACACATTTTTTTCTCAGATGTACTATTACAAGTTAAAGAAAGTTTGCAATATTTTCACATGACCACAGTTAAAGTAAAGCAGTGTTTACTTTAAGAAACAACAGCTTTTAACATTTCTTGTGCAACATATAGCAATAAAACTACAATATTTTACTGGTGCAATGTTAAATATTTAAAACTGAGAAGGCAGTGGTAACCAACACACTTAACATAACAAAATTATATTTTCTTATGGATATTTTTTAACATAAAGCCTAAAAATAAGCCACTAAAGTAAGTTATGCAGAACTGAATTTATACAACCCATTTTTTCAGTTTCAGCTAGCTAAATTAGTCTATACTACAGTTAAACTGACATACACCTAATAAAAAAAAAATTCTGATGGAATGCATAAAGATTTGGTCAGCTAACACAGAAAATATATTTCACTGTTCTAATATAATACCGTATTATAAGCCCATGACAATACTTCAGTGTTATGAGCACTTGCAGAATAATAGTAACAGAAATATAGATTAATTCCTATCAACTGTCGTCTGACCTATTAGTATTACTTCACGTGCGATGACGAGAAACCCACTTGAAAGTAAAAATGTATTCTCAAGTCGGCTGGTATTGATATTAAAACTTCACTTAAAATAAAGTACAGAACAACGTTTCGACCTTTTAAGTCCCCGAAGGTGGTCCAAGAAGTTCGAAACATTGTTCTGTACTTTAATTTTGATTAAAGTTTTAATACCGATACCAGCCGTCTTCGGGATACAGTATTATTTCATATTGCAATACTAAATGTATATCATAATAGCAAAATACGTCCAACTGTTGCAGTATACACAATACTGTATAAATGAAAGCAAGATCAGCGAGTAACGCATCAACCAGCATTACTTACGAAATATAACCTTACTTATGACGTGTAACTTACATTTATAACAGCACAAGTTAAAATAAGTACCTCAATACTGCCTGTTATCCGTATTTTTTTGGTTTTCCTACCTTTTGGTTTAATATTTATGACAGAAGACAGTGTTGCTTTTCTTTTAATTAGCAATATAGTTCTAAAACAACATTATTTTATATAAACGAAATAACTGGTCGCATGGGAGAGAATTAGTCTTATAATAATAAAATTGCAGAACAAAAAAAAAAATCTTCAACCAAACGTTGTTGAATATTTTAACATCTTAAACTTGCTTGAATCACCTGATACGAAGTACAACATTTATATACGTAAAAGCACTATACTCTCTTATTACTTGTTGAAAATCAGTTGTAGTTGCTAACCGAAACATCTGTAACGCAACAGAAACTGCCGGTAACAGATGTCATGTGACTTGGTCAGAGAGCTAAATATAGGCGATCAATAGCTCAAGGTACTTCACTAAAATTAAGTAATTAATTAAACTAAACTAATGCAAGCTCTAGCAACTGAAACTGATAGAAAAACCTGACTGACACTTTACTTATTAAATTCTCATTCGTTATTGACTGTTCTTTTGCTTACTGAATGACTCACCTATATTTATAACTGATTATTGTTGTTTACATATTTTCCAAGCCTCTAATTTTTTTTGCTTCTTCTATTTCTATTTGGAATGTTGGTCTCTTATACCAACGAGGTTCAAGGTCACGCAAACCTCTTCCTTTTCTTGGTTTTCACGACATCAGTTTAAAATATTCAAGATTCTTATAAATATAGCCAATCTTAGCTTTATTCGCCCTCTCTCTAAATGTCATTGTGAGAATTCCAACGATTGTTTCTAGACAACGTAATAGTAATTTAGAAGCTGAATATTAAGTAACTTATCGTTTGTTGCTTGGTTTAATTCAACATTTGTCGCTTAAAAGGTGTCTTAATTGTCTGCTGTTTCAACTCCACTCAGAGTAAGTTTCATAATTCCCAAGGCAGCATTGACAAAAAGAACTTTCGTCTGATTTTCTTCCACGACTTCGAACTTAGACGAAAAATTACTGAAACAACGCGGAACATCAACTAGGCATGAAGCCATGGATCTGTCACTGATCTTACAGTTCAGTTTTGGTTCCAAAGGTTTCTTGAAGACCACGAAGGCCGTGGAAGGAAGCCATCCTTACATGAAAAAAATATTAAGGGAAGCAGTTGAGACAGACCCTCGCACAGCATGTGCGTGAGCTTGCAGAAAAGCTAGGCACAAGCATATCAAGTATTGTTAACCACCTGAGTGCGACTGGAAAGATGAGAAAGTTGGATAAGTGGGTTCTGCATGAGCTGACTGAAGATTGACAAAATCGGCGTTATGAGACCTGCTCTACGCTGCTGTTGCGAAACCGAAATAATACACTTCTTGAACAGATAGTGACATGCGATGAAAAGTGGATTCTGTACGACAATCGGAAACGATCTGCAAGATGACTTGATTACAAAACAGCCCCAAGGCATTTCCTAAAGCCAAAGTTTTACCAAAGAAAGGTCATGGTGACTGTATGGTGGACTGTGGCCAGCATCATTCATTACAACTTTTTTGAATCCAGGGTAAACAATCACATCGAAAAAATACTGTCAAGAATTGGCCGAAATGTATCGAACGTTGCGCGTGAAACAAACAGCTCTGGTCAATTGAATGGACCCTATTCTTCTTCATGACAATTCTCGTCCTCACATGTCAAGGATGACGCTCCAAAAATTAAACGAATTGGGAATCGAGGTTCAGCCTCATCCATCTTATCCCAAAGACTTTTCCCCTACAGATTTTCATTTTTTTCAAGCACTTTGACAACTTTTTGAACAATAAACACTTTCAAAACCAGGCAGCTGCAGAAGAAGCTTTCAGGGAGTTTATTGACCACAGAAACTCTGATTTATACAGCAGGCATAAACAGCATCGTTACACGTTGACAAAAGTGTGTTGAAGCAAATGGTGTTTACTTTGATTAAGGTACGTTTTACAACACTGGTTTATACTTTTCCGAACTTTGCAGTTCAAAAACGATATTTATTTCTGGATAACGCAATGCTCAAAAATATATATTATAACAATATCAACAGTTCTTGAAGACTGTTAGTTATACATATATATATATATAGCTATGTTCCTTAGGAATTTTGTTTAGTCATAAAATTTCTGTTTATAGAAGAATTAAAGATATTAACGTAACAAAGTACTTTTGGGACAACAATGGATCTATTGAAACATTTGTGCTGTCCTATCCTCTAAACTTAGCTAAGACTGGTGAATAAATTAATCTAAAAAAATCTCAAGTACAAACTGCATAATGAAAAGTGTAAATGCCAACTGAATACTGTATGTGAAAAGTAGTTGTTATTTTGTATTAAGCGCAAAAAGACATCTGTGTTCTGCCTATCACGAGTATATAAACCCGGTTTCAAATGGTACAAGTGCCCTTGGGAGTAGCGCATGGAAAGTAATATGATATCATTTACTTTTCTGTATTATTCTATTGCCAAGTGTTTTAAAAATACGTTTTTTTCTTCTTTTTTCTTGCAGCCACCGACGTTTGCATTTTTAGTAAAACATTTGTTTCTCTTTGTACTGACCATGTTTTACCATGTTGTGGAGAAGAGGATTCCTCTTCTCATTGTTAACGATGGGCACTGAAGGGAAAACTGAATAACAGCATCTTATGCTCTTGTATGTAAATATGACTAAATGGTAAAAAACAGACTTTATCAGACCAACTTTGTGTTGTTTGTGTTTTAATTTCGCACAAAGCTACTCAAGGGTTATCTGCGCTAGCCGTCCCTAATTTAGCAGTGTAAGACTAGAGGGAAGGCAGCTAGTCATCACCACCTATCGCCAACTCTTTTACCAACGAATAGTGGGATTGACCGTAACATTATAACGCCCCCACGGCTGAAAGGGCGAGCATGTTTGGTGTGACCGGGATTCGAACCCCCCAACCCTCATATTACGAGTAAACTTTGTTTTAAAGTCCTGTTAAAGTTGATTCCACAGAGATAAGACATCTGTCAAGCAGAATAGTATCATTGATACTGGTTAACAATATTGTTTATCAATAACTCAACATTTAAGACTTCTATTAATAAAAAAAACAGCTGTATGTGTGGAGAGCGAGAGGTATAAAATAACACAGAATTTAGGAACAACAGGGGACATATTGGTCTACCTCAGCTGTTCCATCCCTGAACTAAAGTAAATTTAAACTTTTAGATATTTAAAAAAAAAAAAAACTTACAGCCAGTTTCCCCTTATTATTCATATGGTTTTTAATTTTTCCTTTAAACTCGCTTAAATTTACTATTTCTACATCCAATTTATCAGATTCCCTCTAACTCTTTTCTTGTTTTTCAAGAGAAAACATCTTTAGAAATCTTAAGAGTGGCATATGAACGTTAGTGCAAACAGAGCAACACATTGATGGCCCTCAAAAGTAATACAGAAAAAAACTTATGAATATTTTTGCCTGCAGTTGATCAATATGAACGGGAACCATAAGAAATTTGCATATAGTAGTTTGAAATGTTAAATACGCCTCTTGATTTTAATATTTCCTTATATGACTGCCCATACATACACCATTCTAGTAACTCTTTCAAGCAATTCAATGTTCTTCCTGACGTGAAGACCATAAAGCTGAACACAATACTCCAAACGTGGTCTAACTAGTAACTTATACAGTTAAATTATAATCTCTTTAGAATTGTATTCAATATTTCTGCAGATACAACCTAAAATCGTGTTTGTCCTACCACAATCAATAACACACTGCTTGGATGACTTAAGAAATTGATCAACCATGACATTGTTAAGTGTATTCTCATACAAATTATACTTGTAATTTAAATTATGATAACCCATATGCATTATCTTGCATTCATTATAATTAAAATTCAACTGCTAAATGAACTAAATCTTTTTTTAAAGTATCAGCATCATTTTCATTACTAGAATCACCCAAAACCTTAATATCATACACAAATTTAAGTAATTTATTGACCGTGGTGAAGTAATTCGAGATACATTTTATTGACCATTCCTTAATCTATGTCACTGATGTAAATCAAAAAATGTGGAAGATAAGTTAAGTGAATTGTATAGAAGAGTGGCTGGATAACAGAAAGAAGAGAGTTGTTATAAATAAAGTTCAATCAAACTGGATTGAAACATGTAGATGTCCTAAGACTGAGCCCTCAGGTAGCAAACTTGTGACATTAAGCCAGTTTGATTGAACACCCATTTATAACAACCCTCTTCTTTCTTCCATCCAGCCACTCTTTTATACAATTCACTAACTTATCTTCCACACTTATAGAGATATAAGCCTTTTATCTGTTACCTTGTCAAATGCTTTCTGAAAATTGAGATGCATCAAACCTTTTTATACAACCAGTAGCTTTTCCAAAGAAGGGCAAGAGATTTGTAACCTCCTACAAAACCCTTGAGGAGATATTACCTGGCCCAGGAGCCTTGTTAATTTTTAAGCTTCCCATTTTTTTCTTAACAAGCTCAGATTTAATGCAATTATCTTGTTTCCATGTATCAACTATTTAAACCTTCATTAGTAAAAGTGGACAAAAATGTCCAATTTAATAATCCAGGTATTTTTATAATAATCAAATACAAGCCTTCCTCTATCATCTTTTAAAGGTCCTTCCCCATCCTAATGTTTTGTTTACCCTTAATATACTTAAAGAAGTGCTTACTGTTAATTTTTACATTTGTAGCCAACTGTCTTTCATACATCCTTTTTGATGTCTTAATTTCCCATTCGACTGACTTGTTAAATTAATTTGAGCTTGTTCACTGAGGTGGTGATTTAATTATAGTTTTGTGCTTTTGGGGAAGTAGCATATAAATCTTTTTGTGTTTCCTAGCAGAAAATGTATTGGCTTAGCTTTATGTAGGATATTACCCATTCGCATACTGTCAGGATATTGATAGTATATCTATAAGGGTAATGGTTCAGCTAGCAACAAGTTTGATTAAATTATTTTAAAGGGCACTTCCTAGTCCTTAACCAAACATGTAATACCAGAGTTGCATTGACTGAATGATTTATCAATGTATTCTCAAAATGGCTAGTATGGGTATGAAAGCTTAAATTAAAATAAAATACAGAACAATGTTTCAACCTTCTTAGGTCATCTTCAGGTTAACTACCAGGTTTTACTTCAAGTGGGTTTCTCATCATCATGGATTTATCAATATTATGCTGAGATATCATAAGTCAAAGGTGCAGAGTCTGTGAAGTAGCTTATGTTGTTGATAGGTACATCACTGGTGCCTTGCTAGTATGTTAACTCTTTAACTCAGATGCCAGATCACTTGCTGCAGTACAAATGGTTCTGTGTTTAAATCTATGCACATGAAAGATGACAAATTGAAAATTACAACAACTGTATTGATGTCCAAGGCCCAAACACATTTCAGGAAAGGTTTATTTGCAAAATATGACTTTCAGAGTAGCTATTTGATTCAGTCAGACCTCACTTCTGACCATTTGTGTTATAAGGATAGTCATGGATTGTAACTAGCAATATAATATCACAGAAACACATTAATTGTATTCAAAGTGAATAAATACTGCATCTAAAGCACACTCTAATTCAATACTTGTCTTGTTTAAATTGTTGTACAGTTTACTGGAATAGTTCATTTAAAGTTTTGCAACTTGTTCTACATTTCCTATTCTTGTAAATGTTAAGGCAAAACACTAATTTTAAATCTACACCAACTGCATCGTAAATTTGTATTAAACTGATTAATTTGACTGTATAACTCCACCCCAATCAGTAGTTCTAATAAGGTTTATTTTACAAAGACTCAAAATCTCCTATTCACAAAGAGGAATGTATTACATTTTATAGAAATCAAATGTTAATTAGAAGTAAGAGAAACACAAACATTTCAGCAAAAAAGGCTTTATATTTCATACAACTCATGAACCAGTGAGATTCAAGTTAACTGTGAGAAAACAAAAGATAAAGTACATTATTCACAAAATGAGAAAGTCCTACAGCATGAGAAAGGACTCCACACATACATTAAGAACACTGCTATAGTTATAACAACTGGCACTCATGTAAACACAATACGATGCTTAAAGCAGCATAGTTTAGGCTCCAGATTTTAAACTACCAGACATAACATGTTTGCAAGAGGCAAAAACAAAACATCTTGTAATTTTTGACATATTTTAATTCATGATTTTACCTAAAAAGGAGACTTTATATGAATTAAGTCAAATTACTTATACAGCATGTCCCAGCTAAATGGTACTAGTGTATAAGTAAAATGGGCCTTTAACCTATTTACCTTAATTCAGAAGTCCTTTTATAAATAAATATCATACACCAATCTTCTTGCATACTTCCACTGTTAAGCTATACTTCTTTTTTTACACAGTAACTGAGGTGTAAACAACCCCTTGACGTCATATGCAATCTAACATTTTGACAAGATACAATGTATACATTCACCTGTGTCTTTTGTTTTTGGATTAATATCCACCTATTCATTCATTTACTTTAAGAATTGTTGAGCATTTTGTTTATGTGTCTATAGAATCCACTCATTTATGCTGAAAGTAGCTACTCTAAGTCATTAATATTACATTAAAAATAAAAGGATACAATGAAAAGAAAAAAAAACATTTTTTTCACTTCATCAACATATGTATATTTTATATTACAAACATGTTTTACTAAAAAAAAAAAGACATTTTAGACAAGAAATTAACCATAAGCTGTACATTACATAAAATACATTATTATGGCATCAATAATTAGGAGGCTTCAACATTCATTGAAAATCCATTTTATTAAAACTAGAGAGAAAAATGATTTAATGTAGTAATTTTAAAAGATTTCAATCTTTTATTGTTGAAATATTCAATTATTTTGTACAAACCACTGACACAATAAGAACTTTCCGATCTGAAACCAACCTAAATATTTGACTAAATTCTAAGGTAATGTTTACTAGCTGTTAAATGTATAAAACAAACAACAAATGTACAGTGACTGGGAAAAAAAACTGCAGGTGTATAGCTTTATTTAATAAAACCTGACAGGTTTTAAAAAAACAAACAGATAGACAGTGGGGGTTGATAAAAACAGAATACAGAACAAACTGTTAGTTTATGCTAATTTATTTGTGTTAATCCATATTTCAACAGTACAATAACATTAGGTATTATAAAGCCAAAAATGTTTGAGTTAAACTACATCCACAGTCCTGGTACTTTCACAGTATTCTGACACAGTGTGTCTCAAACTGTGTACTGCAGAAGAACCTCAGGTATGTTGTGGAATTTTTGGAATTAAGTAATTTTTTTTAAGTAAATTTATTATCAATTCAATAAATTTTTGAAACTTAGAATTCTATTTATATTCTAGTTGATTCACAGCATAACAAGTAATTTCTACCTGTCTTAGAGAGTGCCACTGGGCCTGCCATAGGACTTGCATGTGCTGTAAAACTGCATTCTCAAGATGGCTGGTATGGGTATTAAAACTTTAATTAAAATAAATTAGAAAACAATGCTGTCAAAGTGAGTGTACTGCAAAACGTTTGGGGCATTAAAAGCATACCAGGAGCTGAAAACTTTTGGAAAGCACTGTTCTAATGATTCAAATAAGGTAAAAACATTCATATTTTAGCCCTAATAATGTCAGTAAAATAGGTCAATATTTGCAGTTGTTGTTGAAGGGTAGAAATTAAGAAAAATTCTAGCTGTTTAAGGTAATTCAAACCTCTTACATAACATATAGTCTCCTAGAACAGCATGTTACGTTATGTCAATTTTATGGCCATGATCAATTGTTTCATTTTTGTTGTTCAAGTACAGAGCTTCACATCTGCACAGTTTCCACTACATGGCTTAAACACCAATATTCAGCATTACAAACCCTAAGGTTTCGGCTGAACCACTGATAATAGGAGCAAAAAAAAGCTTGTAGCTTAAAAGTTTTAAAGGTGTGCCATACACCAAAATAGAGAATGAGTTGTTTTTCCCAAATTAAATCAACATATTATACAGGTTTCTTGACTATGTTAAAGTGACATAACTTGGAGCACTAAATATAAACATTTCAAATATGTTAAGTATAATTTACTTTAAAGTTAAGACCACATAACAAGTTTTGGAAGCTTTCATGCCACACTATTTAATCAAATAATTTCAAATATCTCTTCAAATTACAGTATTTATCTAAAACAAAAGTTATGACAGGAGTCACAATATACCACGTTATCACTTCCAAAAAGAAATTCAAACGTTTTCACATGTGACAATCACAGACTTTTTAAACATGTTAAAATGAGTGACAATTTTTAACATTCAGAACCAGCTGAAGAAGTTTTCATCATATAAAGCAATAACAACACATCAATTCGACTTTCCTTTGAACAAAGCATAGCATATTACAGAAAACTCTTAAATATCAAGTTTATCCGAGTGAAGGTCACTTAATGGTGACTTTACATCAATCTGCAACCAAATAAATGTACAGCTTAGATTTTTTTTAAATCTTCTTCATTTTGGTAGCAGATTCATCTTTAACAAGGGTGCATTTTTTTGTCTATATCTTTATGTAGCAACTAACATTCTTCTATCTTCCTCTGACAGTTCGAGTCCACCCTTCAACGTTCTTCTCACTGTGGTTAAAACAGACTAATATTAAGATGAGCTATTTGAAGGTTAAATGATTTAATGGTTATGATGTAAAAATACATCAAGTTAATTTCAGCATCTATTATTCTCTGTATTTATGATAAAGCTGCTTTACTAAATGTGTTTGATATCTTAAAACAAACAATGAGGGTTAAAATAAATGAAATAAATACTACCCACATTACTCTTTGTGTCAAGGTAAAAATAAATGGGACAAAACAACATCCTAACATATGTGACCAAAATCAAGATCAGATTTTAAAAAGAATCATGCTTTCATATAGAAAATACTGAAGTAAACATATTAAGAAAAATGTAGAAAAAGAATGTGCAGTTGACATGATTTTTAACACAATTTTTAGGGTTTTTTTAACACTTCACCAGCTTTTGGCACTTAACCCTATGTGCATAGATGAGAGTCAGAGCATTGAACAAGGTATTACATATTTTTTGTCAGCGTAATCAGCTATAAATTTCACTCTACAGGGCTTATTTAATGATGGTTCACAGTAGTGCAAAAACTGTAGATATAAACATTTCAGAGGTTTTAGAGGTTATACAGACTGTAAAACAAATAAAAGTAGTTATATTATTCACACATCAATCATCTTTCACCAATGGTGTCAGTATACAGAAGTAGCTTGAGGACAAATACTTTATGTAACACACGAGTGTTTGTTTATAGCAGTCTTGTACATTTTACTAAAAGCTTACCATACTTTATATAGATCAATACACTTAATAAATTTGGAAATATAATCAACATTCCTTCTCCATTACAAAGTTGGTCCAATGGACAGACCCTATACACATTCATTTAAATTGTACAAGAAAAGCTTGGGCATTGTCTTCTGACACACAGTTAATGATGCTTAATTATGGGCGATTGGTATTTTAGTGACTTAATTAGGTTGTCAATATTCAGGAATCACACGTTCTGTTCTGGAGAACTTACAACTGTCTGACTTCAAGTAGCATCAGGGCTTATCAGTTATGAATGGGAAGAGTATTCTTACAAGTGAAATGATTTGAAGGTATAACTTTATTGTTCATACACAAAATGTTATAGTTTCATGATGAAAGATTAGTCTTTGGATTATACTTAAACAATACACACGAGACAAGTAACTTTAAAATTATTTCAGTGTTAATGCTTTATACCTCAACATTGTTTGACTAAAGAATCCGTATGTTTATTGTTAAGCACAAAGCTATGCAAAGGGCTATCTGTGCTCTACTCACTACAAGTATTGAAACCTTGTTTCTAACATGGTAAGTCCACAGACATGCTGCTGTGCCACTGGGGGACAGGCTAAAGAAACAAGCCAACTTACTAAAACAAAAATCGGTTATAGCAATATCAATATACATGCTTTCTTTCAGATAACAGAAGTCAGCCACATTTTCACAAACTAAATCTTACTGTGATAAATATAACGAAACTACATAAGAGTTGTATATACAATAAAAAGCAATGGTACACAGTAAGACTGTTAAAAAAAAAACATGTCTAATGTATGTCGGTTTACAAAAATCTAACATGGCAAAATACCAACAATTTTACTATAACTGCTGTAAAACATTTTTCAAGAAGACAGATGGTACGTGAACAAAAACTGAATAAGTGAGACACAACCAGATTGCTCCTATCAATTACAAACTATATTAGATTTTGTTCATGTGAAGTTTTATATGCCCAAAATATGGCTAGACACTTACAGGACTTTCTGTCCCCATATCTTGCCTTCTTCCTAGCACGAGGTTCATTACGAGTTGACTGAGAAGTTGCAGTTTTGACCAGACTTTCAATAATCTCATCATTGGTGTCTGTCAGATTTTCATCACATGAAGGAGTACTATATCGCCCCAAACTTCCACCTGTTCCTATATACAGAGAGATTCATAATTTTAAAAGGTATTAAAGCAAAATATTGGCAATTCACTATTCTTCATCATGTATTAATAATTTCTATGCTTGTTAAAAATAATACCTTGAAAATATACCAGTTACATACTCAAAGAGAACAAACTACCATGTTGGAGTTTCAAAATAAGTTTTGAAATAGTCTTAATCAATAAGAAGCACATGTGTTGAATATTAATGCAGAGATCCCTGTAAATAACAACTAAATTAAACTAGAAATAAAACATTTATTTCCAAATAAAGTTTGGTTTGTTTTGAATTTCACACAAAGCTACACGAGGGCTACCTGCCCCTAATTTAGCAGTGTAAGACTAGAGGGAAGGGGGCTACCTGTCCCTAATTTAGCAGTGTAAGACTAGAGGGAAGGGGGCTACCTGTCCCTAATTTAGCAGTGTAAGACTAGAGGGAAGGGGGCTACCTGTCCCTAATTTAGCAGTGTAAGACTAGAGGGAAGGGGGCTACCTGTCCCTAATTTAGCAGTGTAAGACTAGAGGGAAGGGGGCTACCTGTCCCTAATTTAGCAGTGTAAGACTAGAGGGAAGGGGGCTACGTGCCCCTAATTTAGCAGTGTAAGACTAGGGGCTACGTGCCCCTAATTTAGCAGTGGAAGAGGGGGTCCCTAATTTAGCAGTGTAAGACTAGAGGAAAGGGCTACCTGTCCCTAATTTAGCAGTGTAAGACTAGAGGGAAGGGGGCTACCTGTCCCTAATTTAGCAGTGTAAGACTAGAGGGAAGGGGGCTACCTGTCCCTAATTTAGCAGTGTAAGACTAGAGGGAAGGGGACTACCTGTCCCTAATTTAGCAGTGTAAGACTAGAGGGAAGGGGACTACCTGTCCCTAATTTAGCAGTGTAAGACTAGAGGGAAGGGGACTACCTGTCCCTAATTTAGCAGTGTAAGACTAGAGGGAAGGGGACTACCTGTCCCTAATTTAGCAGTGTAAGACTAGAGGGAAGGGGCTACCTGTCCCTAATTTAGCAGTGTAAGACTAGAGGGAAGGGGCTACCTGTCCCTAATTTAGCAGTGTAAGACTAGAGGGGGGACTACCTGTCCCTAATTTAGCAGTGTAAGACTAGAGGGAAGGGGACTACCTGTCCCTAATTTAGCAGTGTAAGACTAGAGGAAGGGGACTACCTGTCCCTAATTTAGCAGTGTAAGACTAGAGGGAAGGGGACTACCTGTCCCTAATTTAGCAGTGTAAGACTAGAGGGAAGGGGACTACCTGTCCCTAATTTAGCAGTGTAAGACTAGAGGGAAGGTAGCTAGTCGTCATCAAATGTCGCCAACTATTGAACTAATCTTTTACCAATGAAGAGTGGATTGACCATCACATTATAATGCCCCATGGCTGAAAGACGAGCATGTTTGGTGTGACTGGGATCTGAACCTGCAACCCTTGGATTACGAGTTGAGCACCTTAATCACCTGGCCATGCTGGGCCCCAAACTGAGTTAAAAAACATTCAAATATCTATCTTCACTCTTGTATATATTAGGCTGAAAAAATTGGAAGAGACTTTTTTATATAAAACATCATTATAAGAATTTCTCATGTGCAGTAGTTAAGCTTTTAGAAACATAACTAATGTTCATTTATACTAATGTGGACAAGCAATATTAAGTTTTCAATAAAAAATATCATTTAGTTAATAATAATGAAATATTTGTTTTATACAGAAGTTGAATTAACTACATACAAATATACTTATCATTAAGGAGATAAAAAAAAGACAGTAGAAAAAAAATTAAAATTCTCAAACTTATAGAAAATGTGTCAATAAATGTACATATGACGTAAATAAAACTTGTATAAATTAAATGTTTTTTTTTCAACAACATCTTTACTGTAAAATAAGTGTTATTAAAAATATGTTTGTTTTTATTATAGCAAAGCCACATCAAGCTATCTGCTGTATCAATCGATGGGAACTGAGCCCCTGGTTTTAGCATATAAATCCAAAGATTTACTCTCTCCCCATTGGGTATTATAAGAAAGAAAAAAAAAGGCTATATAATCCACTGTAGGAGCCAGGCTTTCTTTAGTGTCCAATTTTGTGTCACCAGTTTTCTGGGACAAATGTGTTTGAGTACATACCACACATAAACATATAATAATTTCTAAATGATAGATGATGGACAGAGTTTTCCAAACTATATATATGTTGAGTTTGGTTTACCAGAAAAATGAAATACAAAGAAATAAACAATGGTGGGGTGTTAAAAGTAGCATAAAACTGGCTTCAAACCAACAACATAAGTTTGATTCAAGCTGTTATTCTGATTAATTAATAAACATTTATATTCTGAAAATATGTTATTAGCTGATTGTCCCATTAGTTTTCACATGTAAGAATATCCAAGATAACAAGATGCCATAATCATACATTCTTTTCTACAGTTGTTTATTTTGAAGACAGTAATTACAAATTTTTGAGAAAATAAAATATTTGTATCTAAAATAAATCCAGAAAGTATATAATTTGATTATGCCTGAAATATAGGGTAATAAGAGATATTTTTGGTATATTTATTTGGAAAGTGCAATTAAGTATTTTTTTTAAGCACGTGATCCCCTTTATACATATATCTAGGGTAGACACTCAGGTTATATTTTTATACACAATAGCTAACACATTTGTTGTTATCAGTAATTGAAAGGGTAAGAGTAAATTGTATTATCAAATAAAAATCAATCCATACAAAATTGCATGAACTCCTTCATATGTTTTTATTTACTTCAGAAGGGAATGTATTAAGTGCATAACGGTTTTCCTGCCACGTTTAGTTTCCACAATGTGCAGATGATTAGGGTTGGGTGGACTCAAAATGTATTATTCACAAGTTAACTTATTTTCCTGCAAGAAAAGTCCTTGGAAGTGGGATTCCATAACAGGTGTCTCTTTAACAGTATAGCTAACATTCAAATGGTGCAAGTGGTAGTAGTTTTATATTTAAATGACTGATAAATTATAAAGCTAAATCCATGAGCAATAATTATGGATCTACTTATAAAAACAGATAACACTTTGTAACAACATTTTTACTTTTTCTTGTTCCTGGTCAGAAAGTGTTTTTTCCCAATTGCTTATGCCTAAAATAAATGGAAAAGACCTATTTTTCTCTTCAAACTTTGCTTTTGTGACCTGGGAGTGTATAACGAAAACATGATGGAAGATTATATTGGAGGCTGATGCATGAAAATGATTTACATTACAGTAGCAAATATCAAAAAACTACTCACTTCTAAACATTTTTGTATAACTTTAGTATAAATACATGTAAATCTTGATTCATATGTTGTTTTATTCAGACCTTATGTAAATGAAAATGCACAAATTTGCCCATTTTTACATAAGAGAAAATAGGTTAATTTCTAAGTTTCATTATCCAGGTCACAAAAGCAAAGTTAGAAGGGAATAATGTCCATTTTCTGTACTTTTACAACATAAGCAATTAAGAAATAACACATACTATCCAGGAACAAAATTTGTGTTACATAGTGTAATTGGGGACATAGTGAGATGCATGTAAAGCAGTTCACAGAATTAATAAAGGAAATGACCAGTTTAATTCAACTTATTATATATGTTTTGTACTTTTTAGGTATAATGACACATTGTACTAAAAGCTATTGTTTATGATATGTGAAAGCAGTCTAATATAAAATAACTATTCTTATTAGCCTGCTGTAACTGTATTCACTGAAGAAAGGTAAAGGAGATTACATTAATTTCTACACCTTTGTAAAATATAGGGGTGGTATGCATTTCAATGATGGGTTTCACATTTATATTTCTAGAATAAATGGTAAACAAAGGTGGCAGCTGAAATATTATTACAAAAAAAAAAGTTAGTAGAAGGGGAAAAAAACCTTCTTATTATGTTTGCTCTTTGCCTTTTTATTCTAGGTTTAATATAATCTGGTAAAGTAGAACAAGTGAAAACCAGCAGTCATCTTCATCAAGTTGGAAAAATATGACAGATCGTAGATTGAATTTTAACACGTGTTTTTCACTAGTTACATTTTCAAAAACTGTATAAACCATACTTGTAACAGACATTTTAGAAAGCCTGGCCCCCTAAGTGGAAAACAGTGTTACCAGGATGGCCTTTTAGTCTCCATCTAGCTTCAGGTATAGTTCCCTTTTTCTGGTCTTCATTGTTTCTTCCATCTCCAAGCAACTGACGAAGTTCCTGGTCAGCCTGCTGCTCCTTTGTTTTAAACTTTTCCAACTATAAAGCAATCAATACTTGTTTTAACTGTGTATGATTATACTGAAAAAAATAATCTTTGTTTAAGTTATTGAAAGGAAAAATAATGACAACTAAACCAATATTATCAGAGCTCACATCAGTAGCATTTTAAAAGTATATCCTAATCAGTCAAGATTTTAAAAATATTCTTGTATTAGTAAATGAGTTAATCTAAAACTGTAAAAGATAATATATGTGCCAGCATCCACCTAAGTTTGACACATGGCTCATTATAAAAACATGGTACAGTTGTAATGTTTGATGACACACAATGGTACACAGATCATTACTAACACAGAAAATAAAGGTGTAATATGAGGGTTATTTTTCTTACATTTTATCATAAACACAAAAGTACTTAAAAACCCTAAAGATTACTCTGTTCAGCTCTATTTTTTTTTCTCTTCCTCAAATCTACAATTACTTCCCCCACAAGTCTGTAAGACAAGCACTTTTTGCTCATCAACTGCTACTCATCCAAAGTAAGATGTACGATCATAACTGTATACATTTTGTGTGTACTAATTTGTCCTTTGATTGGTACACTCATAACAAGCACAAATATACCTCTAAAATTTCATTTTAAAAGAGGAATGAAATCAATATAAATTTTGTTTGAGTGATAGTTACAGTACAAACATCTGTAAAAGAAAGTGTGATGATACATTTATGTCATACAGAGGAATAACCTCAGAGCCCAAAATGTTTTAAGTAGAAACAAGTTGCAAAATGGCAAACGTAACCTGCCTAACAGACATGAATTAAGCCACAATAGTTTAGACACCAAGATATAAAAGCATGTTTACTTTGTTACAATAAACCAATCACATATAAATGTGATATATTTGCTAATGTTTCCTTGAACAACTTAAGTGTATACATTGGTTTTTACTGCTAACTACAAATGAAAACCAATTACCCAGACATAATAAAACATGTCCAGTAATTTAATAAACACATACACACCGTATTATATACATACAACATAAACAAATAATAGTAATACTAACATCCATTATCATCTTGCCTCGAGTCTTGTTTCTCTCTCTATGACTGACTTTCTTTTCAATCTGCTGTAAGACTCTTTCTCTTGTTGTTCTGTACTCTAAAGCAAATTCACTGATAATTTTACAAAATTCTGGATTTTAGTATCCTGGATGACATGTGTAGAGCACCCAAGATATACCATCAAGCGATGAAACCTGAAACATCCAGATCACTGTTCATTTCTGTACATATGCATTTTCTACTTAAGAAAAATAAAGAATTTCATTTTTGCACATCGAATGTATTGTAAAAGAACTCTGAAGCATTATGTTAATAAAAATTTTTGATTTTCAGAAACTGATAAGGTTATCTAATGTTATTACAGCTGTAACTATAAACAATCTTGAAAATTAAAATGTCAACAGAATGATTACCTATTCACAACCCTTCTCTGAATAGTACCAAGAACTGTAATTCTCTCTGCACAGTCGGTCAGAAACTCTGACATTCTAAAAATGAAAACAAAATGTTTACATGACATCCTAGCTGAAATGTGTGTTATATTGTTTAGGAACATGAGAGAAAAGAAAATGGAAAGCACAATATTCGATTTCTTTTACCAAGAGTTTTCAAAGGTTCAACTCGTTAGAGTTGTCTGAATAACTTCTTTAAAAGTTACATCAGTAAATTACTTGACCACATTTTAAACCTAAGGTCTCAGACTTAAACTTGAGACTGTTAGCTTGAAAACATTTTTACACTTTTGTGAATTATAATTCAAAAGTCTCTGTCATTTACAGTCAAACTGTCCCATGTACTACAATGCACATGATACAACTACCCTTGCATAAAGAGAAACAACAAAAAACTAGTTAAACTAGGGTACAGGCAGAGTGGGAATGGTAAACTTTATTAAAGTAGGAAAGGCTATCAGAAAAATTGTAATTCACAAAACAGTTAACATACACAGATTATCAGACTTAATTTATTAATCTAGAGGGTCATTCAGTACACAGGACTGTTCACATTTGGCTCTCAAATAATACAAAAATGTGTCAGTATGTCTATTGCCATAAATGGACACAAATTATTTTTAGCAGAACAATGAAGAATGATATTCTACATAAATAATACTACCAAGTTTCATCATAATCTGATTATTTTTTACTGAATTATAGACCAAAAATAGGATGCAAAATCAGTCTCCATATTAACAAATAGGGATTCTGGATTTTTATGATACTGCTGTGACCTTGACCCTACAAAAGCACATCACTTTTTAATCTAGACCAAATTTATTCTGACTTTCATCCAAGATTTTGTTAACAAATTATCTATTACATTACATTACAGTTTCATAACATAATTAATTACATGTTTTATGAAATAGTGTAATTTATTACTCATCCTGAAATTATAATTAATCATTTATCTCATAGAAAAGTTGCCACAGCCATGTTATTTACTGTCCACAGTTTATCGAATAACATAGTAATTTATTTCTATCTGAAATGAAAAACAAAATTACTTGTCTCTCATAGGTGTTGAACCATCGTGTTTGGTAATAGCTTTTAAATATTCCCATGATGCCTTGCCTTCAGTTTCCAATTTTGTAAGATTTCTTGCAACATCACTGTAGTCCACCTGTAGGAATATAAAACCAGTGTTTGTTTAAAAAAAATCAACAAAAAAAATGTCTTGCATTTTTTACATAACTATTTAGGATACATACACATAAGATCTTCTGTAAATCAAGGATTTGTTACTGATCTGACATCACACATTTCGTTACAGCAGACATGTCTGGAGCTTTATAAAACTAAAGAAGCATTTCAACTTTTAACTTCCTTAAATCAACATAACAAACATGGGAGTGGAGTGGAAAGGTTCTTATCATTACAGATTTTCCTTAAACCTAAAGCTCATATCAAATTCTGCCAAACCAGATATATAAATACACACATGTGCATATATATGTCTGGTTTGTATGGTTAAGACAAAAACATACTGGACTATAGTTAAAATCAGGCTCGTATACAGATGAACAAACCATCAGAAGCTGACTGCAACAACTCTCACTCAAAAGTAATTCTGATAAGTGTTTCTTACCTGTAGGTATTCTGATGTTTGTAGAAACAATATCATTTATTTTTGGGTAAATAAATTAGTTATAATGTTCATTACATAATAATAAAGGATGAATTCTTCATAAGACATAACACTCATAAGAATTATGCCATTTACTTTTCAGTAAATAAGTTACCTGTAATATCCATTATCTAATAATATTAAAATGGCAATTTTTTCACAGAATCTAAAATGCATAAAAATTACTTTATTATATATATATATATAAACACAAAAATGTGTGCCTGTCTGTTTGTCCATTATCTAACTACTCCTAGGGCACTGGGCCAATATCAACAAAACCTTGTAGAATGATAGTTTTGAAAAAGAAGCATGTTATTGGGGGTTCACAACCTCCACCCCATTATTGATGTTAGTGAGCATTTATCATCTTTAACGTAAGTTAACGTTAACTAAATTCATAGATGGCACAACATTCCCACACCAAACACACGCATAGTGTGGTGGAAGGCACACAAATGTCTTATATATATCAAAGAGTGAACTGACACCTCCTATGGAAGAACGGTATGAACAAAAATGGCCTCCGCTGTACATAATACATAAATTCAGATGAAATTTATAATACGACAACCACCATAACACTGACATGAAGAGCCATTTCTTGAGCTCTACCCACTGTTTTTGATCCATGACCTTTGAATTTCATTTTGTAGGACACTTCTGCAGCCAGTGACCATTAAATACTTAAGGTTATGGAATGACATTAGGAAATGGGTAACAGAAAGTACCCTTACCACCACCACAATGCTAGCTACTACCTTTTTATGTAAGGTCAGTTGATTAATAATTTTACCTACAGATCAAACAGGATTCAGATTTATGAATCAAATGGAATTTACTTATTTCCTAATTTAATTTATATCAGCCAGCTGTATACAGACATATATTAACAAGTAACCACCACTGAACTCTTATTGTAAAATTTTATATGTACATATATTAATAAACAATAATCACTGGACCCTTACTGTAATATTTGATAGAGAGCTCTATTAACAAGCAATAATCACTGGACCCTTAATGTCATATCTTATACAGGCCTATATTAATAAACAATCATCACAGGCTCCTAACTGTCATATCTGATACAGACCTATATTAATAAACAATCATCATTGAACCGTTACTGTCATATCTGATAGACCTCTATTAACAAGCAATCATCACATGCCCCTTACTGTCATATCTGATAGAGACCTCTATTAACAATCAATCATCAAAGGACCCTTACTGTTATATTTGATACAGAACTATATTAACAAATAATCATCATTAGCTCCTTACTGTCATATCTGATCATGAATCCACACTATATTTCGTATTTCTACAGTTTAGGAAATGAAATAAAAGGAGAAAACTGAAACAGAGCTTCAAAAGAAAAATGTAGTAATAGGTGCTGTCTTTTATCACAATTTTTTATACTAAATAAAAAACAATTTAGTCAAAATTTAACGAAGGTATGTTGACTATATTTTTTTATTCTTTTAAAGTTTCACTCGATCAAACAAATCTTGGATTATTTAAACCCTGACATTAAAAAAATAAATTGCCTTTTTCTGATATCCAAATCAGCAGATTAGATAACCATTTCACAACATCAGTTTATAGTAAACAAAACACATACAGGCTTACATTAAATGTAACTTGTAACTCAGACTTCCTAACAGAGTATATCTGTTATAATTACTTTTCTTTTCATACTGAAGTCACCACCTTACAAAATATTAATACACAATGGTCATTTCCTTTTATGGTAATTTTATTCAAGCCCTGACATGTAAGTTCCTTTCTCACAGATCTTAATCCCCAAATAAACCATACACCATTGACAAATAGCCATTAAGATTATTTTGAGTAAGCAAAGTTTCATAGTGAATTCACAAATTTCAAGAACAGTTAAAATTTTTTATCCACAAGTTGATCTGCAAATGATATTTAAATAGCCATTAAGATCTAACTACCTATTATGTATCCTAATGTGTTTCAAGATTGTACATAAATATAAGTGTCATGGTTGCAGTGTCACTTACATCTGCAAAACTATACACCAGTTACACCTGCAAATATATGGAAGTAATAAGAACTGGTAACAAATTACCAAATTCACCAGACTCCACAATTCACAAACATACTGTAAACACCAACCACCATATATCAATTACAAATTTCAAAGTCATCTCACCTGGATAATCAAATATTGAACTTTTAATTAAAGAAAGTTTATCTGTTATAAATGAACTCCCAGTGTAAAATAATAACAAACCTTCACTGCAACTGAGTCTATTCTGTTCATTATTGTATCTTTTGTGTATTTGGATGTCTTTTAATTTGTTTCATCCTTTTATTCTGTATTTTAATTATTGTTTTTACAAAATATTTAAACTTTATAAATATTTGTAACTAATAACCTACCATGTTTAACATAGTTTACCGATTTTTTTTTATGTTGTTCATCAATAAAGTTCAACCTCCATTTAAGGAACCTGCTATTAGAATTAAAACAGTTACCTTAGATGCTCTGGAAACAGAACCCATTTCAGAGTGGAGATCAGTTGACTTAGGGTACTTCTCCATAACCATATGACACAGGTGGTGTAGCAGAGACTGCTTGTGTACTGTATCTTTGACTTCTGGAACCTTCGCTAAATATTCTATTTGAAATCCTTTGACCTAGGTTAAAAAAATAATTTAACTAAATTTTGTTACTCTGTCTTAGTACAAAACATCTTGAATATTGTTTATTTAAAATACAAATATGTTTAATAATATTATTTTAACTTGTGAAGAGAGAAATAAACCAAAATGAACAGAAAAAGCATTGCAAAAGTTATAATTTTCCTGTAGTGCAAATGTTTTTCTGCCAGGTAATTACGGCTTCTCACAAGATTAGTTATACTCATCCAGTGCTGTCCTCTATATGCAAACTTTATCTTTAAACATGCTACAAACCTTCTGCTCCTCCCATCAGAATTAAGCGATTCCAAGATGTCTCTCATGCAAATCATCACGTATCACTTCTCCACCGATAGAAGCATGGCATATTCATGTGATGCACATGACTCCCTCTATATGCTTCTACCTGATTGTCACTTTGAAGTTTGGCAGAAGATGTCAGCACCGAAGGAGAATGGGATAAGAGGAAAATACCTGTCAGAAATACATTTTCAGTTGGGGAAAACTGGATTTTCTGATACAGTACTTCACAAGATTAGCTAGAATCCTAGATTGATTGGGTGGAGGGAACAGTGGGATGGAATGACAGAATTACAAGATGGTCAGATCTGAAGATCTAATGATGGGAACTGCACCACTGTTGACCAGATATATATTCTTTGCCAATCTGTGAAGTGTATAGTAGATAAGGGTGGAAAAAGAGAGATGCATATCCAAGCAGCAGGGAAATGTAACAGGATAGTGATCCTAACCATGTAATCTAATCCCAAATAGCATAAAAGTAGGTAAATCAATGGATGTGCCCTTAGGTGTAGAGTGGCTAGGTAAGTAACTACATCCAAAATGCATGACACTGGGAATTGACATCCAAGCAGGTATAGGATAAGAATTATACTGGCTTCAACTCTAGTTCAAGATACTGGAGAGAATATGGAGCCACTCCAACCCAGAGCATAACACACATCTTAGCTTTGAAAAGTTGATCTGGGGACTGGATCTCCAGTATTGAAAAGGATGTCTATTAAATGTAAATCAATTTCCCAACAGTGAAATCAGGAAGGAGTATAAATAATGGAGGAAAGTAGACAAGCACAGATATGTGTGAGGACTTATATTGATTGGTTTTACCCTATATCCAAAACCCAGCCACAGGGTACTAATATCCATGTGGGGGTAAGATAAGGATTCCCAAATGAAGAGGTAAACTGCAATTTGATGTCTCACTTCTCAGTGATTGTATGATGCATTGTGGAGGATATCACATCATATATGCCCACAGAACTCCATCATCCTACTTTGCACTGAATGATTATAGACATCTTTGTGTGAAACCCATTCAAGAGGATGCATCCATGATCAACCATCCCAACTGCTTGGAACTGGAAAGGGCAAGGACTCTCAAACTCTACTAAATAAAAGGGGGTGAGAATGGTTTGGAGAGTCCAGTAGAACATTATCACCTGAGACAGTGCAATATAAGGCATGACAGAGATAGACAGTTATCTCCTGCTGCTTTACCCATGCAGACCATGGGCAGTATAGTTTGGAATGGACATTGTGATGTTATTCACATACAAGCAATCTTGTGGGACAACTTATATCAGCAGTGAGTATTTTGAAGACATGAAAGTTAAATCACAAAACAACATGGCTGCACAGTGTGAATTTCTAATTGAAGAATACCTGGTCAGGCACCACTTTTCATAGATTGGGATCTATGTAAAGAATAAAGGAAGCAAGGGCTCCTGAAAAATAGAAAATGTATAAATATAAACTTACCCAGTCAAATTCACACTGAAGCTTGAAAAACAGTAACAGGTGAAAAACAAAAACCCAACAATAAAGAAACTGCAATATGGTGTAAATAATGGGAGATGAATGCATTAGGTGTAGTTCACATGTCTGACTGTAGCAATTCCTCCAATGGCCAATAAAGATGAGACGATGGAAGTGCAACATCCACTGATTTTTGGGCTTTATCCAACCACTAAAGCAGACTGTTCAACAGAGTACGAGGAAGAGTAATGGGAGCTGCTAAGGGATCCTGAGCATTAATCACGAAGAGCTCACAGAAGGGATTGCATATGTGTGCATGACCACAGGGGACCAGTAACCTCATTAAAAACCACATCCCCAAATGACAAAACCTGGCAAGCAGAAAGTGAGCAAGATGAAAAGGCATGGTGTACTAACAATTCCATGGAACAAAGTGCACAGAGTAGGTAGTTGGGCCTAGCTGAAATGAGTGTCAAAAAAAGACATCCAAATGGGCAAAATATTTGATAGGTTGGAATAAAGACTTCTTCAATTTGATTAACCAGCCCACCTGAGCAGTCATGTGAGTGAGCTAATTAGTATGGTTAGACAATTTCAGTTTGGAATCAGCCAGAAGATGACAGTAGTCCATATAACAGTGGAATAGCAACTCCAGAGCATGAAGATGGTGAGCAAACACTCTGACAGCTCAACAGAAAATATAAGGGGTAGAAGCAAGCCCAAAGGGTAGGGTGCAAAACTGGTAAACTACCCCATAATGGATGAATCAAAAATAAGAATGGGACCTTGTGGAGATAGGGATGTGTACATACACATTGGCAAAGTTCATCTTGTTCATTTATAAGCCTGGAGAAATGCCTAATGTAGGGTGAGAAATGACTCCACGGCAAAACAGGACAGATGAGATAATCTAATGAGGCAGGTCAAATTCATGACAGGCCTCTCGTCTCCAGTTTCCTTAGGAACAATAGTCTGGAATTTTTTATAATATAAAAGGTTTGATGACTTGCTGAGATAATATTTCCTGAATTGCCTCCAACAGACACTGGCTGGTCATTGGATCCTGAGGCAATGGAAAGATATAGGTAAAGGAGACACAGGAGGTGGGGGAAAAAGCAGGATCACGATAAAGCTTGAAAAACCCAATGATCCTTAAAGAAAGGTTGCCATCAATGAAGAAAATTGACAAGTCAGCTCTCACCTGCCAGTGACTTGTGTCATTGAAGAAAACAATAAGACAAGGCACCCTGAAGAGGGACAGGTAATGTTTGGGAAACTGTAACAGGTGTCATATGTAGTTCTGATTGAGACAAACAAGCAATAAGATGGGAAAAGTTGGACTGTTGTTGCAGTGGTGCAACTAATGACTAAGGGCTCAGAGATTGTGTCAAATATATAATGCCACAAAAATAAGGCCATACATAAATCCTGAAGATAAAATTATGGTAAATGGATGCGAGTTAAGGTCTCATGACCTAAAAGGTTTCCACAACAAAGAAACCACTTATGTAAAGTCAGAGCTGAAAAAAAAAAGTCAGTGTGGAGGAAACAAGGAAGTGGATATCACTTGAAAACCCCTCAGGATTTCAGTGGAGAGCCTCATACAGAAGATAGATGATAAAAAAATATCATAAAAGAGTTGTGAGGGTGAGGAAAAGGTGGAAAAATTGGGTATGGATCAGACTGATAGGAGATTCAGGGACCACCTTCCAAACAGATAAAATAGAACCTACCAATTGTAGATCAAGTAAAGAACAGTCTGCTCATTGATATGCAAAACCCAAATGATCTAAAGCCATGGAGGAGACAGTGAGGCATGCTAATCCCATCTCTTAATTGTAAGGCAAAGTGGACAGTATGAATACCTGGTGAAGGGGAAAACCAGATAGGAATACAAAAATTGGTCATGTAGTTAGGAAGGCTGCATTAATAAGAAATAGGGGTCAAAGATAAAACATGCCACACATGAGAAGCACATACAAAAAAAATGTAGCAGGCCTAACTGATTACTTAGGAGGGGCATTAGAAGGTATGGCAAAATCAAAAGGAAGGAATAAGCAATCCAAGTCCTCATCAGCCTGAAGAGGCTCAGCACACTCACGAGGATGCGGGGTGAGGTCCAGAGATAGAGGGTGATCTTTGCAATGTTCTCCCTGCAAATAAATGCTAATAAATCTCACACCATGCCGTCCACATCTGGAGAGTCAACCAAAAAACAAAATCGTAAAAATAATGGAACTACAATAAACTTGGATAAATTAAAGTGAAGAAACAGTCTGAATAAACTAGTAAGTAATTTAAATAAAAACTACTTAATGACCATACTAAAGCTGAACATGAAACTTGAAGCAAACAAAGGCATGTCCAAGCATAAGCACTGCCAAATGACTGTTTGTGTGGTAGAGGTGAACAGAGAATGTCACATGTGTCATGCAAGTATGTCACACTCCTACCAGTGGTGAAGTGACCCAAGATGATTTGTATGAGAGACAAGAAAGCTTGTGGCATGCGTAAAGAAAAAGTTTGCATATAGAGGGCAGCATTAGACAAGAATATTTAATCTTGTGAAAGAAGGAAAGAACCATATCAGAAATAACCTGTGTGTATATCTACCATTTAAAAACATAAATAGATATAACTTGTCAATGGTTATAATGGTTTTAATGGTTATAACATACTGTTTATATTATAAAAAATAATAATGTATCACAAATGTTTAATTACAAAGCTTTACAATCAGTTGGTTATAAAAAAAATCAGTCACCAATCCTTATTTAATTAATTTTAGCAAAATAACTTAAAAGTCTTTCATAAAAACACTTTCACTTGATTGATAACTGAAATGTGTTTTCAATCACAGTTCTTAGAAAATTGACAATCCAAACATGAATACTTTCCACTTGTTTCAGGAAACTATTTTCAATACAGAATAAATGCAGTCAGGATACATTCTCTAAACTTTATACACTGTTTTCACTGTTAAATGTAAAAATATAGTGCTAATTAACATCCTTACCTCAACTCCATTGAGAAATTTTCCAATGGAAAGAAGTGTTGATAATACAATCTTAAACGTTTGGTTTGTTTCTATCTCAATCACTGCTTGTTTTAAGTCCATTAGTGGTTCTGCAACTTCCTAGATAAAATAAATTTACTTTATTTAGTGACTTTTATTGATGTGTGATTGTTCTCAGTGGTATGAAAGAACAGTTGTGACTGAAAACAGGTGTACTTTAGTTTGATGTATCATTTGAATCTTTTCTTTTTCAGAGGTTAACTGTTTGAGATTCAATTTCAAATAAACTGTTTTGTGAGTTGTAATACAATTAGTCTAAAGTTATCATAGCAGTAATTCGCTCAAAGGACAATCCATTCTTAATGTGTAAACATTTTTACTTCTAATGTTACAAGTGGACTTGTTGAATAGATGGAAGTAGTACTGGAAATTGAGTATTTAATGGTCTTGACTTTTAGTCCCAAATAATTTTTACCACAAATATTATTGGTTAGACTCCATAAAATCCATTCATTAAAGCTTTACCTTTCTTTTTGGTTCCTTTAGGTTTAAATATACTTTATCATGCTTGTTTTACTTGAAGGAAACACACTTAATACAATCAGTTACAAGAGTGAAAGAATGATTTACAATTAACCTTTCTCACATTTTTAAAACATTTTTTTACCAATGCTAACTTTGTTGTAAGGGTTGTTAGAAACTGAGTAGAAAATGCTACACAGGTTGGGTAGGAAGGGAGACAAAAGGGGAAAAAAAAATGGTTATGCCTAATGGGCCTCAGGATAGAAAAGGTTGCAAACCATTGTTTAAAGAAAGACAAAAATTAATACCTATCAATAATTAAAGTAAATTCAATGTGTTTATTCTAAAGACTGACAATGTCTCTACATAAGTAACTACAGTTTGTGAAACCACAAAATGAACATTTTTTACTTGTACATAGCATATTGTTTTCCATAGTGATAAAACTGGTTATGAATATTTTTATGTATAGTGTTATAATTGATGCTCTTGTCTACATCATCAACAGCATAACTACTTGTTGGTGTTTCTTTTCTACCTAATGAAAATAAAGACAGTTAAGGTTTAACTCTATTTTTTACTTCAGTCCACTATTCCATGTCTGACTGATTTTAAGAGAACAAAATTCCTAACTACTAACTGTAAACTAAACTTAAGTAAAGTCATGAGTCATTTAAAACACTGAAATTAATTAATTATTGTTAATAATCTTCTTAATGTTCTAAAAAAGGGAAACAAACACCATTAATAAGAGTCTGCCTCTTAATAAGATGTAGTTTGAAAATCTTATTGCTTCACTTTAATAGCTCTAACAAATGGAAAATTGTGTTCCTTTTATAAAAGGAAATAATCTACAATACCTAAAAAAACAGCACATATTACAAAAATATGAAACGCTATCTCTTTCATAAACATTTTCACAAATATTTTAGTTTCACTTTTACTGCATGCAGTTTCTGTGAATATCTATGTTTACTGGTTTTTATATTCCACACATAAAAGATAGAGAGAAATAAAACAACATTACTCACCCTTTCTGCAGTTTCATAATCAAGTCTAAAAGCCCACAATCTAAGCCTTGCTTCTAATTCACTGATTGAGGAAAGAGTTAGAAGGAACTGCTCAGCAGTACCTAGTGGCACATCTGTACTATTCATTTGAGCTTCTACAATTTTTTTCTTTTCATCTTCTGTAGGCATCATTGTTGACAGAATTTTCTACAAGTATATAGTAAATGCAGTGAAACTTGTTCAAAACAAAAATACTGACAACACTGAATCACATAAAATAGAAAACATGAACATTTTTCTGTACAAACAAGATAGCTGACTTCATCTGAGTCAGACTTAAATAGGCAGTAGCAACAGAAGATATATTTCAGGGATGTATAACTAAATAGTCTGACTAGTGGATTTGGTGTTTTTATAACTGATTAAAGAGTGTTCCAAGTTTTAGCTTAGAGGAACAAAGAATGAAATGCATGCAAGTGATAATTAACTATCACAATTAAGGTCGTGAATACATTTTACTCTTAATACTTACATCCATGTGTCATAACCAAATAGTAGTTTTAGTTATTCAAAAGGGTTACCTGTTTAGGCAAATAATGATCTGTATAAAATTACTGTTCACCTGCAATATTAATAACTGTATCACTTGATATGTCTATTTATTTTCTCTGTAAAAATTTTACTTTCTTGTGTGTGTTCTCAGATTTATAGTTTCATGTTGTTGACAGATTAAAGTGTATTGATGCTTGAAATAATATTTGGTTTAGCTTTAATATCTTTATCTTCACCAACACTTAGTTTTGGCTTTTAGTAAATGGCAAACCTGTGTGTGTACATACATTAAATTGTAGAAAAATTGTAAAATACAGAACATCTATTATTTTGTTACTATCTGCATGGTATTTAATATTTGTCTAAAATTATTATCTGCCTGTGACATATACACCAACTTTTACCATCAGTGAAACTTTGTCAGAAGTAGATCCAGACTCTTACCTCTATGCCTTCCCTATTCATAATGGTGCTATCCATCTTCAAGATAGCTGTCTTTATTGTCCTTGGTGGTGGTAGCTTAGTCATTCCTATGTTAATTGCATTTGACCTTTTCGGATCTAATACCACAATTTCGTTTTTCTTACCTTCTTGGTTTTTCTGTGTTCAACCAATTATTAATAAGCATAAAGTTTATAAACAAGACTTTTAACAAATTTTAATAATTTACTGTTTAGTCTAATGAGTCTTTTTGAATACCTTACTTCTATCAGAATTTTATAAAAATGTTTACAACACCTAACCTTTTAGTTATCTCAACTTCTTTCTGATAGTGTATGGATGTAACAAAAACCTTTATTATTTATAAAACATTTAAATTACGACATTTCTCAAATGCATGCCAATTTAACAATATCTTGATTAAAAGAAGAAACAAAACTTGGTTAAATAAGCATCTTTTTAGAATAACAACAGATGGCTATTCTTCGTATTTTCTGTATAATTACATCAAAGTTGGTGCTTAACATTTTAAATTCAATATTATTAATAAAATTCTATAGAACCAGCTGAAATATTTTGTTAATCTTAGTGTGATTTTATGAATCATCAGTTAATCATATGTTGTAAAGAACTTGATTTCAATGAGAAAAGACTGTACAAATCTATCCATTTGCTCGAAATCCATAATTTGACTGAAATTTGCCTAAACACAAAATATAAAATCTTCTTTCCTTCCCTTTATTTCACTAAACCTGTAATCTCATCGTTATTTTCAAACCAAATCTGAAACGTAATGGTTAAAATAGGGAAAAACACAGGTTAAAAATAACAAAACACATTACGCTAGCTATATTTGTTTATATATTTGTAGGAATTAATAAATTATCATTAAAAAAATTCATGAATACCTTTTTTAATGTTGTTATTTCTCAAGCTGGTATAATTAATATTACTGCTATGAGAAGACTGATTTGTTTTGTGGAAATTTACACATAAAGGATATTTGTGCAAATCATCCCTGACTTGAAAATGATATGCAGAAGGTAGCTAGTGAACACTTCAATTCTCAGGATACTTTAACTGAATTGTGACAGTTAATCGTTACTCTTATAACACATCCATGGACCCAGTGTGGAGCAAAATGTTGTGACAACAGGACAAACTGTGGACCTTGCATCCATGGTACAGAACACTAACTATTAGGCTACTCACAGCCCAGCAACAGAGCAGGGTTCATTTGTTACAAAATACTTTTTTGATGGTGATTAACAAATATGTATATAACAACGATAACAAATAAAACTGAAATAGTGTTCTGGGTTAGAAAGTTGTTTAGTAGAAATCATTAAAACATCTGCATCCAATATACTTACAATATTCCATCTAAAGTGTTAACAAATTAAAGTTTTTATTTTAGTTTAATGAGTATAATATCTTATATTTCAGCAGTATTAAAGGCTTACCTCCTAAACAGAAGGAATGTAGATCACATTAGAAATAAACCAAGCAGAGCAACAGCAGCAGGTATGGAAGAAAGAGAAAAAAATAAACAATCAGTGGAATTACAGCATTTAAAACATGCAGCATTCACATAAATGTTTTATATTTTAGGTTTTATTGGGTAAAACATTGATTAGAGTAAGTATAATACTTTATTAAAACACTGGGTATTTATAGCTTAGGCAGTAATTAATTAAACCTATTTCAAAACCATGTATTTTTTCGTTTATACCTCTGTAGTCAATTTAAAATTATTGTATTTCTTACAGAGGGTTTAGCTTTTTTAGTTTATTAAAATTAGCTTTATTTTCAATAAAATTATAGAACACAAAGCATATTGCTGAAGGAAAATAAACTTAATTCCTCTACTAGCAAAACAATTTCCTTAAAATAAGAACTCCTGAAACACACTGCAGTTTCAATATACAGTTAATGAATTTACGAGAATTTTAGAATGATACCAAGTCTTAACAACACAATTATAATATCAGAACAACAGTCATTCATTGATATGGTAGTTTTTAAAGCATACAAAACAAATTTTTACCCAATTAACGATCTCTTTTGCTCTGCTTTCAAAAAGATGTTCTAGTTTCTGTACATCTACTGCTGTAGGCTGAATTTCATCCCATATTGTCTTTTTACTTAAAAGTTTATTTGCTAACACAGGATCAGTTTTTACTTCTTTCCAGAAAAGCTTGACGGTTTTTTTATTTTTAGAGATAGTCTTTTGTTGTTCTTGTTTTTGAAGCTGTTGCCTTTGTTGCTGTGCTTGTCTAGACCACTGTGGGGGTGGATGTGCCTGAGAACTATTTTTAGTTTGTAGCACTGAATACTGTGGAGAGCCACTAACAGTTGTAGGTGGTAATGGAGGTGGATGAGAATTAGGTTGTGAAGATGAAACTGTACCGAACAGAGGTGGAGGGGGAGGTACAAAACCACTGCCAGGAGGTGGTGGTGGAGGTCGTTCACCATCTATAGATAAGTTTATGGTACTTTTTAAAATATCAATTTCATCTTCATCTTTCAGATCTGAAAAATCTAGATCATTGATTAAAAGTGGCCTATTGATTGTCTTGACTAATTGATCCCACTGAATTCCACTCTCCGATTTTCGAAGTTCCAGAACTGAAGAACTATTTTTCTGAGGAGTCGTGGAAGTAACTTGACTATCTGAGCGAGTACTAGCAGCAAGGCCTTCTTTTGCCCTGCTAATAATGCCACTCGAATCACCAAGTCTTGAGAAATGTTCAGACACGGGAGATCGAAGATTAGAATCTTGCCTTTCTCTGAATTTTTCTTGCATATCATGCACATTTCCTTCTTTGATTAACTGTGGCATCACGGGTCCTTCCTCTTTCCTCACAAAAGACAGGGGATGAGTAACTTCATTGATAAGAGAGGTAGAAGAAGAGATTTGTTGATTGACTGGTTTATTTTCCTCGTCCTGACTTTTTCCATACATCATTGAAAGCATCCACGACTTTTTATTCGTGTCACTCCTTATGTAAGGTGTAAACCCATGTTTCTCATGAGCAACATCACTGCAGCTGTTTTGTTTTACTGGCTGAAAAGGTGTCTGTGTATTTTCTTGCTTTGGACTTGGTTCTTCTTTAGAGCTAACTTGAGACAGCTGATGATTCTTCAGATTTTCATCCGCTATTTGATTCTCAAAGCGAAACTTTTGACGTTCTACTAAGGAGCCTTAAAAAACACAAAATCAATAATAAATAAATTTTCTTACATATCCACAGTTTCATCTTATGAGCTACATTTCCAGTAACCCTCCACCCCACCCAAAAAAAAAATATCATTAAAACCTGTTCAGAATTATCATAAATGATAATACTGTATGCAAGTCCATTATACTTTCATTAGAAACACTGTCAAAATACATGTAAAATTTAGTTAATACCACTCTTGTCACAAACAACTATTAACATAATCTAGCATAACCACAAACTATCAAGCAAGACTCCTCTGATATGCATAAAATACAAGATTCTGTGTTACGTCATTTGAAGAAAATTGCACATAACCTAATTTCATGGAGTTTTTTTAAGATTTTTTCTCAAAATAACATAACATACATAAATTTTTCAGGTATAGAAGTAGAAATAACACAGGAGTTAACCCTGCTTCTAACAGAGTCTATACTCTCTACTGAAGACGTACTACCTGTTTGTTGATAAACGACTCCTTTGCCATTTTCTTCTTGTTCTTTGATAAGGGTCCGATTGCGGACATCTCTTTCTCTTCGTTTTTTCAGTGCAGGAGTTATTCCATTTATATCTATAAAAGTAATAAAAATTAAAAGCACTAACACATTAAGTTTCCTAATGTTTCATATGTATATTTATGTTTTTGGTTTTTTAAATTTGAAACAAAAATATTTCAAATCAGAGCAACACAAAATATATGTAACTAGCACTGATACTTTGGTAACATTCACAGATAAAAAATGCCCTAAATAGTATTTCATTAGAGAATGTTTATGCCCTGATTCTGAAAATCTTTTTTCAGAGTAAAGCCCTAACATTAGGAACTTTTACCATTACCCACATACAGAAAATCCTCACCCTTCTTACAATTAAAACAAATAGTCCAGTAGTAAAAGCCAGTATGTTGTGTTGTGTAAGTGGAAAGTCTGAATCTGTCTTCCATCAAATTACTTTTTATAGATTTTGCAATAAAACTTTGTACAAAACTTATGAGCATGTCAAATAAAGCTTTATGCATATAAAAAATATTTTATTTGATGAAACTTTGTGTCTAGTCACCCAACAAAAACATCAGATGTTGAAAGAGATATTCAGATTCAGGAAATAAAAATGCAATTGGCAAAATATTATTCCACACAATTTTGGTGGGACAAATGCTGAGGTATCTGTGTCCAGATACCATGTGATTTTGAAATTTAAACTTATACGTTTTATTACTATCTGTATATACGTTTAAATTATGTAAAAGAATAATGCTTTATACTTTAATTAAAAAAGTAAATACTATATTTGTTACATTTTTAAGCTATGATACTATCAGCAAAAGTGATGGAAGCCATCCCAGTAATACAATACATTACACACAATTGTAGTTAACTATATATACAATACTATGTATGGAAATGAATTAATAATCTTTTAATTCAAATCAATCATCAAGTTTAATTTCTGAGAAACACTAAATGTTGCTTTTGTCAGTTATTACATAATTGTTTACAGCTTAGAAAAAGAAGCTGAAAGATTGTAATGATATTATAGTATCTAAAACCCTATCCTGTAACAAACCAATAAAAATTCACTTCTTTCAAAGAATGTAAAACAAAAACTAAAGAAATAAAACTGATAAATATTATAAATATGAAATGAATGAGTAAAAACAACTTTTTCAAAAACTGTTAGTCTATTTAATACTGATGTTTCAGAATCTGCTCCTCATAAGGACTGACAGGATCAAAAGTACAAAAAGAACATTTCCTGAACATCATCAATGATTAGAATTTTCAGAAATATTTTAGTCATTCTTCAATGTGCAAAAATTCTGACTTTTGAACAATGGTATTTTTTGGACATTATTTAGCGGACTAAAAATGTGTCCATCTTCTGGTATTGTTTAATTCTGCTATGTTAACTCTGAGGATTAAAACCCTGGAATTTAGTATTGTAAGCCTATAAACTTACTGCTGTCCCACCAGGGGACCCAGCTTTCTATATTAATTTGTTTTTGAATCCTAAAAACTTCAAATCACTAAAAATACAAAATCCTCTTTCTTCCTATTTGTTGACTGGATATTTATTTTACACAGATTATAAATTGAATTGTATCAGACTTGCATGCTTATTTAAAAAAAAAAAACTACTGAAGAAAATTAATATTGCAAAGTGTTTAATACACTGCATTTTAAAAAGAACTGCAATATTTAATATATATTTATTTTTAGTTTATTAGTAAATCAAGTAGTCCAGCAAAACTAAACTATTTGAAATGTGAATTTATCATTTATAAAAAAAAAAAAACACCCTCTCCTCTTGTGTTCTTTTGGAAGACATAACTCAATTTAAGTCTTGGTATGAATTCAAACATTACATTCAATATAAAGTTTTTCTTTTCTATCTAGTTTTCTAGTTTTAACGAAACACTCAAACATCATTTAGAATTTTTTAAATGCTAACTTCCAACAAGATTAAAACAGTGTTCTAATAAAGTGATTACACTATGTAACATGAATTTTGTTACTGGATAGTATGTATTATTTCTTAATTTCTTATGCTGTAAAAGTACAGAAAATTACCATTATTCCCTTCAAACTTTGCTTTGTAACCTGGATAATGAAATTTAAAAAATTAACCTATTTTCTATGTAAAAATGGGCAAATTTGCACATTTTCATTTACATAAGGTCTGAATAAAACAACATATGAATCAAGGTTTACATGTACTTATACTAAAGTTATACAAAAATGTATACAAGTAAGTAATTTTTCGAAATTTGTGACTGTAATGTAAATCACTTTCATGTATCAGCTCCCAAATATAGTCTCCCATCATGTTTTCATAATATGCTCCTTGGTAGTGGCATTCAAATTCCAGTATACCTTGGTGGAAGTGCTCGCCTTTCTCCTCTCAGTATGCTCCCATGCTCTCCTTGAATTTATCAAGATGAGCTTCAAAGATATGGACTTTCAGGGACATCCTGCAGCCCATTTTGCTGTAGTTCTTCAGAGCCTCAGACAGTTCCACACAATTTTTTGCCTTGTGATTGCCCAAGAGGCCCTGAATCACTGCAACAAAGCTGCCCTTAGCTTCTTGGGGAATTCTGTGCACTCCAGGATCTTCTTTATTTGTGGTCCAATGAAGACACCAACTTTGACCTTTGCCTCATACAGCTTAGGGAAGAAGTCTCGAAGATACTTGAAGGCTGCAGACTCCTCATCAAGAGCTGTGACAAATTGTTTCATAAGACCTAATTTTATGTATAATGGTGGGAACAACACCTTCTGGAGGTCCACTAGTAGCTCACACTTGACATTGTGCCTCCCCACAGAGAGCTAGGTCCATTGTGGCCAGTGCTTCCTGTTGTAGTGCTCTGCAGTGTCTTTGCTGTCCCAAAGGCAAATATAACAGGGAAACTTGGTAAGGCCTCCTTGGATAAGTCTGTGTGTTCACTTAGGCAGCTAGAACTAAACTGTAGTGGTGAGTGGTGAGCCCCCTACATATAACTATGGAAAATTCTCGAAAAATTCTAAAAGGTTCTTGAAAATTCTCATAAGTTCTACAACAGTCTAGAAAGTTCTTGTAAGTTCGAGAAAATTCTCTATCAGCTACTCAGCAGTGAATCTACCTGGAATGTTCTGGAAAATGGGTAAATTTGAAAATTTCATTACCCAGGTCACAAAAGTAAAGTTTAAAGAGAAAAACAGGTCTTTTCCATTTACTTTAGGCATAAGCAATTGGGAAATAACACTTTCTGCCCAGGAACAAGAAAAAAAAAAGTTACATAGTGTTATTCATTGTAAAATAATACATCTACATACTTTGGGTAATATTCTAAATAATTTAAAGTTTTAAAAATATTCTAATTTAGACACACACATATAATAGAAACTCTTCTTTGGTAACATATAAAATAGTATTTAAGATAGTTCCACTTATTTACTGAGCATTTATCACATCTGTACAAAAACTTTAACCCTGTTTAAAAAATATGATTTTTTCGTGCCTTGTCTTATTGTAATGCACTTTTGACCTATCACCAAAATTTCCATAGCAACAGGCTTTTGCTAAGGACAGAGATCAATGATAGACCATACATCAACTTTCCACAGACCCTATACTGAATATGGACGTAGGCTTTCAAAGCCATATTTAATTAAGTCCAATACATCAGAGGACTGGACAGTCTTGTTTCTTCAATCATTGATTTTTGAGGTGTGACTGAAAGTTTACAAATTTCTGGTTTGTGTATCTTCATCAATTTGAAGTCCTTGTTTGTCTAACTGTTGATGAAAACAGAAGATGGCTTTCTTTTAGGGTCAAAGTTTTGTTTTTCCTATAATCTTAGTTTTTACTTTGTGAATCGCAGCTATGCTATGAATTAAGCTTGGATAAAGGTCCACAGAATCTGCTGTCTTAAAATTATCTGTGATTTTTTTCTGCTTTTAGGGAGAATAATGAAGCCTCCATTTTCAAAATGAAGTGTAGTCCTTTTGACTATACATTGCTTAACAATCTCACTCTATGAACATTTATCCTAGAACAGGACTGTTGCATAACTAAAGGCATAGGTCAATCCATGGTAGCAATGCATGTGAATGCACATTAGAACAGGTATGTGTGAGAAATATCTGTTGATGATATTATGCAGAGATGCCAACTATTTCAAATGACTGAGCATAATGATTGTAGACAGAGCCCTTTCACAGTTTTAGTCCTTTTAGATTTGCCAGAAACAAGACAATCTGGTGAACGAGGCCTCTTTTTTTCCAACTTGTGAACAATCACATTGGTGTTTCTATGCTGCTTAGAAAACGAGAAATACCCATCTATGTGAGCGCTGATTGGCTGACAAGCACTGATGACATAACTATTGATTCCCCCACGTACCCAGTATGGAGAAGCACCACACTCAAACTATTGGTAGACGTCAGAGATATAAATATTTTTTATTATTTCAAGCACAAACATAATTATTGCAAGTAGCCATTTGGACTATGTCTTTTATTTATTATCAAAATTTACTTGTATCTAACTAGAAATTTTCTTTTCACCCCTTTCAAGCCCTGGGGGAACAATTTATCACTTTATTGTATAGACCTATACAATACATAATAATTTTGGAGTTGCGACAAGTCGTAATATTTGTCTGTATGAGCGTATAGTCGTAATGTATACACCAAAATCATAATGGTTGGCATCTCTGTATTATGGCTTCCATCTATAGTAACATGCATTCTGTTTTTAAGAAATTTAATTATCCATTTCCTTCAATAGGTCCATTTTATTTTTTGAAATTTATTACTGTTAATAAAAATTACGTTTATAAGTGATAGGATACTTAGATGATATAAATCAGTTAGGTACAAATATTTTTATATTTTACATTGAAGAGATTATTTTGCAAATTGTTTTACTATGCATGTATGTGTACCTGATTCATTTAGCTGCAGTAGTTCCAAGTCTGACGCACACTTATTCACAAACTCCTTGTTCTGGTTTTGCTCTCTACTGGAAACACATTTGAAAAAAAAAAAAAAAGGTGTATGAATACAGTGATTCTTATTTTTCTCAAAACATAAAATGATATACATGCATACAGATACCAAACAAGCAAATGGAATATTTTTTATTGTGAAAATTTTATTCAAATGTTTCATTTCATACGATATGACAAATAATAAAACTAACAAATCATATTTTAATTTTGAACATTACTTCATCAGTTCAAAAACAGCAGGAAATGAAAAAAAAAAAGTTTTTTTTTTATATAAGTATTTGGATATTAAGAACAATGGATACATTTTATTGGATACTAGCAAGCCAAAACAAAAACAGTTATGACAAACGCACTTTTTTTGCCATTGGTTGAATGATTCCTCAGGAGTTTTAGCAAGAGAAGGACTTTGGAGTTTGTACTGAGGAGGAGATAAATGGTTGCCAATAGAATGTCTTCGACTTTTTCTTCGATCATTGTCATCAGGATAAGATTTCCTGCTTCGTGGGACTTGCCTGTGGGGAAAAAAAATTACACACGTATATATATGAAATAAACAGGTAAAAATAATTACTTCTTATAAAAATTGTCTGAGAATTAAAGCAAAAGTGTAGAAATATATTTTTCTTCAAGTCCTGTTCAAATGTTTCAATTCTATCGTAAGCACATACCAAAAAATACTGGGCTGAAAGAAAGCTGAGACTGTACGTGCACCTCTTATTTATAACTAGTTTAGTTTTATGGAAAATATTCTACAGTCAGAAGAGAGAAGTATAAATTTTAAATATTAAATAAATTATTAACAAACAGTATAAAAATATAACACACTCAAGTTTTCATGGTATTGTAACTCAATAAATATAAGTTATATTTGAAAAATATATTCATTAAAAAGAAAATCTGCATAATAATTTTTACTTACATATTTAAAAGTACTAATTAATCTGTTAGTTTTTGATTTCCTAGTGTTGTTTATGATTTATTAAGAGATCACTAAAATACTTCAATCTTTGGGGTATGATATAAAATATTTGAAAATAACTACCTAAATAAAAACACGTTTTTACTAATTTTCATATTCGTAAAACACGTACGGGTAATAAAATTGGAATTATACATAACTAGTAGAATACCCAGTAATGATCAGGTAAAAATGTCTTTAAACGTCCCAAGATGCTTTGATTAAATCTACAGAGTAATTGTAATTTTTTTTTTTTTTGCAAAAAAAAAAAAAAAATCTTTACCTAAGTAAATATTTTGATTAAAATGAATGAACATTTTCAACAAAATAAAACTTTACACAAGCTATGCTAATAAAAACAAAACTGAGCACATTGTTCCTCCTTCTTGTGTATGCTTTGGATGACATTTCAAGTTTCCAAAACAAAAATTCTCTACCTTTATGTATCCTGACTTCTTTTGTGTGATTGAGCATTGTTTGCAGCTTATTTTGACTTTATCATTATTCCATTTAATGAAGAGCTGATTTATTCTCTTCTTGTTGCAACACAAAGTAAATGAAAATCTGTTTTTGTAAGGTCATCTCATGGCTGACTTTTATAAATTCATGAAAGAAGCAAATGATATGGCTGAAGCAAGCCTACTTATTTGAGAAAGTGTGACAGTATGTTCAAGAGAAACCACCAGCCTTTTCAGTTACGTGTACTTAAAGAGTAGACATGTATCTATAGAAGAAAACAAAAACAGGAGCCCAAATGAAGGCTTTACAAAATTGTAAACTCATTTTAACACACGACTGATCACAGGCAGAATGATTGAAAGAAGTCTTTACATAAAAAATAGACATTTTATGACACATTACCATCCCTTTCCAATATGAGACTACCTAGACATCCTTTTTTCCAAACATTGCTATAATGGTCACTTTGGCCTAAATTTGAAATCTCAAAAGAACATCTGCGGTCAAGGCCACACAGCCAACATTACTTTCCACACACAGTTATATTTGTACTCCAACTTTGGAGTTTGTACCTTTTAATTTGTGACCATCTATAAGGAACAAAACTACAGAGAACCACATTCTTGCAGGTAGATAGACAAAAAAAAGTGGACCCTTGAAAATGTTAATTTGTTATATCTTTTATTACACAACAGAAACAAATGTAAAACTATATGTTTCTAGAATGCACTCAATGAGATCTGTTTAAATATGATTTCAAATCTATTTTTCCATAGCTTTTGTAAATAACTGAACTTTTCATGATTTCAGTTACATTTTCTCATAAAAACTGTTGTGCACCTTTCTGTAGTTTCTTATTCCAGTTAGCCTACAAAATGATCAAGCATGTTTGTCTGCAACTGTGAAGTCATTAAAAAGACATCTTAGAAATAAGAGAATTGATGTAATGGAATGGCCAGGTTAATCACCTAATATCAATCTGATTGATAATTTATGGGCTGAGTTAAACCAATTAACAAAAGTGCAAACTAAGCATGGGAGATGAATTTCTTGAAGTACTCAAAGAAGGATGGTAGTCAATCACTGAGGAATATCTGCACAAACTCACTGAAAGCACGACACATTGATTTGAAACACTACTGAAATCCAAAGGAATGCCAACTAAATATTAAATCGTGAAACTGGTTTGTGTTATTTTTAGTTTTACTTTTAGACTTGGTTACTGCAGAGAAACTTGTTTGATCATTTTATAGGTACTTGTAATAAGAAGATCTAAAACACTACAGCAGGTGTACAACAGTTTTTATGATAAAATTTTATTAAGCTCATGAAAATTTCAGGTATTTACAAAAACCACCAGTGTTAAAATTAGGATTTGATATCATATTTAAAAAGATCTCACCAATTGCATTCTAAAAACATATAGGTTTACATATTCTGTTATCTAACAAAAGATATAACAAATTAACAACAATTGCAAGGGGACCACTTTTTTTCTGCCCCTGTATGTGTATATAAATTAAACAAGAAGTAGAATTCAGTCATAAAATATGCAAGCAATGGGACTAAAATATTTGAGTCACATGCAAAGGCATGAACAGAATCAGAACCAAGTAAGTATAATATGATGAAAACAGTAAGTAAAAGAACATTTTCACTGCAGCAGCTCGCTATATCATTTACACCAAACAGAGACGACAATTATACATGCCCTTCATTATTAAATACCTGATCAATCGTTGATCAACAGGCAGTGTTTTACCATTATACTCTCCATCTTCATGTCTCAAGACAGCCTGGAAAAAAACAAATAACAACTTAAATATGTGTGATATGAACTCCCACATATTGAACATTTTATATTCATACTAAGCTGTTATCTGTAATAAACATTCAATTGCTTTTTCGTATTTTGTGAGATAAGGAGCAGTAACTGTTGAAACATTTATGCTACCCTGTACTTTGCAATGTTCAATAATATATCTTAAACTTTTTAGTATAGTACTGCATTAATATTGAAAGATACAATGAAACTTATATTTACAACCTAAATGTTAACCATATTTTTCCCTTTTAAAATATGCGTTCCTTTATTTTTAAGAACCAACTTCTGAATTTTTGTTTTGTGTTATGCAAACAGCATTTGAATTGTTCAATCACAGTATGCTTGATAACAGACAGTACAGGATAATTTTATAAGTATGTTTCACAACAGTACAGGATAATTTTATGAGTATGTCTAACAACAGACAGTACAGGATACTTTTATGAGTATGTCTAACAACAGACAGTACAGGATAATTTTATGAGTATGTCTAACAACAGACAGTACAGGATACTTTTATGAGTATGTCTAACAACAGACAGTACAGGATACTTTTATGAGTATGTCTAACAACAGACAGTACAGGATACTTTTATGAGTATGTCTAACAACAGACAGTACAGGATACTTTTATGAGTATGTCTAACAACAGACAGTACAGGATACTTTTATGAGTATGTTTAACAACAGACAGTACAGGATACTTTTATGAGTATGTTTAACAACAGACAGTACAGGATACTTTTACAGAGTATGTCTATGAGTACAACAGACAGTACAGGATACTTTTATGAGTATAACAACAGACAGTACAGGATACTTTTATGAGTATGTCTAACAACAGACAGTACAGGATACTTTTATGAGTATGTCTAACAACAGACAGTACAGGATACTTTTATGAGTATGTTTAACAACAGACAGTACAGGATACTTTTATGAGTATGTTTAACAACAGACAGTACAGGATAATTTTATAAGAATGCTTGATAACAGACAGTACAGGATACTTTTATAAGAATGTTTAACAACAGACAGTACAGGATAATTTTATAAGAATGCTTGATAACAGACAGTACAGGATAATTTTATAAGTATGCTTGATAACAGACAGTACAGGATAATTCTATAAGTAATTTCCATGTTTATGATAATTATGTCCATGTTCAAGAATATACTTGCATCTTTCTTGTCATTTCACCTTTTGTTATATTACTTTATTCTGGTCATTTATTAAGACAGGTCCAACAGTTTATTAAAATTCTTATAGGTTTCACAGACAAACAACTGTATTCATGAGCAAAAGCTTTTAACACAGAATCAACTCTAAGTTGAGTTTCAACTAGCATTATAATTGCATATAAGCAACACGTTCTACATAATTATACTGGACATTATGCATTACAAGCAAATTTTTATGAAGATCTGAAATATGAGTTACCTCATATATCTGAAACTGTTGCAGCAAGTCTAAGTCTGTACCCTGTTTGGACATGTAATACTGTATCATTTTCTCCATACCTTGTTCTTCCAGTGAATCCACAATGTCATAATACGTGTCTTGGTCTGGAATTCCATTTAAAGTCTGTAAATATAATGCTACATAACATGAATATTTGAACAACTGTCAGTTAAACACACTTTACCTAAAATGTTCCATTATTGTCTAATTAATATTTTATAAAAATAGAAAGAAACTCATAATTAGTAAATATGCAATTTAAAACGGAAAAAACTAAAACGATCAATGACTTTGTCACTCTTTTCAAGTAAAGATATCCAATAAATAACTAAGATTGGAAATTCTAGTAAATCACATGAACACCATATTTACTGTATAGTAGAAATACAAATACAAAGATGTTTTCATTCTTTGACTTCTAACATTAAATACCATTGTAAAAGTATTATTCATACTGACAACACACCCCCTGACTCTCAGTTATTATGCTATGGTGTTGAATAGGTGGCTCTGCTTTAACTCAATATTGTAGTCCAACTGAATTCACAAGAATATGGTTAAAGATGTTTTTAATATTTATCCTTAACATAGTGGAATGAACATCATGAATCAGCCTTTTTTTCTCCAACACTGAGAGGCATAGACAAACAAAATGTGTTTAGAAAGCCAGAAAAGTTTACAAAATGAACATGCCCCATGTTATATATTTAACAACAATGAATATAAAACATCTACTGGACACCAAATGTTTGAGTGTGTGTGTGTTCTCTCATAATAAAGTCATATCAGGCTATCTGCCACGTCCAACAAGGGGAATCAAACCCCTGATCAGGACGTTCTAAATCTATAGACTTACCACTGTCTTAGAGGAGTATGCCCAAATGTTTGAAAATAAGGTAAACAGTAAGAGGTTAATAATACAGATATATGATACAAAAAATAAAACTATATCATCTGTGGAAGTTTTTAGTTTCTCTTGGTAAATTTAACCAGAAAGTTTTTGCATTAGTTGTAACAAATTTGGAAGTGATAGACTAGAGGTGAGACTAGTTAACTTTACTCACCACAAACTCTTGGGCTACTCTTTACCAATGAATAGTGAGACTGACTGCCACATTATAACAATCTAACAACTGAAAATGTGAGCAATGTAGTGACGAACTTCAAACTTGCAACGTGTAACTTGTGAGTCAAACACCCTAGCTATCAGAACACTCTACGAAAAGTGTTGTACTTCATTGAAAATTTAGATACTCAAAGTTAATATGATAGAAACAATTTGGAAATCCAACCAACAGCTCAGTTGAAATTATTTTCTCAATAATGTTTTGTGTTAGATACTGTTTGTTGTTAAAAAGATGAGGCATTATAACATTTATCTGTATATTACTCTTTTTCACTCTATTGTTATATTAGAATATGTATCTGCTGAACTTCAGCATTACTATTTAATGGTTAAACTATTCATTTTCTTTGGAATGAAAACAACTTCCTTACCTTATTAATAAGTGTCACAGCAAAAACTAGAAGCTCCATATCAGCTGACTCTCTCTCATTCAGTAAACTTATTATGTTTGACCAAGCTTTGGTGTCTATATTATATACAAACAAGTTACCCTTTTTACTTTACAGAGTTACAGATAAATATCTATAATTTGAATAACTCATTTTTGGAGAACAAAAGATTAACTGTCTTACACAACAACAGTAAAAACTGTACTTAGTATACTACTGATGTTTACCAAATGCTTAACATACAATATATGTTTAATGAATGTGTAAATACATTTAGAATAGTTGGTAGTAAGAATTTTATGTTTACTGACTTAACAAGCATGTACTGACAAAAATGAAATTGTGATTCTTTTAAAAACCATGTGATACCATTTTATTGTTTATACACACACACAAAAAAAAGACATTACAAGGTGGATAAATCACAAGACATTTTATTAATTTATTTGTACAAGTATGGGCAAATAACATGCTAAACAAAAGCTGTTTCAATAACATTAGTAACTTACTTTTCCCCCTATCCACTGTAGAAACAGCACTTAGGAGGAGTTGACTGTTCAACTCAGTGTACTCAACAAAAACTAACAGTAATTTTAAAGCAGTCTTCACCACGAGACGATACTACAGTCAAGAAAAATTAACTAGAATGTAAAACTTTTAAAATATTAAAAAGATTTAGACTCAATAGCTCACTGATACTTATATGTAATATAACATGCTTTTATTAATATAGAATACACTATTTCTTACACTGCATAGTCAATTAAACACAATAAGACAAGAAACAGTGAAAAAACTGTCCAACTAAACTATACTAGAGGGTGAAAATTATAATTTGGCAGCTTGATTGGGTTTATGTATATCTATTAACCAGATACAACTATAAAAAAATATCCTAATTTTATAAAATGTGTATAATATGTAAGAGAGAAGTTTACTACTACTAGAACTGAAATATATCACCCACGGTAGATCATTCTATTGGAAAAACAAAACAAATTTATTAGCTTTGATTTTTGTTCTGGACGTACAACATAATATTCAGGAATGTACAAGCTTAAGGAAATATTACTTTTATAAAAACAAAACATTAGTTACAAAGAAAAGTAAAAGAGTTGAGAAATAAACAAATTCCAAATGTTAAATATAACATGGTTCATGGTCTATAAATGATTATGAAAATACATGTTTATTGAAAATGAGAATAAAAAACACTCAATATTGCTCCTAATTTTGACAACAACCTATGTGGTCTATAAATGATTATGAAAATACATGTTTATTATAAATGAGAATAAAAAACACTCAATATTGCTCCTAATTTTGACAACAACCTATGTGGTCTATAAATGATTATGAAAATACATGTTTATTATAAATGAGAATAAAAAACACTCAATATTGCTCCTAATTTTGACAACAACCTATGTGGTCTATAAATGATTATGAAAACACGTTTATTGTATATGTGAATGAAAAAAACACTCAGTATTGCTCCTTAATTTTAAGCTTGGTTGTACTTAAGTTTGGTTGTACTTAAGTTTGTTTGTACTACTTATGGAAAACAAGTTTTGCTTGTTCTTAAATACAAAGTTGCACAATGGACTATCTGTGCTGTGCCCACTATGGGTATTGAAACCCAAGATTTAGCTTTATAAGTCCACAGACTTACCAAAGTTGCACAATGGACTATCTGTGCTGTGCCCACTATGGGTATTGAAACCCAAGATTTAGCTTTATAAGTCCACAGACTTACCAAAGTTGCACAATGGACTATCTGTGCTGTGCCCACTATGGGTATTGAAACCCAAGATTTAGCTTTATAAGTCCACAGACTTACCAAAGTTGCACAATGGACTATCTGTGCTGTGCCCACTATGGGTATTGAAACCCAAGATTTAGCTTTATAAGTCCACAGACTTACCAAAGTTGCACAATGGACTATCTGTGCTGTGCCCACTATGGGTATTGAAACCCAAGATTTAGCTTTATAAGTCCACAGACTTACCAAAGTTGCACAATGGACTATCTGTGCTGTGCCCACTATGGGTATTGAAACCCAAGATTTAGCTTTATAAGTCCACAGACTTACCAAAGTTGCACAATGGACTATCTGTGCTGTGCCCACTATGGGTATTGAAACCCAAGATTTAGCTTTATAAGTCCACAGACTTACCAAAGTTGCACAATGGACTATCTGTGCTGTGCCCACTATGGGTATTGAAACCCAAGATTTAGCTTTATAAGTCCACAGACTTACCACAGAGCCACTTGATACATGAATTTTGTCCACTGCTACAGATAGGTAGCTTGTTTGTTTGAGTGCAAAGCAGTGCACCTGGTTATTAATGCTTTGTCCACCACTCAGATTTGAGCCCTGGATTTTAGCACTGCAAATCCATAAACTCACTAGTGACACACCAGAGAACTAGGTAGTTTGAAAGACAGTTTTTACTTAAGATTAATATATGCAGATCAAGCCAAATTAATTGTAAAACTTGTAAATTTTGATACTATATCAAATTTATTAGTTTTATTGTTTAATTTATAAAAATCAAAATTAACTGCTGGTACTGTAGTTTATCAAAATAACGTTTTTATACATTAATAAAAATTTAACTTTTAAGCTTTAATCCATCAAATTATTAAGTTGAAACTGAATACTCTATTTTCATCGGATATTTTAATTTTCAGATGGCAGAGAGTTGTTAACAAATAAAAATACATGTAAAATGCTTATTCTAATTCTTAAATGTTCTGTGAACAAAATGTTCAGTTAATATACTCAATGTAAAAACTCTCCTTTTTTGTTTTAATGTATACACATTCACTGCTAACAAAGCAATGTTTTTATTGAAATTCAAGTGCAAACAATAAAATAAATGTCTAACTTAATTAGGAACTATTTTTTAGTTAGTATCATAATTCTTCTGGAAAACAGAAAGAGATGTGTACAACATCAGTGATAAAGATAGTGCATTACATAAACTGTGCAATGAAATTTTTATCAAATGTAATGATGTAAAACCTGTGAGTTTGCAGATTTACAATATTAAAATCCAGGGTTTGATATTCCTTATGGACAGAAGAGCACAAGTAGCCCATTGTATAATTTTGTACTGAGAAAAAAATAACATTAACATTACATAAAATGCTAAGCTTTTCATACCTTGGAGCTAATAAGTGAATACAGCCATTGAATCGTTTCACTGTGTTCAATAACTCCATTCATGCCATCTACATATAACATCACTTGGCCCAAAGCTGTGGAAAGAGAAGGAAATAACATCTTTTGCCTATTTTATATTTTGTTTAACAGAGGGCTTTACCTACTTCAATAAAAATTTCACTTGACAGAAAACAAGGAAGAAGTTTTGTTTGTTAATACCAGTTAGGTTCACTCAAAATTATACCAAACAAGAGTAAAATGAGGACTTCTTAGGTGTTTCAAGTTTAAACCTTAACCACAATCAAAGAAGGCCAGTTTTCAATCCTGATAGATATTTCTCAGTAAATATTTAGAATAAGCTTTCCTCATCACCTAAATTAATTATTCCTTGCTTGAGCAATATGCTAACATTCTGTCATTAAAGTTAACAAGTAGAGAGAGAACACTGATGAATAGAAATATATGAGCTTATAGTTTTTAATGCATTAACTGCTGTGATGCTTGGCACCCTCTGTGGCAAGTGTTTATAAGAGTTTTAGTACAATATTATTGTGTTTTCAATTTAAACAATGGTAATAATAAATCTAAAAGATGTAGTCTTGACATTTTTGGTTTTATTTATGACACGTGTATCCTCGAAGATAAACCTGTTAACTGACTAGATGGCACTGCATAAAGTTAAAAATTACATTTGAAATTCAACAACAAGAAGGAAACTCGGTCTTTGACTGTATTTATAGCAAAGTGTGCATTTGTCTTTTAAGCATGATTACTAATTCCCAAACAAATACTACCAGATTCTCATATCCTACTCCCCTGGCCTAGAGTGGCACAGATTAAAGCATGCGACTTTCAATCTGAGACAGACTGAAAACCTAATGCTGGACATGCACTTGCCCTTTTGGCTATTAGTAATATTGTAATGTGACAGTCAATCCCAGTACTTGTTGGTAAAGAGTAGCCCACAGATTAGCAACAAGTGCTGCCAGCCATTTGCTTTCCCTGTGGTTGACAGTTTCAAATTAGGAATGATGGCAGATAGCCATACACACAAAACAAAGAATCCCAACACTCAATTATTTCAAATCAATTGTAACTTTGTAATGTTGAAATTCTGAATTTTGTTAAACTTTTTATTGCAATTTGTTAAATCATTTTGCTTTTAAGTTGTTATTGTTAATTATTTCACTTATAGATTATTCCTTTAATAAATTTCTACAGATTTTCAGAAGTGAGTAACTTCTTTAACACTTCAGCTTGAATACTCTCAGATAACCTATACAATATATTCCATACAGATATCTGAAAGATTCATAAAAAATGTTATACGTACCTCTTAGAATATAATTTTGATAATTCTGATCTGCTTCTGATCCAACTTTAATAAGACAAGCCAAACCATCATTCCGTACAAATTCATGCACCAGGTCTTTATCATCCTAAACCAAGTGAAAGAAAAAATAGTAGTATCTAACAAAAAAAAATAATACAATGCCATCTTTTAACACACACACCCCAGGATAACATAATGTACAATAATTACTGATTTTGATAATAATAATTTTGATTAAGTATATCTTAAGAATCTACTGAATGAAACTTAAAATCAAAATATTTTCATCAGAAGGTAAGACATGAAAAATGTGACGTTATTGTTAAATAGGAGGCACTAATGCTTTTCATAACACTAAGATTGCATACTATCTGTGTTGTGTATCAAATTACCAGGTTTTTCAGTTGTGTAATATGGCCCGGCATGGCCAAGCGTGTTAAGGCGTGCAACTCGTAATCTGAGGGTCGCGGGTTCGCATCCCCGTCGCACCAAACATGCTAGCCCTTTCAGCCATGGGGGCGTTATAATGTGATGGTCAATCACACTGTTTGTTGGTAACAGAGTAGTCCCAAGAGTTAGCAGTAGGTGGTGATTACTAGCTGCCTTCCCTCTAGTCTTACACTTCTAAATTAGGGATGGCTAGCACAGATAGCCCTCGAGTAGCTTTGTGCGAAATTCAAAACAAACAAACAGTTGTGTACAAAATGTTTTCTTTCATGATAACTTCAGCAGAGATAATAACAGTATAAAATATCAAGTATTTAGACTTACACAAACATTACAGGAATAAGCTGACTCTGTTTGGGGCACACCACTTAGCATAACCATTGTTTGCTGATTTGATATTCAATCTTAAATGCTTAGGGCTTTTACAGCCTGGTTTGGCCATGAATGCACCAAAAGTGGTATGTGGAAAAGGAGTGTAGTTTGGATCACTTCTATCAGTTTCACTGTTATCAGGTGCGTATCATTTAGACCAGCATTGTGAATGATACAAATTATCAGGTGCGTATCATTTAGACCAGCATTGTGAATGATACAAATTATCAGGTGCGTATCATTTAGACCAGCATTGTGAATGATACAAATTATCAGGTGCGTATCATTTAGACCAGCATTGTGAATGATACAAATTATCAGGTGCGTATCATTTAGACCAGCATTGTGAATGATACAAATTATCAGGTGCGTATCATTTAGACCAGCATTGTGAATGATACAAATTATCAGGTGCGTATCATTTAGACCAGCATTGTGAATGATACAAATTATCAGGTGCGTATCATTTAGACCAGCATTGTGAATGATACAAATTATCAGGTGCGTATCATTTAGACCAGCATTGTGAATGATACAAATTATCAGGTGCGTATCATTTAGACCAGCATTGTGAATGATACAAATTATCAGGTGCATTATCATTTAGACCAGCATTGTGAATGATACAAATTATCAGGTGCGTATCATTTAGACCAGCATTGTGAATGATACAAATTATCAGGTCGCATATCATTTAGACCAGCATTGTGAATGATACAAATTATCAGGTATGTATCATTTAGACCAGCATTGTGAATGATACAAATTATCAGGTGCGTATCATTTAGACCAGCATTGTGAATGATACAAATTATCAGGTGCTTATCATTTAGACCAGCATTGTGAATGATACAAATTATCAGGTGCATTATCATTTAGACCAGCATTGTGAATGATACAAATTATCAGGTGCGTATCATTTAGACCAGCATTGTGAATGATACAAATTATCAGGTGCGTATCATTTAGACCAGCATTGTGAATGATACAAATGACATTATCTTTGGCAGAAGTTTTCATTTTAAAATTATCTTGTTATTTTAGTATCAGCTGATCCTGATATGAAACTTCTTCCTATGGCATATGAAACATTTGGATTTCTTTGGCATGATTGAATCAGTAAAAGTATTTAAGTTTGATTCTTATAAACCACTCAATAAGCAAAGTGACAAATACCATGTAGGTTCCACATCTATAAAGTGTCTAAGTTTCAGCAGATAATGTAATATTAAATGTAAAATCATGTGATTTGTTCTACGTGCACCTAACAATTCTACAGTCTTATAAATAACATTACTGTAGATTTCTTCACTGGTGTCATTTTACAAGTTTTGGGATGCAGTGCAGCAGCTAATAGAATTGCTCTGAGTTTTTCAAGTAAAACTTTCAACTCATAGCTCCATCACATCTTGAACAATGTTAACTCAGGAACTCAAACCCTTTTGAATGTTGTATTTAATCATGCCTGAGGTCTCATAGATTAAATTACTCTAATCCTGCCTAAAATAGTTGCAATATGAGGATAGACTGGTGAAGATCTTGATGAATAATAAAACTTAATCGAGTATACGCACACCCTACCTTTAGTATTGCTGGTGCACAAAAATATAGCTAATTAAAAGGGAAAAAAATACGGTCTCATAAATTTATTTACTGTATTTCTGTCTAAAACAATTTCTAGTGCCACATCTATTGAAGATTCCTTCTTGTGTGTCACAAAAGAAAAAAGTTTTTGGATACAAGTAAAAACAGTTTAATATAAACTGACTGAATTGATAGCTAAACAGATTGTGTATGTCTGATCATTTATAGGAGACTTAGCAGGATCTTTATTTTTCAGGTTACTGGAACCTGATCCTTATGAAATCATTCACCACCCAAGTACCACATAAAAAGAAAAATACAAGACAAAGATATGAAGTTGGAAGTGTAATTTATGACACAGCTAAACTTTATTTTTATGTGTGAAAAGTATACCAGAAAATCCATTTCACAATGTGCACATATGTTTTTGAGCTCATATCCAATGTTGAATTGAACCTCTGGCATTCTTCACTAAAATTTTACTTTTTTAAACAAATACTGAATGACTCCTAGCACAATATCCTGATTCCAAACCAGCAATACTACACATGGAAGTGGAGTAGATTCCACTCTTGGTTTATATTATCTTACTTGGTTTCCTAACCACTGAGATAACCAAATAAAATCACATCCTCAAATAATATTTACATGTAGCCCCTTACATCCATACACCTGTTCCATAATAGTTAAATCAACTTAATAAAATATTACACGTCATCACAAAAATATTCCATCCAGATAGAATTAATGTATAAGTAATTCTGCTAAGATCTTAAATTTCATAACTATAATTAGTATCCTTATTAATAAGTTCCCAATATTTTCATTTCCTCATGAATCTTTTAACACTTGTGTATTCAAGGTCTCTTATTTTGAAACAACTGATGTTTCAGTTCTCCAGAGAAAATAATGCACATTTTTAAATCAAGAACCAATTTCCAATACCCAACCATCTTCAACTCTTTCCATAAAGTTGAAATTTTTCTATATGTATTAAGTAATGGAGACTAAAAATAGAACAGACTAAATAAGGCTTCACCATCCTACACAAGGTTATTACCTTCTTACACATAACTTAAAATTTTATTTAAAATTAAACATTAGACCTTTTAACTTTCAGCACTTTTCATCATATTTAAACACTCGACTGAATATTTCGGGTTTAGTTTTATTGTAAATCAAGCCCACCTCTTTCATCACAATTCTCATCTCTTTTACATTTTACACATGCAATAAAACAAAAAGCTAGCTGCTTCAAATACCTTTTTACAGATTCAGTTTCTGAAATAACTCATAATTAAAAAGCTTACCTGAAAAATTTGTTTTAAAGAAAACAATGCTCTTCTAAGTTCTCGTCCTGAGCTGTTCAGTAGTTTCTCTAAAAGATTGCAGAAATGAATATTAAAACCCAATCTAACTTGTATGAATGAAATGCAATGAAGAACAAGTCCACAACATTTATCTTTGTCTCTCATACAAACAAACATACATACAAAATAAATTTCTGTTTCTTGATTACGAAAGGAAAAATTAGTCTTACTGAAAAGGAAAAGTGATGATTTACACTTGAACTGCAAAATACAAATTACAAGCAGCAGTTGGTCAAATTTCAATTCAATTGGTGTTGAAGAAATATACCATTGCCAAAACAATAAGTAATGTAATTTTGCATTTTTTTTATGTGAGGTCAATCAGAAATTCTGTTGAGTGTTAAATTGCGTAGCGTAATAAAAAATTGGCTAAAATTTAATATTAAAATGGGAATTTTGAGATACGTTGGAGACATTTTAACATTAAATTATGAGGCTTTACTTTGTAAATTTTCCTTTGCCTAGATGTTTTCTTCATTTTTCTGTTTGTATGGCACTTTATAGGCCTGCTGTCTAGGGTGACAATACGCTCAGAGAAAAAAATACCCTCCATTTGAAAACTTCATCACAAAATGCACATATATTTATTATATTAAATATGAAGCTTTGAAGGCTGCAGTAGAATTACACTAGAAATAAACATTCAAAGTAGATTATTTATTATTAGCTTAATTAAAGGTTCATCATGTAACAAATTGGTGAGTTTCAATGGCTAAAATTTTGAATATCCACAAAACAAAAATTCTAAAAACAGAAGGGCATATCAGAGAAATTCTGCTACCACTGATACAGAAGGCTTCTCCAGTACTGTCTGAAACTAGTAACTGAATACAGGTTTAAAATTCAATAAGTTACTCAGTTTTTATCAACAAAATGTGATCACCTTACTTCAGGTCTATATGCACCAGGCAAGCTTTACTTTAGTTTAATTAATCTTCTAGAATTCAGTGGTGCTCAAAACTCGTCGCGGGCCGGATTTGGCTAGCGACGAGTCGCCGAGTGGCCCGCGATGTCCAACGGAAAAGTCAAACAGAAAGTTCGCGGCTGCGCGAAGATTAAGCGTTATAGAAGAATATGCATTAGATTAGATACTGGATGGTTCCATATTTGTGTCGAGCAATAAAGAAAATTAAATAAGTAAATCTCATTAATGCATAGGTATTTAATGATTAGTGCAATGACGTAATATTTCCGTAAGTACGAAATCTCACGCGTTCCAATTGTTCTTCGAGATTTACTTACGAGCCCTATTTTGATATTATTTCGTAACAAAAAATGGCAGCTAATCGTAAAAGAAAAGTTGACGATGAAAACCGTCAGTTTCATGATGATTGGACTGCGCAATTCTTCTGTTTTGTTCAACAACAGAAGAACGTGATTTGTCTGCTGTGTCATTCGACAGTAGCAGTGGCGAAGGTATCCAATATAAAGCGTCATTATGAGTCAAAGCATAAATATTTCCACAACGTTGTCAGTGATGAACGAACAGCTCGAACTGAATCTCTGCAGCGGTCGCTGAATCACCAGCAGAACGTTTTTTCAAAGCAGTCAGCAGATTTAAGTGCAGCATGTGTGGTCAGTTACGATATTTCATTGATGATAGCGAAATCTGGCAGACTGTTCACTGATGGTGATTTTCTCAAGCAATGCATGATTACTGCATCAGAAAAGTTGTGTCCGGAAGCAGTTCGCAAGCTACAGACGTGGCTTTGAATCGTATGACAGTTCAACGAAGAATTTCACACCTCTCAGCAGACGTGACAAGGCAGCTTACAAATAAGGCAGCCAACTTTGTCTACTTCTCTTTGGCAGCAGATGAGCCGACTGATATCAGTTCAATAGCACAGCTACTAGTTTTTGTTCGTGGTGGGTCGTCATCGTTTGATATCACAGAGGAACTAATCAGCATGGGTTCCATGAAGGGTCACACAACTGGGTCTGTTCTATTCAAGGAGACAGTATGACTGTATAGTAATGTTTCATTGGATTTCACGAAACTGGTAAGTGTAACAACTGATGGAGCACCAGCCATGACCAGAGAAAGTAGCGGGCTGGTAGCACTCTTGATGAAGCATCGAGGAAAGCAGAGCAGACAGTTGGTGAAGTTGCACTGTATTATTCACTAACAGAACCTGTGCAGTAAAGAACTTGTTTTTCAGGCACTAATGGTATTAGTGACGAAAACCATTAATTTCATCAAATCACGAGGGCTCAATCACCGTCAGTTTTGAAGTCTCCTTAAAGAAACTGATTCGTACTATGGTGACCTTGCGTATCACTGTGAAGTACGCTAGCTGAGTCGAGGGAAAATGCTCAAAAGATTCTGGAAGTTGATTGATGAGGTGATAGAATTCCTCAGAAACAAGAACAAAGACACAAAAGTGATTTCCATGACTGATCCAGCATGGCAAGCTGATTTGACCTTTCTGGTCGACATGACACAACACTTGAATAATCTGAATTTGAAGTTGCACGGCAAAAATCAGCTTGTCTGTCAGCTTGCAATTCACGTCTCAGCTTTCAGGATAAAGTTGCAATTGTTCCAACAGCGAGTAGCATCAAGCAACTTCGTGCACTTTCCCACTTTTCAGTCATAGCTACAAAGAATCAGGACATTGACACACACGTTTATGTTGGGAAGTTAGATACCTTGATTCAATCCTTCAACTCACGGTTTCATGACTTTGACCAATGCAGATTGTTGACGAAACTTTTTGCTGGTCCATTCCTCTGTGTTAGTGGATGACTTGTCAGCAGAATATCAGCTCGAACTTACCGATCTCCAGGCATCTGATGAACTGCGTGCTATTTACCGAGAAAACAGTTTGCTTGACTTCTACAAAACGTTACCAGATACATTTGCTAATCCGAAAGAGAATGCACTTGTCCACACCAGCATGTTTGGCAGCACATACTGCTGCGAACAGGCTTTCTCGCATATGAAACTGAACAAAAACAACACTCGCAATCAGCTGACTGATGATCATCTGGAAGTAGTCTTGCGTCTTTCAACGTCAAACATCAAGTTGGACATTTCTGAGCTCGTAGATGACATGCAGCACCATCCATCGCACTGACTTTGTGACAGTTGATGTATCATAGCATTTCTTAGAATAATGTGCAAACTCTTTGATGTAATCGTTATTTGCGTGTTCTTAAATGTGATGTCCATCTTGTGAGAAACAACTGTGGGACGATTTTAATCTTCACTTTTTTGTGGCCCCCAACGGTTACAAGAAGTATATTTGTGGCCCCTGACTCAAAAAGTTTGTGCACCACTGTTCTAGATAGTAAGAATGACGAATAATACTCATAAAATGTTTGACATCATCAACTAAGAGAAGTTGCCATAAACTCTACTGTGTATGGCTCACCCAGCTGAGATATGTAGATTTAAATATTAGGCAGTACAAATTAATTTAAGCAGATAGTTGTTTTAATTCATTTCTATCAAGAAATTAAGGAAGGTGAGAGAAAAAAAAACAGTGCTGGATGAATGGAAAGAAACTGTATGTTAGGACAGTTAGTTAGGACAAAAATTATAATAAATTGTTAATCCATTGGTTTCAAGATTGAAAGGAAATGAATCTTGTACCAAAGAATTTTGGAAACAGTGGTAGATATGCTGGAAATGAATTTAATACAAGATTCCTTCTACTTTGATGAATGATCTGCCAGACATGAGCAGGAGCCTTCTGAAAAACCTATAAGATTAGTAAAAAATGAATATTTGTGAAGGGTTTTAAGGAAGAGATGAATGAATGGGCAATCAGTATTTAAGAGAAAGTTTTGATTTAAAAACAGACATCCCATACACTTAACACTCCTATACCTCCACCATCCCAAAATGGGTTGTGTTCACTTAGGCATAGCAGGATTACGAATGATCACAGCAACTGCTTAAAATCACCAAGGTCTTCATTACCAATTATATTTTATGGTTGCTGCTCAACACAACATATAAAAGGTATAAATTCTCGAAACTACGTTTATTTTTTCAACAGTATATTTTTATTGCAGACCATGAACGTATTTATGTGTATATATGATAAAGTTATTTTGTGGTTCTTTCATTTAATATTAATTTTTGTGTTAAAACTGTATGGTAGTGCATGCCTAATAGGTCCTGAAAATTTTCGAAAGTTTACAAAATCTGAGACGTTTTCAGAGGAGGGACAGGGTAAAACTTCCAGTTGTGTTTTCTGATTTAAAGAATAAAGGTGTCCAAATATTAAAAAATAACAAAAGTATTTAATTAATTAAAATTAGCATTTTAATATATTGGATTCGGTTGTTTTTCACGTGTCTCTGTTTATTCATCAAATCTCCTAATCCCCATGATAGAGAGGAAAGTCTGAAGACTTAGAACATTAAAAACTTGGTTTCAATACCTGTTTTTGGCACAGCACATATAACTCATTGCACAGATTTGCGCTTAATAAGGAACAATCCAAAATCAAACATAATAAACCTATAACCTTACAGCCCCCATACGACAATTTGATGCCCATTGATCGATTGCTATTAAGTCTTACATAGAACGACTGATATTAGAATTAAGCCTAACTTAAAACATGACAAATAATGACATCGACGTTACAAAGACACTAGACATCGTTCAGTCTTTCCTTCCATTAATTTTAGTTTGCAAATAACCATATATACGGTAAGCTAAAGTAGTAATTCACTTACATGGTAGCCAAACATCGATAATGTGAAAAACGTACACACACGGGTAGTTTAATATTTCGATTCCTTTGGGCCGGACTTAAAAGGATATATCTGAAAAAGACTCTTGGTGTAATGGACTTGAAGGTAACTGCCCAATCTGCCTTTTGGTTAAAACGGCCACACTCCGTAGCTTTATCTCAGTTGCATGGGCACGACACAGATAGCCCAATGTGTGCTTTTATGTTTAAGTACAAAAAATCTGCGACTTGTTTGAACTTATATTTTTTTTCAACAGATCTGAATCGTAGGTGATACGGGCTTGAAAAAAAGATAGATACAAATTACCTGATTCCTTTCCAAATGTTTTGACTTAGACGTCAAGAAACTTTAATTGTGAATTATAGAAGACTCGCTAACTTAGAAAATATCCTTATTTTTGCATAAAAGCACAAAAAAAAAGCTTACATCATCTATAAATATAGAAGCAACAAACATTTGACGGTGGAGCGTTTAACGGCATCAAGGATTGACGTCAGTGCTGTTTTTAGGGTCTGAAACGTCTGACCCTCAGTATATTCCAAGAACCAAAGGGTTTTGTTTGTTTTGGAAGTTCGCACAAAACTAAACGAGGGCTATCTACGTTAGCCGTCCCTAATTTAGCAGTGTAAGACTAGAGGGAAGGCAGCTAGTCATCACCACCCACCGCCAACTCTTGGACTACTCTTTTACCAACGAAAGTGGGATTGACCGTCAAATTATAACGCTCCCACGGCTGAAAGGGCGAGCATGTTTGGTGCCATGGGGATTCGAACCCGCGACCCTCAGATTACGAGTCGAACGCCTTAACCCACCTGACCATGCTAGGCCCGAACCAAGGGGATAGAGCTGCTGTTGTTTTGAATTAAGCACAAAGCTACACAATGGGCTATCTGTGCTCTGCCCATCACGGGTATCGAAACCCGGTTTTTAGCGTTGTAAGTCCGCAGACATACCGCTGAATCACTGGGGGGGCAGGAATAGAGCTAATATGGTTTATCGTATTAGTTAGTTTTTTCTTGGGTAAATTTAACTGTGAAGAACACGTCGTGCATATGTGATGAAAAGCATCTGTAGTGGTATGTAAGGGTGAGCTATTCTTGAATTTGAGAAATCAAAGTGTCTATAAATAACTATAATTATTATTTTGCGTTACGATAAATCAACTCGCTCAAAAAACCTGATACAAATTTTAATATTATTAACAACGAATATAAAGACAAACGTTTTTGTTGTTGTTTTCAGTGAAAAGCTTCACAATGAACTATCTGCGCTCTGTGCACCAAGGAGAATCGAACCTTGGGAATTATGCCTTGTAACTCTGAAGTCTTACTGCTGACTCACTAGGAGCATCTTCACTGATATATATATATATATATTATAATAGTTAAATATAACTTGATGGTTTTCGCGCCTGAGAGGCACATGAAGCCTGTATTTAATTCTAATTTCGTCCAAGATGAGAATGGCCACACCCGAAATTCTCTCTGGATGGAATGTCAGTTAGTCTATTTTAGCCACCCACCAGGTAACTGCTGCTATCCACCATACAGCTGAGTAGACTTTAGCAACTGAGGTGAAATTCCTTGCCCAATGGCACAACGACACGTCACGAATTAGCAACCTTTCGACTTCTAGTCTGAAGAACTAAACCATTGATCACGCTGCCCTTCTACTTTCATTTGTTGCTAAGCGCAAAGTTACACAATAAGCTATCTATGCTGTGTCAACCACGGGTATCAAAACCTGATTTTTAGCGTTATATGGCTGCAAACTTACTTTTATGCCAGTGGGATGCGCTCCAGTAGTTGAGAATAGTTAAAATGTCTGACATCCCGTTTTCATCTTTATGGCTAATATTCTTTCCGTGTGCAGAAATATTCGGTCAGATTTTAAAGTATGGATGCAGTCAACAAGTTTCAGCAAAAAAATTGATTCAAAATTACCCACAAAAAAAATTAATTAATAAAGTTTAACTGCCATTCGACATAATCTTTGTTTTGCTTGTTTTTGAATTTCGCGCAAAGCAACACGAGGACTATCTGCGCTAGCCGTCCCTAATTTAACAGTGTAAGATTAGAGGGAAGGCTACTACTCATCACCACCCACCGCCAACTCTTGGGCTACTCTTTTACCAACGAATAGTGGGATTGAGCGTCACGTTATAACGCCCCCACGGCTGGAGAAGCGAGCATGTTTGGTGTGACGGGGATTTGAACCCGCGACCCTTGGATTACGAGTCGAGTACCTTAACTACCTGGCTATGCCGTGTCTCTACATAACCTGCGGTGAGTTTTGCAACTGGAAAAGCTCAAGTTTCTTATATACTAACCAGTTCAAAAAATTCCACACAATCAAGAAGTTAACATCACTGCGTCGACTTATGAAGGCATTTTAAATAGAATGCTGCAAAAATGAAGTTTGAAGATTTTCCCCTCCATAGTAAATAAACTGTTAGCTCCCCCCCCTCTAGTACAGCGGTATATCTACGGATTTAAAACGCTAAAATCAGGGGTTCGATTCACCTCGGTGGGTTCAGCAGATAGCCCGATGTGGCTTTGCTATGAGAAAAAACAAACTAAGTTAGGAATTGTTATTTTTGCAAGAAATATATTTCACAAAAACAAAAAACTATTTTCAGATATTTATAGCCATCAATATCGCAGAAGCTTTGACTAGAAGTTTATATAGTGTTAGGTCTTGGTTTCTTTCAGAAGTATATCTTTATATGCGTACATTAGATCATCGTCTCACGTCTCTTACAGAGGGTGATCCGGAACATGTTGCTTCCCCTGGGGAAAAAACAACAAACAAACTTGCCTCTGTATATTTATCCTGCCTGAAGATGTTTTTGTTTTTATTATATTTTATTTTTCTTCACATCTCACTAGATAAAGTTTTGAACATTTTTTTACTTTTCAGTTTCTGTTTTGGAATGTTTTTTTCTTTTTCCTTGAACAAAAATTTGCACTTACTCATCAATTATCTATAACCATTATACTTTACAGTTTAAAATCATGCCTGAAGAGCCTATGTAACCCTCTGTTAGCTAGCCAGCCGTATGGGCTGAAATGAAATCGCATTTGGGGAAGGGGTGTGTGTCTTTTCTTATAATAACAAAGCCACATCAGGCTATCTGCTGAGTCCCACCCTTGATTTTAGCGTTGTAAATCCGTAAACATACAGCTGTACTAGCGAGGGACTTGGGGAAGGGAGATCACTGTCTGACCTCGGGTTATAATGTGAATAGAACCGGAAATATACACAAGTACTTACGATTTGTTTATTTTGTTGTGCTCCCTACCGGTATCGAGCTCTGTTAACATTATCAGCCTGTAAAAATGTATCCCAGAACGGCTGGTATGGGCATTAACACTTGTATTGATAAGCAGAAAACAACGTTTAGGTTAACCTGAAGATGTGATGTCGAGAAATCTCACTTGTAGAAGATTTCTTGTTCACGAAGAAGGTCGAAACGTTGTTCGCTCTTCTATGTAAAATATTTTCTCAACCCAAACGAGCCGTTTTTGCACATATAACCTGAAGATGATTTAGGAAATTGTTCTCCCCTTATCAATAAATGTGTTATTACCTATACAAGCCATTCTGGAATAAATGTGTTATTACCTATACAAGCCATTCTGGAATAAATGTGTTATTACCTATACAAGCCGTTCTGGAATAAATGTGTTATTACCTATACAAGCCGTTCTGGAATAAATGTGTTATTACCTATACAAGCCGTTCTGGAATAAATGTGTTATTACCTATACAAGCCGTTCTGGAATAAATGTGTTATTACCTATACAAGCCGTTCTGGAATAAATGTGTTATTACCTATACAAGCCGTTCTGGAATAAATGTGTTATTACCTATACAAGCCGTTCTGGAATAAATGTGTTATTACCTATACAAGCCGTTCTGGAATAAATGTGTTATTACCTATACAAGCCGTTCTGGAATAAATGTGTTCTGGAATAAATGTGTTATTACCTATACAAGCCGTTCTGGAATAAATGTGTTATTACCTATACAAGCCATTCTGGAATAAATGTGTTATTACCTATACAAGCCATTCTGGAATAAATTCTGGAATAAATGTGTTATTACCTATACAAGCCATTCTGGAATAAATGTGTTATTACCTATACAAGCCGTTCTGGAATAAATGTGTTATTACCTATACAAGCCATTCTGGAATAAATGTGTTATTACCTATACAAGCCATTCTGGAATAAATGTGTTATTACCTATACAAGCCATTCTGGAATAAATGTGTTATTACCTATACAAGCCATTCTGGAATAAATGTGTTATTACCTATACAAGCCATTCTGGAATAAATGTGTTATTACCTATACAAGCCGTTCTGGAATACTCAGTAATCAAAAGATAACGGGTAACAAATTAATTAACAAATTATTAAATGACTGAAGTAATTCTATTTCGCCAATTTAGTTTTTAACTAACTGATTAATTACGTGAATCACCCCCTGAATTACACGCTAACTGGTGTTTTTATAAAATACTTGTTTTCCCTGGCCCGGCATAGCCAGGTGATTAAGGCACTCGACTCGTAATCCGAGGGTTGCGGGTTCGAATCCCCCATAACTCCAAATATGCTCGCCCTTTCAGCCGTTGGGGCGTTATATTGTCATGGTCAATCCCACTATTCGTTGTAAAACAGTAGCCCAAGAGTTGGCGGTGGACGGTGATGACTAGCTGCCTTCCCCCTCGTCTTACACTGCTAAATTAGGGACGGCTAGCGCAGATACCCCTCGTATGGCTTTGCGCGAAATTCAAAACAAATTAAACAAAACTTGTTTTCCCCGTACCCCCGAATAATCGAAACATCACGTGAGGCTAACGCGAAAGATCTTAATGTCTTTTTAGCGCAGATAACCCTCGAGTAGCTCCGAGCGAAATTCAAAAACAATCTTAATATCTTGTCAAAAACAAAAAACGTCTAGTTACCAAACCATTTAAAATTAATACATTAAAAACATTGCCTAAAACACTACAAAAAACAAAACAAACAACTTTATACCACTGCTATCTTATATCAAATTATTGCTTCCACATTGTATTACTATCAGAACACTCATACAAAACCATTTATTCGTTAGAGAAAATAGATTTATTCTCTACATTGAGATTTACTACGTACATATACAACAGGTATAATAAAATGTATTTATAAACTATGGGATTACACGTAATACATTCTAAAAGTTATAATGTATGTTCTCAGTCCTTTTGTTTATAGCATTTTTTTCAAATAACTTACTTACCACAGAAAGATAACTGATGTTAGAGACATGGTTCTAAATATTAACTGTTTTAGAACATTGTTTCACCTCGTATTTTATAAACACTAGCCTTTACATTGACATTAATATGGTTGTGATTGAGTGTGTGTGTGTTTTCTTATAGGAGAACCACATTTAGCTATCTGCTAAGTCCACGGAGGGGAATCGAATCCCTGATTTTAGCGTTGGTTGTGGTTGAAACAAAAACTCAGAATCAATTAATTTTTCACAGTCAGCTAATGTTCGTGTGCGTTCCGTACATTGGGTCTTGTGGTGCATATATGTTTCTCTAAACTTCTAACAGTGAAAAATGTTCTTGATACTGAAAACGTACATAAAACAACTGCACTGATGAATAAATCTTTAGTCTTAAGCACTTAAATCTTTAGCAAGATTTATCTGTAAGCCTCAAAGCAAATAACAACCGCACGACGTGGAAAATACAGAAGAAATATCAGGAAAAAATCACTACATACATTTATACCGAAAACTTGTTTTATATATTACGTTAATTACTAAAATAATTTCTTCATGTTGGGTTCTTTTAGTCACTATGTTTAATAAAATGAAAAACGTAGCAAAATAGAATAAAATAGAACAAGTATTCTTAGAGATTTGTGTTCTTTTTTAACTAATAACACAGGCTGCGAATTTAAAGTTAAAAAAAAAAGTAGTTTTGGTTTTAATAACGCGTTTTTGATGATTAGGCTACGTAAATTTTGAAAATAATATTATTTTTTCTATCGCGAAAGAACTTTTTACAAATCAAATTTACAACGAATCTAACAGAATTTATTTGGGTCATTTACACAACCTTTTGTTGCCACAGCGACGAATAATAATATAAAGAGCATTTAAAAGAAAAAAAAATCAAAGAAATACCATCTAGACATGATACATCATGCGGCCTGTTAAACGTTTATATACTAGCGGTGTGTTTCTTGTGGGTCCTAGAGCGATTTATAACACTCTCACGTCGCGACTGGTTGTCAACATTTTAACATACCAAAATGTGACCCGATTTCAATGAAAATGATCCTTTTATGTAAATGTACATATGACGTTTTGTGAAAAATCTGTACACGACTGAGAAAAGTGGATATCATTTTTTAATTCAGCGGACAGGAATTACTACAGAACAAGTAAAGATTTTAAGACAATAAAAATCATCGAGGGCCTGTGTCATTCTTTCTTCAAAAAGATTAAACATTATTTAGTACCTGAAACTACTTCAATGGTGCCAGGCTTAATATAAAACAAGCACTGGAATACAAGAAATAGTGTTTTTCTAAACTTAAAAAACAAAAGCAGACAAGTTGCCAGTATTTGTTAATTAAAAGTTTAAAAAACAAACAAAACTACGGACATCTTATATCTTCAAAATATCAATTTTATAGAAACCGAAAAAAACCAACAACGACTTGATTCATGTTTCATTAATTTCCTAAACACGCCCGGCATGGCCAGGTGGGTTAAGGCGTTCGTTTCGTAATCCGAGGGTCGCGGGTTCGAATCCCCTTCGCATCAAACATGCTCGCTCTTTCAGTCGCGGGGGCGTTATAATGTTACGGTAAATGGTGATGACTTGTTGCCTTCCTTCTCGTCTTACACTGTTAAATTAGGGACGGCTAGCGCAGATAACCCTCCAGTAGCTTTGCGCGAAATTAAAAACAAACATTAACACGCCTTTAAAAATCTGCATTAAAGCTAACTTACATTAATTGCACGACGTACAACGAATCAGTAATTACGATAACTTTCCATATATCTTAACAGTAAATTTCTAAGTGCATTTAATATACTTAAATATTAATTTCTTCTATGCGTCACATAATGTGTAAAATGTCTAAGAAGTGACTTGTAATTTACTTAGTGTGACTGTGGCAACATACGACAGGTTCTCGTATTCAACACAAAATAACTTTAAACGCGGATGTTTTTTTACGATTTGGTTAAGAAAACAAATTTAAACGCTTCATGATACTCTAGACGCCGGTGATTTTTTAAACCTCTAATAATTTAGTTGAAAATAAAGTTAAATGTGTTGACACTTTAAATGCCTTTATCTTTCAAATATTAAAAATATATATATAAAAGAAGTACCTTTAGCAAGAGGAAATTATCAATAGGTTAGATACATTCATAATGTAATGAATCACTCAAAAATTAATATAACCTTGAGCGCATTCGCTAGATAAACTTTCCTTCTTCAAAGGGACCGGGTATGGGCTAACGTGCTGAATCCGGAAGTTCATTGTTTGAGGTCAGTTGCTGCAGGAATGCTACGCCTCACACTGGGTCTGTGGGTGGGCTGTGAGTGGTGATGAAAACGCACTATTTGATCAGATAAAAGCAGCCCAAGATTTGGCTGAAGATGTCGCTAGATTGATGCCTCATCTTCCGTTCAGTCCATCAGAAATAAACATCTACTCGCAGATAGTCGTTTGTGTAGCACAATGCAAACTTTATGAGACAAAGAAACAAACCTTTTTCTGGTCTAACTTCAGAAAAATAGTTCCTATAAAATAAACATACTTTATAGTAAAGGGTACATGTTTACACTTACCAATTATAGCGTGTACACGAACCGACAGCTGAGTTCTCAGGATGATAGCATTCTTCCGGCTGTAAAAATAATTTAGTATTTATGTGATACACTTTTTAATGAAGTTAAGGAAAGGCTTAAATTGTTAAGTGTACAGTGATTTTTAAGTAGTAAACCTTACTTAAAAACAATTACAATAGTTGCTTAATATTCACAACGTAGCTACATTAATATATTGAATTATGAAATTACTTTTATTTGTAAGTTTTCGACTCTCTTACTGGATCCTTCATCAGGCAGCAATGCACTGAGCGAAACAAAATTATAACATCCCCAAGCCTGAAAGGACGAGCATGTTTGGTTTGACGGGGATTCAAACCCACGTCCTTCGGATTACGAATTGAGTGCCTCAACCACCTGGCCCAAAGATTCGTTAAAAACACTCATAACAAAATACAACTATATTCACATTACACAAAAACGCATATGTCAAACTATAATTTTATTGTTAATCTTTAATAAGACGAAAGGCGGAAGACTTTCGAAACGTCGTCCTCTACACCTGTGTCTACACAACTGGCCATCCATTATACAAAGTTTCATCAAAATAAAAACGATTTTCTAGATTTACAGATTTACGTTTGTTTTTCTCTCCATAGCAAAATCACATCGAGCTATCTGCTGTGTCCACCTAGGGGAATTGAACTTCTGATTCTAGGAACGTAAAACCGAAGGCTTATTGCTGTCCCAGATGGGCTACAAATTTGCACTGAAACCAAATCCTAACTAATGGAGTTCATTTCAGTGAAACTTTTGTGAGAGTCTAAGTATGCGCATGTTTTCTTATAGCATAGTCACATCAGGCTATCTGCTGAGCCCACTTAGTGGAATCGAACCTCTGATTTTAGCGTTGTACTAGCAGGGGTCAATGAAAATTTGAAGTAAAAGGGTTAGTAAATTCAAGTCTGTATTTGTATTTGCCAAATGTCACCAAGTTGGTGGGATTTCACAAATTCATCCGTCGCCAAATATACCTTCATACCGATGACTCGGTAGTAGGTCTGTAGGCTTTTGACCCTCAAAGTTGGGTTTCGAAGATAGCCAGCCTATAATATAGCTTTGTACATAACAACAGGTAAATCAAGTAATCCAAAACAAGAGATTAGAGTTTGTATCTCGGTCCGGCATGTCCAAGTTGTTAAGGCACTCGTCTCGTAATCCGAGGATCACGGGTTCGAATACCCGTCGCACCAAACATGCTCGCCCTCTCAGCCGTGGTGGCGTTATAAAGTTACGGTCAATCCCACTATTCGTTGGTAAAAGAGTAGCGCAAGAGTTGGTGGTGGGTGGTGATGACTAGCTGCCTTCCCTCTAGCCTCATGCTGCTAAGTTAGGGACGGCTAGCGCAGGGAGCCCTCGTGTATCGCTGCGCAAAATTAAAAAACAAACATTTTGTTTATAAGATATTTTAACGTAACTTATTAATACACTGGCGCTGAGGAAAAATAATGAGAAGTTTATTTTGTTGTTATCCATCGTTAATTTTTCTAACACACCACACACCCACCATGTGAGCAATAAAGTCTTGTCTGCGTTTTAAGCGCAAAGTTGTTTTTTTTTTATTACGTGCGATTTGTCCACCACAAAGACCGAACCCATGACTTTAGTGTTATAAGCCTTTAATCTTACCACAGAACAACTAAGGAAAAGAAATTTTTAGAAATCTTTTACTGGAGAAGAAAATTAACTGGCACCTGTCTTGGAAAATATGGGAGAAGTTGTTGTTGTTGTTTTGAATTAAGCACAAAGCTACACAATGGGCTATCTGTGCTCTGCTCACCACGGGTATCGAAACCCGGTTTTTAGCGTTGTAAGTCCGCAGACATACCGCTGAGCCACTAGGGGCAATATGGAAGAAACACTGTGTAATATATTTAACCACTTGGTTTGTTTTTGAATTTCGCGAAAAGCTACAAGAGGAAAACCTGCGCTAACAGTTCTTAATTTAGCAGCGTAAGACTAGAGGGAAGGCAACTAGTCATCACCACCCAACGCCTACTCTTGGGCTACTCTTACCAACGAATAATGGGATTGACCGTCACATTATAACACCCCCACGGCAGAAAGAGTGAGAATGTTTGGTGTAACGGGGATTCGAACCCGTGACCCTCAGATTAGGAGTCGAGCGCCCTAACCACCTGGCCATAGTTTAAAAACTAACCTTTTTACGCAAAGAAACATTTACGATATGAAACGCATCATAGCAATTTCATCACTTTCTTACTGTAGAAAGTAGTTACAAATAGCTGTATATAATCAGAAACCGAAGAAGAGCATGTTGGGTTTATAACAGCACTTGTACGGAGTCAGCGAGTTGACGTTTCAGAGGTTTGCGCAACAACACTGACATGTTTGCATAGGTCCGCACTTTGTGAGGTTTCAGTTTGCACCGTCTGTGGAAACTTGTGGACATAATTATAAGTCATTCGTGTGCTAATCTGTATTCATGTCAAGTCGTAATGACTTCAGGCCTTGCTTGAAAAATATATGTCGAATATTTCGCGTTACTTAGTTTTACTCGATTTTAAGTCCTAGTTATATTAATAAGGCACTGGTAACTTGGTTTAATACCAGTCTGGAAGGTAGGTAACAGTCGAAAGAAAGTTACAATAACTTGGACGAAACTTCGTTGTTGATACGTGTAAGATGTTTGTAACGAAGATAACAGAAAAAGTCTAGAGGGGCGTCGAATGAATTGTCCATTTCCGTCACTGCTAAGCAACAAAATTGTTGCTATCTGTGCTTTGCCCACCACGGGTATCGAAATCCGGGTTTTAACGTTGTAAGTACGCAGACATACCGCTGATCCACTAAGGGGCTAGCAAAATTAAGAATGTACACATGTAAACATCCTACTCCGGATAAATGAATATCGTCGTAGAAAGATTACAATCACATGGTGGTTTGATCATATACACGAAAAGTCACTAAGAGACAGAAGTGGATGACATCCTTTATATGAAAGTTCAAGTTGTATAGATGTAGATACTATGGGAAAGGTCTAATAATAGAACAATTGGAGGATAAAGGCCTGGGTATAACAAAAGTAGCAGAATGAACAAAAGATCGAACTCAGTAAAGAGTATTCCTATCTCCCTTATGAAAGACTGAAGGCTTGAAAGGCCTGCTTAGTTAGATGTTCTAATAAACAACAAGAGTCCAATGGTGAACTATATTTGAATCTTACCCTTAAAAAGTCACTACTGATAAGGTGTATCTGCTTCTGTATATGGTCAGTTCCTTGGATAAATAAACCTGTAATTATATTTTATAATGTTTCTCGTGTTGGACAATTACTGAAATATCAGAAACTCTGGGTTTTCCGTTTTCAGCAATGAGAGTTGTCCCCTGAGGTTAGTGAGTGACGTGAAACTCTGGGAAGTCCTTGTAAAGCCTGAACTTGAATATAGTTCTAAACGAAGTTAGTTTTATTTCAGAATAGTTTCAGTTAGGCGGTCTAGATAACCGTGTCTTATGCTGCAACATAAAGTCGGCCATCGTCTGTGACAGTATCTATCTGTAATAGCAAAATTATCACGTTTTGTTAATGTTGTGACTGAAATAAGCGTTTTCTTTACGAATGAAACAACTACGTCTAATTACACTTTCTTCTGTTTTTGTGGTTTTAATTAACATATTTCTTACCTACGTTTTACCTGAAAACATCCCATAAACATATACATGTGTTTGTTTGTTTCTGAATTTCGCGCAAAGCTACATGAGGGTTGCGTCAGCCGTCCCTAATTTATCAGTGTAAGGCTAGAGGGAAGGCAGCTAGTCATCACCACCCACCACCAAATCTTGGGCTACTCTTTTACCAAGGAATAGTGGGATTGACCGTCACATTATAACGCCCCCCACGGCTGAAAGGCGAATATGTTTGGTGCAACAGGGATTCGAACCCACAACCCTCAGATTACGAGTTGAACGCCTTTACACACCTGGCCATACCGGGCCTTATATATATATATATATATTACCTTGAATATTTCTGGTTTTCACCTCACCAAGAAAGCACGAATTAAAAAAACAAAACAAAGCGGAAGGGATATCGCTTGTCAGACTGAGAAAACACCATAATCATTGCCTTAACTACTTAATTTGATTGAGATAAAGTTGGTATAACAGTACTATACAGTTTCAAAAGGTAATACATATCTATATACATGTATAAAACCTGCTTTTAGATAGAATAAACAAAATATATACGATAGTTTTTACTACAAGATGGCGATGTGTACAAGTAAGTCGTGGGACAGTTTACTCGGTGATGCAAACTCGTTTTGTTAAACATGTGTAAAGGTTTCTGATTGGTACGTATTTCACCGTATTTGTTGAACATTTCTGTCACGGAAAAGTGTGTCCGGCTGGATCTCACCCGTTTTTAATGCGATTATTCGCGCATGAATTGACCCTTGTAAATTTATTAACAGTTACTATTATAACTTATGTTTATAAGGCACGGCATGGCCAGATAGTTAAGGCATTCGGCTCGTAATCTGAGGGTCGCGGGTTCGAATCCCGTCACACCAAACATGCTCGCCCTTTCAGTCGCGGGGGCGTTATAATTCGACAGTCAATCCTACTTTTCGTTGGTAAAAGAGTAGCCCAAGAGTTGGGGGTGGGTGATGATGACTAGCTTTCTTACACTGCTAAATTAGGGACGGCTAGCAGCTTTGGGCGAAATTCAAAATAAACTTTATATATATATTTCACTATTCGAGTGCTTACTGGCATCGCTTGTTTGAAGAACTATTAGCTCAGTATATCGAGAATTATTTGTTTAACCCTTTCGCTGCCACGATTTTAGACAGGTAATTTTTCTTAGTACCAGTTTTTCCAATCTATTCGACGTGCTTTAAGTTGTGTGTGCGTTTGTAAGAGTGATTTGATTGATTGTTTGTTTGATTTTTCAATTTCGCGCTAAGCTACACGAAAGCTATCTGCGCTAGACGTCCCTAATTTAGCAGCGTAAGACTAGAGGGAAGACAGCTAGTCATCAACACTCACCTCCAACTCTTGGGCTACTCTTTTTACCAACAAATTGTGAGAACTGACCGTGACTTTGTAATGCCCCACGGCTGAAAGGACGAGCATGCTTGGTATGGCCGAAATTCGAACTCGTGACCCTCAGATTACGAGTCGAGCGCCTTAACTACCGGGCCATGCCGGCCCATGTAAGAGTGATAGTCAGACCTTTAGCCTGAACGGTTGGTGGTAGGAGGTTGACATGGGAAAATTTGGAATATCTGAAATACACATTATTTATGGTAGAAGGGACCGCGTGTGTCCTAGTAGTTAGCTTGTTGAAATTGTAAATTGAGGATTCATGGGTCAGGGCTCTTTGACGCAAAAAAAAAAACACACACAAAAAAACACTTAGTGTAAGACTGGCATTTCACGGTTGCTAAGGGTACCACCTGACAAGATAAAAGTTAATAATGCAAATATTTCCTTTGAGTTATTAAAAAAAACATTTTTTTTTCAAATGAAACTTTTATGAAAAAATCATACTCAACAGTTACTGTGAGGTCCATCAGTTCAAAATTAGTAATGGTTCCGCGCAGATAGCCTTTGGTGTAGGTATGCGCTAAAATTCTGAAATAAATAACCAAATCATGACATACACCCCTTCCAGTGGCTCAACAGTCAGTAATTCTTCAGAATTACGACACTCGAAATCGGGTGTCGAAACCTGTGGTAAACGAAACTTAACTGATCTGTTGCGTAGTTTTGCACCAAACATCAATCAAACCAAATGATGGCGGTACACAATTCACAGCATCACATCTGACAAGACCAAAACAAGGTTCACATGGTGTATCTCATACACGTGCTCTATGGAGGAACATATGTGCTTATCGCAGTTTTCTAAACAATAGGGGGCGGTGCAGTGATATTGGGGTGGGTTTGTTTGTTTGTTTTTGAATTTCGCACAAAACTACTCGAGGGCTATCTGCGCTAGCCGTCCCTAATTTAGCAGTGTAAGACTAGAGGGAAGGCAGCTAGTCATCACCATCCACCGCCAACTCTTGGGCTATTCTTTTACCAACGAATAGTGGGATTGACCGTCACTTTAAAACGCTCCCACGGCTGAGAGGGCGAGCATGTTTGGCGCGATGGGGATGCGAACCCGCGACCCTCAGATTACGAGTCGCACGCCTTAACACGCTTGGCCATGCCGGGCCTATTGGGGTGGGATATGTGCTTGTCAAAATTCTTTACCAGTGACATATACGTGCCCATCACAGTGCTTTTTTAGGGGGCGGTATGGTAGTGCTGTACAAGGGGGTATGCACATTTATTTATAGAAGTGATCTAGATAGACATGTCCACATGGTACTGAGGGAGTTGACCCCATTAGACTGACTAAGTTGACGTATCTTTAAAAAATACCCGTTAGATGGTTAGTTGTAAAGGTTACGACATTTTTTAATTATTTAGTTAATACGAAAATATAAACAAACTATTCCCTATTATTTTGATATACGATGTTTTTTTGTTGTTTATGCATGCGTTAGAAAGGGGTTGAAAGAGTGTATCTTAGCCCACAGATGTTTTCATTTTACTCGTGTAGTAGTTTTAGCTTAGCAGTCTGCGGTTTCAGCAAACACCGTTATGAAGAAGTAGCAGTTAGTGACATACACAGTATGTTCCTACAGTTGAAAAGTAATGATGCAGCTGACATAGAAACGGATATGTGACCTCTTGACAACTGAACGAGTACAGAAAATAAGATGAATAAAAACGTCGTTAAAAGTACACCAAATATTTCAGTCCCGATACTTGCTTCTTTTTTTCACGAGGAATTCCATATCGAATCAACAATATAACAAATGTATTTGTTTGTAGTTAAGCAGAAAGCCCCACAAGGAGCTAACTGTCTGTGTTGTGCTCACCACACGGGTATACAATTCTACCCACGTTTTAACGCTTTAAGTCCGGATATTTACTGCTGTGTAATTAATGAGAAAACTAAAAAACAGTTTTCTGCATTTTGAGTAAAACATTTATTGTAATCACATACCATCACTGCACGCTGAAGGCTCTCGCGAAATTCAACAAACAAACCCACTATTATAGAAAACGGCCCGTCATGACTCGTTAAGGCACTCGACTCGTAATCTGAGGGTAGCGGGTTTGAATTCTCGTCACACCAAACATGCTCGCTCTTTCAGCCGTGGGGACGTTATAATGTTACGGTCAATCCCACTATTCGTTGGTAAAAAAGTAGCCCAACAGTTGGCGATGGGTGGTAATGACTAGCTGCCTTCCCTCTCGTCTTACACTGCTAAATTAGAGACGGCTAGCGAAGATAGCCCTCGTGTAGCGCTGCGCGAAATTCAAAGCGGACAAATAAAAAAACAAACAAATCTAGAACATCGCAACTACAGAGATGGCACTAAGTCACGTTCATCATTACATACCTGTAAAATATGTTTTTAAACCTTCAATTTCCAATAATATTGTACGAACCATTCATTTTTTGAAAAACAATAACAAATAATTACTGGTCCATATTGTAGAACATGGCTTGTTAATACGATTTTTGTAGCTGGTTATAATAGAATTGGCCCGGCATGGCCAGGTGAGTTAAGGCGTTCGACTCGTAATCTGAGGGTCGCGGATTCGAATCCCGATCGCATCAAACATGCTTTTTCAGCCGTGGGGGAGTTATAATGAAACGGTCAATCCCACTACTCGTTGGTAAAAGAGTAGCCCACGAGTTGGTGGTGAGTGGTGATGACTAGCTGCCTTCCATCTAGTCTTACATTACTAAATTAGGGACGGCTAGCGCAGATAGCCCTCGAGTAGCTTTGCGCGAAATTAAAAACAAAACACAACAAAACAAACAAACACTAATATAATTAACAATGCCCATAGAAACGTAAGTTCTAATTATACACTTCTTGGATTGAAATATGTATATGCTAACAATGAACCAGTTGTTGCACTCATAAATTTGGTTTACAGTGAGAAACCAAAGCAGACATTCACAAATAATGCCATTTCATATATTGTTTAGTTTTTATCTGTTCCTTTCTTATTATTTTTTTATTGTGGTAATTATCTTCCTTTTTATGCTTACTTCATATAAAACGTTATTTTATAATTCAGTATTGAAATATTTGCTTAAAGTAAACAAGACGGTCTCAAACTACTCTTGACTTTCGCCTTTTTTGGGGATTCAAACCATTATCATTTCTGGTTTTCTGATTGAAATATCAAAGGGGACCGATCACAAAAGAATAGGTCCATCTCTTTCGATATCCCAGTTTAACCACTGTATGTAAGATAGGATGAATCATAAATCACCGAGATTTATCTTCCCCTAACCAAATGATTCGTAGGATATACCACCAGAGGGTACCACACGTGTGTTGATCTCAGGCAACAGGGGAGACGTTGATGTTGCTAGAGAAGATGACGTCTGTTGACACTGTGTGTAACTCTGACGTTGTCATATCTAGTGACATCATCAACTCCCCTATTACCTGAGGTCGACACACGTGTGGCGCTCTCTGGCGCTGTGTGCACTATTCTTGGGGCTGTTCTTGTTGTTTGGTGTAAATCCCGTTTCTGTTTGTATGAAGTCAAACACAAAGCTATACAATGGGCTATTTGTGCTCTCTACCACGGGTATCAAAACCCGGTTTCTAGAACTGTAACTCCGAAAACATTCTGCTGTGCCACTGGGGTGGTTATAACAGGATCCAATTTAATAATAGGCGTAAAGAAGAAGAAACATTCACATGTCCTAAAATTAATGTTGTTTTTCTATATTGCACAAAACTGTTACGACATTGTCAGAGTTTATTGTTACTTTACAAACCTGTCAAGAATACAAACTTGCCACTGTTTGAGTCCTATCTATTAAGCAGAAGGTTAATGTCTTCGGCCTCTCCTATCTTTTTAAATTTAAAGAACAAAAACAATGGAATATGAATGCTACAGATGCTACAGTAGGTCATTTTAAGAAAACTTTTTTTTTGTTTGTTTCAAGACATTATCGATATGGGACAGAACTTGTAGTGCCATGAACGTAGGTACTGCAACCTCTTTAGATAAATAAGTTGTCTTAATACATTTAATGTGGAAGGACGTGTACTTAGAGTAACACCACATGAAACTGATTACTTTTTAGAATATGCCAAATATTTTTACATTCAGATTGTAATGATTTGTTGAGATATGAATTCAGATAGTATTATCCTTTACACTTTATAGCAGTTGATAAAAAGGAAAATGGATTAAGTTAGGGTACCAGGACCATCCAGAAAAGAGACCTTAAACAAGACGTACTCTACCTGTGTTAAGAGAAGTGTGACAATTGTACAAAATAAGAATCCACGTATACTCAAGTCAATGGCAAAAGCATTCCACGTTTTCTAGGTAACATAATCAAGAAGTATTTGTGTTTATAAATGCAACATAAGTCTTTGTATGTACACAAACTGCTTTCACAACATACAGACTTAACAGCCACATACTTCAGGGTGTTGATCGTTGAAACGGCCATTTATGTTATTCCATGAGAAGAAATATGGATCAAAATGAGGATGCATCTTCTGTAGTGTTGAAATTGGGGTTGTAATTGTCTTTGTTATACCCTATATGGATTTATGGAAATCCATGAAAAAGGTGGAATGTTCTCTGAAATGGCAGCTTTACAGCAGAGCCTTTACAATAGAAAATATACTATGGAGATGTTGTTAAGATGCATGGTCGTCAGACAGAGAATGACTGGACGTGGTCACATGAACTATAACGATGTGGCAAAGCTCCAAAACCAGTTTAAAGTAACTTACTGAACATCTGTATCTTTTACGTCAAAACCACATTTTCCATTAGTTCTTGACAAGTGTTGCAAGCTTACTAAAATGTAGAATTAAGTTCAGACAACACTTCAGAAAACAGTCACTTGATGAATGAAAACTAAATAAGTACTAATGTGTTGATAAGGTTACATTAGGTTTATAAAATCAGTTTAAATTTACTAAGCAACCATACAGTGTGCATGAACAATTACATCTGCTGTAACCTCAGATTATTAGCTACCACCAGCTATTTTCTTACCGTTTATTGATTAATCACGACATACGGCTACGTGACAGCTGCGTGTATCCTATTCATTTGGTAATATCAATTACTCTATATGCACGTATATGCTCAAAAATCAGCGGTCAAGCAATTTACCATTGGCTTAAAAGTTTAATAGTTTGAATATAATACAGAGATGTGTGCAGCATTTTATAATAACAATGTGTCAGGGCCAGTAGTTCCCCTGGATCTATATCATTAACCTGTTGACTGCCAAGTATTTCAGCTGCTACGGCAACTCCGAGCCAAGTTCAAAATACAACTCTCATGCTTCTTCATTTTGTAATTTTTTTCGTGAAGTCATTTTGGATCGAGAGTGAAACAGTTTGTAAGTAGGTCAAATGCATGTATTGTGCTGACATCTAGCGTTGAAGTTAGGTATTATTGAGAACGAATTAACTCGTCCGTGACACTGTGTTACCGATCGGCTTGGACGAGTTATCCCGTCTACGGCACTGAACAGGCTAATCATCGACCATAACATCCTTGGTAGCTATAATTACTTACTATTGTCTGACACCGTAACCTATACTGTGGATACTGTATAACAGGCTTTTACGCAGGATGGCGTGGTTGATCTTATGCAGTACGTTTTTACAAGCTTTCATACAGTCTTAATTCTACTTGAATGTTAGATTTTAAGACCATAGTTAAAGAGAGACATAGGGCAAAGAAGTCTATTGAAGCACTTGACAGAAATACGATTGGAATGGAGTGCTGTAACTCCAATTCCTTTGATACTCTTTCCCATGTCTTTGAGTTCAAGATACACGTAAAAACTTTTGATTAGTCTTCGTTAGATTCAAATCCTTGTTTATTATTTAATTTCAAAGCCCTGAAAAAAATGGAATGTTCTTTGAAATGACAGCTTTACAGCGGAGAAAATGAGGTTCCAGGGTTCTACTTCGTAACCGTAGTCCTCATTTAACGAATTTCACAGTAGCTTGGGTTGGGATCTTATGTTATCCTAAACTGTTAACAATACTGACAGCTTCCTCCTTGAAATGTTTGATTCTTCGGTCTTACATCGTTTAATAATCTTGCTGTATAAATATTTATCTACAGAAAGGGTTTTAACTCTTCTTTATCTTTAAATCTATCAATGATGGAAGCGAATTGTTCTATTGTATGTCCGAGAATTTGTCAAGAACTATACATGTAGGTGTTAAAACTAAACATACGCCCCTTGGTTCCATTACTCGTAGCTATGGTAACACGCAACTTGTATTAGATATTAGAATATATATAACTCGTTTAAATCAAATGAAATTAACTCTCTTTATACGGTTTAAACTCTTAAAATATGGTACTATATTATCACCTCTAAAGTCTTAAGGCACCTTCTTCTTTGTTGTTTAGAAATTTAAAGTCGAATTATCTGCTCTAGCTTTATCCCTTCCTCTCCTTCTGTATGGGTCGTTTATTTATTTTTTGGTTTTCATTTTCCGAAAGGGAATGAAATTTCTTTTGGGGTACATGAAGAGCTTGGAAACTTAATATTTTAATATGATGGGTGATAAACTTCTCAGAAACAAAATACTGTCGATGTTTGAAACATGATATTAGAGAAAAAAAATTATAAATCATTTACCAGCATGTTTCAGACTGGCATACCATTATAAAGGTATGTTACAGATATGTCTTATCACGCCACTCATTTAGCTATAAACAATATAATCACGCAGGATTGCAACAAAAGGGTGATGGCCTTAAATCGTTATCTGTTATTGTACTTTGAAATAAAATCATTAAGTTTGTCCCCAGTGGCTCAACGCTAAAAACCGAGTTTTGATACCTGTAGTTTGCATATCACAATTAGTTCCTTCTGTGGCTTTGCGCTCAGAAACAAACAAACCGTTTGGTTTAATTTTTTAAAAGTAATATCTACGTGTGGCATTATTAAAAATCGGGAATTCACTGTACTAATTAGTATACAAAAAGAACGTTTACTTTTAGAATAAAGCCACGGTAGGCTATCTGCTGTGTTCAACACGGGGAATCGAAATCGAACCCCTGATTTTGGTACTGTATATAAAAAGCTTATACTGCCCAGTGCATAATATTTATACTCTAGTGACGACCAACAAATATCCTTAGATATAATCGAATGTAAATAATTTAGCTTCTGAAATATATTCAGTTCAACTAGGTTTCAAAACAGTTCTTCTAACCCTGGAGTTTGTAGCTTAATCTCAGGTCTAAATTGACCCTATAAGACACGTGTAGAAAAACAACAAGAAATCTAACAATGTAGCTTATACTTAAGGTCATACATACCCAATTATTTATTAACTTTTTCTTTTAATAGTTGATTGTGTTTGAAATCTGTAATTCGTGGCTTGTGAAACGTGTAATGAAATTCAAAGTCACTGACCATTCTGTGTGAAGAACATTGTGTTAAAACTATTACGTCGTCAATTAGGATATTAAAGAAACTACACCGAGATTACAAACAGTATTTACCAAAACAAAGAGCTTATACAAGTAATCACGACGAACTTCCACATTACAAGGTTCTATAACTTCCTCTCACACGTCTATGTTAATACAAGACACGAAACTGGGAAAGTGGGGGATCGTTGCACACCGACTTTCTACTTCGAAATACCGTTGTCAAACTCACGTGGATGCTGTTGTTGAGTCACATTTATCCAAGACAAGTTTGTGGCTTAGCTCAGAGCTACACAATAAGCTATATGTGCTGTTCCTACCGTGGGTTTCGAAACCCCGTTTTCAGCGTTATAAGCCTGCTGGTTTACCTTTGAGTCAGGGGGGAGATGAGATGCATGACTGATTGGGGAATATTAGGAGTTTGAAACTAGATACTTAACCCACATAAGGGTTTTAATTACCTCAATCTTACTCAGAGAAATGCTTAATAAGTAGACATGTTTATCATGAGAAACCCTCGTCGTGCTGCCTTAGCATTTGTCCACTAATGCTCATATCTTCACTGCCTGGACCACGTCGTTATCGCTTCATCTAAGTCAACACATTTTGTTCCAGTCATGTTTTTACGATTTGTGTCACTATTGGCAAATAATTTAAATGGCTTCATTCTATTCTTCAGATCTTGCAGAGTTGATGAACCAACGCCAAACGTTCCACACAATCGCTTCACCGACGCCCCACTGTCGGGTTTATTTAACAATTCAACGTTTTCCCCAACAGGTAATGACTTGTGTGTTTGTGTTTTGAATTGTACCACAATTTTCTGGCTACTGTAATTACCCACATGGACATGGTCTTGAAGGGGGTCGGAGCGAGTGCGCGAAATTAGCCCTGATCCTCTTGCAGTAATTATAACAACATTATTCAGGAACTTACGTCATACGCTGGACGGAGGAAGAGGTCAATTGTATCTGACCCTTTCAGGTCTTAAAATGACCAAATTCCGGTACTGAGAGAGGTTGGGGGACATGGTAAATGGGATATACTGTATAAGAACATGAATTTCTGATGCAAACGGAAACACCACTAGACATCTGGGAGTACGAATGTTTCGGAAATTGGGGGAAGATGGTGCCAGAAAAGGGATTACGGATCAGGAAGTCCCAACTATAAGAACCGTGTTATTTGAACACTTAGGAACAAGGGCGATATACTTAAATCAAGCCTAGACAATTATATGTACAATAACTTTTGGACCTAAATATCTTTTACGATCGGTTTACAAATTTTGAATTTTCATTGAAATTTGTAAAACCTCAGCAAACGGCCGCGAACCTAGGATTTTTCACAGTCAGAGCACACTAGACCACGCCCAGCCCTATTTGTCGTTTGTGTTTAGTTTTCTTATAAATTTAATCTAAAACTACCTTGTTACCAAAAGAAAGGATAAGACTGATATAAAGTATTTATTTACCATAAATGGTGACAACTCTCTCCAACTTCAACCTTCTTGTCCTCTCAGTTGCTTTTCTTGTTAAACCGTTGTATACGGGGATGTAATGACGTCATTCGTTAAGCCGTTGTAAAGGGAGATGTAACGAGGTGACTCGTGATGATGAGAAACCCACTTGAAGTAAAAATATATCTCAGGACGGTTACTATGGGTATTAACACTTTTATTAATAAAGCAGAGAACAACGGTCAGTTGCAAACTCTCTTTGTTAACCTGAAGATGACCTACGAAGGTCGAAACATTGTTCTCTGCTTTATTAGTAAGTGTTAATGCGCCCTGAGATACGCGATATGATGAGGTGTCTCAAAATAGCATCGAGATATAATTCTACTGATAAATTTTAAACAACGGTGTTTCCGCCAGTAAACTAGTCCTACACATAAGCTGTCTTATAGAATAACGTTGAGTTTAGCCTCGTGATTTCTAAACTTTAGATAACGGAACCACCGCCAGTACATTAGTTCTACACATAACCCGTCTTATAAAGAAACCACGTGGAGTTTAATCCACTAATTTCTAAACTTGAAATAGTGGAGTACCTGAAATCATCAAAGTTTCCGTTGAACCTTCATCCTTCAGATTAAAATAATTTTTGCAAGTAATAATAGCAAATTTAACGGGTTTTTGTTTTTTCCCCCCCTTTACATTGGGTTTACTCCACTGTTTGGAAAACACTGAATGAGTCTGTTCATGGAAAGCAGTATAAACAGACATAAACATAGAACACTATAATGGAAATACAACCATCCTCATTAGTTACAGCACACAGGTTTCTACGTAAATCGTAACTTGGTGTTTAGGGCACTCGACTCGCAATCTGAAGGTCGCATGTTCAAATCCCTGGCTTGAACATAATCGCCATCTCAGCCGCGGGGTTGTTAGAATGTACTGATCAATTCACTATTTGTTGGTAATGCATTGGCTGTGGAGGTGTCGTCTAGCTGCCTTTCCTCTAGTCTATCACTTATAAATTAGGGATAGTTAGCGAAGATAACCCTCGAGTAGCTTTGCGCAAAATTTCAAAAACAAATAAAATGTCTGTTTGTTTTTTATAATTAAGCACAATGCTACATAATGTGCTATCTATGTTATGCCCGCCACGGGTATCGAAACCCCGTTTTTAGCGGTGTGCGTCCGTAAACATACCTCTGTGCCACTGGAGAGCAACAAACAATCTACTGAGACCATATGATGTTCAACAAGAACGTGTGGATTTCATCCAAATCTTTCAACACAGAAGTTCTAAGGTACTTTATTGGTAAATAACAAGCTTTGTTTTTGACAACTGGTATGATGATCCGCGATCAGAAGGAAATTAACGGTACGTTTTGAGTGTGAAAACAAAATATTTAACGTCACTAATGAATATTTATTGTATAGGCGATCACTTCAGCCCCCCGCTAGTACAGCGGTATGTCTACGGATTTACAACGCTAAAATCAGGGGTTCGACTCCCCTCGGTGGGCTCAGCAGATAGCCCGATGTGGCTTTGCTATAACAAAACACACACACTCATCACGATCACTTCCATTTTCTATTACAATACAGCAAAATATTAATTCAAAGGAAATGACAAACAATGACGATTTGATAAATGTTCTGAATTACTGGCTTGGTTTGGAATGTTTAATATCCTGGCAAAGAATGCTGATATAGATGGGGAGCGCACTACGCCTGGAGAAACACCTTTCATATTTTACTGATTTCTCAGAAAGAAATAACAACATAAACCTAGCTGGTAAGAACAATGGCAATTATAACTTACCTTACATTTCTATTCGAGACTAAGTACTGCTCTACCCACTTTATTATATTTTGTGCAGAAGGGCAGTGAGTGTGCTACCTTGAGAGAGTGGGAACAAACGTCGCCAGTGTGCCCACCCGATTCCGTCACATATGAAAGCTAGGTTTTATAGTTTTACGTCTTTCTATTATTTAACCTCTTCTCAAAATCGTTTGCACAATGTGAACATATTGAAACGAGTAAAGTTTTTCTTTCCAATCACACGTCATAGTGTTGGGTTACAAGTTTGCTTCGGTGTGTGAATTGAACTATCCGGATGTGTCAGTAAGAAACAATAATTATTTCTTTGTTATTCTAAATTCAAAACTAATATATTACTGTAATTAACTCTGTCATTTCTTACAATTAGAATACTTAAAAATAAAGTTATTATGTTCACAAAGGAAACCTCTACGTGGAACTAAAATTAAAAGGTCGATGTCATATGTCTATTCACACCGAATAAGAGAACACAAGCTTATTTAGAGTGCACATTAAAACGGTAAATTTTTCATAATTGCCACAATATGAAACACCATATTAAACATGTTATATTCGTCACTATTTGTAAGTATGACTAATTAGCTCAAGAATATTATCAGAATATATACTGCATATTCTGTTCATTGTTAACAAGAGCTGCTCGTCACGTGGTATTGTTTCTTTTTCACGACAACAATGTTGGAATAATATGCACATGAGAAAATACTCGGGTTATTATCGTGTGAGAACAAACAACGTATACTCAATTTGTTACGCACATTATTATATTAAGATTCTGGCCGGACGCGAAACTTATGACCAACTATACTTTATCTTGTACTTTTAAACTACTAGCTTTATCCAAAGTCTAACTTGTGCGTGATTTATTCACTTAATTACCAGCAAGTTTTGTAAATTCGACTTAAAGTTGATAAATAAATCACACGTCAAAGGCGGCTTTATAATGAAATAAAAAAAAAACATTTTGGATTTTTAAGGTTCAAGTTTACCTCTGTATAAGAAGCTTGCTCTAACCAGAAGTTAGTATTTGTTCACCCTACCCCAAATGGGTGAATGTTAAGTTTATGGACTTAGAATGCTATAATCCTGTGTTAGGGTAGAATGAAGGTGGATAGTCAATTTTGGAGGTTTTAAGCTACGAAACAACGATAATATTAAATGTGTATATAGTTTCGATATCTTTAATTAAATTAACTGAATAGGTTATTAAAAGTATTAAAAGTTACATCATTCGAGTGCTCCATACTCTCTCAATGCATTTGACCTTTACATGCTACACGGACAGACAAATAACGCAATAGTTAAAGCGTCACCTGGTTTCACATCAAACTGCAATTACTTACTTGAACATAGGACCAAAATTTTACTTCAAGTAAATAAAGATGTTCGTGTACGTGTTAAAATATTTGAAAAAACAACAACAAAACAAAAAATAAAGTTCAGTTGGATAGCATGTCTTTGTGGCTGGTTTGAATTTCGTGTAAAGCTACACGAGGGCTATCTGCGCTAGCCGTCCCTAATTTTTGCAGTGCAAGGCTAGAGGGAAGGCAGCTAGTCATCACCACCCACTGCCAACTCCTGTATTACTCTTTTACAAACGAATAGTGGGATTGACTGAAACATAATATCGCCCCCGTGGCTTGAAAGGGCGAGCATGTTTGGTGCGACGGGGATTCGAACCCGCGACCCTCAGATTACGAGTCGAACGCCTTAACTCACCTGGCCATGCCGAGCTGGACATTCGTCACTATATAAACATACTATGAGAAACAAAACAACAAAAAGAGGTATTTATTTTCATCCAAATTGTCAAGGTTGGTAATGGTCACTAATTCTGGGTACTGTGTAGCTTTATGCCTAATTTCCAATAAACACTAATTCTGAAAGTTATTTTCTGACACAACGTGACGAACTCTAGATTTTTTTCTACAAGCGTGCACGAGCGTACGTTTTTTTGCATGCTCGCAAAAATGGCGAGAACGGTGAACAACTTTCAAGATAAACAGCGTTTTAGAAAAACGCGGCCTTTGTTAATCTGGCGCGTTTTTCTTGCAGCGTGTCTATATTGCATAGCCATTTTTCTTGTTTGCTTGTTCCATAAATTCGCACAAAACTGTACACAAGGGCCACGTGCATTAGCTGTCCCTAATTTTGATTTTATATACTAAACGAAAGACTGCTAGTCAATTGCACCCATCCAAAACTAGTGTACACTCATCGAATAGTAGGACTGACCGTCACTCTTATAACACACCAACAGCTTCAAAGTGCGGTACTCAATTTTGTGGCAATGGTTCTTAACCATAGACCTTCGGATTCACAGTGCGGCATGCTATGTACTGACCATGCCAGGTCTTTTACATTCCCTTCTTTAATTATTGCAGTGAAAGTTGGTAAACCCCATAGATGGTGTGAAACAGATTTTGTATTTCTACAAATGTTTAAGAACCATGTTATTATAGTAATATATTTTGGTTTGGTCCGCTTGTAGATTATGCTATAAAATCGAATTTTCTTAAACATGTACACGTTTATATCTAAATCAGTATTTTCTGGCACAGTTTTGACCCCTTCACTTTCTCATGTTCATGGTTAACTACATATAAAAATGCCACTGTTTTTACTTTAATGTTTTACATTTGCTGTTAAGTGCAAAAAATCACAATGGATTATTCATGTTGTCTCCACTGCAGGGATCAAACACCTGAATTTTAATATTATAATCTCTAAACCTTATCGTAGTTACACTCAGTAACAGAAAGACCAATTTGTGATAGCATCGATTACAGTGTTTAAAGCGTGGAGATCTCCACAGCTTTATAGAGGTACAAGATATTGGCACTATATATATATATATACATACATTGCTACAAAACACCCCACTCACACCTGTTTATTTTAGCACGAAACTACCTTTAGCATTAATGTTTCTTTTACTTCGATGTGGTTATGTTTTACATCAGGTAAAATACCACTCCCCCCCTCAAAATGCGTGCATACTTGTTTTTGTTTCTTTCTCAAACCACTTTCAGAACTGATTATTGTTTTTTTTTATGAATTTTAATATTTTTGAGTAGTTCTATTATATCAACTAGCAGAAGTAACTTATATTCAGAAAGGTATAATTACTAGTTCCTGCGATGTTCCCCGCTGGAACAGCAGTAAGCCTTTGGATTTACAAAGCTAAAATTAGGGGTTCAATTTTCCTCCATGGACACAGCAGATAGCCAAATGTGGCTTTGCTATAAGAAAAACACATATACACACAGTTCCAGAGGAAAGTTGTTGGGCCTGTAACCTTTTTTGAAATTATCCAGCAGTTCTACAACAAAGTACTTATTTACCTTACATTTAATAACGTTCACCATCTATAAGAAAAAGGTTTTATGGATATTTTGGTTTTAAAACGAGCTGTCACCATAGCATTACATCATAGAGTAGAATTTATTCAAGTATTTCTTTGTTTTTGTTGTTTTTGAATTAAGCATAAAACTAAACAATGGGCTATCTGTGCTCTGCCTACCACGGGTATCGAAAACGGGTTTTTAGCAGTGTGAGTCTGCAGACATTTCGCTGTGCCAGTGGGGGAGCATTTCTAAATATACGCAGTTATCAATGAAAGTGCCTTGCCTTTATGTTTCAACAGTAACAAGATTTTCACTAAAGGAAAACGTATTTTTTTCAAGTTTGTTTTTGAATATTATATTATATATTTGAAACTTGCTTCTTTTTTAATTTTTATTGGTTAAAAAATCTGAAACTTACTTTTTTCAAATTCTTATTGGCTAGACCAGGTGGTTAAGTCGTTCGACTCGTAATCTGGGGTCGCGGGTTCGAATCCCCGTCGCACCAAACATGCTCGCCCTTTCAGCCGTGGGGCGTTATAATGTGACGGTCAATCCCACTATTCGTTGGTAAAAAGAGTAGTTCAAGAGTTGGCGGTGGGTGGTGATGACTAGCTGCCATCCCTCTAGTCTTACACTGCAAAATTATAGACGGCTAGCGCAGATAGCCCTCGTGTCGCTTTGCGCGAAATTCAAAAACAAACAAAACAATCTTATTGGCTAAGTCTGAAACTTACTCCTTTTTGATAATTTTTAATGGTTAAATCTAAAACATCATTTCTGTGGAAATTTCGACAGTTTTACTTGTTGCTTAGCTATAAAAACATTGTCTATTTATGATTGGTGTGGCAGTTTCCGGGATTCCAGTTTTGACCGAATAAGCTCCATTAAGCTCGGATTTCACAGCGCCAGTGAATCGCAAGACTATGATCAGATTTCACGACCTTCTTTTAAGTTCGATTTTTATTTGTGTTTTTCTTATAGCAAATCCACATCAGGCTATATATTGTGTCCATCCAGGGACACTCGACCCCCTAATTTTAACGTTGTGAATCACTAGACGTACCGCTGTTCCAGCGGGGAACATTTGTATTTGAAGAAACCTTTGTTTGTTTCTTTGGAATTCAGCACAAAGCTCTACAATGGGGTATCTGTGCTCTGCCCATCACGGGTAACGAAACCGACTTCTAGTAGTGAGAGTCCGCAGACATGCCGCTGTGAAGAAACTTTTAATAACACTATATAACAAAGTTAACTTTTTCTTGTTTCCTGGGCAAAAGTATTATTTCCCAATTGCTTATGCCTAAAGTTAATGGAAAAGCCTTATTTTTTCTCTTTAAACTTTGCATTTGTGACCTGGGAGCGTATAACGAAAACATGATGGAAGACAACATTTGAGGGCTGATACGTAAAAGTGATTTAGATTAGTCGCAAATCTCGAAAAACTACTCACTTATAAACATTTTTTGTACAACTTTAGTATAAATGCATGAGCATCTTGATTCATATGGTTTTAATCAGACCTTATGTAAATGAAAATGTGCAAATTTTCCCGTTTTTACGTAGAAAATAGGTTAATTTCTAAATTTCATTATCCAGGTCACAAAGCAAAGTTTGAATGGAATAATAACAATTTTCTGTACTTTTATAGCATAAGCAATTAAGAAATAACAAATACTATCCAGGAATAAAATTTGTGTGACATAGTGTAAAAATAATAACCTATGTATATAAACATCAATATGTGCGCGCGCGTGTATAAACTCTGTGATCAATCAACACCAAACTTGATACGGTATTACAAGGAAATTCATGAGGGGGTTGAACCCCATCTAATTTCAGTGTGTCTTTCTTTTCAGTATTGGTACCTTTATATATATATATATATATTGCACTTTTAATGTTTATTATGTTAAAAAATAAAAATGTATGATTTCCTGTCTTCTCATACGAATGAGTTCTTATTTTATCTGACCACTGGACGGGTACTCCTGTTAAGTTCAATAATACTTACCAAGTCATACTTACTGACGAAATTAAAGATATGGAAGAAAGAATATTTAAAAACAAGTCACAAATAGATGAACATCAGAAAATATATATATATAAAACATCCAACACCGGGGGCACAAGTCAGAAGGCGGATCATTATGTCACGTGCCTTAGTTTTTAGGGGTACTGGCGGAAGTAAGACCCAAATTGCTTTGGGGGACGATGTGGGCTAGAGCACCCACATCTTTACAATTTTTCTCTGTGTGCAACCACATGTGAGAAGGTGGTTGATGACAAGAAAAATAAAAAATAAAAAAGCGGCAAGGAATAATACAGGGTGACCCGTAAGTCCCTACCCATCCATATGTTATTATGTCATATTCAATTACGCATGTATTATAAATTTGTTTCTTTTTTTTCAGAGAAACATGGTCAATGTAAGCCCATTTACACTTGAAGAGCGTATTGTGACAAGTACGTGGGTACATGAGCGCAAGAATACTGGTGACAGCACACAAATACACTGGATACATAAGATATATGGATGGGTAGGGACTTACGGGCCATCCTGTGGAATACATCAATGGGGGAGACAGCAACACTGTCCTTAAAGTTAGCATTCCAGCCTCCCCTCATCATATCATGTTTGTATATAAATATCAAGATGTTAAGATAACACTATACCAAGTCCATCCAATAAACATTAGTAATATAGATTCCACTCTCCACCCTTGTAATGTCTTCATTAACTAGACGGAAGAAGCTTCTGTAAGGAGACTAAACGTGCCAAGCAAGATCGTGGGAAAAAGAGCATGTTATACGTGTTAATAAAATCTTATTGCACATATGTAAAACATACCATTATGCGTCAGCAAAACAAGGTGTTGTTACAAAGAGGATGTGATAAAACTATTATTTTTTTTTATATTCACATACCTTGGGTTTTATCTCGTGGTGTTTCTACACTAAGTATCTTGTCACGATTTGTTTTACTGTTCTGACATTTTGCGCAAAGCCACCCGAGGGCTATCCGCGCTGGCTTTCCCTAATTTTAAAATTATAGATTAGCGGAAACGCAGCTAGTCGATAAATACTGTAAATTTAAACTACATGTTATCTAGACACGTTCCCTTGCTGAGTCCAAGCCGATCTTCCCCTGTGGGCAGGTAAGATCAAAGAAGGAATTTTGTTTCACATAAAAGGACAATTTGTTCATCAAGTTAACCTGTTTTTCGACACCAAAGTTTTATGAATTTTATTCCAAATGTGTTAAATTTGCTTAGCCTATTAATAGAAATTGACAGGCATGAGAAAATCTGATGCGATGCGCAAATTCAGCCTGGTTCTAGTGAAACCAAAATGCCTAATTATAAACGTTTAAGCGATGTACAGCTTCGTCCCAACGAAAAGAAAACAGAAACCTATTGGACTCGACAGTATTGTGATGAATATGTATGTTTTATTAATGGTGGTAGCAATAATGATTTGTCACTATGTGTTCTTTGTTGTTTAACATCATTAAATGAAAGTATGAAACTGAAACGCCACTTGGATACCAGACATCCAGAATACTCGAGATAGTCAATAATTTTTCATAAATAAGAAAAATAGAATAGTTTTTCCAAACAAATAATTTCACACACTTTTACCACGAGATCTTCCAATGAATACTTGGTTATGACCTCATATGAAATTTCAAAACTAATACCCGAGATAGATTACCGCATACTATTGATGACACGTTAATACTTCCTGCAGTAAAAATAATTACCTATATTAAAAATAACTCTCTTATACGTAGAGTTCACTGTAGTCAGTTTTTTTTTTTTTTTATTACAAGTGGATGAAAGCATGGACGTAGCAGATAATGACAGTTTAATGTGCTATGTAAACCATTTCCAACAAGAACAACGGCTGACGAAAATTTTAATTTAACCAATAATTTTACAATTCACAGTTGTATTAAATGGAACAAAATGTGTTGAACTGAGCAATGATGATGGTCGCTCAATGGCAGGTTTTCAAATAGTTTTCCAGATGATCCAAGCATTGGTACCAGACTGGGAAAGGGTGCATTGTAGCATTCACAGAAATGCGTTAACTGTGAAGAAAATACCCTTACTTTTGAGTTCGACTATGCAAGAATGTGTTACATTCATTAAATATATAAAATTTAGTTCGCTAAATTCTAGAATCTATACTGGTTTGTGCAAAGAATTAGGAAGTGAGCACGGGCATCTCCTATTACATTGTGAAGTTCGGTGGTTATCAAAAGACTCATAGAAATGAAGGATGAAGTTATCTTGTCTTTGAAGCAACATCTATCAGCAAAGGATGCAATATTTGAATTTAGAGACAGGTCTCATAATTTGCATTGGTTAATTAAGGTGGCCAATTTGTGTGACATTTTTTACTTCTTAAATGCGTTAAATCTAAATTTACAAGGTGCTAATATAAATATTTTTAAAGTCCAGGAAAGGATAGAAACAGCTAAAAAAATTAACTTGTGGGTACATCGAGTTGCGCAGAGATATAAGTTTTTCTACTTTAATATCCCCCCCCCAGTGGTACGGCGGTATGCCTGCAGACTTACAACGCTAAAAACCGGGTTTGGATACCCGTGATAGGCAGAGCACAGATAGCCCTTTGTGTAGCTTTGTGCTTAATTACGAACAACAACGACAACTTTAACAGAATTACAAAACCAAGATAAAGAAGGTAATATTCCAGATGAGAGTTCCTCATCAATCAAAAAGCATCTTTTGTGGCTAAAATCATGTTTGAAGGAATATTTTCCTCCAATTGACAGCAGTAAAATTTGGATCAGAAACCCTTTTACTGTTGATAAGGAACATGAGGAAGGATTACAACTCAGTAAATCAAAAACTGATTTTATTATGGAAGTGTCCTGTAACACTGCACTGAAGACCATTTTAGTCAAGGATAGTTAATTTTTGGCTGAGCTGTCGTGCTGAGTATCCAAATGTATCAGACAAATCAGTGAGATTTCTAATGCCCTTTGTCACGAATTATAAATACCAATCAGGCTTCTCAAAGTTAGTTTTCTTAAAAAGATAAGTACAGAAACAAATCAAAAGTCGAGCCAGATTTGAGGATAAGAGCGACTTCTTTTCTTACTGATTTAAAGTTGCTGTTTCATGAAAAAGCGCATCATCCTTCTCACTAGGTAAGTTATTTCTTAAAAGATCATTAATTAATATACAGTTAACATAAATATTAAATAACGATGAAGTATAATTTATTTTATTTATTTATTTTTACACAGTAGTACTATAAAACACTTGTATATTGTAGAATTGATGATAAATTGATATAGTTATTGCTTCCAGCTTGATGTTAAGACTTAGCCATGTCTTAGCGGGTTATCTGATTAGGTATTTCAGGAGACCAGGCCTCATGAAAAATTACTAAAATAAACCAGTCCCTGGCTGGAAAAGTTTGGGAAACGCTGCTCTAGTGCACTGGGTTCTTAAACTTTTTTCGTTATCGGATTACTTCGACGGGGCAAAATACTCCATAGACTACCTACTGGTCCAACTCCACCTGTCCTGTTTATTAGCCGCATCATATCGGCTCATAGATCTGAATTGTTGTTTCTTACTCTAGTACAAACTATTAGCTCATAACTCCATCACCTCTAAGCCAATTTAAGATGTAATTACACTGTTGAACTCAAACTCTTTCTGATGGATGTATTTGACAAAGCCTAAGGTCTCATATATTAATTTCTTCTAATCCTGTCTAAAAGACATTCAGTTTGAGGCTAGGCTGGAATATATCATGATGAGTAATAAATCTGGTATACAAGCGTCCCATGCACGCCAATGCAGTGCATAAAATTATAGTTAATAAAAAGGAAAATAAGTCTCATAGATTAATTTACTCTAACCCTTCCCAAAATAACTTCATTTTCATTTTTCCTCTACTGTGGCGTTGCCCGTCAGTAACTTTCATTTTGGATCAACCAGCGAAGGACCTTGTGGTGGATCCTCTAGGACCACACTTTGAGAAATATGGCTTTAGAGGTCTTCTTTAATTGGAATAAAAAAACACCCCTGAATAACTGCAGTTAAAAGTAGAATTCTTTTACCATACTTAAAACTTAAAATTGACAAATATGGATACCTTTCTCTGACGCAAAGTCAATAAACTCTACAAATACCGTCAGATGTTTCCAATACCTACGCAGAAGTTGCTGTTTTTTTGTTTTTTTTTATATGGGTTCACCAAGAAATGTTTTCTCTTGGGTTACTGTGAATAAACTAATACGAATAAAGTACATTTCGTGTTGACAGATCCTAAGAGAGATGAAAAATACAAAACGTATTTATATTTATCGGGGTCACCAGGTAGTTACAGCTTACTGCGATGGTTCCGATATCAGTGACATCGAGCAAATGTATACATCTCTGATTAGATATTAATGTTATTTTAAAACATTTATTATCGGATAAACAATGTACAGTTGCTACTGTTACAATGTTTCACTCATTGTAGTTGTTGTTTTGTTTGCTTGTTTTTGAATTTCGCACAAAGCTACTCGAGGGCTACCTGCGCCAGCCGTCCCTAATTTAGCAGTGTAAGACTAGAAGGAAGGCAGCTAGTCACCACCACCCACTGCCAACTCTTGGGTTACTCTTTTACCAACAAACAATTGGATTGACCGTACCTTTATAACGCCCCCACGGCTGGGAGGGCGAGCATGTTTGGTGCGACCAGAATTCGAACCCGCGACCCTCGAATTACGAGTCGAACGCCTTAACACACTTGGCCATGCGGAGCCAGTTGCTGTTGGTTTGGTTTTGGAATTTCGCACAAAGCTACTCGAGGGCTATCTGTGCTAGCCGTCCCTAATTTAGCAGTGTAAGACTAGAGGGAAGGCAGCTAGTCATCACCACCCACCGCCAACTCTTGGGCTACTCTTTTACCAACGAATAGTGGGATTGACCGTCACATTATAACGCCCCCACGGCTGGGAGGGCGAGCATGTTTGGCGCGACTCGGGCGCGAACCCGCGACCCTCGAATTACGAGTCGAACGCCTTAACACTCTTGGCCATGCGGAGCCATTTGTTGTTGGTAATGGTGACAGGTGAACGTAGCGAAGCGTTGTAAACACAGATATACTCTGTGTATCAGATAATGAATTAAGTTTAACAGAACATGGTAGTTCTTTGAATTATTTAAAATTTCCTGTTATTGAGGAAATACATTTTTCCAACCCTTTGTACAACAATTTACTTTTTGTAGTTAAATACAAAGGTTCACAACGGTCTATATAGCTGTGCCTACAACGGGTATCGAAATTATATTTCTTAACGTTATAACTCCACAAAAGTGTGCTAAGACACTCTGAGTCAACAATCTACAGTATATACACTATATAGGTTAATATGCGGTTGTAAAATCTCTATAGTATTCACTCCTAAGGACCTGTAAGATTTTTTTTTTTTTTTTTTTTTTTTTTTATAGACACTTATGCCAGTTACCTGCAGTGAAAAAGTTAGAAAACCCCTTGCCAAGAGCCCAAACAGTGCTAAAATAGTCAACATATCAACATTTTATCGACAGTTCAAATAAAGGAACAAATATGAATATATTTAAAAATCGAGCATGCGCTGAAGTTACACTTAACTTCTATACAGGTATATCTGTTTATTATTATTGTTAACTTAACCTTCAATTATGGTATAAACTGCAAATATGGTCGACATGCATTGCCACGTGGTTTAAAGGAAACAAGTTTCACATTTGCTTAGGGTGTTTCCAATAAGGAAAAGCTTCAGTTGACAAAGAGTTGTTTTTCTAGTTATGTTAATTAAGGCCAGAAACTTGACACTACACCAAGTTAAGAACAAAAGCAAAATAAAAATCCTGGGAGCAAAGACAAGGACACATAAATTAAATTTCGATAATAAACAGAATACTATCACTTGCTGTTGCTGTAATTGTCTAATTAGCGTTTGATATAGAATTTTTAGGCTTGAAGCACCATGATTCGTCAGTTTAATATATCGAAATTTTGGCCGAGTTCAAGGTTGACAACATAAACATAAGTGGTGTTATTTTGGTCTGTTTATGCCTGAAAAATGCTGCAGCATGTTTGTTTTTTTTTAATTTCGCGCAAAGCTACACGAGGGCTATCTGGGCTAGCCGTCCCTGATTTAGCAGTGTAAGACTAGAGGGAAGACAGTTAGTTATCACCACCCACCGCCAACTCTTGGGCTACTCTTTTACCAACGAATAGTGGAATTGACCGTAACATTATAATGCCCCCACTGCTGAAAGGGCGAGCATATTTGGTGCGACGGGGATTCGAACCCGCGACCCCAGATTACGAGTCGAACGACTTAACCCACCTGGCCATATAGGGCCTGCAGCATCTTGTAATTTATAAATATAAAATTACACAATGCATATTCTATACACTGTATGTATAAAGTAACTATTTAATACGTAATTTAAAGTTTTTCCAAACTCTAGTAAATTCACAATTACATTTTTCACAAATTATTTCCATCATCAGGTTAGTCATTAATAACAAAATAATGCAGCCAAGACGAGAAAAATCTACTGTGGTAAATAAAATGTTATGTAATTGTTTACTTAAATGAAAGTAATTTAGTCCTAACGTATAGTTGTGATTTATCTGTTTATTTTTATTTCACGCAGAACTAATCCAGGGCTATCTACGCCAGCCGTTCCTACTTTCAAAGTGATAGACTGAAAGGAGACAGCTAGTCAATACCAGCCACCACAAATTCTTAAGCGCGAATAATTAGATTGATCATTATATTATTACACCTTCGCAGCTGAAAGGACCACCCTACTGTTTTCGGTTATGGAATCTGAGCTCGCGGTCTTCAGGTTGCAAGACGATTACCCTAACCACTAAGGTATGTCAGGCCATTTGTGATTTAAATTTTCCGAGAGCGAATTTCTTTTTTAACAAAGAGAAAATCAGTTAAAACCAGAAAATTTTAGATCAAAAATATAAATTCCTGCACAAAATATTGTTACAGTCGAGAGACTTTTTAAACGAAACAACAAAAGATGTTAGTTTAAACACAATTTAACGGCATTTCATTCCACGCTGTTGAACTGGAGGGGCAACTTCTGAGGACAAACTTATCGGAACTTTCACGTCATCTAAAAATATACAATTTCAAACGTTATGTTAATACTGAATGTCCTTGTTCTTTCAGGAATCAAATGCACAATATAAGTTTAATTAAAAGGGTTTTCCTGGTAATATCACTGAGCTGTTTGAATTGTCTATATAGTCCATATAGCAGAAAAAAGAAATAAAATACGTGATTCTTATTGAAGATGAAATTAATTCTTGGTACACAATCACAATTATTCCGAATATATAATTACATAAAATCACATCTGAGACGCATTTGCCACAATTATAGCTTCCGAGGCTTATGGTAAACGAATTGTAGCAAACTTGACGTCGATTTATAAACTTTAAGCACCGTTCTTGAAAGTTCAGTTGGCTCAACTGATTGTTGAATCTAACGCTTTACAGAGTGGCCCGTAAGTCCCTACCCATCCATATATTTTATGTATCCAGTGTATCTGTGTGCTGTTCCTCATTCTCGCTGCATAATATTACGCACAATACGCTCTTCAATTGTAAATGGGTTTACGTCGGCCATATTTCTCTGAAAAAAGAGAAACAAGTTTATAATACATGCGTAATTGAATATAATATAATAACATATGGATGGGTAGGGTCTTACGGGCCACCCTGTAGAATCTTCTACAGAATAACTGGAACCTTCGCAATACACATTTAACAATATAAGTTACATACATTTCTAGATATATATTTAACTAAAATAAATTTAAATTAGTAACTCTTAAGAAACATTTCAGAGGGCGTTTAAATATTTACATTTCCATCCTGTTGTTAATGACAAGTGAATACAGAATCAGAACTCCCCACCATCAACATATACCCTTATTATCATGTGAACCGACTGTTATGCGATATACCGTTTACCATTACTACCACATTTTTCTTTCTTTAACATGGGGGCAGAATGTATTAGAATTTGAAGAGGGGCTTATTTCCTATTTTAACTGATATCATTGAATTCAACACCGAAAGAGCGACGTACCATAACAGTTATACTCACTTCGCTATTTGGTCAAAACTTTGGGGTTACTGGTTTCATATAAATTTAAATATGCAAACATTTTTCTACATCATTTTCACTGCACGTGTATAGATATAGTGAAATAATACTTTTTGTGTTATAACTAAACTTTTAAATGTGTAACACGTTTAATGGTTCGGTTTCTTAGATGTTCGCACATAATAATTACATTATAGAACATGATTGATCTGAATGTTCGATTGCTTCAATGTACACACCCAAGTTACATTACAGAACATTTGATATTCTGAAAGCACAGGTAACACAGTACAATTTACGTGGAAAATACCGGTACACGTTAAAAAAGAAAGTTTGTTTGTTTGTTTTTGAATTTCGCGCAAAGCTACTCGAGGGCTATCTGTGCTAGTCGTCCATAATTTAGCAGTGTTAGATTATAGAGAGAAGGCAGGTAATCATCGTCACCCACCGCCAACTCTTGGGATGCTCTTTTACCAACGAAGAGTAGGACGGACCGTCACATTCTAATGCCTCCACGGCTGAAAGGGCAAGCATGTTTGGTGTGACGGGGATTCAAACTCACAACCCTCGAATTACGAGTCGAGTGCCTCAACCACCTGGCCATGCCGGGACAGAAAAAAACAAAGTACGGCTTTGTGTCAAACACAATAAAAACAGTACATTTCTAGCGGTCACAGAATACTGATAAAAACTAGAATACATGTTCTATATTACAAGGATAAATGTGTGTTTTTGTGTTTTTCTTATAGCAAAGCCATATCAGGCTATCTGCTCAGCCCACCGAGAGGAATCGAACCCCTGATTTTAGCGTTGTAAATCCGGAAACATACCGCTGTACTAGCGGGGGGCACAAGGATAAATAATAACTATTGCTGTTTGTATCCTTTATGCAGTGTTAACTACTAAACGAAGTACACAATATCTCACTCGACTTCTAAGTTGATAGGAATTAAAAGTTTGTGTTCTCTGTTCCAGGTATTCCAGAAACTTAATTATGCCATCATTGCTACTTGATGAAGAACGTAAAAGATGAAATTAGTGTATATATTATATATATTGCTTCTGACATGATTATCAGGTAACACTAAATATTTTCTAATTTTGACGCTAGAGGGTCGAACTAGAAAGCTTTAAATACGCTTGCTTATAAAGTTGTTATGCAATGACCTTAATGTGGTAGACAGTTACCACATGGTAGCATTTATTTTAGTCAATCATATGGTAAACTTAAAACAAAAAACAAGTACACACTATGGTACGAGGCTGTAAATAAAAATATCATCAGAACTTTCTATCCAGATACCCTGGGCTGGTAGGTCTTTCTTCTCCACAGTTGTATTCTGCGCTGAATAATTCCCATTGTGCTAACGCTTGGATGTAGCCCATGCGTATTAAAGATTTATATAAACAATGTGGACCTACAACGATGGCGTACAAACACACACACCCAATGGACAAGGCTGTAAATAAAAAGGTCATCAGAACTTTCTATCCAGATACCCTGGGCTAGTAGGTCTTTGTTCTCCACAGTTGTGTTCTGCGCTGAATAATTTCCATTGTTCTAACGCTTGGATGTAGCCCATGCGTATTAAAAATTTATATAAACACTGTGGACCTACAACAATGACGTATAAATTAAATCAAGGCCGAGGGAACAGTTTTTAAAGACGGCATATTTCTTTAAGTTGCAACGCGTTTGCAGTTTCATTTGAAACCTCCCACAAACTTGAGGCAGTGTTATTCGAAAGTAATAAATATATTAACACACAGAGCTTTGCCAAAACTTATACATGTATTAGAATTTCGTAATAATTCTGGGAATAAAAAAAGAAAAATATTTTGATGGTTAGCTTTGATAATGGGATCTTTTTTTTATAATGTAATTATGTATACATATACGTGTTCAGGGTTCCACTAACTTCATACAGATTTAACGCATCGAAAATAAAATTTAAAACAATAATAGGACAAAGATATGGCTTAGTGCACATAAAAAATACTATTAAACTTTCTTGTTTTCAACTGTAACATTTTTATAATTCCCACACTGATAACATCAAGCTTTTCGAAAAAACAAAGACACGTTTCAGAAATTAGACGTATAATAACAATCGTTTTTGTAAATTTTCATCTACTAATTATACCGCTTTTACTGATTTGCTTTGATGAGCGATACATTCATCCATGTCATATAATCGTAGAAATAACTCAAAGTTTTTGTTTGTTTGTTTTTAAATCTAATTAGGGCGTTGGCACGCATTTATCAAGTATACACCACTGCTTTGTCCATTACAAAATTTGCATACCTAACAGCAGGTAGCATGATCGACGTTGTCATGATATTAAAATAACAAAAAAATTGAAAATACTGTATAGGTTTTTTATATTATTAGAAAATGTAGAAAAAATTGGGGTATCATTGAATTACACATGAAAAACTAAAATAAATACTGAGTGTTCCAGCCATTTGACTTTCTTAGAATGAACAAAGTGTTTATGCTCATGAAGTATATGTATAGACATAATACTTTCAAAACTTTTGGTGTCGGGATCGAAACCCTTCGCCTTAATATCAGAGGGAGAGTTATAATGTGATAGTCATGAAGTTTGATGACGACTTGAACTGGTAAAAGAAAAAAGAAGAGGTTTTGTTACAAACAACAAACCTACAACGTTTGGTCATCCATCATCAGGTACAAACAGTTTAAATGGACACAGAAATATATCTTCGTTATAAATTGATTGGCTGTTTGGCGTTTTATGGTTCGAAGCATATACAGCATGGAACAAAGACGTTCGTTGGTAAAGGGTTATTCAAGTGTTGGTGATGAGTTTTAACAACTAGCTCCTCGTCACACCAAACGTGCTTTCAGCCGTGGGGGCGTTATAATGTGACAGTCAATCCCATTATTCGTTGGTAAAAGAGTAGCCCAAGAGTTGGCGGTGGGTGAAAATGACTAGCTGCCTTCCCTCTAGTCTTACACTGCTAAATTATGGACAGTTAGCACAGATAGCCCTCGTATAGCTTTGCGCGAATTTCAAAAACGAACAACTAGCTGCCGGATGTATAGCTTTTTTCTTTCTTTTATTTTTATTATTTTATTTTACTTTTCCGATAAATATATATGGAAAAAGGGAATATATATAAGTGGAAAAAACACTAATGGAAATATAAAAAATGGAATAGAAGTAAAAAAATAAAAAATGAATAAAAGGTAAAAAAAAAAAAAGGGAAAATCAAGACAATACATGGAAATTGCCCTGAAAAGAGCCGGAGTTCTGTAGGATACTCTGGCCCAAAAGCACTACAAAAACAACAAATTCTTACTAGTAGCTGACATGAAAGCTAGGGATGGAGGAAGAGGTTTTATGCAGCTGACCCTCCTGGGTCATATAAGAAATAAATATACCCAAATACCTACAAAGAAATGCGAAGCGAAGCTGTATAGCCTATAACTTTAAACCTCAGGGCCCCGCATGGCCAAGCGTAATCTGACTCGTAATCTGAGGGTCGCGGGTTCGCATCCCAGTCGCGCCAAACATGCTCGCTTTTCGTTGGTAAAAGAGTAGCCCAAGAGTTGGTGGTGGGTGGTGATGACTAGCTGCCTTCTCTATAGTCTTACACTGGTAAGTTAGGGACGGCTAGCACAGACAGCCCTCGAGTAGCTTTGTGCGAAATTCAAAAACAAACAAACAAACTTAAACCTCAGAATGTCTAGCGCAAATAGTGTTTGGCTTTTAGCTCGTTCCCCAATGGCTCAACGATATATCTGCGGAGTTACAACGCTAAAAACCGGGTTTCGATACCCGTGGTGGGCAGAGTAAAGATAGCCCATTGTGTAGCTCTGTGCCTAATTCAAAACAACAGCTTTCAGCTAAATCTAACAAACAATAACCTCTAATCTGCACACCCCCAGTTACCACTTCTGTGTAAAAGAAATCAGTCTTCATAACCTATTATTATCAAGTTATTATTTTATTTATTTATTATTTGCTAAATATTGCGTTGCTAAAATTAAAACATCTATTTGGTTAAAATACAGTGCTTTTGTGACATCAACAACAAAGGTATTTTGAGGAATTGGCTGCTTAGAAACATAAAAAATATTAAAATATATATGCGAATTTATTGAACGAGATATGTTAAACTATTTAGTAGTTGTTTAAGTAGTTTAAACTTCCATCACCTCACTGGTTGAAATGTAAGGAAGAAAGTAATCGATGCCCTTACATTTGCACTCTGCGATAGTTACACTTCAACGTGTAAATGAATAAAATATTCGTAGAAAATAATATTTTTTGAGAAATATGATGGTAGAATCTAATCAATACATTGAGAAATAAATGTGTAGTACTTTATTTTTGTGTGTTCAAATACTAAAAGAAAACAACAACATAACAGCATCGACAAATAATGACATATCCAAGTGGCAACAAAGTTCACTAAATTTCCAGTTGTACAGCTTTATATTTACTTTGCTCGCTTAAGTACCACAAAATGCTTAAAGCTGTGCACGAAAAAGGTTTAATGTCAGTTTGATTCTGAAATAATATTATCAGACGTTTTTAACAATACAATTTTATAATGATGTCACACACCTTTATCGGTTATAAATCTGGTTTTAGGCCTAGAAAAGAAAAGCTTTGTTTTCGGTTATCCAACCGACCCTAAAGTTTTTCAACGCTTCCCTAATAATAATAATAATAATATAAAAAACATCTCCCAAGCAACTCTAATGTAAAACTCCCTTCGATTAATTTTTTTTCCATTAAATTATTGCACCAACCTGGTGCTATATCACGCAAGGTGAAGGTCATGAGAAACAATGTTTCTGATTCATTAATTGGTGAGGGTGTCAAAGATGTTAAAGCAATTGCAGCTGAGCTTTCCTTCACATAATGTTAAATTTTCATCATATCAGCTGGAATATTAGCCGTTGTCTTTAACAAATGCCATTTCCCTGAAAAACGTTAGCGTCACAGTTTACTGGAACAGTCAAAGTCGTGTTCGAATTATACCATCATAAACTAAATTCTAGTGAATATGGGCAAATATCAACACATGTTGATCTAGCACAAGTGCCAATGGACACTGGTATAGACCAATTGTAGACACATTCACTGTCAAATCAATTGAATTTTACTGTAGGCCAAAACCAAAATGCATCGTGGAAGATGAAAGTATATGAAGATCAAAGGATATCGTAACAATATCAAATCAGCCAAGTACTCCATCTCCATATTCTATTTTAGAGGACGTAAAAATGTAAAAATGCGAAGAAATGCTTACCTACCTCTTTTTATTCAGCGTGTAATAGGAAACAAAGAATTTTAGGCTTTGTAACAAAACAAACGTAGGCTTAAGAAACGTTGCAAGAGAATATAATCCCATCAGAACAAATAGAAAACAATACACTTGGCATATTTTTGAATATTGAAGTCCAGTGATGTCTTCCTTGCAACGCAACATATTCATTAATGTTCATTATTAAACTATAAATAACATGAGCCTTAACGTATAAAAGTTCCTGCCGCAACACCGCCAAATTCTCAGTAACATAACACAACCTTGTGCTGCCCTCTTGTTTAATTGGTTCTGAATCCAATAGTATTTTCACTTACACGCGTTAGAAAAAAAAATAAAATAAAAAGTTAAACTTGCACACTCTTGGATTTGATGTTGTAAATCACTGTTTTATCTGAAATCAAGGCATACAATTTATTCACTAAAGATCAAGCATCTGTCAGAAGTGTGCTTATAGTGTCCGATATAAAGAACAAGATTAATTTGTCTTGCAATATGTGACATTAGATAGTTTGGAAGTAGGTTTTGGCAAATAAATTCTAGCCTGTAGTAATTTGATAAATCATAAGTTTAATATGATGGATCAGAAGTTTAGTCTGTGCTCCTATAACTATGGTGCTTTTTCTTTTTTCCTATCAAAGTAAATACCAGAAAGATTTTCAACGCTGGTCTCAAGGATGTATTTATATTTTATAATATTAATTTTTATCCACGATTTTATTTAAATGGAAATTAGTCTCAACTGTTGTGTAAGACACTTGTTGAGGGATATGTAATATTCAAAATTCATAGAACAATAAAATGACTTTCTGTAATAACCCAATTGGCGTTTAGAAATATTTAAGCATTTCACGGTGTGACAAGCCATAATGTAAACATGCTGCTAAATTTCCACAAGACACAAATATGTGATGTATAAGTATATTTTACATTTTCTACAAAACACATAATATATATACATGCGAACACTTTTACAATTTTTTTGTACGACTCAACAAATGACATGTAAATATGATTTGAACATACCATAACACATATAAATGACATGCACTAATATTTTTTTAAAAATTCCGAAAGTTATTTATTAATATCTACATTTCAAATAAGGACTGTCTAGGAAAGTTTGTGAATGTGTAGAAGTTAAAACCGTTAAGAAAAGCAAGAGACACACAAAAAAAACTGCAACCTAAACAGAATATAAAAAGAACGAAGATACTAAAGAAAAACATAGAGAATGCTCAATAGCCGCAACATTTGAAATGCATTAAGGGAGGATTAGAGTAAATTAATCTGCGAAACCTTATTTTTCCTCCCCTTTTTATTAGCTATATTTTTGTGATCCAGCAATACTAAGCGTGGGGCGTGCGTGTAGTCGATTCACTTTTATTACTCGTCAGAATCTCTACCGCCCTATCCTTAGATTGAAATTAATTAATCTATGAGACTTTGGGTGTAGTCAAATACACATCAATCAAGAGGGTTTGACCTCCTGAGTCCAAAACAGATCTCAAACAGCTCCAGAGATGGCTGAGCTATGAGCTGAAAGTTTGTAGTTCGAAAAAGGAAAAAATCTCAGATCATTCTATGAGACAACGTGCCGCGGCTAATTACCATACCTATACGGGTGTTAACGTTTTTGTTTGTGTGTTATTGTTGATGATGCTTTGAAAAATATAAAGTAAACGGAACATATTAAACTTTTACACCAAACATCTGTTGCAGGGATTCTATAAATATTGTGTCGAATTGTCAATAAGAATACCCGCAAAATTATACTGTCTCGTGAAGCCTTATTACTTTTATGTTTTCACGATTTTCAGGTAGGCATGTTGTATGTCAAATGTTGTACGATATTTTGCTTGCATTTTGATATCCCTTTTAACCAATAAACAAAATTACTTGAATTATAAATCACAGTTTTTATGTTATATGGAAATATGAGCTTTATCCAATTACTGTTTATTTTAACTTAAGTTCGGGAAGTGCTTGTTAAGCACAAGATGGAATAAAAGTCGTTACGCTGGCAAACTGGGATAAATTTAACTACGAAACGTGTCAAACTGCGACACAAAACAACGAGAGGACTTATATGTCAACACTTAACGTACGTTGGGCGTATGATTTATCACGAGCAAGTTTGAATGTAACAAACAGAGCAATGTTTCAAGAAGTGGAGCTACTTTTTAAAGCGGGTGAATACTTACTTGTCTGAAAATCCCTCAAATTCTTCGGTCTGTTCGTCTATGGTTGATTCTAAATCCAAGTAGTTTCCATAATCTCCCTCGGAGGTGTTATATTTATAAATCTGCAGGGTACAGTCATCCAGCTGGAAAATATAAGTTAAAATAAAGTTTAGAAATAAAAGATGTAAAAACGAACACTTACAACATGGAAAAGAAAAGGCAGTTTGCAAGCAAGATATCAAACACAAAGGACATGTTAATTAATAACTAAAGATGTCAGTCAGAACAAACAAAATACAAAGGCTTTACTTTATATTAAGGCATATAATATACACATAACAGTTGAATGATGACTTAGATAGTTTATTTTAACCACTATGTGTCTATAGCTTACAAACAGAACGGCCGGCGTCAATCACACATAGGGTTGTTCGGATACAAATGTTTACTGACTTGTTTTCCAAGATTGTTTATTTGTTTCTGAATGTTTGCGCAAAACTCCACAAAGGTTATCTGCGCTACTCGTCTCTCATTTCGCAGTGTAAGACTAGAAGATTTGTTTGTTTGGAAATTTCGCACAAAGCTACTCGAGGGCTATCTGTGCTAGCCGTCCCTAATTTAGCAGTGTAAAACTAGAGGGAAGGCAGCTAGTCATCACCACCCACCGCCAACTCTTGGGCTACTCTTTACCAACGAATAGTGGGATTGACCGTCACATTATACACCTCCACGGCTGGGAGGGCGAGCATGTTTAGCGCGACGCGGGCGCGAACCCGCGACCCTCGGATTACGAGTCGCACGCCTTACGCGCTAGGCCATGCCGGGCCAAAGACTAGAAGAAAGGCAGCTACTCATCACTACCCACCGCCAACTCTTGGGCTACTCTTTTTACCAACGAACAATGTGATTGACCCTCATATAATAACACTCCCTCGGCTGAAAAGACGAGGATGTTTGGTGTGACAGGGATTCGAACCTGCGAACTGCAAATTGCGATTAGATTACCCTAACCACCTGGCCATGCCGGGCAACTTTTATCTCAGATGGGCTGGATGTGGCCTAATAACTTCATAAAAGATGTTTTGGTTTTGATAACATATTTTGAAAGTAATATTCATTTTTGCGTAATACGTTTTTACAAATCGGGGACACAATAACTCTTGTTTAGATCAAATTTACCACAAATATAACAGAATATATTTGGGCTATCTTGTTAATATACCGACGAATAAATAATATTAGGAAAAAATGATCCAACTGCATCTACAAATGTGATTAAGGTAGTTTTTCACCCTTTCTTACCTGCATTAGATCCGTAAAAATTCAAAGTTACAAATTACAAACATGAAAACTTCGTAACTAAATCAGAATAATAGTTGATTGTACAAAGATGTTGTGTGATGAATAACGTCATGGAACTGAATGAAGGGTCATGAACCTTTGTGCTTCCACGCAGATGACCTTCTCGAAGTAGTAATATGGAAAAAAAGGAGTGGCATAGCGATAGGTAAGGGGGGCAAAGTATGTTTAACTAGGGCGAATCAGAGAATGGAGAATGAGTAGTAGGTGAACTTGGAGGATTGGGTGGCACAAGGGATGTGTTTAACGTGATATTCACGATGAAGGTCAGTGGCAGGCTTATTGTATTACATTTAATACTTCACCCTAGTTTAAGTAGATCACGCAGAAGTTAATAACAGGGGTTCGATTCTCTTCGGTGGACTTACCAGATAGCCTAATGTGGCTTTGTTATAAGGAACACACACACACAATTTTTTATGTATATATATATATATATATATACACAAGATAATTTAGTTATACGTTTATTTTTCAACAAAACGATCTACAACAACATAACAAAGGGAAAGCTAGAACACTGGTTTCTTTCTCTGTTTGAAAACGTCGCGCAAAAACGCATAAATGCCCTAACATCCTTTAATTTTGAAGTGATAGACTACAGGGAAAGCAGCTAATCAACACCTCTCTCTGCCAGTTTGTGGACAACTTTTTAACCAACGAATTGCGAGATTAATCGCCTATTATAATACTTCCACAGCTGTAAAGGCAAGAATGTTCGGTGACGGCATTCGAACCGGAGACTCGCAGGTTGCCAGTCGAGTGCTCTAATCACCATGTCATTCTAGGCCTCATACAGTTTAAAAACCAAACAGTTTTTTATTTTTTTAAATTTCGCTCATAGCTCAACGGGAGCTATCTGCGCTAGCCGTCCCTAATTTAGCAATGTAAGAGTAGAGGGAAGGCAGCTAGTCATCAATACCCACCGTCAACTCTTGAGCTATTCTTTTACCAACGAATAGTGGAATTGACCGTAACATTATAACGCCCCCGGGGCTGAAAGGACGAGTATGTTTGGTGTGACGGGGATTCGAAACCGCGACCCTCGGATTATGAGTCGAGTGTCTTAACCACCTGGCCATGCCGTGCCTTTAAACAAAAGAAACGTGACTGCATTTTAAACTTACAACACCAATTCAAGTAAAAACATAAAAAACTCATATCAAAGACTCGTGTATAAAAAAAAATATAAACTGTTAGTAAACTTCCGCAGAAAGCTACACGAGGACTAACTGCGCTTGTCGTTGAATTTTGAGATAACATACTAGAAGAAAGGCGACTATTAAACCCCTCACCCTTCGTCGATTCTTTGATTACTCTTTACTAACGAATAATAGGATTAACTGAAACGTTATATTGCTCCTATGGCTATTTTCATGCAAAGTAATTCTTATTTTATGTAATAAAATCATCCGATAAATATTATTTAAGTTCTCATTTATTACTATGTACTTTTAGTTTCAGTTGTTCTATCATAATTAACAAGAGTCCCACATAGCTAAGTGGATAAGGCACTCGACTCGTAATCCGAGCGTTGCGGGTTCGAATCTACGTAACACCAAACATGATCGCCCTTTCAACCGTGGTGGCGTTATAAGTGACGGTCAATCTGGTGGTCAGTTTTGAAACCTTTACAATATCTTAATTTTCTAGCGTTCACAGGTATTTTGAAGTAACAGCCAATTTGAACATTATGATTGTAATATAATGTCACGATCTTAAGTGAGAAAACGTGTAAAAGGTCATGAAAAACATATGAACTAAAAAAGTAATAAAAGTAAGAAAGTCAGTACTCAATTTTTCACAAATTTCCTAAATCCGAATAAACTTGTGAATGTCCATCAGCATGGCCAGGTGGTTAGAGCGCTCGACTCGCAAAATATGAGGGTTGCGGATTTGAATTGCCGTCACACCAAACATGTTCGCCCTCTCAATCGTGAGGGCGATGTAACGTTGTAATCAATCCCACTATTTGTTGGTAAAAGAGTAGCCCAAGATTTGGTGGTGGGTGGTGATGACCAGCTGATTTCCCTCTAGTCTTACACTACCTAATTAGGGAAGATAGTCCTCTTGTAACTTTGCGCGAAATTAAAAAACAAACAAACAAAGCTTCCATCAGCCATTCCATTTTGTAATTCACTTCTAAGAACTAAATGATGTTCTTAATAAATCGAAACAAGTGATCGTCCATGCACGCTGTCTCTCAGACGACTTTCATGCAGATATAAAAACAAAGGTGGATTTAACGGTTAGCAGCTGGGCGAGCTAAAGCTGACCGGGCTCCAAAATGCTTTGGTTTCATATATAATATTGGTATAAATAAAGCGCCCCCTTTTTTTTTCAGCCAATTAGGCATTTAGGCTTATCCCTGCCCTTGTGTAAAATAAAACTTGATGAGTAAAGTTTTAATTTGTTTCAGCGCGTCTAACATATACAATTTCATTTCGAACAGCGGCTTGATAGGTAACTTATAAAGGATCTCAGTTTCTCGTTATTTACCTTCGTAATTATAAGTCACACAAACAAACATGTCTCTGGTCGTGAGCCTCACCGATTCTCATTCATGAAGCTGATTATCAAATAAACAGCAATACATGTAGTTGTCGTGAAATTGACAAGCCGTGAAACTGGCTTGTATTGTTGTATAGATGAGTATTATACAGTATTTTAGTAAATAATGATGATACTTCACTTCGGATACGAATAACAAATAGGTAACTTTGGAAACACAATCTATTATTGTAGCCTATAACTATGTTTCAAAATGATTTTTTCACAATATTCTGAGTAGAATATGAATAGATATTAGAAAGTTTTGTTTTACTTGTTTTAAAGACAGCGTGGGCTGTCTGCTATGTCTACCACGAGAAAATAGCATTTGTATTTAGTAACATCAGCTAGTTGGTTTAAGTTTGTGATACACATCCTGGGAAGTATTTAATTGAGGTCGAGTTTAATTTTCTGAAGTTGCTTGGAAAACAGACTGTTAAAAAAAAAACAAAAAAACAGCTAACAACACAACATGGATTTGTCAATAACCCCGAAAACGTAGGATTATTAAACAATTAAGTTTACAAGATGTACATAAATACCTATTGTCTTTCGTGAACACTTAAGCTAATATACTAATAGTGGACACGTTTAGATTTTGTTGTTTTTATCCTAGATTCCAAGGAATTATGTTGTTCCATATCGTTACGTAAATTCGTAAAGAAACTAGACTAACCAGGGTGTACCGCGGCCTGAACTTGCTCGCGAGCAGTATAAAGCAAACAATCCTTGGAAACTGGTTTAATTTAACCTAGATGGAAGAATGTAGCTGCGCGAAAACTTGCATTACATGGATGTTTTATTTTTTCTAATCGTTACCAAGAGTATTGTAACGTACTGATATCATTAGGAAGTGATGTGCAGTCCGAGACAAAACACACATCAATCTAGCCAGAAGATCCTCGTTTCTATGGAATCAACTTTTAAACTATGTTTACATATTCTGGCCCCATATATGTATGTGTATACAATTGTCACCCTCAAGACTTATTACTCCACATGGTTACAATTTAATCCTCCAATGAGGAATGACCAGGTGGTTAGGGCGTTCGACTCGGAATCTGCGAATCGTAGGTTCGAATCCCGTGACCGAACATGCTCCTCCGTGCAGCCATGAGGGCGTAATAATGTGACAGTCAATCCCACTAATACGTTGGTAAAAGAGTAGACTAAGAGTTGGCGGTAGGTGGTGATGACTAGCTGCCTTCCCTCTAGTCTTACACTGATAAATTAGGGACTACTAACGCAGATAGCCCTCGTGTAGCTTTGCGCGAAATTCAAAAACAAACAAACACGTACATATTTATAGGATGCTTTCAGGTAAAACGTAGATAAGAAATATGTTAATTAAAACCACAATAACAGAAGAAACAGTAATTAGACGTAGTTGTTTCATTCGTAAAGAAAACGCTTATTTCAGTCACAACATTAACAAAACGTGATAATTTTGCTATTACAGATAGATACGGTCACAGACGATGGCCGACTTTATGTTGCAGCATAAGACACGGTTATCTAGACCGCCTAACTTAAACTATTCTGAAATAAAACTAACTTCGTTTGGAACTATATTCAAGTTCAGGCTTTACAAGGACTTCCCAGAGTTCCACGTTACTCACTCACCTCAGGGGACAACTCTCATTGCTGAAAACGGAAAACCCAGAGTTTCTGACATTTCAGTAACTGTCCAACACGACAAACATTATAACATATAATTACAGGTCTATTTATCCAAGGAACTGACCACATACAGAAGCAGATACACCTTATCAGTAGTGACTTCTTAAGGATAAGATTCAAGTATAATTCACCATTGGACTCTTGTTGTTTATTAGAACATCTAACTAAGCAGGCCTTTCAAGCCTTCAGTCTTTAATAAGGGAGATAGGAAGACTCTTTACTGAGTTCGATCTTTTGTTCATTCTGCTACTTTTGTTATATCCAGGCCTTTATCCTCCAATTGTTCTATTATTAGACCTTTCCCATAGTATCTACATCTATACAACTTGAACTTTCATATAAAGGATGTCATCCACTTCTATCTCTTAGTGACTTTTCGTGTATATGATCAAACCACCATGTGATTGTAATCTTTCTAATGCGATATTCATTTACCCAGAGTGGGATGTTTACATGTGTACATCCTTAACAATTTTGCTAGTCCCCTAGTGAATTGAATAGGAATTAAACTCACTGGAGAGTCTTAACTTTGGAAGAAAGAAAACAAAAGATATAAATAGCAAACTGTAACAGTTTTATAATCCCAACCGAACATGCTCGACCTATAGGACGTTGGGCTAATAAAAGAATGTGACGCTCAATCCTGCTATTTAATGGTAAACGAGTATCCCAAGAACTGGTTTGGTTGTGGTTTGTTTAGAATTTCGCGCAAAGTTACACGAGAACTATCTGCGCTAGCCATCCCTAATTTTGCAGTGAAAGACTAAAGAGAAGGCAGCTAGTTACCACCACCAACAGCAAACTCCTGGATCACTCTTTTACCGACGAATAGTGGGATTGACCAAACATTATAACGCCCCCACGGCTGAAACTGCGAGCATGTTTGGTGCGATGGGTATTCGAACCCCCAACCCTCTGATTACGAGTCGAGTGCCTTATCCACCTGGTCATGCCGAGTCCCCAAGAATTGATGGCGAGTGCTACTGTCTACTGCCTTTCCCCCTTGTCAACAGTTCAAAATAAAGAACGTCGACACACAGTCTTAATAGTTATATGATAACCAAGAAACACACAAATTATAATTCTATCAAAGCAACCAAATCAATTAAAACTAAAAATATTTATGTGATTAAATTATGAGCAAAAAGTCCAAGGCTGGCAGTGGCCAATAGGTTAGCGTGTTTTACAGTGAATCCCTGTGTTATTGCTACGCTCTAATCTTTGATGCTGTAAATGCATCATAAGAGCATCTGGAAGATCCAACTAATCGATAAGGGTAAGAGATGGATGCGATTGATTAGTTGGTTTTTCTCTAGTATACAAGTTCGGGATGATGAATGGATATAGGTTTGTTTTGTTTCGAATTTTGCGCAAAGCTACACGAGGGCTTTCTGCGCTAGCCGTCCCTAATTTAGCAGTGTAAGACTAGAGGGAAGGCAGCTAGTCATCACCACCAACCGCCAACTCATGAGCTACGTTTTTTACCAACGAACAGTGGGATTGACTGTCACATTATAATGCTCCCATGGTTGAAAGGGCGAACATGTTTGGTGCGACGGGTATTCGAACGCACGACCCACAGATTGTAAGTCTAGTGCCTTAACCATCTGGCCATGCCGGGCCCTGGATATAGGTACACAGCCCTTCTGTAGCTTCTATCAGAACGAAACCAACCAACCAAAACCCCCTTACTATTATTTTTTCAAGGTCAGTTGTCTGACTCTAATTACATGGACTTCACGTCATGACATGTTCATGACCTTCTTAATGTTCCTTCACATTTCTATTTAATTATTTTTGTATAAGGAAACAACACAATAAAAATAATGTCAGAAAATTGCTGAGAAATGTTAATGTGCGAACCAAATCGAATCATGTTATATGTACATGATATGCAATACGCAAAGGTTGATAAACTATTGAAGTTAATGACGTTAAAGATTATATGATAATTATGGTAAGTTACTGAAACGTTAATTCTAAATACTTGAAACATTGTTTGGAACAATAACAAAGACCATAATGATATCAATTAATACGACCTTCAAAAAACCAACAAATATTTATTATTATTCGTTATATATTAATACATTACTTACTGACTCACCTGGAAGTACGTATATATACAGATATAACGAGAGCACCTTTAATTCTCACTGATTATACGAAGTCCAAAGCTGTTAGGAATGTATATCTAATGAAACACCGAAACAGTGTTAGCACGTGAGAAAAGAAGCATTGTCTGTTAATGTCACGTATTACGTCAATTAGACAGGATGTATTGTTACACCTATGATGTTAGTTTAAGATTCATTATACATGTCATAAGACATTGTTATTAAGCCTATTATAGTTTTCAACATCATATTCTTTATCTAGCCCCTTTGGAATTTTCAAAAATTAGAAGGGTGTATAATACTATTATTCTAATTCTTGAAAAGCTTTTAAGGACTAAATAACCATTGTAGTGTTCAAAATTATAATTGGCCTAACGCTAATGTCTCGTGACAAGCATAATCATAGTCCAGTATACAAATGTTATAATAACTTAGAATTTTTAACCTTAACGTTATGCCCCATTATACACATGAAGGTTAAGAGGTCAGGTCAGACACAACGAAGATTTAACTATAGCTGTTGAACTGCTGACCAAACAATAGAGAGCCAACTAGCCGCTCTCCTGGCCATAACAGCTCTATGCATTTCTTTTAAATAAATAAAGGAATTAATTGTCACTTTGATCACACACCAATAGCTCAGGCACGGAACTCTTCGATCACAGACTGACACGCTAACCACTGTAGTTAAGAACCTTTGTTGTTTCATATTAGAAATGGATTTTTCTAGAAGTACGTTTTTTTTTTTTTTTTTTTGGAACAAGTTTTCAAATGTAAAAATAGGTGTCATGACAGTAGAGTGAAAATATTAGCTTAAAGTATACGTGTTTTGGAACTAATGTGTTTGAGCAATATGGCAGCGAACCCTATTGAGCAGGCAATATCAAACGTCAAACCGACTATAAGGAAACACCTCGCATCATAACTTTACTGGTTATTACCTGTACGACTACAACGAAGATCAAATACAACAATACTACGTAAAGGGTTTTACTTGTAAGACAACTTGTATGGCTTTGTTCTTATGACTATACCATGTTTTGTCATACACTTTTCTGCCACTTTAATCACACTATTAGTCGGTCAAAAATTCCAGCTATTTGATTAAACTCCAATAAATATATTTTGCGAAACATACAGTTGTGTCGACTGCTTGAAAGAAAAGAAAGATAAGGGGAATCTTAAAGAAAGTTTCAAGATTGTCTGGGGAATCGATAGGCTAAAGACACTTGATTTCTTTGTGCTCTGTAGATAACTCGATTGGATTGGTTTGAATTTCACGTAAAGTTACACGAGAACTATCTGCGATAGCCGTCCCTTATTTAGCGGTGGAAGTTTGTTTGTTTGGAATTAAGCACAAAGATATACAATGGGCTATCTGTGGTCTGCCCATCAGCATCAACAAATTTCCACCAAAAACTGTAGAAAAATTATACACACACACCTAGTTAAAAAACAGAAAAACAGAATCAACAACAATCAATCTGAAGAAACAACAAACTATAAAACGTTATACTGCTGCATACCATATGTTCCCGATATCAGCAAAAAAATAACCAACAATTAGAAAAAACTTGCAACAAAACACAACATTCCAGTAAACACCAAATTTATTCAAAAACAAGGTACAAAACTAAAGTCCATACTATGTAAAAACGACACTGACAAACACAACACCAGCATAATTTATAAAATACAATGCAACGAATGTCACGACTTTTATATTGGAGAAACAAGCAGAAAAATGGAAAACAGATTCAATGAACACACAAAAAATACCTTCACATGTTTTTGAACACTGCAAATCAAATAAACACAAAATAACCATAGGAAACACCTAGATACTAAGTAGGGATACAAATATAAACAAACACACATTCAAAGGGGCCAAGCACGGCCCGGTGGTTAAGGCACTCGACTCGTAATCCGACAGTCACGGGTTCGAATCCCCGTTGCACCAAACATGCTCGCTCTTTCATCCGTGGGGCGTTATAATGTGACAGTCAATCCCACTATTCGTTGGTAAAAGAGTAGTCTAAGAGTTGGGGGGAGTGGGTGGTGATGACTAGCTGCCTTCCCTCTAGTCTTACATTTGCTAAATCAAGGAAGGCTAGCGCAGATAGCCCTCGTGTAGCTTTGTGCGAAATTCAAAAACAAACAAACAAAATCTTCCTCAACATTTTACTTCCAAGCTGTGAATCACAATATACACCATGATCAGGGCATGAAACATGATCTTGGGCAGATCTTGGCGAAGTGGCGTGTCATATATTGAACAACAATTAAAAAGGTTTAGTGAAATAAAAACATGGATCTTTTATATATTTAAAGTAATTTTGGTGGATGTTAATCTAAGCCATTTTTAAGACGATGTTTGTTAATATCAGGACAATGTTCTTGTTTTTCTAATAATTGTTAGTGTATATAGGTACTAGCGCTTGTGAAAAGGATATTTGAATGTTTCTTGATACAGTTTGGTAGCGTGCCATCATTGGTTGAGAGACTATTCGAATAAACCACGACTCAACCGAAGTGCAAATCTGGTTGAAAGATGTCATGAATAACACAAACGCCCTTCTAGTTGCTGTAGTTACTCTCGAAGAGCTACTCTCGCCTTCAGGCCAGATAATACGTGTTCGACATGGCTTGAGAAGGACAAGGCCAAAATATAAGGCCAACAAGAAATGGTCTAAAGAGAAACACAAACAAGAACAACAACAAGGAAAACATGTTGCTAAGACATTTCCTCTGACTAGTAGAAGCGCAGACCAAAAAGTAATAAAAACACCTCTAAAGAATGCTTTATCTGTTCCAGTCCTCGGAAAGTCTAGCTACAAATAGTTGGCAATTTTCCAATATTGGTTTAGAAAAAAATATATTGTAAAAAAAAAAAAAGACCTCAAGACGTGATAAAATAATGACGAAATGTTTAAATACTGTAAAACACATGTCTGTAACAAAAACTTTATTATTATTACTTGCTAAGTTTCGCGTAGAAGCCCTTCGTCAGGCGGTATAAAACGTGTACGTGGAAAAAAGATTTTCTGTTAAAAATGCGTGTTTTAACATTTTTCCAATGTTCCAATATTCACACATTGAAGAATAAGACAGTGATGAGACGTCATTCAACTTCCGGTTTAGCATACGTAAAGGTATGAAGATGTTGCGAACTAGCAGAATTTATTGCAAGCGAAACATATGGATCTCCTGGCCTCTCAACTAATGATTGATTAAGCTGTGACTTTAAATCTAGGCTTCTGATAGTAGCTTTTAACTGTTCCAGTTCAACGTCAATTACGGGATCTGATCGGATAATTTATCGGTACACAACTCTCAAATCAGAAGTGGGGTCGAAAGTAATTTTATATTTCTCAGATCCCCCGTTCCCTAAAACTAAACACCTGCTAAAGAAGAACAGAAAGAAAACTACTACAGTAAAACTAACAATTAAGGTATTTCACGAGAAAGACCTTTTCCAGGACCGAGGTTTTGAGGTGAGATGTGCATTCCCACGCCCCAAGTTCATTCTATCTAGTGGCTTAAAAATTATAAACTTTTTCTTAAAAAATCGTATCTTTTTTTTAATCGCTAGGAAGAGTCGACACAATCTTTACTCCTCCAACCCCGCAAAGGGAGTGGAGCTGGAACCAGAGAGTCATTGATTGGACATGTTTCATTATTGACTTACAATGTTTTCTGCAGAGAAATGTTGCATTCCAAAGTGCTTGTTAAAAGTAAAATAATATTTTAATTATCAAGTAATAGATTGTTCGTTTTATGAGTTACGCGCAAAGCTACACGAGGGCTATCTACGAAAGCCGTCCCTAATTTAGCAGTGTAAGACTAGAGGGAAGGCAGCTAGTCAGCACCAAATACCGCCAACTCTTGGGCTACTCTTTTACTGACGAATAGTGGGATTGACCGTAACATTATAACGCTAAAAGGATTAGTATGTTTGGTGCACGGGGATTCGAACCGCGACCCTCAGATTACGAGTCGAGCGCCTTAACCACCTGGCCATGCCGAGCCCACCAAATAATGGAATATGTTTTGGTTTTTAACAATTACCGGCTTTACAGTTTACTTACAAAATCAAAAATAATTAATTCAAGCAGCTAACTGATTATCTTTCAGTTTCCGGTTTCTCTGTGGTTCCGATGAAGATTATTTCACTTCAATCTTAACCCAAACTCTTTTCTTCTAGAGAGTGTGTATCTAATCCTGTATTCTGATTTAATCTCTCCGTGGCTAAGCTTTAAATCTTTGGGCTTATAACACTACAAACCGTGTTTCTGATGCAAACATATTCAGGTTTTGGCCTCCCTGGAATGTCATGTGGAGTTCAAGCGATCGTGTAAGACATTTACTTTTTTTCCGTGTATATACACCAGACACGTTACACTTTAGGCTACTGTAGGCAAATATACCAACATCGCTATCCCCAAATTTGAACTATTGACTAGAGGGAAGACAGTAAACCAGAAGCACTCTACTACCAATCACACACGATAAGAAATTGACTATCATTCTTATAACGCATTCACATCTTAAAGTGCGATGAATATTTTGTTATGGCGCAGATTCGAACTCTGATCGCGGGCTCCAAAATCTGGAGCTCAAATACAAGGACAACCTGCGCCCCAACCTAAGGCTAACTAAATTTGTTTCAGTACAAATCGCCGATTTGTTATATGTCTTTAAAGATCTCTGATGATTATAGCCTCATTGTTTAACCAGTGTTAATAACAATATTTTAATTTTCTTTTTCCACAGTATGTTTGACATTCTACTACAACTACTTTATCATTTCATCTCTTGGTGGGTAAACGATAACTTAAAGCGCTAAAATCCAGGGCTCGGTTTTACGAAGCGAACGTAGCGTAGATAATCCATTTTAAGCTTTGCGCTATAAAAAAAAAAAAAAAAAAAAAAGCAGCTACGTTGGGCTATCTGTTGTGTTTAACACGAGGAATCTAACTTTAACATTCCACTGTTCGACCGGGTAACATAAACTTTTCTAAACAAGCAATAACAGTAATAATGTAAATAAAAAAATGGTTTTATTTACTTTTAAATAAAACTGAACAAACAAACAATGCCAGAATTATATAATGTCTGTGAAGTATTCATTTTACAAAATAACGTTTTGAAACCTAAAATAACCCGTTTACCGAACGTCCAGTAAGGAGGATTAGGGTAAGGTCACGAAATCAAACTTCATCACCGTTTACAGAGCACCAAAATAAAATTACAACAGTGAAGGTTATACCGTCTTGACCCTATCCTCCTCAACGAATCAAGGTGCCTACCTACCTGTATAGGAGGAAATATTATAAAATCCACCTGTAGTTTCAACGTGACACTCATTAATAGCGATACCTATATTTCTGGGAATGTCTTATGACTTGAGTCATATTTTTATTCCACTTTCATTAATGCTGTATGTAGCACAGGCAAGTGTTTTTTTCTTTCATAAGATATTTTGCTCTACTCATGTGACCCCTTTCAGTCGCTCAGCAGTAAGTTTGAAGTCTTAGAACGCTCAAAATCGAGTTTCGATACACGTCGCTGGTGAAATACAGTTTATCCAAATAAACTAAATTTACGCTTCTGAACTGATGTGAGTAACAATTCTCAGAAGGTAACAACAGAATGACAACAACTGTAAGTAGAAGATAACAAACAGAACTTAAAACAACAACAAGATGTCGCGAACTAAATAAGACGAATGAAAACTGTCAGAAATAAAAATTACGATTTATTTTTATTAAGGTAATGTGTAAGTAATACCAACATAAGGGTGGAAGTGGCATAGCGGTATGTCTGCGGACATAAAAACCGGGTTTTGATATTTGTGGTGGACAGAACAAAGACAAACCATTGTGCAGCTTTGTGATTAATTAAAAAAAAACAACAATAACAACCTCTCCAATTATTTAACAAAATCTATGTGATTAAAAAGAAACAGTATGAAAACAACAGCAAATCAGTCAAAGATTCTTTTAAAAAGTGAGACTCAGGTGGTGAATCTGGAATTGCCAATGGTGGACATTGTGGTTATTCTTTAGTATAATATAAAAATGTTACCAGAATGGACGTCATGATCATGAGTGATGTGCAGCCATGTCGAAAATACATTTCCTTGGAACATATGGCTGCGGACTTACAACGTTAATAATCAGGTTTCGATACCCGTGGTGAGCAGAGCACAGACGGCCCATTGTATAGTTTTGTGATTCACTTCAAACAAACAGACAGGCACGACGTGTCTGAGACAACGCCTATTACTCATCTTAATGGTTGCCTAATATCACAAAGTACGTTCAGAAATTCGAGTGATTTTGCTTACAATGAAACTGGACCGTCACGAGGTAATCTCTCTTAAAATAAATATTCGTCTTTAAACTCTAGCACAACGAATAATGGAACGGGATTCTCTGTAATCAAACGTAAGTTTATCTTCACACATCCACCAAAATAATAATTAATCTTCCATTTCACAAAGACCACAATTTACCTCGAATAATTTGTAGGAACCACAAAATAACAACAACAACGAAAAAACAACACAATGTTTGACGAACTACAGTGGGTTTATTCACAATAAAAGGTAATATCTGCTAGTATACCGTAGGGTCCCCAAAAGTGTTTTGTTTTAAGATTAAATAAGAAGAAAATTGAAATTAACATATTTTACTTTTTTTTTTTTTTTTTTATTTCTTGGTTTTGACGTAGCCTACAGAGTGCATTTCGTTATTCATGGTACAGGCATATTTTACTAATGTCACTAGAGTAAATATTTCATCGTTAAGTATCCCTTACGTGACGTCATATAGTGTCTACTGACTGACTGATAGACAACAGTGACTCTGTAGACGGCTTTTCTCTCCCTTTTGGGAGAAATGTCAAGAAACAACCGATAAATGTAGCCTATAAATGCCATCAGGGTAACAGGAATATTTTATATATATATATATCCATAAATATGAAAAGCTCTGATTGTGTCCTTAGATTTTACACATTAAAGTAACAATTGCGTTTAAGTAAAGAAATCCTACTTGTTAGGATATTTATCTTTAAACGAGAACAAGGTGAGTGTTAGGGCTTACTAATCAAGTAACTCATAGCCTTCAGAATTTTCATTCGAGATATACATGAATTCAGACACCTTTTTAGTGAAATAATTACGTAATCTTTCTTAATCGCTTTAACTCAGAGTCACAGCGTACTGAAACATCGGATTTATTAAAAAAAGCCTCAGAATAAAACTCAACATGCTGTGTACGTTTTGTTTTCTATGTCTTGTAGCGAACAAGCTGGCTTATAACCGAACAAACAGTATCCTTGTTAGTGGGAGCACGCTTATAACCGAACAAACAGTATCCTTGTTAGTGGGAGCACGCTTATAACTGAACAAACAGTATCCTTGTTAGTGGGAGCACCATTTCACAGGAGGAGCAGGGGTGCGAAAACAAAAGTGACCTCTCGTAGCCCCCGATTTCAACTGGGGCTCCTATGATAAGGCATAACGTGCATATATATATATATATATATTAATTCAGCCTGACTAGAACTGTTCCACAGAAACTGTCATCCAATCCCCAGAACGACGTTCCCTCTTATTGGTCTATACAGCTATACAGGTTCTCATGTTGTACTGAGAACATCTAATGCTATCTAACAGTTCATTCCTCTTTTATTACTATTATTTTATTTTCATATACTAGGGGGCGTTTCAAGTAACTTTATACCGTTTATGAAACAAAGATATGTGTATAGCATGTTCTTTTGTAGTTTATTTTTTGTGTCACATTTCAACTCCAGCGTAGTGACGTTTATGCGGATAACCTCTTCTCACCATTTAATTTAAAATTATCAGATGTGGTGTAATAATCGTAGGTTTTTTTAGGCTCAAACCAAGAGAGCTCCTACTTAAATGTTACAACGAAGAGCAAGCGTCATTACATTTCACTGTAACCTTCATATAACATGTGTTATGTATGGGTTTAAGATTGTTCACAAGATATTCAGTTTGTCTGGACAACGACCTTTCCATGGCTGCCAACACAGATCGAAAGCTTTCTCGAGTGCTGCTTCTTTACAAGATAATATGGACTCTTTTTCCTCTTCAACGCTAACTAGCCTGTCCTCATGTACAGCGTCGACGCTTTTGTAACCAGGAAAACCATGTCTGCCTAATATGATGTGATATCAAAACTTGCGAACTGTCACGTAGTATCCTCAAATTATGTTTAACAACTAAGCTTCACGACGGCATATTACATTTCACGAAGACGTTAAAAACTGACAGGTGTAACAACAACAAGAGGGAATCCTCAATAGTTACGGCATTTGAAATTATTTAGGTAAGATTAGGGTTAATTAATTTATGAGGATTTTCCTCCCTTTTTATTTGCTATATTTTTGTGCATCAACAATACCAAGCGTGGGGCGCACGTGTACACGATTAAATTTTATTACTCATCAGGATCTCTACCAATCCACCCTTAAATTGAAATTTTAAGGACCAGAGTAAACCAGTCGTATGACGTGGTCAAATGTAACAATCAAAAGGATTTGACATCCCGAGTCCAAAACGGTAATTATATCTTAAAGCAGTCAAAAACTGACAAGACTGTGAGCTAAAAGTTTGTACTTGAAAAACCCAGAACCACTCTATGAGCCGGTATGACACGGCAACTGAAAACACAGTTAAACCTAACTAAAGCACCGAGATTTTCCTTCTTCAGGGGTAATTTGAAATTAAAAAAAAAAGAGAGAAAATAATAGCAACAAGTCTCATTAAGTTAAGGTGGATTATTTATCGACAATATGTAGTTTTCGGCTACAACAGTATTATTCGATAAAGCCTGCAATGATCTGGTGATTAAGGTTCTTGACTCGTAATCTGCGAGTTGTGGGTTCGAGTCCCACCCCTGAACATGCTTTTTTTCAGCCCTGGGGCGTTATAAAGTTACAGTCAATCCCACGTTTAGTTGGTAAAAGAGTAGTCTCCGAGTTGGCGGTGGGTGGTGTTAACTGTCTTCCCTCTAATCTGTCACTTTTAAATTGGGGACGGGTACTGTAGATATCCCTCAAGAAACAGTGAAAAAATTACCAATCAACCATTTGTTGATAACACGAAATGGCAATTTTGAAATACTACAGGTTTCAGTTTTGTTCTGCGACGTAATGACGGATGACGTAAAGGACACAATCACGTGCAGAGTAGTTTTCACGTGAAGTACACGTCACCTGTCTTGTATATTATATACGCTACAAACATTTGAGCAGGTGGGATTTCTATCGTTAGCAAACCCAAACAACACCCAGGAAATGGTAACACTCGGGTAAAATTTTAACCTCACACAAATTTTAGCGACTACGTAACATTCCGATTCCAGGTTTTTCCGTAACTTCTTACGAACACGTCTATAAACTAGTTTTTCACCATTAACTCCGACCCAGAGATGATGTTGCCAAGTAACGCAGTAAGACACCACATTATTGTAACTTCTGCAGTAGCTGTCACCATCTCAAATGTCATAAGATCTCGGTAGACTGTGGAAAACAAATAAAATATTAACTAAAGTAAGTCATATGTTACGGAAGCATAGGTAAATTAAAGTTGTAGTAGCGTGATCAAACAGATGGGTATAGATAACATATACTTTAACGTGTTCGCCTGATTCATTCTTTAATTCCATACACCTACGAACATGTTCGTGTGGCTACACGCACAACCTGAAGCGATATTTCTGTTTGTATCTACCGAATAGCAAATAACGACTAGATTACACTTAAAACGAGCGAGATTTAAACGACCTTATGTGTATCACAGTCCCATAATATTGTTTGACTTTTATGAATCTAACTTATACCTTACGATGACCCGATGCTATGGATTAAAACTCAATGATAATTTAAATTAGGTGAAAGTTGCTGTTATTGTTGTTTCAAATAAATTTCCACAATATACTTTGAGAAGACCAATGTGAGTGAGGGTGAACACAGGTGGAGCACTGTATGCCTTCATTACTTGAGAATTACATTATGCAGGCAAATTTTGTAAAGTAGACACACGTATAAACAATAAATATTTAGAAAAGTATATATATTTTTATGTATACAAACTAAAAATGCATACGTAGAAAGGTGTATATACACACACACACACATATATGTAGAAACTAAACAATAAATAACTAGAAATTCTACATCTATTGCCACTCTTTATTTTTTATTAGAGATTGGTGAATGGAGATTAAGACTGATAAAAGGTGTATCCCCCTCAATGTGGGTCCTACATCTACATTCACCTCCAAAATCTAGGGTACATTTTATGATCTCACTTTGTAACTTGTACCCTGGGATTTATTCAGTTAATGCAGCGTATTTTGTTTAATTTGTTTTTGTTTCGGCTTGTTTATTGAGTTATAACAAACTAATACGTATACATATATATTCAAAATTAAAATGTTTTTCAATTTTTCAAAGTCAGATGCGCCATTACTTAATTTTAAAGATGGGGTTAATTTTTTTACAGTATTAATTTAGGAATGCTTGTATTACAAAAATCGTTTTTCACGCGTTCTTATTTGTGATATTTATTAAGACTTTTCGAATTCCCGTCGCACTAAACATGCTCGCCCTTTCAGCCGTGGGCGCGTTATAATGCGACGGTCAATCCCACTATTCTTTGGTAAAAGAGTAGCCCAAGAGTTGGCGGTGGGTGGTGATGACTAGCTGCCTTCCATCTGATCTTACATTGTTAAATTAGTGACTGCTAGCGCAGATAGCCCTCGAGTAGCTTTGTGCGAAATTCAAAAAACAAACAAATTATTAAGTCTTTTGGGATGACACCGTACAACTCCCTGTGAATAAGCGGTAACTTCACGGGTTTATAACGCTAAAAATAAAGGATTCGATTCCTCACAGACACTATAACTCGGATAGCTCAATGTGGTTTTGCTCTAGAAGAAAGTGGCGCTCTACACAATAGACTATTTACGCTCCATCCACCAAGAGGATTTAAAACCTGGATTTTAGGGTTGTGTGTCCATAAATTTACCGCTGTCACAGTGAGGGACTCATACACTGTACCTGCTGGCGTATAAGACGACCCCCTAATTTTCAAGTTAAAGTGTAGGTTTCAGACTATACTCGCTATATAATATTTCCCCCACTCGAATCATGAATTTGACTAGGGGAAATGACCAATATTTCCTATAATTTCAAAAATTGTGTTCTGCTTTCGACAACAACCTTTCAAATATTAAATAAAAGCATGATTCTTCGGGAAATTCTTTTATCTTTATCCAAAAAAATTCCCGCCAAAAAGTGCACTATTATCAAAGGCAGTTTATTTCCTAACTCAATGAACAGTAATGTTATCAAATTCCCCCTAGTTCATTACTGGTCCTAAATACAAGGTCAGGTTCGATCGAATATAATATTCACCGAACTCTTCAGTAGAGTTCTTTTGGGTTTATTCCATCACAGATACATTGAAAACCAGACCCAATATCCAATTGTATCAAACACACCAATATAAACTACCGTACACCACGGGACTGAAGGTTCACACTTCATACCTGGTGCATAAGACGACCAGTTTTGAGGGAATTTTTAAGCTTCAAATGTTGTCTTATACGTCAGCATATACGATATACAGGAATCCAAATGCTTACACGTTTGATTTACACGCAATTTTACCTATAACATAACTAAAGAGTCAACTTACTATGAGAGATACATATATACTTTTTACCATGCATGATGCTAGAAAAACACGTAGGTTAAAGAAGTCTTGATACAAATGAAATAGAAACACTTGGAGATGACCTACGAAGGGCGAAACGTTGTTCTGTACTTTAATTAAAGTTTTAATACCCATATCAGATATCTTGAGAATACATTTTTTGCTTCAAGCGAGTTTCTATTTAAATTTATATTTACCATCAAATATTATCAAATTGAAATAATTATACAGCGTATCTCTGCGAATCTTTCATACGTGGAATAATGAAGTAAGTTTAGTATTTTCTGGAAGTCGGTAAAGTTAAGTTTTCTATCTTTCACAAACAGTATTTTTTTTAGCATTAAGAACGCCCGGATCAATTTTAAAAAAATGTCTCCCCCTTTGTGACTCAGCGTGAAATCTTCATGCTTATAACTTTACAAGCTGGGTTTCGATACTCGTGGTGGTAACAGGGCAAATAGCCCATTGTGTATTTTTGTTTGTTGTTCGGTACCCGAATAGCTAAATTCGTATGAACACATACTTGTCGATGTTGTTGGTCAGATATTTTATTTTAATCTTTGTATTTGTTATTTCTTTTATCCACCGTTTAAACAGTTTCCTTCTTTGTGTTTGAAATAAACCGTAATAGACCCTATAATAACAATTTGTCTCCAAGAAACGAGCTTAGACATTGCTAAACGAACTACAAAATGTGAACGTGTTCGGAAATACACGTTCACATGTGTCTTGCGAAACGCTGAACTGCACAATGGGCTATCGTTACTGTGCCAACCACGGGTATCGAAACTCAGTTTTTAGAGTTATAAGTGTTGAGACATTGGGGATTGGTTGGGGTGGTGGAGGTAGAAATAGGAGTCGGACCAATCAGAATGTAGCACTTCATCCTGAACTTGATACGTTCTTCACCAAACTTTTATGCTTCAGACTTGAGAAAGGCCCGGCATGGCCAGGTGGTTAAGGCACTCGACTTGTAATCCGAGGAGCGCGGGTTCGAATCCCCGTTACACCAAATATGCTCGCCCCTTTCAGCCGTGGGGGCGTTATAATGTGACGGTCAATCCCGCTATTCGTTGGTAAAAGAGTAGCTCAAGAGTTGGTGGTGGGTGGTGATGACTAGCTGCTTTCCCTTTAGTCTTACACTACTAAATTAGGGACGGTTAGCGCAGATAGCCTTCGTGTAGCTTTGCGCGAAATTCAAACCAAACCAAACCAGATTTGAGAATGTTCTTAAAAAATATTCTCTATGAACTTGAATGAATAATTTTAAGCAACAAATTCCAACCTATGTGTGTGTTAAAACTGATATAAAAGACAGAGTACACATTCACACACACCTATATTTATATATAAAGAGAAATCATGATAAAACTCGGAATATTGAAATAAGCAACATGCCCGCTTTAATGTGAAGATATGTCTCGAAACAGAACACGTATGATTTCATAGTAATGTGCTTGTTTTAAACGATGACATGCACGAGACTGAAACATGCTAATATCACGTGCTCGAAAGTCACCAACGATTAACAACAAAAAAAGTAGACAATGGTACACGGAAACTTTCTGTGGATAATATCGTATTTACATCAATACCCAACAACCAGAGGAAGTAGACAATGGTACACGGAAACTTTCTGTAGATAATATCGTATTTACATCAATACCCAACAACCAGAGGAAGTAGACAATGGTACACGGAAACTTTCTGTGGATAATATCGTATTTACATCAATACCCAACAACCAGAGGAAGTAGACAATGGTACACGGAAACTTTCTGTAGATAATATCGTATTTACATCAATACCCAACAACCAGAGGAAGTAGACAATGGTACACGGAAACTTTCTGTGGATAATATCGTGTTTACATTAATACCAAACAACCAGAGGAAGTAGACAATGGTACACGGAAACTTTCTGTAGATAATATCGTATTTACATCAATACCCAACAACCAGAGGAAGTAGACAATGGTACACGGAAACTTTCTGTGGATAATATCGTGTTTACATTAATACCAAACAACCAGAGGAAGTAGACAATGGTACACGGAAACTTTCTGTGGATAATATCGTGTTTACATTAATACCAAACAACCAGAGGAAGTAGACAATGGTACACGGAAACTTTCTGTAGATAATATCGTATTTACATCAATACCCAACAACCAGAGGAAGTAGACAATGGTACACGGAAACTTTCTGTGGATAATATCGTATTTACATCAATACCCAACAACCAGAGGAAGTAGACAATGGTACACGGAAACTTTCTGTAGATAATATCGTGTTTCCATCGATACCGAACAACTAGAGAATGTAGACAATGGTGCACGGAATCTGTCTGTAGATAATATCGTGTTTCCAGTAGACAATGGTACACGGAAACTTTCTGTAGATAATATCGTATTTACATCAATACCCAACAACCAGAGGAAGTAGACAATGGTACACGGAAACTTTCTGTGGGTAATATTGTTCTTACATCCAGCAGGATGTATTAATATTTATGATATTATTCTTAGCGACTACCCTAACCGATTAGTACCGAAACAATACATTAACGAACACACAATTTCAGTTTGTTATTAGTGTTGTAGGAGTCTTTTCTTTTAATTTGTTTACACAATTATGGGGTCACATGTATTACGACGGTTTGTGGCTTTTCGACTTACACCAATTTATCTGGCGGCTTAAAGAAGAAAAAATAACGCTTTGTGTTTAGTATTTGAAGAGTTCTTTAGGTTATCCATTTGGAACAAAACACGCATTCTCACGCATGGAAAAGTAAAGGTACCTAATATAATGAAGGCTTACTTACCTTATGTGGGGCTTGTAATATCCGATGGACTGCGGTAATCTGATTAACGAGGGGAATATTTACATTAAACGAGTAATGAGGCGGTCTGGCGGGCTCTGGAAAGTTTGTAGCGGCTGTGAATGGATCGATATCATTGAGATACTGCACCCTGCATGTCAGACAAGCCATTTCTAAGGCACTATTTGTAAAACTGTCTCAAGGCTCGTTCCACATGCGGGACAGCCAGTGACGACTAACTAAAGCATGCGCAGTGAAGACTTTGCACAGTATCTCCCACCTGTCCTGGCATTCACCTACCTAGCGTTTGTGTTCCACTCGCCACAGCAGGAGACACGGGAGGAGGGGGGGAGTCGAATAGAGGTGAAGAACTTTTCGAGAAAACAATGACATGTACGTGTGGGTCAAAGGTCAATGGTTACACTTTTCGAATGTAAAGTGGTTTCTTTGAGGGAGAAAAAAAAAGACCGATTTGAATTTGAATATTTGATTATATTGATTACATTAAACGTAAATAATCTGTCTCAAATGTCTACATAATTGTTGCATAAAAAAAAGATATTTATTTTGTTTTATAGAGTCACGTTTTACCTGGAAAAGAAAATACATTAGGACACGTAAGAATGTTTCTTAAACAAGTATCTGTAAAGAAATGAAAGCAAAGTAGAAAAATAATAATTGTTGTTTGCTTAATAAAATCTGTGGAAGTTTATCTCAATCGGTGAAGCCTGATGTAAAACGATTTTAATTATAGAGGAAAAGGTGAGAAAGAGTAGCTTGAAAACCTAATATATCTAATATACCTAAAAGAAACTTCAGTCTATTTATATAATAAGAAAAACACGTAAAGTGTGTATTTTTAAGGGTGGGCATGTTTTACCTAAAATTTAGCATAGAGAACTTTTAAACTGACCCATAAGCTGCGATACCCATTACATTGACCGCGAACAAGGTTAGATTTTACACTCTAGGACAGGAGCGTGCACAAGGGGAAAATACTCCCCGACCCTTAAATAACTCGACGTTTACGAGCTCAAGTCATTTGGGTGGATCTAATGCTCTTTATATATATTTATATACGTATAATATGTGGGTATTTAATATTCTCCCACTAACAGCAGATAAATCTACATTTTGTACTCACGGACATACTTTACGTGCATTAAAATATATCAGTTTTTATAGGTTTACGCGAAATGGTTATCGTTTTAATGACGCCATATACCTAAAGAGTAAGAAAATATATAGAAACAAAAACAATTCATATACGTTTCACATTTTTTTTTGTTGGTTATGTATGTTTATGCAACGGAATAACACTTATAGTGTTGTTTTGTTTTAATGCGTGTGTGCAGAATACTTGCATGGTAAGCGTTTTAAAGCACTTTACACATTTGTAATACACATTTTAAAAAACAATTTACACACACAACATGTAAATTATAACCTGTACACGTAAAGAGATCGAAATCGTTCAGTAAGGAACAAAAATATGTTTGTTTGTTATTAAGTGCAAAGCTGCACCTTAGAGTAAATAACAACTCTAGGGCTATCCGTGCTCTGACCATCTGAGTCTTCTTTGTGACGTTGTGAGCTCGCAGTCTTGGTGCTGAGCCACAGGAGATGACAAAAAAAAAAAAAATATATAATGTTTTTACTTTGACAGCTTAAAACTACCAGATATCATTTATAATATTAAACTAATTTCAATTTGCGTCTTTTTTGTGCCTTATTACTTGTATAAGGTTTAGTGTGTACCTTAGCAGGAAGTTCATCTTGTAGTTGGCCCGGCATGGCCAGGTGGGTTAAGGCGTTCGACTCGTAATCTGAGGGTCGCGGGTTCAAATCCCGGTAGCACCAAACATGCTCGCCCCTTCAGTCGTGAGGGCGTTATAATGTGACGGTCAATCTCCCTATTCGTTGGTAAAAGAGTAGCCCAAGAGTTGGCGGTGGGTGGTCATGATTAGCTGCCTTACCTCTAGTCTTACACTGCTAAATTAGGGACGGCTAGCACAGATAGCCCTCGAGTAGCTTTGTGCGAAATTCAAAAACCAAAAAACATCATCTTGTTGTAACAGTGAAACGTTATAAACCTTTGTTACTATAAATACGGTTTATCATGTTTGTCTCCCTGTAATATAAGAAAACTTGTGACTCGGGAAAAAGACATTGATTTATCTTGTATCATTTATTGTGTATTTTAATCCAGTAATCACAACATTTTAACAGGATGAAAATAGGTGGACAGTTGGCCCTATGTGGCTCAGTGGTAAGTCTGAGGGCTCATAATGTTGAAATCTGGGTAAGTACATGAAATATCTCTTCATATAATAATGTTTGTTTGTTATTTTTTTCAGTGGAAATTGTGTTAATTGCGCTTTCTCTATTGTGTATTGTTTGTTTTAAATTTCGCTAGCCGTCCCTCATTTAGCAGTAAAAGACTAGAGGGAAGACAGCTAGTCAACACCATCCGCCGCCAACTTTTCGGCTACTCTTTTGCCAACGAATAGTCATATTAGTTGTTACATTATAACGCCTCCCCCGTCTGATAGGGCGAGCATGTTAGATGGGACGGGGATTCGAACCCACGACCCTCAGATTACGAGTAAAGTGAACTAACCTCCTGGTCATGTCTACTGTAAAGTAACAAACTCTCGATTTTAACTTTCTAAGTTCTCATTCTTTACCTACGAACCACAAAGAGGACTTTTAATAATGTAACAAACTGGTATGTTTTATGAAAGTAGTACTATATTTAGACCCGGCATGGCCAGTTGAGTTAAGGTGTGCGACTCGTAATCCGGGGTTCGCATCCCCGTCGCACGAAACATGCTCCCCACTTCAGCCGTGGTGGCGTTATAATGTGACGGTCAATCCCACTATTCGTTGGTAAAAGAGTAGCCCAAGAGTTGGCGGTGAGTGGTGATGACTAGCTGCTTTCCCTCTAGTCTTACACTGCTAAATTAGGGACGGCTTGCGCAGATAGCCCTTGAGTAGCTTTGCGCGAAACTAAAAAAGCAAAGAATTGTTTGTTGGAATTTCGCACAAAGCTACTCGAGGGCTATCTGTGCTAGCCGTCCCTAATTTTGCAGTGTAAGACTAGAGGGAAGGCAGCTAGTCATCACCACCCACCGCCAACTCTTGGGCTACTCTTTTACCAACGAATAGTGGGATTGACCGTACCATTATAACGCCCCCACGGCTGGGAGGGCGAGCATGTTTGGTGTGAAGGGGATTCGAACCCGCGACCCTCGGATTACGAATCGCACGCCTTACGCGCTAGGCCATTGTAGTCCAAAAGCAAAGAAACAAACAAGTCATATATTTAATAATCATAATAGGTACCATTACATGTGAGTAAATCTTCATAAATAACTTGTGTATCGACTTAATGAAAAACTTCTGGTTTTACAAATTTATCAGCTGTTGAAAAAAATGTACTTTATCGGGGAATCGACATAATAACTGAGAATCACTAGATGAAATAAAATAAAGTTAAAGGAAAAATTTTAGCTTAAAGTTTTTGCACATGAAACTGAGTTTGGTTTTGGTTTCTTTAAGTATTGGAAAACAGACAAATAAACCCGCATTTCAAAACGACGATACACTCGACTGATTACATAAAAATCTCTCCTGATGTTTCTGGTGGTGGAAAATTAAAATTACAAAGATTTCTTTTAGAGGTTATCGTCGATTGGTCATTTAATCTTATTGTATGCATGCTCCTGCTTGTATAGGGTCATACGGATTAAACGCTTGAAAAACAATGACTTACTACAGAAGAAGGGTTAGTAAGTATGAATACACGGATGAATGCATGTGAAAGTTATAGCATATAATTCACGATTGACGGTATAAAAAAGTTGAAAAAAATGGTTATTCAAAATGACACCAGGGTGAAATGCGTCTCTTGATCTGTCTGTTTGCTGTGCAGCACAAAGCTGAATTTCTGCTCTGTTCAGCAATAGTATCGAGATCCAATTAGAGATATAAGCCCAATGACCTTGCGTCAAACCAAATGAGGGGCAATATATTTATATATACATGAACGTCTCTCCACCAAATAACGGTATCATGATATATAGAGATATATCTGAAGTCTAAATACTGCAAAAAATATATTTACCATAGCGCTTTATTTCTTTAAAAAATGATTACTTAATACACTGATAGTTAGGCCTAAAAGAAAACGGAAATTCCGTACCATAAGATACTCTAATGAAACCACATTACGGACCGTTTGTTTTCCTTAATGTCCTTGTGATGTGGTCAAATTCCTTTGTATTTCAGGTCGTGCTTTCGTTGTGCTTCGTTTAGTTTTTCAGTGGCTGAAAATTCCTTAGGTCTTAGGCCTTGCTTACAGGCTTGCATAAATAAATGAATAATTCCAATTACATGTACATTACGTTTCGTTTTTGTTGGAAGTCTGCTGCTTTCATTAAAGGTCGTTTGACAATTTTATGTTTTATATAAAAAACAATAACAAGAACAAAAAAGTCTCGTGAAATAAGGTCTTCATTAACTCATGTAAAACATTAACAAGACTTCTATTAATTAGTGTTATTTAATCTATAAAATGGCGGGTTCAGAGTTTCTTACAATAGGTCTCAAAGGTGGATGGCTTAACCTCCTCCCAGTAGAAGACAATTACATTCCTCGATGTCAGTATAGTGAAACAACTATGAATTTAAAAGGAACTTGTCCTTGTTTTCATAACCAACTAAACTAGAAATACGCATGCAAGATTGGAGCAAAAATGACACGTTTACCCAAGAGTGGTCAATGAAAGTATCTCAATCCTTGTTGGTGTTCGTAACGAAAATGGTCATGAAATTTACCTCGTGTTACCTGCTTCATAAAACAAATACTCCCCAAAAATCTTCGACTTTATGTGTCAGCATAAATGTCAAATTTTTAATAACTTGTTATGATAAGTATTATTGTGCTTAGGTTAACATGAAGTTTCTTTGTGACACTAAGGGAGTACACAACCTACTTAGCTAACAATAGCACGCTGTTGTTAAAGTATCAAGTGAGCAAACAACAGGGCGTTAGTGTTACAAAACACGTTAACACATTTATTAAACCAAACGTCAGTTAAACGTTTGCTGTTCAGCCCAAAGCTACACAATGAACTATCTGAGCTCTGCCAACTGTAGGTATTGAAACCCAATTTTTAACATTATAAGCCTATGGGTTTAGTGTTGAGTCATTATTGGACAACGTCAATTAAAAATGGAATGAATAAATTGTAACACTGTTATGAACACTAAACCCAACTTCCTACTTTCTTATGAAAAACAAAACAAAAAACAAAGAAATCTAGGAACAAGAGTACAAACCACAGATTTCGAATAATCAGAAGTGAAGTGTAATGTTTCTAAGTGTAGATCCCAAACTAACATTTTAAGACGCTCAACATTCTAGTGAAGTTATAAAGTAATAACAATAACCTTTGTTGATTTTCAGGTATTTTAAAATATTTCGATCAATGTTATCAAAAACATTATTACTTGAACTTTATAATAAAATCTATTCTAATATAATATCGTCTGTTTACTCCATTGGCAAGTCTGAAGACTCACAACGATACCCCCGCTAGTACAGCAGTAAGTCTACGGATTTGCAACGCTAAAATCAGGGGTTCGATTCCCTCGGTGGGCTCAGCAAATAGCCCAAGGTAGCTTTGCTATAAGAAAACACACATTCACGACGATAAAAAGTTGAGGTTCCATACACGTTGTGGGTAGTCCTCCTATAGCTCATTGTAGAGTTTTTGAGCTTAGCTACAAACAAATCTAATTTTCAATAGAAACTTCGAATAGTGCAATATTCAGTTATGTGAAACATTATAATTGCACAATGTAAATGAATTTTGAAAATTTATGTTTCTATGTTAATAAATAATTAATCCGCCATGTTTACATTGTTTAATAACTAGGAAAATCACTATAAAAATATTGTGGAGAGTATATGTTGCTAAGCTTCGTAAACTGTAACCCGAACAGCTTAGTTTAAAACCTTTAAACCTTATTTTTTACATACATTTATTTGTTTTGCTATATTTCTGTGAATACAATGGAACTGCATGTCTGTCTATTAGATGTTTATGCATATTTGTTATATGTACGTGGTTGTGTGTTCTTCACTTTGTTCTTATTTAATTTAGAAGAAATTTTTTCCGAGTAAAATCCTAAAACATAGGAACATGTTAAAAAAAACGTTATTTATTAGAATGGTTCTATACCCGTTAATTTTATTTATACCAAGTTAACATCAGTTGGAGGACATTTTGGTGGAAGTATTAAACAGTTCGCGCCATCTATTGACATACATTTTAATAGAAGTTTTAATCTTATGCAGGAGTTGTTACACGACTTAATAGAGCTCTGGGGTTCGGATTGGCGAGCCATTTTCCAATACAGTGATATAGGGAGGAGTTGCAAAATGGAGGGGGGGTCTTAATTATACAATGCAGATTTCACGACTAGGGATTGTCAAAGGGAGACTGGGGAGATGTTCCCCAGAAAATGAATAAAATAATATAAATATCCCAAAATACTAATGCGTTATAAGCATGAATAGTAGGTGACAGAGTGCTGCTGACTGCCCTCTGGTCAACGTTATGGCCAGGGCAAATACCTTAGAATATTTGTCATAAATACAAATAAAATTATATATATTATTGCGTTATGTATCTGGGGTATAATAAATAAATAATAATAATTTATGAATATACGGGCTATCTACAAAATCAACATATAATTGGTTTCAAAGTGTTTTAGTTTTTTCTTCTAAGAGGATTTAATAAGAAATTGCCTTCATCTTGAGTGAGCTGCACTTTAAGCTTGGATAGTTAAGGTTATTTTATATTAATTTACCATTTAGATTTTATGCTCAAGTGTATGTAGTTCTAGAACAAGCAAGATAAAATATGGAGGGCTACATCATATGAATAAGAAAACCCTGGGCTACTCCTAGTCTGCCCATTATCAAGGGAACTCAATTGCCCGCAGAAGATCATTCAAGCACGATGAGGAATGTGTTTTAAAGATTACTGGACCTAGATCTGAAGATGGATTTTGAGTTTTCGACTCCTCTCGAGATCTCGAGGATGATTGTTTGAAACTGTGTCCATACCCTCCATTGATACGTTAATGGAACAAAGCTTCGCTTTTCCTAACGTATACGAACTCCCTTTGATGTAGCTATAAAAGTAATTGGGGGTAATGGATGTGTTTGATCGGTAGATTGGAACCCCTGTGAATCGTGGGGGGGGGTCATTGAATCCTTGTGGACGGACACTTTATGCTATCCGTTTTTGTTTTTATGAGCACAAACCAGCACAATGGACTGTATTCGTTATGTTCACCGCGAGAGATTAAACCCTGGATTTCAGTGTTATAAGCCTGTAAGCTGACTGCTTAATACCTGTTAATCTGTGCGATATCCAGAAGAAGATTAGCTGTCGAGTGATATAAAATACAACTATCTTGACACATCTTTTGAATATAAAATACAACTACCTTAACACTTTTTTTGAATATAAAATACAACTATCTTAACACTTGTTTTGAATATAAAATACAACTATCTTAACACTTGTTTTGAATACAAAATATAACTATCTTAACACTTTTTTTGAATATAAAATACAACTATCTTAACACTTTTTTGAATATAAAATACAACTATCTTAACACTTTTTTTGAATATAAAATACAACTATCTTAACACTTTTTTGAATATAAAATACAACTATCTTAACACTTTTTTGAATATAAAATACAACTATTTTAACACTTGTTTTGAATATAAAATACAACTATCTTAGCACACCTTTTGAATATAAAATACAACTATATCAACATATCTTTTTAATATAAAATACAATTATCTTAACACATCTTTTTAATATAAAATACAATTATCTTAACACATCTTTTGAATATAAAATACCACTAGACAATACAATTATATTAATCATTTTTAAAAACCGAAAGTAATTCTTAACTTCAAATTTCAAGCACATTAGTTTTATCCGGTGAATAATTAACAGTTTGTTATGAAAACCTTTAAACGAATTAGTGTTAATAATAATATCATACGTATCTATTAAAAGTTGGTGAAAAATGGCTACTATTGCCTGCCTCTTCATTAAAGACATGGGTGGTCAGAAATCTGTTTAACATGAAGATGCATAAGGATGATAAAATTGAGACATTCTCTCCAGTAATTAAAATTCAACAACAATTTATACAACGTACATAAAATGAAAGCTTCCTACCTCCAACACCTTCCAAGGTACAACACCTCAAGCTAAACAGGTTTTTGATCACCTGTGTCTGTAAGGGAAATCGAAGTTCCCTGGTGACCATTTTTACTACCAGACCATAACACGAGAATGAATACCAAACACTAATGTTTCTTTATCCATTCCACAGGTGAAGGACAATACCATCCAGGCCGACGATAACCCCCAGTCCAAGATAGCCAACAAGTACAACAAATTCACCCAGGCCCCTCAGGAAAAAACAACTCTTCTTGCGACCCAAGCAGTACAGACCCACGTTCCGACGAAGCGTCCGAGTCCACCAAAACCCAGACTTGTGTTCTCAAGAAGTCTAGGAAAACTCAAACCGACAAACAACCTGCAGAGGAACCTTCGGACAGTTACAGAACTTTCCTTCATGTTCTGGCCCCACTCATTTGTAAGCCCTACACCGAGCCCAACCAACAGTCAGGCTGAGTTTCCTACACCTACACCCAGAGGACGACAACTCAGTCTTCCAGCTTGATTTCAGTCAGACTTTCTCACCTCTTTCTTAAATTTTCTCTTCAATATATTTGTTGTTAGCCTTCTGTGTACCAACCATGCTTTCCCTTTCCTACAGCCTTCATAGGGCACGATCAGGGTATTTTATTAGGCGCTCTAAGCGGCCGTGAAAGTGGGTTTTATTGGGGTGCTCCCTCCAATAGCAGAATTTCTTACCTTGTATCGTTGGAATTTATGATCCTTGCCCTGAAGACGTGTCTTTTCATGTCAAGTTAACGTTAAAACTAATGTTACAACCAACATTTCTTCATGTCAAGTTAACGTTAAAGCTAATGTTACAACCAACATTTCAGCAATGTTTAAATTTGTCTCGTTTTCGTTCAATATATCTTGAGTTGTAAATCTTCAGTCCATGGAAGTTGTTGCTTCACCACAGCCTCAGTCTTTAAAGTTTTCCAAGAAATGCCCAGCCAATCACTAAGATACCACTGTCAAATCTCCGTCTCTACCGTCCGTCTTGAATCACAACCTTTCCTCCAAAACTTTTTTCATGTTAACATTAATCCACACTAAACCTACCCCAAGTAATTCGATATCTATTACACTCATCAAGTAACACCATTATTTCTTCATATTAGTACCATATGGGTGGGACTGAAGAAAAGCTAAAGTTTCTGAGCGCCCCTAATTATCTCGCAAGCCACATTATACCAAAACTAAATAAATAGATAAATAGAACATTCGGATGTGTCGAACTTATGTTCTCTAGTTTCCTACTCAGTTTGTTCCGTTTAATGTATACGTGTTTTTCAGTTCATTAGTTATTAAAACAATATTTTATCTTACCTTGAGTTTGATGGTTTGCCCATTTAGAATGAGTGGTTGACAATCTCTTATTGCTTCTGAATCTGTTTCTTCGATGAATTTGTTAAGCTTTGTATTCATAGCTTTATTATCTCGAATTTTAACAGCACTGGAGTCGATTTCTTCCGTAGATGAATCTAACTGGGGCTGATAAGCCTTGGATTCGTAAACTCTCACTGCAGATGGTTCAACTTCTTCAAGTGAATTAGTTTTTTTTTCTTTGGACGAATTGTCACTGTTTCCCGTCTTCTCGTCTCGTTTTTCCAGTTTCTGCTTTTTAGTTATATGACTTGTTTTCAATAATTTCATTTCTTTTTCATTAAAATGGTCAGCTTCAAACAAAGATTTGGAACTAGTGGGTTCACGTGGTGGCACAAAGTTCCTCAACGAGAAAGATGTTCCAAGCACTTCATCAATATCTTGACATTGTCCAATAAACAAGGACAACTTTTTTCGAGCTTCATTTTTGAGATTTTCTTCCTTTTCTAAATTACCATCCTTACATTCATTGACTTCCCTTTCTTCTTCTGATATTGGCAAAGATTTATTAATGAAATTCTCGCGCTTAAAATTATTTTCAAACTCTTCAAATGTTTTTAGTTCTTCACCTGTGACATCCCTTAGAAAACAATCAATATCTCTGCATCCACTTATAAACTTTGGCAACATTCGATTTACACCATTATTTGGAATCTTTTCGATGGTTGTATTGCCTTTATGTCTCTTTACACCTGCCGTTTCTTCTTGAGACGAACTCTCTTCTTCAATGGATTGTATGGTGGACGAAGGAAATTCATTATGCCTTTCAACTCCTGGAATCCCAGAGTCTTTGTGATACAAGTCTTTAACATCACTAACAGTTTTCAAATCGCCTGCTTCGACTTTCTCGATTGCGTGTTCCTGAATCGTACAAGGGATTTCTACTTCCTTGTAAGAGTAAAATGACTTATCATGCTGTAATTTTTGGGGGGATTTTTTTTGATCTGATATTGGAGAGAAGCTTCTAGAAGTTCTAGTATCTATGGAAGTTTTCCTTTTTGTTTTTGTCGGACTTCGCTTCTCGTCAGTTTGAGAGCCATCTTCACCTGATGAAGCAGTTAAGACATGATTATTTAGTAGGTCAGTAGAAGGACTTCTTGATTTGTCGTTTATCTTAACTTCTAACACGTCCTCTCGAAATCCTTCCATTATAGAAGGTTTGCTTTTCGAGGATTCACAATCACGTCTTGATTCGTTTCTTTTAACTTCACTCGTTGAAGTGCTATGAGCGACAATAAGATTGTTTCTTGAATTAGAACTATAAATACTTTTATTTTCCTTTATATAACCAGAAGAAATCCCTTGTTGTCTGCTGTCGTCTTCATTGTATTTCTGTTTACGATCAGAATCAAAACTGATGATTGTTTCTGACCTTTGAAAATCTTTATTCAAGTTCCATTCCTTTGGAGTTTCATTGTCTAAGTGAGCTTTGCCAATCGATATTTCATGTTTATCTAACAGATCTTTGTGAATTTGTATTTCATGTTTGTCCAAGTGAATTTTTTCAATTGGCATTTCATGTTTATTCATGTGATTTTTGTCATTTGGCATTTCATGTTTATTCATGTGATTTTTGTCAGTTGGTATTTCACATTTAGCTAAGTGATCTCTGTCATTTGGCATTTCATGTTTATTCATGTGATTTTTGTCAGTTGGTATTTCACGTTTATCAAAGTGATCTTTGTCAGTTGGTATTTCACATTTAGCTAAGTGATCTCTGTCATTTGATATTTCATGTTTATTCATGTGATTTTTGTCAGTTGGTATTTCACGTTTATCAAAGTGATCTTTGCCAGTTGGTATTTCACATTTAGCTAAGTGATCTCTGTCATTTGGCATTTCATGTTTATCTAAGTGATCTCTGTCAGTTGGTATTTTATGTTTATCTAAGTGATCTCTGTCAGTTGGTATTTCACATTTAGCTAAGTGATCTTTGTCAGTTGGTATTTCATGTTTATCTAAGTGATCTCTGTCATTTGGTATTTCACATTTAGCTAAGTGATCTTTGTCAGTTGGTATTTCATGTTTATCTAAGTGATCTTTGTCATTTGGTATTTTATGTTCATCTAACTGATCTCTTTCATTTGGTATTTCATGTTTATTCATGTGATCTTTGTCATTTGGTATTTCACATTTATCTAAGTGATCTTTGTCGGTTGATATTTCACGAGAAAGAGGTGTATTATTTTCCACATTCGATGTATTAATAGTCACATGATCACAAAATGTCGTTGTTTGAACATACGAAAGAGGGCTCTTTTCATGTTTTTCTTCTTCCGAACTTCTACGTGAGTATCTTAGCGTGCTGATGGATGAAGGCCTATAGCAACGATATGAAGAAGTGGTATATTTGTTGTAATATCTGTCAAAATATTGCGAAGATGGTCCTGTTGCCAAATATTTATGATGTCTAGTGGTGATGGAAGGTGGAACAGGTAGGTCATGTGGATTAATCTGTTGTCCAAACGATAGTTTATTCACGGGAACTGACGTTTTATCTGTCGACTTTTTCATCTTTGCAGGAGCAGATATACTGTTAGAATTACTTTCATCAGATTTCTTTTCAATTGATGGCGATGTGGCTCGGCATTGTACAAACTCATCTTCATTGGACAAGGATTCTTCTTTCAATTCAGAATTCGGCACGAAACTTGCAGCAACATTTACATCTTTAGGTTCTGACTCTGATTTGGTCAAAACGGAGTTTCTGTTATTTCTAGATGTAGGTGAAATATTGTCGTTTTTCTTTGTAAGACTCTGATCCAGATCCTTACTGCTCTGTCTGGAGTAAGAAAAGCCCTCGTTACACTTGTTCCCCGCATAATTTCGTGTTGAACTATCTCTGCTGCTTGTTCGAGAATAGCTTGGTCGTGATTCAACTATGTTGTTTGACCTGGAGTAACCAGATATGGGGTATTCATGACTGCTAGTTTTCAAGTAAGGGATGTAAGGCTTAGTGCTTATAAGATTGCTTATACCGGTGTTGGTGGAATATACATTTCTAACAAAGTTAGATTCTTCTCTGTCCAATTTTCGGTAAAACGGATCATATGTCTGAATTGCCGAGGGTGAACAAAAGTATCTATCTGTTACTACATTACCGTATGGACCGTGTGCTTGACCAGCGCTAGAATAGCCAGTTTTCGCATAGTTAGACAGACATCCTATTACACCACGGTCGGACATGTAGCCCGAGAGTCCATAATCTGAAGCACAACCAGACCTATTACACTCTATTTTGCATCCGCATTTGTAACCAGATCTGTATCCAGAACCAGTTGTTCTGTAATCAGAATTATAGCAGGAACAAATATGAACACAGCACTTTCCATTGTCACACGACGAATATGAATCGTTAGCTTTTCCACAGCGAGTACAGGCAGCTGGAAGAACTGCTGGTCCACAGTACTTGCTGTAAGTTGGGACCTACAGGAATAATATTTAGATTATTTAATAAAACACCAATAAACAGTTATTATAGTAACACTGACTGTAATACAACTGAGAAATACTAACGAATCCAATACAAACATAAAAGTGGGAAGAATAACAAACAAAAGCAGCTGGTCAACTTGGTACAACTGTGTACAACTTGAGTTAAAAATATGTCAACCACACCCGATGACATGTTATATTTGTTTCACGTCATAATTACTGAGATAGCAGCCATTTAAATATGAAGAACTACCTGGTAATCACATCTTATTATAAATATGAAGAGTTACCTGGTAATCACATCCTAATTTCCGTGTTAAATACTTCTGGAATGGTGACAGAAACAAGTTATTCATATTTAATAACAAATACAAAAACATACACACACACACATATATGAATATAACAGCTCGCATGGTGATAAATAAAGTTTCTGCATCACATTTCATTATGGCAACTTGTGCGATAGCAAAAGCTATGCCATTACAATTTATGTTTCTGGAACAAACCTTTCCTATATACTTCTTGTGGTTTTCTTTACTTAAGTCTTATAATAATGTACTATTTCGCAGAATCCGCCGTAAAATGAAATTGTCTGCGTGTTATAAAACACCCCTAGCGACATTTTCCTCGTGATTTAATATAATCTTTATATGTTTAGGAAGTGAAGTCCTCCAAAAACTTTGAGTTATGAATGATTGAAAGTAATTTGTAAAGTTAACGATTTTATCAGTATTTGAACAGCTGGTGAACTCTTAAATTTGTTAATAATGTATTATGGCTATGGTTGAGAAAAATTTCATCTTATATTAGTTTTGTATGCGTGTTTTAAATATATATATATATATATATACATATATATCTTTTATATACAACATACCTTGCTTTTTCCCACTTTACTCTTGTCATAAGTTGCGCTACCTGGTCTCTGGAAGAGAAGGGAAAATACAGCGTTAGACATGAAAATTAAAATGTAAGTTCCAATATGTGTGTGTGTGTTTTCTTATACCAAAGCCACATTAGGCAATCTGCCGAGTCCGTCGAGGGGAATCGAACCGCTGATTTTAGCGTTGTAAATCCGTAGACTTACCGCTGCACCAGCTGGTTACAAGTTCGAGTCCCCTACTCTTTAGAAACTTACACTAGTTTTTCAGTAATATTGATAGACAATATCAAATCTCAAGAAATTACTAAGATATAAATACTGTGTTGGAAATGCCTCCGATACATTGTAGTGGCACAGTGGTATGTCTGCGACCTTATACTACTAGAAACCGGGTCTCGATCCCCGTGGTTAGCAGGGCGCAGATTGCCCTTTGTGTAGCTTTGTGCATAAAAACAAAAAAAAAAAACTTTATCGTAAACGTTATTTTGTTATCGACCCACAACATAACTTTATTTGACATTGGATAATTATTACAACGAATTAATTAACAATTATTTCTGAATTTCTTAAAACTCGTATTAAGTCCATGCCACCCTGATGTTTAATTTAATGTCCTATATGATACATCTTCATTGATTTAATGGAACTTGTATATCAATTATATTAGAAGTTCAAGGTTATTGTCTGTATACGAGCCTACCAGGAAATGTAATAGATTTGAAATATTTATCCATGGCCTAGCGCGTTAAGGCGTGCGCTTCGTAATCTGGGGTTCGCGGGTTCGCATCCTCGTCGCACGAAACATGCTCGCCCTCCCAGCATTGGGGGCGTTATAATGTGACGGTCAATCCCACTATTCGTTGGTAAAAAAGTAGCCCAAGAGTTGGCGGTGGGTGGTGATGACTAGCTGCCTTCCCTCTAGTCTTACACTGCTAAATTAGGGACGGCTAGCACAGATATCCCTCGAGTAGCTTTGTGCGAAATTCCAAAAACAAAATGAAATATTTATCTTTTTCTAGGCCGGAAGAGGGAGCCAAAATAACTGTAGGTTCAAATAAGTATATAATTACAAAAAACTTCAAGTTTAGCAGGTTATAAAATATATATATAAATATTTAATGTTAAAATAAAAGTTTTAGTTTAATATTATATTTTAAAGTTCAAGTTTGTAATTAAGCACAGAACTACATTAGAGGTTATTTATGCTCTGACCACCAGGGGTATCGAAACACGAAGTATAGTATTTTCTGTCCGCAAACTTTCCGCCGCGCCACTTGTTGGTCTCAAGTTTCAAAGGAAGTGAAGATGAATGAGTACAGTTATTTTTAAAGTAACGAAATACCGCACAAACTCTCGTAAAAGACGAGATATCAATGGAAAACAAGCAATAAAATTCCAACAGCGAACATTATACTTCGTAGTAAATTGATAACGTGTTTTTTTTTTTTTTTTAAGGGGTGAGTGGGTGTAAACTAATTAAATTTTCAACATTGTAGGAGTTATCTAGTTGATTATCTAACTGGTACAGTGCAGCGATAAAATCTTACGAGCAACAACACAAACAGAATTTCAACATATGCTATGTTCAGTCACGCTTGTCGTGTCAAATCACCTCACCTGTAACAGTCTGAATAATACACATAATCTGTTTGTTTGTTTTTGAACTTCGCGCAAAGCTACTCGAGAGCTATCTGCCACCGCCAACTCTTGGGCTACTCATTTACCAACGAATAGTAGGATTGACCGTCACATTATAACTCCCCCATGGCTGTAAGGGCGAGCATGTTTGGTGCGACCGGGATTCGAACTCGCGACCCTCGGATTTTAATGTAAATATTCTTCATCGTGTGTGTGTGTGTGCGTTTTCTTGTAGCAACGCCACATCAGGTTATCTGCTGAGTCCACCGAGGGGAATCGAACCCTTGAATTTAGCGTTGTAAATTCGCAGACTTACCCACCAGTCAAAGGATAAAAGGATACAAGATTTCTGACCTCATTGATTTTAAATTGGGGAGATCGACGAGTTCTCATAATGGGCAGAAACGTAGATATCCCATTCATTATTCCCCCTTGCTTCAACGACAACCTGAAACATAAATTCATTTTCCGAAAACAGATTGCTTAGATGCATTAAATATTCGGAGTTTAAAGATAATTTTTAATATACGTGTTTAAGTTAAGTTTATTTGATTGGCGCTTGAGGAAAATAAAACCCGTAAAATTTGCACATTTGTTATTTCAATTTAGCAAGGCCCCGGCATGGCCATATGGGTAAGACACTCTACTCGTAATCGGAGAGTCGCGGGTTCAAATCCCCGTCACACCATACGTGCTCGCCCTTTCAGCTGCGGGGCCGTTATAATGTTACAGTAAATCCCACTATTCGTTGATAAAAGAGTAGCCCAAGAATTGGCGGTGGGTGGCGATGACTAGCTGCCTTCCCTCTAGTCTTACACTACTAAATTAGGGACGGCTAGCGCAGATAGCCCTCGTGTAAACTCAAAACAAACCAAACCAATCAATTTAGCATCAAAGTGTTAAAATCTCACATTTTTTTCAGAGAAGAAACTTATGCTGTGACATCTCGTTTATATCGAAGTTGGAATTTGGAAAGTTTTACGAAGAGATTTTTCTCAAACAATTAAATATAACCCTAACAAGTCAGTAAGGTTCAACGTCTTCCGTTGTACGACGCTCTCCGTTGTCTCAATTTCTTTTTCTTTTCTTTTTGGCAAGTTAAGACAGGATTATCAAATTTAGCTCGTTTCTTCTCCCATTTTAACCCCTTCGTGTTTCCAGAAAGTTCTTTTTTTTTGTTAGTGTCATGATATCCTTTTAAATGGTAGAAATCTTAGTACACTGGAAGTTTCCTAATGTCAGCTTATATCTCTGTTTGCAGGGGTGAATAACCTTTAAAATTTTTCAAAAATGTTTTCTTTAACTCGAAAAAGTTACACTTTCTTCAGATAAAAATCTTTTTTTCGAATTACAATTTAGCGTTCCTAATAATGTATTAAACAAATTGTTTGTTTGTTTTTTGAATTTTGCTACACGAGGGCTATCTGCGCTAGCTGTCCTTAATTTTGCAGCGTAAGTCTAGAGGGAAGGCAGCTAGTCACCACCACCCACTGCCAACTCTTGGGCTACTCTTTTACCAACAAACAATTGGATTGACCGTACCTTTATAACGCCCCCACGGCTGAAAGGGCGAGCATGTTTGGTGTACGGGGATTTCAACCCGCGACCCTTGGATTACGAGTCGAGTACCTTAACTACCTGGCCATGCCGAGCCTTAAAACAAATTATCTACAGAATTTAACAAATGCTGGCCTGGCATGGCCAGGTGGGTTAAGGCGTTCGACTTGTACTCTGAGAGTCGCGGGTTCGAATCCCCGTCACACCAAACGTGCTCGTCTTTTCACCTGTGGGGGCACTATATTATTACGGTTAATCCCCCTATTCGTTGGTGAAAGAGTAGCACAAGAGTTGGCGGTGAGTGGTAATGACTACGTGCCCTCCATGTAGTCTTACACAGCTAAATTAGGGATGGCTAGCGCAGATAGCCCTCGTATTGCTTTGCGCGAAATTCAAAAACCAACAAACAAACAAACAAATGCTGAGCAGTCGATGATGGATTTTTCATTCAAATGATGAAACGTTCTGTAAAATAGCTTAAATCAGAAACTTATAAATATTTTGAAACACTATATAAAAACCCATGTTCATAAGTTTCAAACATTTTAAAACTAACCTCCAACTATACAGAAATCATAAGATAATGTGTAATCTTAAAAATTAATTTATCGTAAAAAAATCAATCTTTATTTAATCTGAATTTCTCCCAAAGCTATACGAGGGCTATCTGCTCTAGCCGTCGCTAATTTAGTAGTGCAAGACCAGAGGGAAGGCACCTAGTCATCGCCACTCACCGCCAACTCTTGGGCTACACGTTTACCTACGAGTAGTGGGATTAACCATAGCATAAGAACATCCCTACGGCTAAAATGGCAAGCATGTTTGGTGCGACCGGAATTCGAGCTCACGACCCTCGGATTACGAGTTGATCTCCCTAACTAGCTTGTCATGCTTGGCTGAAAAAATATTTAATAGAAGCACAATATTAGTTCTATGTTGTAGCGTCACCTATCTTCTATTATTGAAAGCATTCGAAGTCAATTGCCAGGTTCTCTTGTTTTGTATATTTTTGGCACCAGGGCCAAGAGACAAAAAAAATTAGTACATTTCTAGAGTTGGCAAATTAACCATTAACCTTAAAAGAAGTAAAAGGAAGCAGGAAGAGAGAGGTAAGATCGTTTGTGAACTAAATTGCCTCTAAGAATGTGCTTCTAAGGGTAACCCCGCGGCTGTTTTAAAACATTAAAACAGCAACAACAAAGACATTAGGTTACTGCTAATTACTATCTTAATAAAAAAAAATTAAAGTACGTTTTACCGCCGGCTATAAATATTTGTAAAATGTTTTCATTATAGTATAGTAAACAATAAATAAATAAAGAGAAAAATGAAACGTTATATATAATAGATTAGAATACAGATAATATAAAAATGTAAAATAAATTTCTCTGTAGACTATGCAAAAAAATAATTGCTAAAACCAAACTCCATGTGTGTTAAATCGTTTCAATTAAGTTACATAAACGAATAAATGATCTTTGCTATTACTAATTTATTAAGATCTACAAGCATTGTTGTCACCCGGTGGTACAGCGATAATCCTATGGCTTTACAACGCTAAAATCAGGGGTTCGATTTTCCCTCGGTGGACTCCCAGATAGGTGTGTGTTTTCTTATAGTAAAACCACATCGGACTATCTACTAAGTAGACCGAGGGGAATCGAACTCCTGGTTTTAGAGTTGTAAATCCGTAGACTTACTGCCGTACTAGCACGGAGTCTCCCCGATCGCTTGGTGTAACTTTGCTATAAGAAAACACAACGTACTCAACGACCATTGTTCGATATGGATAATGATTTCATTTCATCCACACCAATGGTAATTAAATGGTAAGTTTCACAGTTTACAACGCTAAAATTCGGGTTTCGACAACTGTTATGGATAGAGCACAGACAGCTCATTGTACAGGTTTGTGCTTAGTTACGAACAAAGGAAACTTTTTCACATTGTGCTTGCTGGTTCAACGGTAAGGTTGTTTGTAACTAAGTCCTATGCCATACAATGGGTTTATCTGTGCTCTGTCCGCCACCGGTATCGAAACCTGGTTTCTAGCGTTGTAAGTCCGCATACGTGCCACTGGGGAGGTAATTCGATTCCCGCAACGTCAACTGTGTAGCTTTTCATCTGATAAAAAGCTGTTTACCCTTTTTACAAAAAAAGCTATGAAAATAATACCCATAATTTCTAGACAACAATAACAAAATGTATCACTTCTATTTCGGGAGTAAAAACATTCTGGGTTTTCTTTTGCTCTAACTTCATCAACAAACCTTTTAAATCCATCAGTATGCATTGAAAAATTCAATTTTGGTAGTTAGATATCTGTCTCAGGTTCGAATCCTATCGCAGAACATGTTTACTCTTTCAGTTTATTAAGGTGTTATTATGTGGTATGATGGTTACTCGACTTTTCTTTGGTAAAGATCAGCCCAAGAATTGGCGGTGGGTAGTGTTGAGTATCTCGTATGTGGCGGTTGATGGCAAAGTTCGTTTGCAAAGAGTAGTCCAAGAACTGACCGCGGGTGGTGTCTTCTAGACTACGATTTAAAAATTGGGGACAACTAGCGCAGACAGCTCTCGACTAGTTTTACGCGAAATTTATCAATAACAACAGCAAAATACAGATTAAAACAAAAAACTCTTCATGTACCACACTGAGAAAAATAAAAGTAACATGTTAAAGTTTATTCACTCACATCAATAGAATACAATTCTTCAAATGAAACTAGACCATTCTTTTCCACTATAAATAAAATTAAAGTGGTGTTATTCATCTTACTCAGATGAGAGTGAATAAATAAAAATGGATAGTTTGTTTTTAAATCGTATTTGCTCTCAACACATACCAGTGAAGTTTCAAGCAGCGCAATATAAGTGCATATTAATAAAAAATAAACTTTTAAATTTAACACATTACAAAATTAAATTCTAAAATTTAAAACAGGCGTAGCTGCCACAAACGAAACTCTAAATTATAAAAATTAAAACAGACGGAGCTGTCATGTACGAAACTAAATTCTAAAATATGAAAAAGATGGATCTGCCACTTACGAAACTAAACTTTTAAATTTAAAACAGATGGAGTTGCCAGGTGTCTGTTTGATTTTCATCATTGTTCCCTGTTTGTTTTTTTCTGAATTTCGCGCAAAGCTACACGAGAGTTATCTGCGCTAGCCGTCCCTAATTTAGCAGTGTAAAACTAGAAGGAAAGCAGCTAGTCATCACCATCCACCGCCAACTCTTGGGCTGCTCTTTTACTTTATAACGCCCCACGAGTGAAAAGAGAAGCATGTTTGGCGCGACGGAGATGCGAACCCGCGACCCTCGGATTACGAGTTGCACGCCTTAACCCACCTGGCCATGCCGGGTCAAACTTTTGAAATGCCAACTTCAACATAAATAGGATGCCGCAGTGCAGATATTTTCTCATCAAAATGCAGGAAGCTGGTTTAGTGCAAAATTACACAATGAGCTATCTGCACTCCGTTCACCGTGAAGAATCGAGTTCCAGATTTTAGCGTTGTAAGTCCGTAAACATATCGCTGGTCCCTTGTAGTCTTAAGATTGTTTGTTTGTTTATTTGGGGAATTTCGCACAAAGCTACTCGAGGGCTATCTGTGCTAGCCGTCCCTAATTTAGCAGTGTAAGAATATCGGGAAGGCAGCTAGTCATCACCACCCACCGCCAACTCTTGGGCTACTCTTTTACCAACGAATAGTGGGATTGACCGTCACATTATACACCCCCACGGCTGGGAGGGCGAGCATGTTTAGCGCGACGCGGGCGCGAACCCGCGACCCTCGGATTAAGTCTTAAGATAACACACACACATACATACACTCATGTTTATCTTTTAATAAATTACTTGATTATTATTTTCTCTTTTCAGAAAACGTACAGAGCAAATTGTTACGGAAGTGAGAGTACAGATTTCTTGGCGGGTATAAGATAGATGGGCGCCATGATTAGTGTTTGCCGCTATTATTGTAACCGCAACACCTAAAAATTGACAACGCTTGCCTTTTTCACTTATAACAGAGAGAAAACTGGTCATTGTACTTTGCAATTAAAACGCATATGTGTAATGTATTATTCTTCTGGACCTACAAAGTTATTTTCGGTGAAAAGAACTCCATATGTACACACGAGAAGAGCTACTGAAGGATAACATGGGGAAAGCAGAAACTCTCCAGAAAGCAAAAAAAAAAAAAAAAAGGAATTATTTCCGGGAAGTGTTTTCTGTTTGAAAAATATATTGAAAATAAATAATGGAACACACATTTACCTTATATCTAACCATAGCTATTCTATGTTTTTCCATTACAACTGTGTTTTGGTACAGTAATTTAACATAAAAGCACACATTTTGTTTCCACAAGTTTCCTCCAATGTCTTCTTTGTAGATGCTACTGACGAGCACATGACCGTAAAGTATTCCACACCAATTTATTTCATGAATGGGGAGTGGAAGCTTACAAACAGAGCCCCATTAAAAGTATTTGATATTGAATATTTCATGAATACATCTCCAAACTCAGGAAATAAGTTAGCTTTCATCACTGATTTACTGGAACTAATACTAAATAAGGACCGAGTAAAAAGATGTGACATTTGATTATCTCTTTGATCCACATGCACCAGAAGTACTTCGTAGACTTCAACACGCACGTGAGATCCTTGCTAATGTTGACAAATGTGACGTTACCGAGTTAGTAAAAACTGGAAAAGGGGTTAAAAGAAGTCATTTGAAAACTGAAGAGATTCAAGTTATAGGACGAAACTGCTAGATAATCTGAAGCATTTTATCTTAAGCACTTGGTGAACCTCTTGTCTCTGATTGATTGGCCAACAAGAATACCCCAGAAATTCACAGCAACATTACACGTGCAGGCCAAGAAATGGCCCGTCCCTATAACTTTACCCCGAAGACTCTGACAATTGAATATTTGTTAACTGTGAGCACTTTCCACAGTCTGTCTCTGGATAACAAACCTGTGATCATATTTTATTCAGACGTAGATGTTACATTATGTTACCGTTTCCGCTGTGCTGCCTTGAACGTGGAGACACGTGGTTTAACAATGTAGGAAGACAACGACAGTTAATTCCTATAGATGATATAGTGGATAATCCTCGCACTGTGCTACATTGTCAGTTGCTAACTCTAGATGGATTTTTTAAATGAGTTTTTACGACCACAAGCAGTATATATGTTAAGCATAACATATAAGAAAGCATTTTACGGCTGAGAAGCTAATCTTAAACCATTTTGGACTGCACTCATCTATAGTTGCCGGTTGATGTTTGGAAACAGTCAAATTTTTTATTGGTTTGTTCTATAGTTAGAGGTTATCTTACTTAGATTCTCTCCATTATAAATTATTCACGAAAGAGAATGTGGATAGATTTACCATCTGTTGGCTCTCAACACACGAAAGGAACCAGTTACACATGGTTAAATTTTGTTATGCTTGTTGAATACCACTGGCTATGGATTTCTCTAGACCAATCGTGACGTAAGAGTCTTCTCGATTGTTCTAGAACCTAAACGTAACAAACATGTAAATACAAAACGTTAATTGTGGCAATAATAATTTGATTTAAGCAACCGTCTTTGTTTTCTTCTCTATTTGTAAAAAAACAACAACTTTCAATGATAGAAAAAAAAAATATTTTGTAAATCTGCTTAGAGCTGAATTATGGAAAATCTGTTATTAAAACCAAAACATTTTTTAAAAAGTTTAAATTTGCAGGCCTGTGTTATCAGTGCTACGTATGGTTGCTGTTTGTTGAATTTCTCGTAAGGATGCTAAAGCAGCTGGAGGGTTGGATGCTCCAAATGTCCCTAATCTTGAAATGATAGACTAGATGTAAGCCGAATCTGACTTTACCTTCATACCACACTCACGACCCCAAAATGCAGAAGATGATTTCTTTCACGTGGCGCAAACCATGGATTTCAGGATCCGTAGCATGGCATGCATAACTACACTGCACAACAAAGGTTTTGCTTGTTGAACACTGTTGGGTGTTCCTTATAGATTTTTGGCTGCTGATTACAAAAATCACATCCAAATTTGCCCATCACGTACCGTTTCATCGAAATCTTGGTTTCACCAGGACATTGCTACAATGGAAAAAAGATTTCAGGACAACTGCAATCCGTCAATGCTTGCTGACTACTGTTGGACACTGCAACGTGATGCACCGGACATTGAATACAAACGAAAATCAGGAGCAAAACACTTTTAATTATGTTGAACTTAATAGTGTATTAGAAACCGTAAATGCAATTAAATACGTTATTGCCGGTAAACAGTTAACTGTCTATTTCTCAGAGTTCCTACGTGATGAAGCAAAACCAAAACTATATTTGTGCATACCCACCAGGTGTCTGTCACAATCAGCAAACACTTTTCAGGAAGCAAAACTTTTCAAAAAAATTGTGCAGTGATATTTATTGGCCGTGCTAGGCATGTATATAAAGATGGAGGCCTGGCATGGCCAGGTGGGTTAAGGCGTTCGACTCGTAATTTGAGGGTCGCGGGTTCGAATCCCCATCACACCAAATATGCTCGCCCTTTCAGCCGTGGGAGCGTTATAATGTTTTGGTCAATCACTCACGAATACAGTTTGGCTTTATATACATAGCCGTCTTTAATTTTGAACTGATAGACTTGTAATTAAGTCTAAATTTCATAGTTTCATTTTGTTGTTTTAGTGATAATTTAGAAACTTTGTGCCCAGTAATAAAAAAGACATTTTTTTCTATATATATATAAACATAAGCACCGAACTTGGTAAACAATATACATAGTGAAGATATGTGTCAAAAAGTAACTGTTGTTGAAGATATAAATTGTGGAAGTTGTTAAATGATTGCTAATGATATGCAAAAAATGTCCACAATTACAGTTTGAAAACGTTCATATTGAAAATATTTCTAATTAATAAAATCGTCAGAAATTAATTACAGGCTTAAGTAAGATGGAACAATATTTCGCTTAGAATTAAGAATTATATATACGCACACAAGATGGCGCATTCATTTAAGACCAACTTGTAAACAGTTTCGTATTCGTTCTTCTTCTGGCTCAAACTTTAACACTTTCTTGTATTTTGGATATCTTTGTGTTGGTTTCTTATTTCTGGAACCTTTAAGATTTACTGCAGTAATTTGTGCAAATTAATGATGAATTAATATTTTCGATAATGACTGTGTGTCATTTTCAACGAGTGAACGAGTTAATTTTAACTGTAAGTTTTAATGCAATTTGCACAGATATTTCTCAGTTATACTACTGTTTAAGTTCAGGAGAGATATGTAGAAGGAGAAAACGTATTGCTTTTAAACCATGGTTCGAACGATTGACACCAACGTGTAAGTTATCACGTGGTTAACAAAACTATAAGTAATATAACGCACTCTTTACAAACAAACCACGCAGTTACCAAGAGAGCAACTGGTAAAATGTAATTCTCATCAACCAATGGCTAAGCCTCTATTTTATAAGAGTTGGAAATGTCTTTTGTGATTCACATTGACTTTCCAATCAGAACGCTAATGGCTTAAGTTCTCAAGAGGCGGAACTTCATTCCGGACCGTTCCGTCCCATTTAACCTGTTTTTATAACATAACTTTTAGGGTTAACGACTATACAAGTAAGAGATGCTCACAAGAAAAAATTATTAGAACATCTACAGTAGAAATAAAATAAATAATTTCACCGTATAATAAGTACGAATATTCATTTTCCCGCATAGTCTTTAGAAGTTGACAAATTACTACGACACAGAGTTGTCTAGGACAGACGAGCTACGAGTTATACATGCAGGAAGTATTTAGGATGTGTTGACAGCAATTTATTTGTAGCTGCAGACAATGGCAGTGTGCCTAATATTGAGGATGCAATAGTCAAGCACACATTATTAACGTAATCACTGTTGTTACTTCTCTGAACTATGTTTTATTAAGTACAGCAACTACAGACATTATAAGCTTTGACGAGAATATGGGTTGAACTTGTAGTGAATTTCTTGCTTCAAGATTAACCCCTGTCCAAAAACTGATAATTTAAGATGGTTGAATTTTCTGTTAACTACAAATTTATTAGTATTTTCATACGTCAGTTAGCGTGAGAAAAGAATAAAAATGGACTTCAGAAAATGCAGAAACCTGTAATGAGTGAAGGTTAAATAGCACTTGTGACTATTTTATAACTTGAATTGAGTGATAGGTTAAATAGCACCTATGACCATTTTACAACTTGAATTTAAATAAAGCGTTTCCTTAGTAACATATTTTAACATCCTGGTGAAACATTTTCGTCGGCCTGGCATGGCCAAGTGTGTTAAGGCATTCGACTCGTAAATCGAATCCCGCTCGCACCAAATATGTTCACCCTTTCAGCCGTGGGGGCGTTATAAAGTAACGGTCAATCCCACTATTCGTTTGTAAAAGAGTAGCCCAAGAGTGGGCGGTGGGTGGTGATGACTAGCTGCCTTTCCTTTAGTCGTACTCTGCTAAATTAGGGACGGCTGGCGCAGATAGCTCTCGAGTAGCTTTGCGCGAAATTCAAAAACAAACAAAAACATTCATGTCAACGTTACTTTTGTTGAAGTAAACAGGGCACGTGCACAGTATACAAAGTATACAAATTAAGGTTAATTTATGTGTCGTGACCTAGACCCCAATTTGTACGAGATAAAAAAATGAATGAAAATTATACAGCCATCTGTTTGAAGTAATGTAAAATTGAATTGTTGATTATTTTATTACATGTTGTAATTACGCTACTTCTGATAAATTTCATCTTAGTTGTTATTGTTTGAAGTTGTTCGTACTTTAAGAGATACAAAATTGTAACATTTTTATTTTTATTATTTCGAAATAAGAGAAACCACACTTTTATTCTTTTGATTACGTTTTCATTAGACTAAGTTTAAAATTCAGGTTTCTATTATTTATTTAACAGATCATCATGAGGTTGTAAAGAATTTACAAAAATAATCGACGGCCGCGTTATCAAGCTAAACAGAGCAATGCATTCCTCAGTGTAAGTTAGATATTTAATATGTTTACTTAAAACTGTAAAAATGGATGTTAAGTTGGATACATATAAATACTGGTTACACATCTTTTACTTGTAGAGTACATGAACTAGAACAAAAATGGGTCGAAAATAATTGTTACTTTGCTTTCTTACAGCAAAACTATATCGAGCTATCTGGTGTGTCCTCCAAGGGGAACCAAACACCTGGTTGTAGCGTTGTAAATCTGTAGACTTACCGTTGTTTCAGCGAGGAACAGGTAAAAAATAAACAAACACTGAAACCCAACATACACTAGTCTACAACCAATACTGATATACAACACACTCAGGTCTAAAACAAACACTGAAACCCAACATACACTTGTCTGAAAGAATTATCAGATAAAACCAGAAATACGAACTAAAATACACGCCATTGCAAGACAGCACATACAAAGCAAAACCAAATTGAAAATTTGGTCTAAATCAGGTATTTGAAATACAAAACTGAATCATTACAAACATTCAATTAGAGCAAATACTGTAGTAACATTAACCCAAAATATAAAATAATACTAATTAAGTCCGTTTTGAATATATCCAGTCTGTACGTTGGTCGAGAGTTATTGTGTCCAAGTCCAAGATTTGTCATTGGTGTTTTATTTTTTTCTTTTGAAAGCTAGTGTATTATATACTTTCGAACAATGACTTGCTCTCTGATGAAAGTAAGACGCAACTATAATGCATATAACAATTATATTTAATAGTAATTATAGTTTAGATTGTTTCAGAATTAATAAACGTGTGACACAAGTGCTGTACTTATGCGTATCTGTGGTTCACAATTTTTCTTTCTATGCATATGATGTATATCATAATGTGTAGAAAAAGAAGAACGTGGGTTCACATTTTTATTACCCATTCTATAATATAGTTTGTTACCCATTTTATAATATAGTTTGTTACCCATTCTATAATATAGTTTCTTACCCATTCTATAATGTAGTTTGTTACCCATCATTCTATAATATAGTTTGTTACCCATTCTATAATGTAGTTTGTTACCCATTCTATAATGCTGTTTGTTACCCATTCTATAATGTAGTTTGTTACCCATTCTATAATATAGTTTGTTACCCATTCTATAATGTAGTTTGTTACCCATTCTATAATATAGTTCGTTACCCATTCTATAATATAGTTTGTTATCCATTCTATAATATAGTTTGTTACTTATTCTATAAGATAGTTTGTTACTTATTCTATAATATAGTTCGTTACCCATTCTATAATATAGTTTGTTATCCATTCTATAATATAGTTCGTTACCCATTCTATAATATAGTTTACTATCCATTCTATAATGCTGTTTGTTACTTATTCTATAAGATAGTTTGTTACTCATTATATAATATAGTTTGTTACCCATTCTATAATATAGTTTGTTACCCATTCTATAATGTAGTTTGTTACCCATCATTCTATATTGTAGTTTGTTACCCGTTCTATAATATAGTTTGTTACCCATTCTATAATGCTGTTTGTTACCCATTCTATAATGTAGTTTGTTACCCATTCTATAATGCTGTTTGTTACCCATTCTATAATGTAGTTTGTTACCCATTCTATAATATAGTTTGTTACCCATTATATAATGTAGTTTGTTACCCATTCTATAATATAGTTCGTTACCCATTCTATAATATAGTTTGTTATCCATTCTATAATATAGTTTGTTACTTATTCTATAAGATAGTTTGTTACTTATTCTATAAGATAGTTTGTTACTTATTCTATAATATAGTTCGTTACCCATTCTATAATATAGTTTGTTATCCATTCTATAATATAGTTCGTTACCCATTCTATAATATAGTTTGCTATCCATTCTATAATGCTGTTTGTTACTTATTCTATAAGATAGTTTGTTACCCATTATATAATATAGTTTGTTACCCATTCTATAATATAGTTTGTTACCCATTCTATAATATAGTTTGTTACCTATTCTATAATGTAGTTTGTTACCCATTCTATAATATAATGTGTTAGCCATTCTATAATATAGTTTGTTACCCATTCTATAATATAGTTTGTTACCTTTTCTATAATATAGTTTGTTACCCATTCTATAATATAATGTGTTAGCCATTCTATAATGTAGTTTGGTTATATAAAATTAAAACGTAGTTTGTTGGCACTGAACCTCTCTCTCTTTCTCTCACGATCGTGAAAAGTTTACATCATAAAAAAACTACCATTTTTTAAAGTTCAAAAACAATGTAAGCCTCTCGTTTTATAAGCTAAGACTTTCTTGCCATCACTTGTATTTGCTAATCAATTGAATTACAACGCTAAAATTCGGGGCCCGATTCCTTGCAGTAGATAGAACATAATGAACTTGTTGTTTAAGGTTTGCTGAAAATATATTTTTAGCAAATTGAAGTAGTTCTGAAAATTGTACGTTCAGACATTTCTAAAACTTGTTATATTAAGTTTACGAAATACTTAGAAACGTGTATACATTTTCGAAAGTGTCACGGAAAAGTTATAAAGAAGTGATGTAGCTGAGAGATGTTTGTTTGTTTTGGAATTTCGCACAAAGCAACTCGAGGGCTATCTGTGCTAGCCGTCCCTAATTTAGCAGTGTAAGACTAGAGGGAAGGCAGCTAGTCATCACCACCCACCGCCAGCTCTATTTTATCAACGAATAGTGGGATTGACCGTCACATTATAACGCCCCCACGGCTGGGAGGGCGAGCATGTTTTGGCGCGACTCGGGCGCGAACCCGCGACCCTCAGATTACGAAGCGCACGCCTTAACGCGCTAGGCCATGCCAGGCCCAGCTGGGAGGTGAGCTACAACTTTGTGTTAGATTTGTATTTTATTTGAAAGTCTAGTTAAATTAAACGTAACCTAAGAAGAGTGTTTATAAATTCCTGCTGTATCCCGATGGTACAGCGGTAAGCGTACAGATTTACAACATTAAAATCAGTGGTTCGATTCCCCTCGGTAAACACAGCAGATAGCCCGATGTGGCTTTGCTATAAGAAAATCACCCCCCACTCCTGCTCAACGTAAGTGTTACGTTTACAGCTGTGGCCTTAATATTCTCCACAGTGAAATAGCAATAAATCTTTAGGGTTACAATGCTACAAATTGTGTTTAAGCACCTGTGGTGGGTAGAGGTTATACGTATAGCTTTGCCATTAACAATAACCTTGCTAATATTTGTCTTTGTTTATTATACGATTTTGATTCCATGAATAGATGTTATCCGAAACAAAGAATTTCGTAGAACATTTCAATTTGTTTTATTACTTATTGTATTCATTTATTTTAGAGCATTCTTTTTGCATCTGTTAAAATTATGAATTAGATTGTTTGAAAAATCAAATAACACCGAAATTTTCGATTATTTTCATTCTTTTACTGCTTTTTTGTTTGATTATTTGTTTAATACAAAACCACAATGGGCCAACTGCTGTGTCTACTGTGAGGAATCGAACGCTGGATTTTAAGATTGTAAGCCCGCAAATATACAGCAGTCCCATCTGAGGAACGTTTTATAGCAACCATTGGTATAAACACATGTCGACTTTCTAAATACAATTCTTATGTGCATGGTTTCTTGGAAGAAAATCCACTTTTAATAATTCCGAGAAACAAGCAAGCTTCGAAGTATCTCCAACGGATGACACTTAACAAAAAGTTCGTTGTCCTGGATGTTTAAAGTAAAGTTGTTTTTTTAACTCGATAACTGTATACACTAATCTTTACTAGTGTACTTCGGTTTTCAATAGTTATGTAAACAGCTTCCAGTAAATACTATGAACAGTTTACAGATATTTATATCCTTACATAGAAAAAAGTACCAATCGTATAAAAGTCAAATGTCACAGACAATCGTTTAACTCAGTGACTGATAATTTATTACTATCGTTACGATAAGAACAAGATAAAACAGCATAAGATCATTTGTGTGTTATACGAAATGTAACACTAATGAAATTTTATAGAAAGGAAAAATTAGAAACTTACATCGGTGCTGCAATGAGGCATCTCAGTTACTAGAAACACTTAGAGTGACGTTAATATTTCAGACAGGAACGTCCTGCTTTCTTTCGGTTTCACACGTTGCAATTAGTGTCTCGTCCAGCTTCTGTGAATCGTACGTTGCAGACGATACCACGTTGAAAACGGTTTGGCGAAGTCACAGAAGGTATCGTTATGTTCATCTGATGGGACCACCGTGTATTATGTCAATAAGAAGATAGAACGAGGCATGTCTTTGTGGAGAACCGAAGACGAACTAGCTAACGTAATCAAAAGGATTTGGCAAAGGTTATCTTGCTGAGACTGCAAGTCCTTGCTCCTCAGACTTTCCCACTAATTTTAGACCTGGGGATTTTCTGTGTATAGCTGCATCTGCTCGTGAGTAACTGAACCAAACGCAAGAAAAACTCATCAATTAGTCTCCGACGCACTGTGAGGTTGGACTAGCCATTTCGTAAGCACAGTTCAATCAACTATTTCATAAACACGGTCTGCAGTTCAAACAACCATTTCGTAAACACAAACTATAGTTTAATTCCAGCTTCTTCAGGTCATTAAGGGTCTTCCGCCTCTTTCATAAACCATAGCGTCATGTAAAAACAAACAAGCAAAAATATTAGTATTTTTGCTAACTGTATCGTTGTCTTAACTTTAGATGGGGTCAAACGCACTATTAAAGATAGTAAAAATCATCTTGTTAATATTACTCGACTTTTAGACTAAAATAAATAAATAAAGATTTACAATAGTTATCCTGAATTTATTCTAATATTTTATTAAGACGAAAACGGTAAAATTAATTACTTTTACAGTTTTATGGGTAAATATTAACAGACGAAAGTCAAACTTGTAAACCTTTAGTGAGGAAGCTGAGATTGGCAGGATGCCAACTGATGACAAAAGAATAATAATTAGGACGGCCATCATCAATCGATGCTGCAACCCACAACATTCCCGCTGTTTAAGGGTTAAAACAAAGCCACATTGGGCCATCTGTTGTGTCGGGGAATCTAACCTCGGATTTTAGCGTGTTAAGTCCTTAAACTTACTGTTGTGTCACCTGGAGACGAAACAAGAAAGAGTTTGGTGCTGAGCTGATAGAGCCAGGTGAGAGTGCGAATGTATGGAGATTGAGATGTCTTGATGCCTGTCAGCTTTTTATAAAGATCACTGTCCCTTGAAGGTTAAATCTGACGGTCGCGGCTTCGAATCCCAGTCGCCCTTTGAACCGTGGGGGCGTTATAATGTTACTGTCAATCCCACAGTTCGTTGGTAAAAGAATAGCCCGAGAGTTGGCGGCGAGTGGTGATGACTAGCTGCCTTCCCTCTAGTCTTACACTGCTAAATTAGGAACGGCTAGCGCAGACAGCCATCGTGTAGCTATCAAACAAAAACAAACACTATAGTTTTATCATTTTCACATTTCGGAAGCTTTGTTGATAAAGGTTTTTGCACAGAAGTTGTAACAGTGATGATTACAATATGTAAATAAAGCTAGAAAGCCTGTTTTTAGAATAAAAAAGAAAAACAAAGTGGATACTTAATTAAAATGCATTAACTCTTAATTACATGAAGAAAACTAATTTAAATAGCTAATTGGATGACAGTTTACTGGAGTTTATCATGCAGTTTGTTGATTATAAATGCTACAAAAATGTTTATTGTAATCAACATAAATTTATTTCTTTGGAACAATGCTGTAATTTTTGGTTGCAGGCTACTATTTTGAAATGATTAATATTTCGATTGTTATACTGCCCTTTGATTTTCAATTAAGTGAAAATTTCGTTCGAGGGCCCTAACAGAAGTGATATTTTAGGGTTAGCCCACTGTTTTAGGGCATAAGTCAAATAAACAAATATACAAAACAAAGACAGCTGTAAAAGTAAATATGGGCAACATAGCAACAACTCAGTAGATGACATTGCATGTAAAGTGATAAAAGCAAGAATTTCTTTTGTTTATGTAACTGCCCAAAGTTGGTAAGGATCCTGGAGGAGAAGGGGGTTTATAATGGTACAGTCAATCTCACTTGTCGTTGGTGAAGATTAACCTAAGAATTGACAGTGGTGGTGTTAACTAACTGTGCCCTCTTTAGTATATCAATTTTAAATTATGGACACTTAGTGCAAATAGTCCTCGAATAGCTTTGCGTGAAATTCAACAAACAGGACAAAGTTATAAGATTAAACCAATTGCACGTGCGGAATATTTTGACCCTCGTGTAATAATTATAATAATATTCTCCAGAAATCAGTTACTATCTACCAGGAGGGTAGAAAGAGGTCAAATGCACCTGACCTTTCCTTTACTATACGGTTGATTATAATTATCTCTAGAAGATCGAATTTAGCGCCACAAGCCGACAGTCTAAAAAATCTCTGTGCCTAAAAGTTATGATAAAAAGCACGTATAGAAAAACGGATGTGTTTCTTTCTTTACTTTTTTCTGTTTGAGATTCAAAATTAGATGCGTGTAAAAATAGAATTTTACTTTACGTGATTTTTATCATAAACTTGGGTTTCTAACGCTTCCCTAGTTTCGGAGTTTAAATCCTATCTTTTGGAATATTGTACTGCATGTATAAATAGTGTTCCAGAACAAGTCGTCCAGTCTCTTTTTTCCACTAAAAAAAAAAAAAAAGTTGCGGCCAATTCTGTAAATTTTTTTCTAAATTAAATCGTCTAAAAGTTAAAGAGGGCGTAGCGTTATAATCTTAGTAAATACGAGACAGATTTGTAATATACTGTTGGCTGTGTCTTCCTATTTGAATTTAGACGTTATGTAGTGTTTGCTGCAGAGAAGGAGAGAGAGAGTTTTTTTTTTTTTTGCATGAGGTAATGATGATATGTGATGTATACAAACTTTCCAAGAATCTAGAATTAACGTGACGTTTCGAATTTCCTTGAGATTTCGGAAACCACGTTACAGTCCTATGAACGAACAACGAGTGAGCTGATGAATTAGTCAGCTGGTGAGTAAGTTGATTAGTGACTTAGCTAGTTAGTTAGTAAGTTTGCTCATTGCTACATATGTATATAAATTTGAGTTTGTGGCATAAATATGAGAGGAGATTTAAGCACAATGTTGAGCTTTATTTGTGAATTAGGCCTATTATTTGGTCATCGTTAGTTGTGTGTCTATACAAGTTATAAAACTTGAACTTAAGTAAATAAATAGCCCTTCCTTCATTACAAGAGATGAAATTTACATTAATTTTCCCGAATAATCAAAATCATTCTGCCCAACAATAGAAATTGTTACAACAATGCAAACAGTATACACTGGCTAGTTGAAAGGTGTATATTTATTTTCACTTGCAACAAAACTATTCAATGGATTATCTGCCGTCTGTAATTCTAAGCTGAAGACTGGAGTGCAGATAGCTAGTTAACAGAACTCGTTGCTAACTCTTGTTTGACCAAATAGGAGGAACTGAACGTCACTCTTATAACGTGAAAACAACTTCAAGTTGTAGAGGGCTATTTATTATTGCTTTTCTCTGTAGCAGGACGCGAAACACAGGCTTTTAAATCCACAATTAAACACTTTAACTAATGTGGGTTCTTTGTTTTCAACTTACACTAACCCAGAATACATTAGTCGATAACCTCACTGAAAGGTTATTCCACCATTTCGAAATTTCGAAAATTCTGTTTAACAGGGTACAGAACATTAATAACTCAAACAATTACTTTTATAGTAACGTGGCAGACGTCATTGCTTAGCGCCGAGGGAGTCGAACCATGAATTTTAGTGTTATTATCAGTAGAGGATATTTATTGTAAGTCTTTATGTCAATTAAGTTGAAACAAACTAATAAATGTTGTTACGCCATAATATTAGATTTACCAAATTATTAATAGTTTAAGCTACTGATAAAATATACCATGTCATAAGCCAAAAATATACCATGTCATAAGCCCTCTCGTTTAATTATAAACGTTATAAGTACTGTGATTTTAATATAAATAATTCCTTATTAGCTTTACAAGAAAGGCTAGGTGTCTAACAGTATAACTAAACCAGACATTGATAATTTTCAATGCCTGTTATCTTAAGAGAAAAACTACATTATGCTGATGTAAGTGTTTACAAAGACAGATGTTTTATTACAGTTCTGAAAATTAATAATTTTACGATTTCAACAATGGATTGTCAAATAACTTTTTTTTCTTGAATGTTGTTTCTTTGCCAACGCTACAGACGTGTATAGCTCTTACCTCTCTCTCCCGGTATCTCAGCGGTAAGTCTGAGGGCTTACAACGCTAAAAATTGGGTTTCCTTACTCGTGGTGAGTACGTCGCAAATAGTCAACTGTGTAGCTTTGCGCCAAGCAGCAAGTGACAATGGAAATGTAATGTATTTTAACAAATATTGCTGTTTGTTTGTCATATAGCGAGACAATTTGCTCAAGAAACTCTTCACGTTAAAACTATTAGTGTAATGGACAATTGCTGTATTAAAATCAGATCTACGATTAACGATAATAATATTGCAAGGTAAAAGATAAATCGATTTTTCTTTAGATTTATTTGAAGGACAACTTAAGCGAACATGGACTAAGTAGCCAGGTCAAAGATCACTTGATTTCTGATATAGCCATCCCTAAGTTTTTGAATTTCTAACTAGAGGAAAGAGAGTCGGTCAGCCACACCTGCTTCCACAAAGGCTTTGTCTGATATTATAGAAATAAGAGAATTGACTGCCACAATTATGACCGACCAACAACTATAATTGTAGAACGTCCACAGAGACATCGCTGTGCGAACCTTGGACCTTCTGATCTGCATAGGAACAATAAACTTGATTATGCCAGTCTTTCTTGCTGATGATGATACCTTACTATATAAAGATGAAAATAAAAAAACTTCCAAGTGTAAATACATTAACCAATATGATCATGGTAGGTTCAAACCACACCAGTTTCCATTAGAATTACAATCACGTGTTGATAAAGAAGCCATATTTCAATTGAACTAGATGCACATCATTATAAATAATTCTAAAGATACAGCTCCAGATTTGGATGATGTAAGGATCTTACAGAAATCACCTGTTGAAGATGAAGTAACTGGCCAACGGGAAGCATCTCTGAGATATGGACTGGTGCTTTTGTTTAATTCTCACTCAAACCCTCGAAGTGTCGTTCTATTCTTGAAAGCCATCAAATAAATATCCTACAAAATATCCTAGGTAAAAATCTCGGAGAAAGATGTGGCTAGAATGAACCTCTGTTACCACCATCATTTAATAGAAGAGAATTCTGGTGCTGCCGAATCCACAGCTGATGCATGGTGGGAAGGTTTGGAAGTAGACCAAAACATTTTGGCAGTGAGTTTTGATTGGATGGTACCTACAATACATTCCAGTTATTTCCATTCTTACCAACAAACTACGTAGACTAGATATCAGTGTAACACGTGTAAGATAGGTCAGAGATGAACAAACTACCAGAAGATGCACCATGACGTATGGAAGCTGATAATCAGACTGGACCATCACCCAAATATCTCTCTTAAGGATCATCACATTTACCAATGTTCTTCAAGACCTACAACATTGATTTCTTTTACCTGGTGTAACATGGCAGTTTGAAACTGTTCTTTTTTGCAAAACAGCCATTGTGTTGAAAGTTTTGTTTGTTTTTTGAAATTCGCGCAAGGCTACTCGAGGGCTATCTGGGCTAGCCGTCCCTAATTTAGCAGCGTAAGACTAGAGGGACGGCAACTAGTCATCACCACCCACCGCCAACTCTTGGGCTACTCTTTGCCAACGAATAATGGGATTGACCGTCACATTATAACGCCCCCACGACTGAAAGGACGAGCATGTTTGGCGCGACGGGTTTTGAAAGTAAATATGCTTTGGTGTTTGTAACAGAAAAGTGAGACTTTGAAAACCCGTAAACCTACTTCAGAATGTTCGAAATTATTTTTAAAGACAAAGTTAGTTTTTTTTTTACTCTCAAACATCACCCAGTTCAGTGTTGTGGCTATTACAGTTAGAGTGATATAGACGCAGATTTATTGCTCGTTATACTGGTAAAATATTCTCTAATATACTTTAAAACACTATTGCTAACAATTTATTTCATGCAACATATCTCAACGTTAACTTTACAGAACATTCTTACACGAAGTTCATACGTTGTACGTTTATGAATCATACAAAGAATCACGCTCACTCCGTCAAACAGATACGTGCTATTCAAATAAGTCGGAAATGCTACCAAAAACACATTGCAGCTTTCTGATATTTTGTTTTTACGTAGAGAAAGTTGTTGGTTTTAACTAGGTTGTACGATTATTAAATGTTTTAAATTTATATTATTTTAAGTCTTTTGGTTGATTGGCTCTTGTTGAGCAAGGCTAAACAAAGAGCTATTTCTACTTTGCCCGCCGCGAGATCGAAACTCGGTTTTACCCTCACAAGCTTGCACGTATACTGCTGAATCACTGAGAGGCTAGTTCACGTCGGCTTTGTTTACTCACACGAGATTTCACGTTAACATGAACAAACATTTCACAGACCTGAAACGTTTGAAGTTTTAACAGAAGATTGAATACCGAACATTGGAATGGTACATTTGCAGAGCCACGTAAACAGCGGAAGTAGCTCGTCAATAGCCCCCTAGTGGGACAACGGTAAGTTTACGAACTTACAATGCTAAAAATCGGTGTCTGATTTCTTGCAATGGACACAGTCCAATGTGATTTTGTTTCTAAACTTCTCTTTCAGAGATTTAAATGTAATTTATATTTTTGTCAAAATATAAAAATATTTAGATGTTTTTAACAAGCTATCATAATTTACCTAGTATATGTTTTAGATTTTTTATGGTAGTTTTTAGATACGAGTAGTATCATAATTATCGTGTTTAACATCCAGGATAACATTAAATGTTGACTGTCGGCACCCTGCAAAACTATTATAAAATCTTCTACACTTCCAGAATCTTGTTCGTCACCGCGTGGTTCATGTTATAAATATTTTCGTTTAGAAAGATACAAAATTGAAACTACACGTTTGAATAAAAGGTTGATTGATCGGTATTTATTTATAATTGAAAATAATTAACTTTGAAATAAAGAGGAACGTTACCACTGTTATAAGCCTTATAATAACTGTAAAATAAAGCAAAATATAACACAGTTATTAAATTGAAGATTGTTAGATTCCTGTCGATAGATGCCACTAGTAGAACTCAGAAGAATGAATATATCAACTTTAAAATATGACATTAAGTGAATATTTACCGTATAAGTGTTATAATACGGGTATTCCTACAAGGATAAATTGCTTACAATCAGCTGCTGAATTTTTCTCAGAGCTATTCGAAATAAATGTGATCGATTACAGTGAAGGCACCTAGTTAACACTACGCACCGCCGATTCTAGGGTTACACTTTACGAACGAAAAGTGGGATTGACTTCACGTTATTCCATCTAAAAGGGCGAACGTGTTCGAATCTGACAATCCACAGATTCTGATTTGAGCGCCTTACTCATGAGGATAAAGCATCAGTTACAAAGCGTTTCAAACAGTAGCAGTTGAAACTGTTCTTAAGGGACCAGGTGGTTAAGACACTGGACTAGTTATCCAAGGGTCGCGGCTTCGAATCCCCGTCACACCAAACATGCTCGCCTTTTTCAACCGTGGGGGCGTTATAATGTAACGGTCAATTCCACTATTCGTTGGTAAAAGAGTAGCCCAAGAGTTGGCGATGGGTGGTGATGACTAGCTGCCTTCCCTTTAGTCTTACACTGCTAAATTAGGGACTGCTAGCATAAATAGTTCTCGTGTAGCTTTGTGCGAAATTCGAAACAAACCAAACAAATCGTCTTTGAGAATTTCGCGTAGCCCGGGCGTGGCCCATAAGTTGGGGTCCATTATTAGCATCCAGTTACCGCAGAATTAAAAATGCGCTCCGCACTCTGAGGCTGTAGATGTGTTATAAGGATGATTGGCCAATCCCAGTACAGGGTTAGACAAAAGTAACCTAACAGATGGCGGTTTGTGTTATTAACTATCCGCGTTCCCTGTAATTTAGTTTATTGTGTAGCTTTATATGAAATTCCTGGTTACTTGCTTTCAGATATTTGTGTGTAATATGTTGATTTGTGCTGTTGTTTTTGTGTTTCACAGCATCGCATTAAGGAATGTATCTATAGAAATGCAATAACAGACTAAATTTGATGATTTAAGATAAATATTAGAATTCCTCTCTCTCTATATATATATACATATACACATTTCCTAAGAACTTGATTATTGAAAGGCCCGACGTTTATGTTAATTTCAATGTTTTCATTTCGTTGGGGCCCGGCATGGCCAAGTGTGTTAAGGCGTTCGACTCGTAATCCGAGGGTTGCGGGCTCGAATCCCTGTTGCAATAAACATGCTCGCCCTTTCAGCCGTGGGGGCGTTATAATGTTACGAGCAATTCCATTATTCGTTGGTAAAAGAGTAACCCAGGAGTTGGTGGTTGGTGGTGATAACTAGCTGTCTTCCCTCTAGTTTTACACTGTTAAATTAGGGACGGCTAGCGCAGATAGTCCACGTGTAGCTTTGCGCGAAATTTAAACCACTTCTTTGTTACGCTGAACTTTATGTATCTTTGTACGGTTTCGTCGTCATGTACTGAAAATTGTATGAAGTAATAGAAGCATCATGAAGGACAAATTAATATTTATGTTAATTGAACAAATATGATTATTTTGATTTAGCAGATGCACTGGAAAACTATTTGTAACATTTTAGAAGATGTGATTGGTTATATTACTTAAAATGCAATGTACGACATTTTACATATGTATCACCCAATAAACAGTAAAATTAATATGTAAAAATATGGTTAGGCATGGCCAGGTGGCTAGGACACATGACTTCCCTTCACACCAAAGATATTCGCTCTTTCAGCCGTGGGAGCGTTAAAATTCTTCGGTAAATTCCATTATTCGTTGGTAAAAGAGCAGCCCAAGAGTTGGCGATGGGTGGTGATGACTAGCTAGCTGCTTTTCCTCTAGTCTTACACTGTTAAATTAGTGACGGCTAGCGCAGATAGCCCTCGTGTGGCTTTGCGTGAAATTCAACAAACAAACAAACGTTATACGTGACTAGTTTTTATTGCATACTTTACACTATAATTCAGTTCACGTCAGATAAAACTAAAAGCTTCCAGAACATTCTCAAACAATATAATGCCAATGAATGACTGCGAATCTCAGATCAGTTTATGATAAACTGTTTATATGTATATCAGGTGTTAATTAATAGGCTCCAAATCTTTCGTTGAAGTTACTTTGAGAATTCATTAAAACAAATATATATTTTTAAATGTTTGTTTTGTTACAATATGTGACAAAAATTAATGCATCTAAACAATTTTGAAATAACAACAAACAAACAAGTAAAAATATAAAAGATGTTTTATTCTGAACTAGTTCTGTGTATAAAAGGAAGACATGCACTTGGATATTTGTATATTTAAAGGAGTAATTTTTTGGTTTTTGATCACCTCTTCAGTGGCTCAGCGGTAAGACTGAAGGATTATAGCACTAAAAACCGGATTTTGATACCTGTGCTGAGCATAAAACCAATAGCCTCTTGTGCAGCTTTAGGCTTAACAAACAGACCTTTGCATTATTTTATTATCAGATTTTTCTTTGGTAAGATAATTTGAACTATTCCTTACGATAGAAATGTTCTGACGTTTACTGGAGACAGAAGTGTATTCACTGATGTTTAAAGCGAAGCTTCTACGATTCGACATAAACATATTCAGTGGGCAATTTTATTAAGATAAAATATATTTTTATTTGTGTTGTGCTTAGCAGTAGAATGTTTAGAAATTATAAGCGTTCCACAGTTAAAAACAAATGAAACACTGGCCATTATATAACTTTTTTTGCCAGGCCGGCTTTATTACCCGACCCACTGAAGACTGAATAATGTTCTACTAAATTGGAAACTTAGTAGTCAGTGCTTATTTCAGAAGTTGAAAAGCATTTTTTATATTTTCTTAACTAGAAATTAAACTTCTGCCTTTGTTGTATATTTTTGTTTCGTTTCAACTACAAAATAATTTATTCATGGGATTTATGAGATTAGTCTTATTGGTGTATGACAAACACTGATTCCAATTAATACTGTATATTAATGATATATGAAGCATTCAACCGTCACATACTTGAAGTGATAGGTAAACGAAATGAGTATTCGTTTTAGTATATATGAAGAAATGCTGTTAAAATCGACAAATATCGCACTTATAGATTTCTCTGCAATCAGAATATTAAAATAGGCGCAGGAAAACTGCTGTGTTCACATACTAGATGGATTATGAAAAACATGCAGGGACATATGGTGTGCTTTGAACGTTACAAATTAACGACGATGGGTGCTGCAATGGAAAGTACATTGCAGATCTGTTGCAAAAATGCGAAATTGCCCGATAGAAGATGAATGTTTGGTGTTTTAAGCTTTCAAACAATCGATTATCCGATAATGAGATGCGTTTTAAACAAAAGCACGAAAATATCTAGAATCTGTTTACTTATGTGTGGATAAAACTAATTGAAAGTACGACGTATTTCTGCATGTGTGGATAAAAGTAATAGAAAATACGATGCATTTTTTACGCTTGAATAAATCTAATCAAGAATGTCATGTATTTCTGACTGTAAAACCCACATATATTTACTCTTACATTTGTTTCTCATTATATTAGTTCGACTAACTGTTCATGGTTTTATTTAATTTTTAAGACGTACTTCTACTTTCAAAACAAAGAAATTAGTTCATGAACTAATCAAAACACATGCACACGCACGCACACGTAAACAACAGTAATTTAATTTATGTTCATGAATGATTTCAGAAACTTTTCACTCTCAACAAACTAATGTAAACTGTTTTGTTTATCTTTACTTTATGACTTTATGTTCCAACTAACTTTATAAGGGTAAAAAATTATTGTTCTGAATGTATTATAATTCTTGAGTGATGAAGTATTAGGCCTTTATTTATTTACTTTTTTAAATACAAAATGAAAAGCATAACACAGTGATTTTCAACCAGAGGTGCGAGATAGTGTTCCAGGGGATGCGAGGTAACATTTCATATTTTTTTGTTTATATTAAGGGTACTGTCATATATATTCAAAAAATTACTGTGAGGTGGTGCGAGAACGTATTAAATGTTTTTAGGGGTGCGAGGCATAGAAAAGATTGGGAACCACTGGCATAACACTTTAAATAGTTATTAAAAACAGGGACTTGCGTTGGTTTGGTTTGTTTTGAATTTCGCGCAAAACTACTCGAGGGTTATCTGCGCTAGCCGTCCCTAATTTAGCAGCGTAAGACTAGAGGGAAGGCAGCTAGTCATTATCATTCACCGCTAACTCTTGGACTACTCTTTTACCAACGAATAGTTGGACTGACTGTCACATTATAATGTCCCCACGGCGGAAAGAGCAAGCATGTTTGGTGTGACGGGGATTCGAACCCACGACACTCACATTACGAGCTGAACGCCTTAACCCACCTGGGTATGTTGGGCCTGGGACAAATTTATAGAAAAAATATTTATAGGAAATGTAGGCTTACACCTCAAGCATTTTATGATAGAAATTTAACCGATCAGAAGAAATCCGGTTTTTGTTTCCAACTCGTTCTTTTGCATGAAGAAAATATCTGGTGGTTACTTTGATTTAGATTGGTGTATCATCCCTGCAGAACTCTATTAATGACTGTAATATTCACCAAATTGTCATCAGTGTTAAAAAAAATGTAATTTAACCTAAAGCTCCAGAATATAAATAAGTCAACGCTTCACAGAAAGTTTTTATGAGGTTTTTCATCACAGTTTGGATGAGAACAAAACTCAATTCGTTTTTCCCTCAGTTAATGGAGATAATAAATTCCCTTCTTATTTACAGAACAGTATTTCTCAGTAAAGTATTGACTACGTGAATGTTACATTTATATATATTAAAAGAAAAATATTTTGTGTAATGTTATAGTTTGTTTTTCATTTTAGAATTCCATTTTCTATCCTTCGTTTCTATGGACTCGCTATATGTTCTAGTAATTACACAGAATTCAGGAAAAAATCTAAATTTTTTACGGAAACCGATAAATACATGAGAATCTTTGAATTACATTCAGGTAAATACATACTTTTTAATCATTGTTATTTTTTACCATTATAGCAGATAGATGAGTTTTAAGTACCGTGAAAGCAACTTAGAAATTTCCTTTTTAAAATTCAGTAAAAATAAAATAGTTCTATTATCATAGGTACAACAATGAATTTAGAATTATTTGTTACCGAAATATTGAAACAGACTTATAAGTGTTTGATCATGCTTACAAATGTGGGCCAAGAAATAGATTATATATTTCCATTTAAGACAAAGCTATACATTAGGCTGTCTGTGCTATGTTCATCACGGGTATCGAAGTCCGGTTTTCAGAGTTGTAAGTCTCTAAAATTACCGCTGTGATATTGGGGGACAAAGCTGCTAGGGTTATTTGTCGCTGACCCTAATACTGACTTATTGTTCGTTTTGTATATCATAATTTTCACGCTCGTCTAACAATACTTTATCCAGCGGATCGTATCACTTAAAGTCTTATTAACAGAAATATAATGATAATACCAAACCAACATGAGCATAGAAACGAAAATATAGAAATCATGATTATCAGTTAGAAGATATTTAGGTTACAATGGCTATCAAATACAGTACGTAGGTTACTATGGTTATCAGTTCAAGGGAAAAGAACACTGTCGCAATATTGCTTGTAGGACAAATTACGTATTTTAACCCTATTTATAGGTAGGAAAATTGCCTCATCGTTGGTGATGTAACGTGTCACCCGCTGGTACAGCAGTAATTTTACGGATTTACAACGCTAAAATCAGGGGTTCGATTCCCCTCGATGGACACAATAGATAGTCCTATGTGGCTTTGTTATAAGAAAACACACACGCGCAGAATAAAAACAGTATTTTAACAAGCGTAGATTTGTTTTACATCAAAGACGACACGCCAGCCCTGTTTATGGCTAAAAATCAGTCTCTCGGTCGTTTGAGCACCATCTTAATTCTGCTCAGAGATACCTAACTCTTTTTTAAAACAGGTAACAATTCCCTCTTGATTAGAATAATCTTGGAAAGTTTGAAAACAAGATAGGTCGTTCGTATTTTAATTTGATTCCCGCGTCTTATTTACTCTTAAGAGAAAATCGACAACCTGTTTACAGCTTCAAATCAGTATCGAAGATCTCAGAAGTGAGCTTTGCGTGTCTGCTGCACTCTTCAGCTATAGCTAATTCGAAATAAATAACGGAGAAATGTAATATTGTGCACACGGTTTTGTAATAAGAATTTTTTTGATCTATCCAAAAGTGAGGCAGTCAACGGAAATTAAAATTTTGTTCTCATTTCCTTAGTAATGGAAAATAGAATAGAATAGAATATATGCTAGTAAATACATACAGAGAAGCTGAACCTAAAAATATACCTTGTTTTTTTATTTCAAGTGTATTAAGAATCAATAGACATTCAAGTAAAGAATTAGTGAAGACTCGCCTGTGATTTTGTTTTATACTTGAAGGCACTGTATGATCAGGTGGTTAAGGCACTCGACTCGTAATCTGAGGGTTGCGGGTTCGAATCCCCCTCCCACCAAAAATGCTTCGCCTTTCAGGCGTGGGGGCGTTATAATGTGACAGTCAATCCCACTATTCGTTGGTAAAAGAATAGCCCAAGGGTTGGCGGTAGGTGGTAATGGCTTCTCTCTAGTTGCCTTCTCTCTTGTCTTATATTGGTAAATTAAGGTTTGCCTTCGAATTTTGCCCAAAGCTACGCGAGGGCTATCTGCACAAACCATTTCTAATTTAGCAGTGTAAAACTAGATGGAAGGCAGCTAGTCGTCATCACCCACCGCCAACTCTTGGGCTACTCTTGCACCAACAAATAGTGGGATTGACCGTAACATTATAAAGTCTCCACGGCTGAAAGGGCGAGCATGTTTGGTGTGACGGGGATTCGAACCCGCGACCCTCGGATTACGAGTCGAACGCCTTAACACGCTTGGCCATGCCGGGCCAAATGTACTTGACTTTTTGTATGAGCGCTTGCATGTTTTCTTATAGCAAGGCCATATCAGGCTATCTGTTATACCTATCGAAAGGAACCGAACTCTTGAATCTAGCGTTTTAAATTCGAAGACTTTCACCGGGGTCGACTTTTTGAGATAGCTCTTTCATCGTGACTTATACAATGATGCAACATTGTTGTTTGCTGTTTAAATCAGTATCTGCCATCTTAAAATCACTAAAAAATAAAAAAAACTTTGGAACAAGATGTGTTTCCGTATGCTTTGTGTTTAAGTCAAAGCTACATAATGGCTATCTGCTCTCTGTTTCATCACCGTTGTTGGTTTTCTGGCTATCTGCGCTCTGTTTCACCAACAGTTGTTGGTTTTGCTCGTTATTAATAATTTTGTGTTGATAGATAGTAAATGTACTCTAAAATATGTTTTATTCAATCATTGAACATCGATCAAAGCGCACGCACTTAGGGCACTCATTTGTAAGCTAGAGGGCTTTTAACGATGGATTTTCGGGGCTCGATTCTCCGCAACTAGGCCTATCGAAGACTCCAGTACCAGAGTTTAAAGTGTATATTAGATATACAGTTAAACAACATACGGCAAAATGTATGTACCTTTTATTTCGTTGAGTTTTGTGTTCATTACGAGTTTAAATAGAAAGAGGAAAAATTCACTTTGATATAAAGAACAATTTCAATTTGGTAGACTTTCGCTTTAAATTTAAAAGACACAAATATTCAACCAGTTAAATGAGCCAATTGCAATCTTCCACAAAGCGGAGTTTGTAATTAGTATTTAATGAGGCCATTAGTGATTTAATCAAAAAAGAATGGAAACATGATTTAACATTGTCCTCTATACATTGTTTGCTTTCTTAAATGGTACATTCAGCTGGGATATTATAATAAAGAAAAACCTTGAAGGAACGTAAAAGCAAATTTATAATACTGTTCTAATTATTCAATTAAATGATGCAAATAATACAAAGTAGTATGTCATAGGTGTCGCTCCAAACGCTGTACTATATAAAATAGTACTCATTTCTTATTGGTTTGATTGGCGACGACAACTTTTACGTGCCTTGAATTTCCCGTTGTCTATGCGAATAGAAGTTTAATATTCCTTATCTAAACTCGTTGAATTTGGCTATGAAATACGTTACTGAAAAATTTAAATAAATTTAATATTATTTTTTCGTGATTTTTACTTTTTAAATGTAGAAGAGATTATCTAATTTTCGATTCATTTTTTTAACAGACCTTATTTTTGAAAATTAGCTGTTGTACTTTTTAGTTAAGTTAGGTATTTATTCTATTTCAAACTGTCTTCAAGAGTCACTGTGAAGGTAGCTAATTGTGTGTAGATTTCAATGAAAACGTTTTACAGGTACAAAATTTGAGAGTTTTTATTTCCAATGTCTTGCTGAAGAAAAAGACAACCAAACTCAGATTCTGATGTAAATCTCGTCACTTTAAGTTACTTGTTGATACATGTATGAATACATGCGCGTTTGGTATTTTAGCGTAATGGGCTAACTTCACTCTGTTCGCCAGATTGAATCGAACCCTGAATGAAGCGTTGTAACTTTTTAACCTTACCCCGGCCCCCCGAGACCTCCTAGTGACTGAGCAATAAATTCATTTTCGACGATATAATTCAAGTTTCGATACACGTTGTGGGCAGAGCACAGATAGCCCATCGAAGCTTTGCGCTTAACAATAACAAAATCAAACCCATCCGGAGACATTTTGAGCATACTAATTGAGTGTGTGTTTGTGGATATAAGCGTTAATGTATGATATATGTACTTGAGCACGCACATCTATTAATACTCATGTATCTCAGTGTACCGTTGCGTGTAGTAACAATTATGTCTTGAACTTGCTGTGGAAGTATTATTTAAATCAGAATGATTTTATTTAGTTGTACACATGAAACGAATTATTCGAGTGTCAAAGTTTTGTTTTTTCAAACTCTGTCACTTCTAGCGACATATCGTAAAATATCTGTAATTAGCAGGATGCTCATTATAATATGTCAGAAGCTACAATATTACAAAAATATACATTGTATTTAAGAATCCAAACAAATCACGCTTGTGAACGAAATTAAACAAAATTTAAGTTTTAAAAATATTAGAAAGGTTCTGAAGGTTCTTAAAAGAGTTGTAAAATAATTAGTATTCAATCAGGAGTTGTGAAAGGCTGAATATAAAAGGTAAACTTATTGATACGACAATAACTAATGGTTAAGAAGTGGTTCATGCTTATGTTATAGTTTGAGCGTTTAAACGATCATTAACCAAGTTATATTATCTATCAATGTCACATCGTATTTATTAATAATTACGAATTTACAAAAAACACAGAAAGTCACATGTGGAATTACCTATAAATGTCAGAACTTATTCATTGATAATGAAGGTATTACAAAAACACAGGAAGTCACACGTGGAACTGACATATGGTACTGATTGATAATTAAGGCATTACAAAAACACAGGAAGCCACACGTGGAACTGTCAGATGGTACTTATTGATAATTAAGATATTACAAAAACACAGGAATTGACACGTGGAATTACCTCTTAATGTTAGAACTTTCTAACTGATAATTAAGACTTTACAAAAACACAGAAAGACACATGTGGAAAGCGAAAGTTTGAAGATAATATATTATAGCCTCTAGCGATGCAAGGAATGAGCTGAACATGGATAAATGCAATAAAGTTTGAGTAAAACTTTGGCAAAAGTTAATTCGTGTACATAATCGATTTATACGTGAACAAATTCATTATGTGTCGGTAAACGTTCGCAAAACTACACACACACACACCGACATATAACCATTCTCGTGCAAACAGCATATATATGCACGAGCATCGTATATGCATGTTCATACCGCACAACATACTTCCCGATGACTCGTGAATGTAACCATGGTAATTTGAGCCTCGCTTCTACTGGCTACGTCTCAATAACAGCGTCTCACGTTACTGTACAACAATCCGCGAGCTGATAAATTCGACCCTTTCGGCATCACGTAACACATAATTACAAACTAAAACTTTTCAAGTGCAATTCATCTAACCTAGATCAATATTCGCGCTGCCCACTAACCGTAAATTAACAAATATTCTAACAAACCCAATATTAAAACACATTCATGTGCACCAAAAGCTGGTGAAGTACAAGGAAATGATGACTTCTCCACTCCAGCTCATCTGTTACATTGACCAGTGTTACACTGTTCAAGGATGATTCTATTTCATACACACGTGTGCTGCTACACCGTATTTTTGTTCAAGTGTTCTCCACAAGATTCCAACAGAGCTGCTTGTAAAAAGAAAGATTGCAAAGTCTTCTCGGCCCACAGATTCGTTTTATTAGGTTGATCGAATAATAATGACGGGTTTTTTTTTATTAACGTTTGAGTCATTTATAGGGATAAGAAAACAGTCTTTTTTACGACTTTATATATTCCAAACTAAACTTTCTTCTATTTACTAGTGCTTTTATTCTTTTCACAAACTTTATTTTTACAAGATTTCAGATCCTTACAAATAATGATGAAAAAAGTTGCGCAACATTTTTTTTGCATGAATTCAAACTTGGTCATAATATATCACAAACAGCTTACAATATCAACCAAGCATGGGGCGTAGGAACCACCTCTGAACGTGTAGTACAGCGTTGGTTCAAACATTTTTGTAATAGCGATGTGAGTGAAGAAAAGGGCAGAGGGCGTCCTTCTGCTGTTGAAAACGACCAATTGGTACCATTAGTGTAAAAAAACCCGCACCAAACTATTCGAGAAATGGCACAAGAATTGGTTGTTGGCATTTTCACAATTTCGGACCATCTCGAGCAAATTGAAAAAGTGAGAAAACTCTAAAAGTGGGTTCTACACTATCTTAGTGACAATAAGAAATATCGTCGGTTTGAACTGTGCTTTATGCTAATTTTGCGCAACAGAAATGACCAATTTCTTGATCGATTTGTCACCTGCGACGAAAAGTGAATCCTTTACGTCAACAGAAAACGATCTGTGCAATGGCTCAACCGTGACAAAACACTTTCCAAAGTTTCATCAAGAGAAGATTATGGTCACTGTATGGTGGTCTGCAGCTGGTATTATACATAACATCTTGGTCAATCAGGGCCAGAATATCACTGTGGAGGTTTACTGTCAAGACTTGGAAGTAATGCGAAGAAAGTTGCGCAAAAATGCCAACATTAGCCAGTAAAAGGGGACCAATTTTGTTTCATAATGATGCTCAGCCACACATTTCTCAAGTGATACTCCAGAAGCTCAACGAATTGGGCAACGAAACATTGCCTTATTCTCCTTACTCCCCAGGCCTGTCGTCTACCTACTAGTACTTCTTTAAAGCACTTGGAAAACTTTGTACAACTATTGACAGGACAAAAGATTGAACAACAGAGTGGCAGTAGAGAATAACAAAAAGGATTTTTGAGTTCTAGGACTTCAAAGTTTTATTGCTATGGCAAAAATAATCTTGTTTCTCGTTGGCAAAAGTGTGTAGATTCATTAGTTTCCTATTTTAATTAATAAAGTTCCTTTTGTTTTTTTCATTTCTTAGTACAGTTAAAATTTAAAATCCGTCATTATTTTGCGAACAACCTTCTAATTTCTGGCACTCGTTTCTCTTAATGCTAATAAGACCAGTTGTTTTAGCTGTACAATGCTCAAATGGCTAGCTATCACGCAATATATTGCGTACATCAGTAGCATACTGAAGGTTTTCATACAAAGACTTATCAACGTAATGTACCCCCGGAATAATTTTATTTAAAAAAATACGGAGTACAGATTTACTCATCCTATTTGTAGATGAAAAAGAAAAGGAATAAAGGTACCAAAATCGAGAGAAGGAAAGCATGCAACCTGTACATTGTTAACGTTGAACCTTTGCGCATGCACTAGCTGTCATGCTATTTAACATAGCATGACTTGCGCGGTTTTACTAACAGATGGCGGCGACATACGTCACTTCAGAACACAGGTTACTGCTGGAAGTATAAGCTCAGGCATACAGAATTCGGGTTGTGTGACATGATAAGAATAGACATTGAGAACTCTCGCAGCACAAGATTAAATACTGTCACAGTACAAAGAAACACACAAAAAACAAACAGCAAAACAATAGTAACAATAGTAATAAACAGCAGATAGCTAGATGTGGCTTTGCTATAAGACAAATACACAAACATACACAATAGTAATAAACATAAAATACACATCACAGTGTATAATATTATTGCTACATTTTTGTCCTCCTGGTTCAGTGGCGATTCTGAAAGCTTATAACCCAAAAAATCGGGTTTCGATAAATGTGGTGGGCAAAGCAAAGATAACCCACTGAGTAGCTTTGGGCTGAATGACAAACAAATGAATAAAATTCTATTAATGCTTTCTTGTGTGACAGCCAGATAAGTATTGTCTTTGTTTTCTTAAGACCCACAATGGTCTTATCATCCGGTTCTTAGTCTAATCAGTGCACACGAGGCCCTTCAGTGACAAATAACTTTAACTTATCATCATGTTTATTGCGTTAATGTATGCCGCATGATTAGCACAGTTTGAAGGATTGAACTAATGGAGAATGAGATAAAAATCAGTGCAGCCGGACGTTTGTAGGAGAGGTACGCAACAAACAGTTGTACCTGGTCCTCATGCTCGAATGTTTGTTCTTTCACTGATTTGTTTTGGCTTCAATGGATATCATCTAAATTCATTAACAAATTATTACATGTATCACTCCAGTTATTTAAGTGTACGTACTTCCTTTGAGAACCGTACAATACTGGGAACAATGTCTCCCAACCAACCAGCTAACTGTTGCAATGTTGTATTACAGTACGTTCTGTTGGAATCAACAACTTGTACACGTATAAGGTTGATCGTCTGTATTGCTAGTTCTGCTATAACCACCAACACCTTAGCACAACTTGTAAAACAACTGCTTATGGAAATCAGTTCCTTGCTGAATATAAAACTCTGTGGGTGCTTCAAATCATGTTATCCGAAGATTAACTGAAACGTTAACAACAGTCTGAGATAAGGTATGAAACTTGAATAAACTTCGGTCCTGTTGGTGAAGTAATAGAATATCAAATTACCTGGGGGCCTGGCATGGCCTAGCGCGTTAAGGCGTGAGCTTCGTAATCTGAGGGTCGCGGTTTCGCGCCCGAGTCGCGCCAAACATGCTCGCCCTCCCAGCCGTGGGGGCGTTATAATGTGACGGTCAATCCCACTATTCGTTGGTAAAAGAGTAGCCCAAGAGTTGGCGGTGGGTGGTGATGACTAGCTGCCTTCCCTCTAGTCTTACACTGCTAAATTAGGGACGGCTAGCACAGATAGCCCTCGAGTAGCTTTGTGCGAAATTCCAAAAAAACCAAACCAAATCAATTACCTGATAGAAACTCAGTAATATTTAGTCGATCTTCTGCAGCAGAAAACCGACAAACTCTTAGCCAGAATAATTAAAACACTCGAACAATTGGACACTTTGTTGCGAAACTGTCAAAAGTTTCCAAATAGACACTACGTATATAATCAGGTCCTCCTCAGAAGTGTAAAACAGAAAGAGTGAAAAATCATATATTCCAAAGCAATTACTCACGAACTAGTTAATTAAGCTACTAAACATAAAGAGTTGTGTGTGTGTTTCATATAGCAAAGCCACATTGGGCTATCTGCTAAGTTCACCGAGGGGAATCGAACCCCCTGATTTTAGCGTCGTAACTCCGAAGACTTACCACTGTACCAGCGGGTAATTACATAAAGAGGACTCTGCCATCTGCATACTTTCTGATTTCCCAACACTTCATCCTTGTTCAAGATATAATCACTGTCCTTAGTGTGTTTCCTTTCATATATATATATATATATAGATTATTAGATATCTCTGGCTGCTATATCATATAGTTGAGCCAAAATAACAGTTTTCCCCACTGGATGATATGACTTACGTGATCTTTAAGTTTAGTAGATTAACTAGTAGCATTTTGTCATGTGATTAATATGTGTTTTTTTGGTGTATCTGGTTTGCACTTATTTTATTTTACATTCCTGATTGTACACCAAAGCATGTATTTATATACACAGCTACAGTTTTTTCCTGATGTGGCCATCTTTACTTTCGTGTAGATCACATGTTTATGCACATGAATGTGGCCAAAATAACTTTTTCTTCTCATTCTCATAAGTGAAAGAAGCCTACTGTAGTCCTACGTTCTTACACCATGTTAAATGTGACAGGTAAATTCGCTATTCAGTTCAAACAACTGCAAAAACAAAACAAAAGCCCTTGAGGTGTATGCTGGCTGGCTGCCTTCGTACTGGGCGGTAGTCCAAAATTTGTGTTGATTATATCTGAATCCTAAAGGAACTCTAACCTGGCCATTGAACCCACTCACGAATAAGGTACCGACCGTTAACGTTGAAAATTAAAGTTCTAATTCCCCCAAAACGCTCACCAGAGACACATTAAGCATTACGAGGTTTATTCAGACAAGTTTAGATATGGTAATGTTCCTAAACCATAGTATACTGTAAACTTAATTCGATTTACTAGCAAATTAGCATAACCTTTCCTTCTTTTTCTTAACTTGCCTGTCAGCAATACGAGATTTACGACTTAAATAAAATACGCCTCTCTGTGTGTGACGTATAATTATTGTTGGTCGATCGTAATATCAGAAGAATGGTACTTTTGATGAAAAAAAGCATTAGATGAGAAAATGGACATCCCATGTTCATCTCGGTATCGACATTCCATTCTCAATGAAAATGTTTTTAGATATAGCTTGTTTTTTTTAATTTCGTGCAAAGCTACACGAGGGCTATCTGCGCCAGCCGTCCCTAATTTAGTAGTGTAAGACTAGAGGGAATGCAGCTAATCATCACCCCCCACCAACTTTTGGGCTACTCGTTTTACCAACGAATAGTGGGATTAACCATAACATTATAACGTTCCCACGGCTGAAAGGGCGATCATGTTTGGTGCGACTGGGATTCGAACCCACGACCCTCGGATTACGAGTCGAACGCCTTAACACGCTTGGCTATGCTGGGCCGTTTAGACATAGCACATGAAGTTTGGAAAAGCTAACGAACGGTTGTTAGAAAGAATATTAGAGATATAAGTAAATACTGTCAAGAGACACTTTCGAAACTTTCATAAATAAAACTTATTATTCTCAAATCAAAAACAACGTATTACAGCTTTAATTGAAATGTTATTTACTTCACTTAAAGTAATAAATGTATTTCTAACGTGTTATTATTATTACCGTGAAAAGTGTTGATTTTTGGTTTTGTTTCACATGTTTGTTATGTGTTTAAGATTGGAGACTGTTTAGAAATTAAACACAAGAATCTGAGTCTTAACCGTTGACGTCTTAGACTTTGCTTTCTGATGCTCAAACACTAAATTGTATGCACAACTGCACGCTTCAAACAAGATATATTTAACCAAAATGTTTTCAAATAATGATCCACTATTTACTTAAAGGGTCCAACTGTAGAAACAGTATATTTGTATTCGTACTTGCGATTGAGATTTGTGTTTATGAATAAATTAGATTCTTAAAAAGAGTTAACTTTCTATACAACTTGAAGATGCCAACATTCGCGGGCGAATCAGTAGCTTGTTAACGTCACGCGATCTCAATATGACCAAATCTGACACCAGAAAAGTAAAAAAACAAACACACTATTTATATCTCTACTTGGAACATGCAAGAATCTTTGTTTCAAATTATATGTATTTTGGTTGTTATAAACATGAATTCCATTCCCCTCGGTGGACTCAACAGATCGCCTAATGTGGTGTTGCTATAAGAAAACACACAAACACGCACACATAAACATGAATAGCTCACGGAAATCTCTCTTTGAGCAGAAGACGAATTTGTGTTGAGACCAGTAAAAATGTATCTTTGTATCAAGTCCCACATAAATACGCCAAAATACAGTAAAATAATTGTTTAAAAAAACAAACAATGCTATACCATTTTGTGGCTCCAAACATTCTGTAGTTTCCCGCTGGTGTAGCGGCAAGGCTACGTATTTACAACGCTAAAATCGGGGGTTCGATTCCCATCGGTGAACTCAGCACATAGCCCTAAGTGCCTTTGCTATAAGGGAAACACATACAAATACCCTATAATTACTAGAAATAGAAAAGGCTAATATTTTGGTTTGTAAATGTGTGGGATCTATAGAAATGCATCTTTGTACCAAATGCTATGCAAACTGGTAAAAATATGGCCAACTAATTGGACAAACCTCTCAAATTATAAATTTCATGAATGAGCCCCGATTCCCTTGAAATGGGTAAATCCAATGTTCTTGTATGTAAGTTTGTATTCGCCACAGTTTTTACCTTCGTTGTTGTAAATATGACGGAACAATACCTCAAAATATAATTATTGCGGTTTTTGAAATTTGACTTCATAACATCCTTTAAAAGGTGCAAAGAAGAAAGATTTCTAAGCGTAGTGGATCAAGGTATAACCCTAATAAGCTTTAAGTCAATACATCGAGAAATGAAGGTTTAGTTTGGTTTGTTTTGAATTTCGAGCAAAGCTACACGAGGACTACCTACGCTAGCAGTCCCTATTTAGCAGTGTAAGACTAGATGCAAAGCAGCTAGTCATCACCACCCACCGCCAACTCTTGGGCTACGTTTTTACCAACGAATAGTGGGATTGACCGCACTTTATAACGCCCATACGACTGAAAGGACGAGCATATTTGGTGTGATGGGGATTGAAATCCGCGACCCTATAACTGCGAGTCGATCCCTTGAAACACCTGGCCATGCCGTGCCTGGCTTGTTGTTTTTAATGACCATAAGTACGGTTTTGGAGTGATTGTCGAATTGTTTTCGATGACCATAAGTACGGTTTTGGAGTGATTGTCGAATTGTTTTCGATGACCATAAGTACGGTTTTGGGGTAATTATCGAACCGCATTGTCCAACCTGACAAAAGGTGGCAGTGGATCGTGTTGACTAGTTGTTTGGAATAGAGAAGAGAAAACAATAGCAAAATAGTATGTCTCTCAAACATGGTTGGTAATATTCTCTATAATGTTTAACAGAATCAGATTAATCGTTTCAGTATTTAATTTCAAAAGTAAAGTTAAATGTGAAGGGAAAAAATCAAAGATAGAAAGTCATTTTTTTTCTGTAAAGCAGTTCGATATTTTCTAATATAATACTAGAGAAAAAACAAAAATGCATTGCAGAGAGACTTAAGATTCGTAAAAACAAACTTTAACGACTTCTTGACAGAAAAATAACAAAATAAAGAAAAACTAGCTTTCGTCAAAATAAACTTGAATATATTGCAGTAATTCAATAAAACTATTAAAAAAAACACATTAAAGATGTTTCTATATTTAAAATAAATGTTTTGTTTCAGTACAATCATTTTTCTTCGTATCTTCTATTTGATTGTTCGTTTTTGAATTTCGCGCAAAGCTACACGAGGGCTATCTGCGCTAGCCGTCCCTAATATAGCAGTGTAAGACTAGAGGGAAAACAGCTGGTCATCACCATCAACCGCCAACTGTTGGGCTACTCTTTTACCAACGAATAGTGGAATTTACCGTAACATTATACGCCCCCACGGCTGAAAAGGCGAGCATGTTTGGCGCGACGGGGATCCGAACCCGCGACCCTCATATTACGAGTCGAAAGCCTTAACCCACCTGGCGATGCCGGGCCTTTTTATTTGATTATAAACATTATATACTTTTCAGATTTTACAAAAGCCCGATATATGCCACAGAAAAATTAACAACATATTATTTGAACTTTTGATGATAAAAGTTTTTATACTCCAAAATATATACGTAATATACCATAAAAACTATAATAAATCACGTATTTAATATTTTTTCAGAAATAATCAGTCTTCAATTCTTTCTGAACTTTTTCGATATGATAATTCTAGGTGACCTAGAGGTGAATTATTTAGAGCAGTAGAATATTGTTTTAAGGTTAACAAACTCGATTCTCTGGTGGAGTACTTCTTGTGGTACCCTCTGTATTTAAATTCTTCTTGAAGTGTTTGATAAAGTTATAATGTGTTAGTGAGTTGGCCGAAACAGTAATCTACGTTAACATGATAAATTACTAAGTCTATTTTTAACTGCATATGTTTGTGAACGCAAACACCACTATAACTGGCTAATCTGAGTTTTCCTTTGCAATATGTAGGTTGAAGTGTTGTTTAACTAGCTTAGTATTTAAACACTATACTGTTTGAACACAACACTGTTTAAACATTAAACTATTTACATATATAAACACAACACTGTTTAAACATTAAGCTATTTAAATCTATAAACACAACACTGTTTAAACATTAAGCTGTTTAAATATATAAACACAACACTGTTTAAACATTAAGCTATTTAAATATATAAACACAACACTGTTTAAACATTAAGCTGTTTAAATATATAAACACAACACTGTTTAAACATTAAGCTATTTAAATATATAAACATAACACTGTTTAAACATTAAGCTATTTAAATATATAAACACAACACTGTTTAAACATTAAACTATTTAAATATATAAACACAACACTGTTTAAACAGTAAGCTATTTAAATACATATAAACTAAACACTGTTTAAACACTAAGCAATTTAGGTATATATAAATACAACAATGTTTAAACACTAACTGTTTAAATATATACGAAAATAATAAAAATTTAGGCGATAATTTTTTAGAAAAAACAAATAATTGTGATGTACAAAAATGAGTTAACATTTCGCCTTTGCGGTTCTATCAGGGTTAATAGTAGGAAATCATTGAAATGAAGGTTTAAACAACTTCGAATAATTGTGTGGCATACAATTAGAATATTTTTAACAATTACAAGACACTTCTTTCCTCTTGACATTTTAAAGGTACTATTGTTGGTCTGAAATACCTAATTTGCATATACAGCTCAAGTCAGGCCAATTTCTTCCATCATAAGCTGAATACAATATAGTTAGAATTACAGGAAATTTGTACAATAAATATGTGAAGAACGAAGGCCTGCTATCGCACAATTTATAAATAATTTCATCATTCAAGGATTACATATCATTATAAAAGTGTACATATATTTGTTACAATGATATGTGATTCAACCTAACTTAGCATTGATTAAAGGTGTTATAATTTGTTTGTTTTTGAATTTTGCGCGAAGCTACACGAGGGCTATCTGCGCTAGCCGTCCCTAATTTAGCAGTGTAAGACTAGAGTGAAGGCAGCTAGTCATCACCACCCACCACCAACTCTTGGGATGCTCTTTTACCACCGAATAGTGGGACTGACCATCACATAATAACACCTCCACAGGTGAAAGAGCAAGCATGTTTAGATTCGAACCCGTGACCCTCAGATTACGAATCCAACGTCCTAACTACCTGGTCATGTTGGACATGCTATTATGAAAAAGATACGGCAAACAAAATAATATATCTATTTAAATACAAAAGTTGTTCAACACAAAGAATGTTTCGTCTTTTTTCGTCTTTTCTGTAATGAAATAATAGATAACCGTTCGTAACAATGTTCGCTTTGAAGTGTAAGCTAAAAACATTTAATATTCAAAACGAGTAGAAATTGCATTTCTCTGAGGGTAGGGTGAGAAGAATTAGAATGAGAATATAATTTGGATTCGAGACGATATTTGAACAAGTTGGGGAAGGCTGTGCGATAACACCAATAACGTTATAGTATAAAATAAGTAAAATATCTAACTTAATTATTTTATTCGTATGAACGAACTGATCGGATTATATAAAACAAACAAAAACTCTTTTGTCTCACAAAGAAATACCACTCAAAAAATAAAAAAAGCCAAATGATAATGAAGCCTGTGATGTACATGGGAAAATTAAATTAGTCTTTCTTTTAAAAAGTGGAATATCGATTCGTACGAAACAATATTTTGATCCATTGTTTACTTTGAGCTCTTCTTAACTTAACAGATTGCATTATTCATTTAAAAATTGTTAACAATGTCCAGCATCAGGAGAAAAGCATTACTTAATAACTTAGCTTATGGTTGTTTCATGTTTATCATACGTAATTGATTCACTACATAAACAAACCATATATTTATACAACCGTTCTTAATTTCAAAGTAGAAGGGAATTAATGAATGATTTTAAGGCACATTTTAAATATTTCCACTATATTCGTTTTACCTTCAGCACACCAACACAGGTTCACCTTATTTAACATATTAAAATACTTAATAATACTTTAAGTAGTAATTGGAGTAACTTTCAATGAAAACATGTTTCAATACACTAGAAAAACGTTTTTAAACAACTGGGTTGTTCACTACGTTTATTTCCCACTTAAAAACAAGAAATATCTTAACAACGACGGATTGTATACCACATGTAGCTTATACGGGAATCCAAAAATTGTTTTATAAGGCCGAGTTGCCCACTACTTGTAACTTTCACTACAAACCAAGAAATATGTTTTTAGTAGCAGTGAAAATTCTCAAAGATTAAAATATTAAGTTTGAAACTTTATGAAAAATATCTTCACGATTTGAGTTCGAAGAAGGTACTAAGTTGCCCATATAGACATTTGTTCTTTGACTGAACACCTGAAGTGGCTTAATGTTCGGTCTGTAAATCTGAGGGTTCACGATTTTTGGCCCATTTACGTAAAAATGCGTTCTGACCTAAACCAAGGCAGGCAACCAACAACATCTGACACCTAAAGGACTTTGTCCGGAATTTTTTTTTTTAATCGAATAGCGGGACGAATTTGTCACTATTTTCATGTAATACATTTTGAAAGTGCCAATATATTCCGCGGCATTACAGCTCAAACGTGAAACGTTTCGCTTGTGAGATTATCATTTGTGGTTATTGCTGAATTATAAAAATTATATATTATGCTATTTATTATAGAAATAAATTCGCGCATTATGTAATATGATGTGTATATTTTATTAAGTTAAGCGTGAAATAGTGTAGCTGGTGAAAAGGTTGCAGCAAAATACTATCTTAATATCTATTTGAACTGAATTCAGGCTCATACTTTCCTTTAGTTTCTGAATTTTTATTATGCATATGATGATAAAACCAGTAAAGCCTAAGCTGCATACCTAGAGACACTATGAGCATGTTCCAAGAATGTAGGAGAATAGACTGCCAAGACAAGCAGTTGACTGGAGGGCAACTAGAAGAAGCCATAGAGAGATACTGGACATAGAACTATTGAGAGGGATGTTGGCTGGATATCAACTAGAAGAAGTCATATAAAAAGATACTTGATATAGAACTACAGAGAGGGATGTTGGCTGGATATCAATTAGTAGAAGTCATGGAGAAAGATACCTAACATGGAACTATAGAGAGGGATGTTGGCTGGAGATCAATTAGAAGAAGTCATAGGGAAAGTTACTTAATACAGAACTATAGAGAGGGATATTGGCTGGAGGTCAACTAAAAGAAGACATAGAGAAAGATACTTAGAATAGAATTATAGAGAGGGATATTGGCTGGAGGTCAACTAAAAGAAGACATAGAGAAAAATACTTAGCATGGAACAATATAGAAGGATATGAGAAATAAAGCCCTAGAGAGAATGGAGGTTGAGAATTTGGCAGACAATAAAAAGCAGTGGAGAGCTTTCAATACTGTCCTATGGATCTGGAAAGGTCTGATACGGATGATAAGATGCAGGATATTTGTAAGTGCTTCTACATGGTTCTATAAATTTGACAAGAAGAATAAGCACATTTTATTACTGCAAAGAAACTTTAGTTTTACAGGCTGTTACCAGGATTGCGATATTAAATATTTGCAAAAATTCTTAACTTACTTTAACAGGATGATCACTTTTTCAAGTGTGAGGTAATACGCGTATGGTTGATGTTGTGTTACTTTGAAACGTGCCAAGGTTTCACACTCTTGCCATCGTAAACTAAACAGCTTAGTTTACAGTGATTCTTACAGTCTTTAATATACAATAAATCCATATTGGATATTATTATGTTTATCTCATATGCTACTTACAAACAAGAGTGATGCATATGTTCCATTTAAATATCTTCTATTGCTGAAGAAACATTTTATCTTTTATCTACTGTTTATAGTGACATTACGTAGAGAGAATAGAGATTGAGAATTTGGCAGACAATGAAAAGCAGTGGAGAGCTTTCAATACTGTCCTATGGATCTGGAAAGGTCTCTAGTTTTGCCCTCCTTATCTTATCCAATGGGATGACCGATGACATAGGTAGTACTTGCACTTTTAGAGGAATGACACAATCAATTTTGTGCATATAACACAATAATACCTCAATTTAGAATAGAGATATCTCGAAGATACACATATAATTTAAACCTCTCTTTCAGCAATCAAAGAAGTGTTGTCCCACTGAGAACACGTCTTTTGACTTGTCCTATTTGATAAATAAAGAATGACCTTTCTTTGTTTAACTTTGTGCACTGTTTCTGTACTCTAACTCAGTTTATTCAAAGTTTTAATTTTATATCAGATAGTCCTGATAGTTTCTACTGTTATTTCTATCAGAATAACGTAAAAGTTAATTTTGATGTAAAAAAACGAAAGGATTAATGCAAAACAAAATTATATGCGCTATATTTATTGCAATTTAAACGAATGTGACACTTAACGATCTATAATAAATGCATCTTATGTATAATATTGTTACTTGACATCCTCACAATTTTGGAGATAAAATTTAAAACGTCATCATACATTCTTATCTATTCTATTAAGTAAAGTGTTCATTATTTAAGCCACTAACCAAATTCATCCTAATTACGGATATTGAAAACCCGTTCATCAGTTATTGTATTTATTGGTGAATCTTTTTAAGAGTTCTCTATTTTTCTTCTTTTTTCACAATTTGTTGCATCTAGAATGATTTAAATATCATTGTTTATCTAAATCTTTCCTACCTAAACAAGAGTGTTAAATAATTCACAAAAGTGAATAACCATAGAAGCTTAGAATATTTTATTAAAAACAACAACAATACAATAATATATGAAATCACGAAGATCCTGTTTGATTACTGTTAAGCTCAAAACTAAGCAATGGGTTCTATGTGCTGTATACATCATGGATGTCGATTTCCGATTATTAGCCTTCAGCCTTTCTGCTGATGCACTGGTGGGCTTAAGAATAGAATATAAATGTTAATTTTTTATAATATATTTTAAGAATTCCCTTGCGCACATCTCCGTTCGCCACTTCAGTAGCGACTCTTCTGTATTTCTTAGAAACATATAAAACTATAAAATAATCTTATTTGTCTGAAAATCTCGAGAAATATAACACAATTTATTTTTATTCTTTCTACTTTCACAGATAATAGAATGCTATTTTGATGTTCTTCCTACATAAAAGACTGACAGAATATACGCTACAGACTACTTATCTATGGGCACTTTTGAAAGGATTGAAACGACAGTGTGACATTCTTTTTTAAACTAAATGTATTTATTTTTAAATTTTTTGAGGTACTTTTATGGTACGATCGTAAGCATTGTAAAACGTATAAGTAAAATTAATATAAAAAGGACTGACTTTATAGGTTATTTACTTATTCTGTTTTAAAGTTTGTATTATACGCCCCGAATTTCATAAAGCAATAAACGTTCAGGGATCATTTCTTTTGCAGTTTCGAAATATGGAACGAAATGTGTCATGAAAGTTTATTACAGAGAAAATGCTTAACGCTCACATTATACGACGCAAGCCGTCCTTGTAGCGATGAAATATGTTCTTAACAGTGGTATTTGATTGTTCTGTTTTCCATTAAGTTTTTATTATTATATAAGGATACTCTAGAATATTCGATTTTTTCTCCCTTTTATTAATTTCTTCGGCCCAAGAGGAAACAGAACTGTGTTATTCCAAAATTTCCATATTCATATTCACAGGTGAACCTTATTGATATTAGGCCTGGTATGGCCAAATGGTTAAGGCGCTTGACTCGTAAGCTGAGGGTCGCAGGATCGAATCACCATCATACCAAACATACTAGCCATTTCAGCCGTGGGGGCGTTATGATGTGTCGGTCAATACCATTATTCGTTGGTAAAAGAGCAACCCAAGAGTTGGCGTGGGTGGTAATGACTAGCTGCCTTCCCTCTAGTCTTACACTGCTAAATTAGGGACGACTAGCGCAAATAATCCTCGTGTAGTTTTGCGCGAAATTCAAAACGAATAAAACCAAACTTATTGATGTTATATATACATATGTTGCATTACTGTTCTCGGTCCAATCTCTCAACGTAGTGTCACATACATTCACTAGTACCATGCAGATACTTTTGAACATCTGTGTAAGTGAAAAGTTAGAATTATTTAGAAGTAAGTAGAGGATCATTATGACGTACTACGAATACATTGTTTTAATTGTCCGTTCTTTGTTTCAATTAGGATTAAAAAAAAATCAGGCAAAGCTACAGGAGGGTTATCTGCTCTAGTCGCCCCTAATTTAGCAGAGTAAGACTAGAGGGAAGGGAGGTAGTTATCACCACCCACCGCCAATTCTTTGTATACTCTTTTACCAACGAATAGTGGGACTAACCGCCACATTATAACGCCTCCACGGCTGAAAGAGCGAGAATTTTTGTGTGATGTGGATTCGAACCCGCGACCCTCAGATTACGAGTCAAGTACCTTAACTACCTGCCTATGCCGGGTAGCAATTAGAACGGATATTCGATCAATGAAATCTAAGAGCTCGTTATACAAGTTTCTGAATTTTCAAAGTATTGATAATTGATTTATTCTATCATACGAGCAAGATCCACCTTTTATTTTGATCGTAAATGATAAAACATTTCGGTCAAAATATTAACGATTTTATTATCAGTGCAAAATATTATTAATAAAATTACTACGTATGTAAATGTAACATGCACGACAGAACGAGAGCAGAATAATTTTATAATTAAATTTACAGAAAATACTTTAAATGGTTTAGAAAATTATACACAAAACTTCTCCAATGACTGTTTTATACGTAATTAGATACTTTTTAGTGTTTTCTATTAGTAACATCGCTATGACATGTCGCGTGTTCGAATCCCCGTCACATCAAACATGCTCGTCGTTTCAGTCCTGGAGGCGTTATAATGTGACGGTTAATCCCACTGTTCGTTGATAAAAGAGTAGTCCAAGAGTTAGCGGTGGATGATGATGACTAGCTACCTTCCCTCTAGTTCTACACTGCTAAATTAGCGACGGCTAGCGTAGATAGAACTCGTGTAGCTTTGCGCGAAAATCAAAACAAACATTTTTTTTTCTAAGTGTCGTTCTTATCTTTGATTTTTGTTACCAAAGATTGTTCCTTTGTGATTTATGTGTATTAACATTTTTTTTATTGACAAACTCAGTCACAGTTCAAACACGAAGATATGAGGTTATTTAAACATCCGATAAACGGGTCCTATTTGCTAGCCCACACTCTCTTGATCGGTAATTCAACGATAAGTCGGATGGCTTATAACTCTATAACTTGGATTTGGATACGTGCAGAGTTCAAATTACAGATATTCCATTTTGTGCTTAACAGAGAAACAACCTTCACGAGCTGCTTTGTGGGGAGTCTGAGGGCATCGGAATTCACCACACTTGTCCAGAGCAAGCTTCTTTGGATTGCCTCGGTGGTTTGGCGAAGCTGTCGGATGAGTTAGAAGTCCACCAGTTTACTTATTGTTAATTATCTTTCGGGAATCAATTTACAATACATGTAAATAAGGATCCTTTATTTCGAGAAAATGGAAGTATAGGTAGCAGTGTGATTAATTAACAAACTATGCCTTGAAAACTCAAGCTACAACAAGTTAAAAGCTACTTAGAGTAAAACTGATTAAAACTAGTATTCTCGACAGGTCCTAGGTTATTACAAAAAGTGTTCGTGATGCAAGCTAACATCTCAAAGAAGGTAATTATTAACAAAAGAGAGCCATTAAAACAAAATAGTGGTCGTTAAAAGTTTTTCTTGTTGATTGGGTTCGCTTGGATTATTTGATAAAATTAAGACTTGCGTGTTTAATGATAATGACAGCGTCTTATTTCTCCAACTACGATTTCTGCAATTTGTAGAAGTTGCAAAGAACTAATATAGGCTTAGCTTCACAAATAAATAATGCTTCAATAGAGCTTCAACCTAACAATTCTCTCAGACGGCTCGGTACTTCTAGAGTCTCTGTTCCTTCGATAAAACACAAATTCATTAATCATGAAATCGAATTAAAAGAAAAACTGTCTCGCAAACTCAATCGATCAAATGCTGTAACAGACTCACCAACCAATCAACAATCAATCTACTCTAGCGTAATTCACGATTTTATATCGCACAAGTAGTTTCCTAAACTTTCAAAAAAAGAAAATCCAGACGTTGAGCTACGTCAAAAACTCCATTAGCTAACATTACTACAAACGTCTAAATCGAACAAAACTACTACAATACCATCTCTTTAACAATTTTCCTTCCACAAACAGCAAATAATGATATTATAAAAATAATGTCAACGTGACTGTGATGTTAAATTATCCATTAAAGTATGAATAAACGTTTAATGTGTTTTAAACAAGGTTAATTCTTGCAAGAATTTCGGAAAGAGTTGCTAGCATTAGGCTTAACATACTTAACCAATCAATCGTTTAAACCTGTTACAATGAAGTAAAACGAGTTTTGTTGTATAAATAATTTAAGGCTAGAGGGTCGACTTTCGTATAGTTGTTTCACGAAGCATAAAGAATCATGAACATATATTTGTCACTTGTATTTTTTTTCTCTCTCACATTAGTACTTATATCAACATATGAGATCTTACAGATATTTACTCAGTGGCCCGGCATGGCCAGGTGATTAAGGTACTTCACTCGTAATCTGAGGGTCGCGGGTTCGAATCCCCGTAACACCAAACATGCTCGCCCTTACAGCTGTGGGGGCGGTATAATGTAATTGTCAATCCCGCTATTCATTAGTAAAACAGTAGCTCAAGAGTTGGCAGTGGGTGGTGATGACTAGCTGCCTTCCCTCTAGTCTTACACTGCTAAATTAGGGACGGCTAGCGCAAATAGCTCTCGTGTAGCCTTGCGCGAAATTCAAAACAAACCAAACAGAAATAAAGTAGGCAGCTGAATTTGCTGCGCGTAGTGGAGCAAAACGAAAGTGAAACGGTCTCACGCAGATTCGACGTATAAGAAGTATTTGATATGTTTTTGTATTTGGGCGAGAAAAACAAAATAACGGAGATCACTGTACAAGGCTGCAGATCGCTCATAGCCACCACGCACTGTCATATCTATCAATTACTGGCACCCCAGGTGAGCACTGACGACACGGGGTAATCGGCTAATACAAGTAGAACTCGATTTCCGCCCAGGATCCACCTTCTGACATCATGTGAGTCAACTTTGAGTGTTAACTAAAGGATAACTAGGTCGTGATGACCTGCTGCTCGTGGCTTATGATGCCTCTTGATATAATTCAATATCAAAGAAATGTGAACATTTTAGGGTTAAATATCGATTCCTGTATTTTAGTGTACGTCTTATCCGACAATGTTTTTATCATCCCAGTGCGCTTTACTTGTACATCATTTTCTCTTCTTTTATCTGTCAACTATATTTTTAACTATATTTAGGTTGTACTTATATCTGTCAACCATATTTAAGTTGTACTTATTCCTATCAGAGATTGATTTATAGTAGACTGTTGTTTTTGCTAGAAAAAGTAAATTTAGAAGTAGGTTTTGCTTCTTACTTTCAGTATTACGCTCTTCCTTCGCCTCTGTTGTTTTATTCATTCTCCATCACACCTCTCGGTCTTTTATCTTTCCTTGAATTCGTACATTTTACATTCCTTTCTCGAACCTACGTCAAACATGCCCTTATTTTCTGATCTTTTACATCTGTATTCCATATCTCGAATTATAACGTTTGATAACTGCAGAAAGCCAATTAGTCTTCATACTAGCTGAATTTGAAAAGTCAGCCGTTATACCAGCTCACTCTAATTGTTCTAATGACTCAGAGTGCTTTTATTCCCTAATCCCTTGGAGACTGATCAAAGTATGACCGATTTCTCAACCTCAACTTATCCTGTTTACGTTTAACTTAATAACAGTGTATAATACACGCTAAACTATTTCTAATTGCGTAGTCTTAAATATTTCTCACTCTCTTCTGATTGATTAATTAGACTAACTCTAGTCGTAAAGTCTTTAAGTTTAACACACGAGACTTAAATGATAAAAAAAATTACAGATTGGTTTCTTCACAGGTTTCTTTTTCTTCAGTTTGTTTTATCTCATTTGATAACCTTTTAGTCAAAGCCTTTTTAATAATTTGTTTTTGGCATTTTAATGTGACTTAATATCCTATACTAACTCATGTTGCATCAGTTTGTGAGTTTATTTCTTTGTACACGAACTTCTCTCACATTTTTGGACATAGCAAGGCCAAACTTGGCAAACCTACCAGGGGTTGTCCTTATCTATATGACGTAGTCCTCTTATCAAGGGGAACTGAAAGGGACTCGGATGTTCATCGAAACATATGAGTAGTTTTTAAGAGCCGTGGAAATCAAATTTGGTATCAGATTTTGATGCTTCAGGCCATATTCAGGATAACTGAGCACTAAGTTTGAAATTGTGTTCCTACCCCATTCACAAACTAGCGAGATCAAACGTGGCCCTCGTGCCCATGGAGGGGGTGTTATAATAGGGCTTGCTTTCGGATATTGATTCCCTTATGGTAGTTATGAAAGTAATTATGGATAATGGAGAAGTTTGATTGGCTTTGTTTTGTTTTGAATCTCGTGCAGGGCTACACGAGAGTTATTTGTGCTAGCCGTCCCTAAGTGAACAGTGTAAAACAATAGGGAAGGCAGCTAGTCATCACCACTTACTGCCAACTCTTGGGCTACTCTTTTACCAACGAATATAGGATTGACCGTCACATTATAACGCCTCCACGGCTGTAAAGGCGAGCATGTTTGGTGCGACAGGGATTTGAACCCGCGACCCTCAGATTACGAGTCGAACGCCTTAACTCACCAAGCCATGCCTTTAAGCACTGGAAATCAAATAAACACAACATAACCGCAGAAAACTCAACATACTAAGTAAGGAAGCAAACACAAACAAACGCCAAATAAAAAAATCCCGACTTTTACAAGAACTCAAATCAAAACTGAACCAATTCCAAGGAACACCTTTATACCTATATTAATTAATAACCTAAAATTATCTACAACGCCCCCTACGATTTCGTATCCGTTTACAATGTCTTCTCTAAGACATGTGCTCAGAAACGGTCAGTCTGAAACTATCTTTGTTAACCTAAAGATGACCTAAGAAGGTACTTTATTTTAATCAAAGTTTTAACACCTATACCACCCGTCTTGAGAATACAGTTTGTCGTTTTATGTTAGCATTTAGTTCTGTTTAACACATTTTGTAGGGGCGGATTTTGCGAGTTTCAAGATACAAATGTTAGGGTGGTTTCATTTCCACTCTTATGAGTTTTAAGAATAGCTGTCATTCTACAACTATCAGCAGACAGGGAAAGGCAGTAGGAGATGAGGCAAAGTAAATGTTAGCACCCGACTCCATATCATTAATTGATTTTCCATTATGGTTGGCTAGTTTATCATCAGAATTTGAATATTGTATGGTAGATGGGATATTCTCAACACACGTGCTTCCTATTACCACGGTCATTATCCGTTATGACATCAAGTTGACAACTAGAAATGACAATGGCAAAGCTTATTTTATGGATATTCATACTGTCTCGAAATTGAAATCTCATAAGAATGAGACCAGAGTTTTTGTATGACACGAATGAAAAATATTATATTCCAATTTTCTTCAAACTCAGATGAAATCTTTCTCGTGTATACATTACAGTAAAACTGATGTAGGTTCTTTATCATTGACAATATCAAACTGAGTTATAAAAATATATGTAGTTGTCGAGAAAATATTTGATTAAAATAGAGTTTGTTTTAAATTAAAACTACAACATTTATTTTCAAGTTATACGCGGGCACGGCATGGCCATGTGGCTAAGGCACTTGACTCGTAACTCGCGGGTTCGAATCACCGTCACACCAAACATATTCACCATTTCAGTCGTGGGGGCTTTATAATTGTGATGGTCAATCCCACGATTCGTTGGTAAAAGAGTATATAAAAAGTTTGGCGGTGGGTGGTGATGACTAGCTGCCTTCCCTCTAGTCCTACACTACTAAATTAGGAACGGTTAACGCAGATAGCCCTCGTGTAGCTTTGCGCGAAATTAAAAAAAACAAACACTTGCGCTATTTCCATACAATATTTCACTCTAAACTTACAATAGTAACTATATTTTGAAGAGATTTTGACGATTGTTACGTATTTCCTAGAATGATACACAATATTGAAACGGCGTTTTGCTTTACATAAACACATCAAACAACTTCAGTTATGGCATGTATAGGTCGTATTACTACGAAAAACTTTGAGAAAAAATTTTAATGTAGAGTAAATATTCATTTCTGAACAAAAATGATTTTGTCTTTTTTTTAAATACTTTTAATCTTTCTTACTGAATTTCGTCTCCTACTTTATCAAAGCTAACGACGAATTGTTTTCCCACTGAATTTCGTCTCCTACTTTATCAAAGCTAACGAAGAGTTGTTTTCCCACTGAATTTCGTCTCCTACTTTATCAAAGCTAACGACGAGTTGTTTTCTTACTGAATCTCGTCTCCTACTTTATCAAAGCTAACGACGAGTTGTTTTCTTGCTGAATCTCGTCTCCTACTTTATCAAAGCTAACGACGAGTTGTTTTCTTACTGAATCTCGTCTCCTACTTTATAAAAGCTAACGACGAATTGTTTTCCCACTAAATTTCGTCTCCTACTTTATCAAAGCTAACGACGAGTTGTTTTCCCACTGAATTTCGTCTCCGACTTTATCAAAGCTAACGACGAGTTGTTTTCTTACTGAATCTCGTTTCCTACTTTATCAAAGCTAACGACGAGTTGTTTTCTTACTGAATCTCGTCTCATACTTTATCAAAGCTAACCACGTGTTGTTGGTTTCTTACTGAATCTCGTCTCCTACTTTATCAAAGCTAACGACGAGTTGTTTTCTTACTGAATCTCGTCTCCTACTTTATCAAAGCTAACTATAAGTTTGTATACTTTTAGTGAGGTTTTTTCTCTCTCTGTAAGTGTATACATTTCTTTAAGTCATTGCTGTGTTTTCTTTGCTTCTTTTGGTGCTATTTCCATGTTTCTTATATAGTACGTGTGCAATTGTTTTGGACTTCTTTGGTGTAAAAATTAACTTTCAAATGGTCAATCACCTTGGAAACGAGTGAATATTTAAAACGAGCCCAGATAGCCCTCGAGTAGCTTTGCGCGAAATTCAAAACACAAACAAACAAAAAATCTGCTTTACTTTACTTATTTTGATGTATAAAAATTAGGACTTATGGCACAAAAGATAAAGTATAACAATCAAATATCTTGCCAAAAGCCATACAGAGTAATTTCTGTTACAAATGTCTCCATCGTAAGGCTGTCATGTCTAAAGCACACCTCTCTACTTTGTTAGCTTTTCATAATCCATAAAGTGTATGAAAATACAATTTTCACAACACCCTTTTCAACAGTCTGGTGACACAGACACCAGAACACTGTGTTTTTAGCAGTAGGTCTTCCTATGAAATAGTATAAAACCTATTTTAATTTCAAGCTGCTTGTGGAATCCAATGATTGGATAGATACTCCATGGAGATTCTTGTTGATAATGGTAAATACTGTTGCGTGGGGCATGTTAACAGCTATTGTGACTGGCCTTTGCGTTCGTGTATTTTCATTTGTTACTTTCATAGTTTGCTTACTACGGCTAGAGTACGACTTTTTGCGTGTGTGCTTCTGGATGGTCCACCTCTACCAAGTTGATACATATTTTTCTATTTTCCAATACCGTTGAGAACGAGGATAATCATTTTAGAAATTCTAAATCCGGGACTTGAATACATCTTTATGATTTCAGTGTATGAAAATGTTGTTTTAGAAAGGAATATTACATAGTCTTCCTCAAAACGATCAGTTTTTGAGAGTATCACACTACCTAAGAAATGCCAAAAATGTCAAATTGTATTTCTAATACATTCTGTTCCACCAGAACTTTATACTGTGACTTGCATATTTGCATATTGACAATCGTTTAGTATAACGTATTAATCCTTTAGTACGAGGTTATATTCCATTTATATACAAAAACACGAGAATAGCCAATAGCACATCAAAAGTATTTTAAACCATCAAATAACGTGCAGTTGAGACCGATATTAAAGTGAATCAACTGATAAGTAATATTGATTGAAAGCTAAGCGTTAAGTGGGGGTGCACAAAACGCAGTAAACTTTGCATCACAGATGTTCTATGGGTTGTGCATTGAGTGCAAAACACATATCTGTATTTAACTGGTGAACAAAACATAGCACCTAGTTTTCTGTTTACTCCAATATGGCGCACAAATTTTTTGTAGCAATGTACTATAAAAACTCAAATAATGTATTATACTTATTCTCAGAAATACTGACTTGTTTATGTACCATTTGCTCTGAATTGATTCATATATTTTATATCATATTCAAATAATTTTGTGTCTGTGTTTGTTACAACACTCAATGTAAAGAACTAATCAAATAATTTATGTGAGATAATGAATTTTTTTTCTTAAAATAGGTAGTAAAAACCTAGCAGTAATTAGTGGTATTAATTACAGTACTGACGGTGTGTTTTGTTTTTACATTGCTTTGAATAACTATTAGAACTGTTATAATCTTGAAATTCATGAACTCTACACACTTTAGAGGAATAATAGTTAAAAAAACCCGATAGGGTTCGACATGATTTCCATTTTACGGTCGTACTTATGGATTCTATTAGTAATATTACGGTGGTTTATATGGAGTCCATTAATAATCTTACATTGGTCCATATGGACTTCATCGATAATTATACGGCAGTAGATATGGAAACCGACAGCAATCTAAGGGTTAATTTTAATAACGTAATAGGCAGATAATATTAAAAAACAGATTTGACTATTCAAATGTAAAGGTAAATTATTTAAAGAGAGTTTTTCCTTCTGAACGTCATGTAAATTGCTCGATTTCTTATGACGAAATTCAAACAGTTTGAAAACATTTTCATCCATGCAGGAATCTCAGACACAGAATTGAAACATAAGCTCCATAATCGGATTTCTGTACTCGTGGTCGGCAAAGCTTAGATAGCTCATTCTTTATTTCTGTGGTCTACAACATAACAAATAATGAAATAATCGATACAAATGTCCAACTTTACTTAGCGATCTTTAAGTACAATTGCTGTACAAACTCTAAGCTTCATACTGAAAGACGTCCATTTTAGAGAAAAAATAATGGTTTCTAGAAGAGCCACCACTACGTATTGAAGGTCAATATGGTCATTAAGGCTCTGTTGAGATATCGAAAAAAAAGAAATGTAAAAGGTTCACTGCTAAATCAGGGGCGAGTTGCGCAGATAGCCCTCCTCTAGCTATGCGCAAAGTTCAAAACAAACAAACCAATATGCTACATTCACCACTCAGAAAACATTAGTTAGTGACCTACCTATACTATACTTTAGTGGTAAGTATTACATTTAAGCCTAATTGTTTTTCACTGAAATATTAATATATTTCAAAAAAAAAGTAGGGGTGAACTGGGGCTAACTTTTACCAATGTTATTATAGTCAGGTATAATAATATATTTATTTGACATTTTTCTGAAATCGGACAAAATATTCAAGACAGTCGTTAAATTATTAATTAAGCGCACTCTATTACGCACATACTGCGAACCTTAACCAATGTATTATTTTCAATCAATACAGAGTGTAAGCAAAACAATTTAAATGTTTTTCATTTCTCTCTTAGCAATGCAAAAATAAAATCGATGTTTATTGTCTGCATACAAGCTAAACTACAAATGTTCACATCATCTTTCTAAGTCTACAGTAACAAGAAGGAAAAACAGTTTTGAGAGAAATAAGAGCAATGAAAGACGTATGTAAAAGTTGTATTAGAATGCAGACAAACAAAAGACTCATTAATTTTAATCTAAGCTACATATAACAATCAAATCCTCCCGATGCCTCCTGTCATTAAACATTCACTCGTTCCCAAGGTGACTGACCATTTGGACGTTACTTTCTACACCAAAGAAACAATTACATGTCAGAAAAGTGTAAATAGCACCAAAAGAAGCAAAGAAAACACAGCAGTGACTTAAAGAAATGTATACAGAGAGAGAAACAAACCTCGTTAAAAATATACAAACTTATAGTTAGCTTTGATAAAGTAGGAGACGAGATTCAGTAAGAAAACAACTCGTAGTTAGCTTTGATAAAGTAGGAGACGAAATTCAGTGGGAAAACAACTCGTCGTTAGCTTTGATAAACTAGGAGACGAAATTCAGTAAGAAAACAACTCGTCGTTAGCTTTGATAAAGTAGGAGACGAGATTCAGTAAGAAAACAATTCGTCGTTAGCTTTGATAAAGTAGGAGACGAGATTCAGTAAGAAAACAACTCGTCGTTAGCTTTTATAAAGTAGGAGACGAGATTCAGTAAGAAAACAACTCGTCGTTAGCTTTGATAAAGTAGGAGACGAGATTCAGCAAGAAAACAACTCGTCGTTAGCTTTGATAAAGTATGAGACGAGATTCAGTGAGAAAACAACTCGTCGTTAGCTTTGATAAAGTAGGAGACGAGATTCAGTAAGAAACTTTGTTTTGTTTGTTTTGGAATTTCGGGCAAAGCCACACGAAGGCTATCTGTGCTAGCCGTCCCTAATTTAGAGGGAAGGCAGCTAATCATCACCACCCACCGCCAACTCTTGGGCTACTCTTTTATCAACGAATAGTGGGATTGACCGTAACATTATACGCCCCCACGGCTGGGAGAGCGAGCATGTTTAGCGCGACGCGGGTGCGAACCCACGACCCTCGGATTACGAGTCGCACGCCTTACGCGCTTGGCCATGCCGGGCCTCAGTAAGAAAGATTAAAAGTATTAAAAAAAAAGACAAAATCATTATTTTTCAGAAATGAATATTTACTCTCCATTAAAATTTTTTCTCAAAGGTTTTCGGAGTAATACGCCCAAAGATGCCACAACTGACGGTGTTTGATGTGTTTATGTGAAGCGAAACGCCGTTTCAGTATTGTGTATCTTTGTAAGAAATACATAACAATACTCAAAACCCTGCAAAATATAGTTAATATTGTAGGGATAGAGTGAAATATTGTATGGAAATATCGTAAGAGTTTGTATTTTTTAATTTCACGCAAAGCTACACGAGGGCTATCTGCGCTAGCCGTTCCTAATTTAGCAAAGACTAGAGGGAAGGTAGCTAATAATTACTACTTACTGCCAACTATTGGGCTACTATGCTACCAACGGATAGTGGGACTGACCGTCACAAAATACGCTCCCACGAATGAAAGGGTGAGTACGTTTGGTGTGACAGAGATTCGAACTTGCTATCCTCAGATTAGGAGTCGAGCGTCCCAAACCAATTAGCCATGCCGAGCACGATAGTAAATGGAAGAGTTGGTGTTTGAAATGTTCTTTGTTTGTTTGTTGAATTTCACACAAATCTACTCGAAGGCTATCGTTACTAGCCGACCATAATTCTGGAGTAACAGACGCACGGTGGACGTTTCTGCGATGTTATTTGTTTTTACACTCATATTAGCCACCATAAAACTATAATACGTATTCTCTAGGTTATCTTGATTTACCTATTACTAAAGAAATGATTGTAAAATGTCCTAGGTTATAATTAATAATATTTGTTGTTTGTCATAAGACAATCATGCTTGTCTTATTTTATTCTTTAAACATTACCTTCAGTTCCTTAGAGTATTTTCCGAGAAGAAAAGTGGATTTTTAAACCACTATATCTAAGGTCGACGACGCATTTCGGTCAAATCCATAGATCATCAGACTGGCTGGAATACAACAAACCTCGTATATGTGGGTATATTATTTGCATAAGAAATGTATTGGTAAAGCGGGAATGTAATCAGTAATGTTAGTCGCATAAAAACATAATGGTAGTAGGTGAGGTATTTATATAAGCTAACATAATTGATTATAATCATACCTTGAAAGTAAAAGATTTTCATACGATGGAAATAGTTTTTAGGTTTATTTACTGTGCGACATTTGCTGTCAAAGATACTCGACTGTTATCTGTAATAACCATTTCTAATTTTTTAGCTGATGGACTAGAATGAAGGTAACTAGTCGATAACACCTATCGCTAACTCCAGAGATAGTGTAATGGAAAAGTGGGATTTGGCAGTCACGCTTGTAATGCATCCATCAGAAGTCCGGTGTGTAAAGCGGGCTTTTGTGATGAGAAAGGGACGCGAGCCATGATCCCTCGGATTTCAAGTCCAGAAAGATAACCATCAGTCCCTATCAGTAACTGGAAATTTCCTAGTTTTTAATTGTACAAAATAGAAAAAAGTGAAATTTGCTTGTATTTCAGTGTACTTTTAATTTTCTGTTCAAATAATCCTTTTATAACAGTTAAACATTAATTCCCAATGCCTGTGTTCATAGAAGGAACATCATTTTGTCGTAAACATATATTCCTGTATATAACAATAGGTTTAAGGACTTACAACGCTGAAATATTAGGTTTGATTCCTCGCGGGGGACACAGCAGATAAACCAATGTGGATTTGCTCTGAAAGAAAAAAAAACGCGTACAGTTTAATGTGTATTTGCTTTTAACATCTTTTTTCTCATATTTTTGAATGTGCAAAGCTGTTTTTATCGTATTGTTGTACTGTATTATTTAATCATTCCTGTGTTACTCTGCAAAGCTGTTTTTATCGTATTGTTGTACTGTATTATTTAATCATTCCTGTGTTACTCTGCAAAGCTGTTTTTATCGTACTGTTGTACTGTATTATTTAATCATTCCTGTGTTACTGTACAAAGCTGTTTTTATCGTATTGTTGTACTGTATTATTTAATCATTCCTGTGTTACTCCGCAAAGCTGTTTTATCAAAATTGTTGTACTGTATTATTTAATCATTCCTGTGTTACTCTGCAAAGCTGTTTTTATCGTATTGTTGTACTGTATTATTTAATCATTCCTGTGTTACTCTGCAAATCTGTTTTTATCGTACTGTTGTACTGTATTATTTAATCATTCCTGTGTTACCGTTCATAATTATTAATGTTATATTTGTTTGAAGGTATCTTCAACCATCTTCAGTTGTTGCTAGTTTTTCTATAGGAAGAAAAAGCGCGCTTTATCTCGTGATGAATTGTTTTTTAAGGCGATCCCTTCATAACTATAACAGTTTAGCTTTCTCACTGACGCGTACACTTATTTCCTTCACCTGCAGATACGACAGTAAGTAATGCCTGACTGGACCCGTTTTTGTTTTAATGTTGTGAGTTTTACAGCTTGCAATAAAATTATTTCGAGACCGACGTTCATATTCGGTTGATTAGTTTCTACCAGATTCATTTCGTTGCACCTTCCATCAAGGAACCAAGTTCTTGTATAAAACTTCCTCCAAGGTATTCAGTTCTTTATTGAAAACGGTTTATGCGGATAACGGTTTTGGCATGTAAAGTTTTTTCTCAAAATTGTTTAGGTGCATTATTTTTGTCACATGTTGGAACAAAACTAACATTCAAAAATATATATTTGTTTTTAATGAATTCTCAAAGTAACTTCAACGAAAGATTTGGAGCCTATTAATTAACACCTGATATACATATAAACAGTTTATCATAAACTGATCTGAGATTCGCAGTCATTCATTGGCATTATATTGTTTGAGAATGTTCTGGAAGCTTTTAGTTTTATCTGACGTGAACTGAATTACAGTGTAAAGTATGCAATAAAACTAGTCACGTATAACGTTTGTTTGTTTGTTGAATTTCACGCAAAGCCACACGAGGGCTATCTGCGCTAGCCGTCATTAATTTAACAGTGTAAGACTAAAGGGAAGGCAGCTAGTTATCACCATCCAACGCCAATTTTTAGTCTACTCTTTTACCAACGAATAGTGGGATTAACTGTCACAATTATAACGCTCCCACGGCTGAAAGGGCAAGCATATTTGGAGTTATGGGCGATTCGAACCCGTGACCCTCGTATAACGTCAAAATTAATGCTGTAGTTTTAATTTAGAAACCAACTGTATTTGAATCCGATATTTCCTCTAGAACAACATATGATTTCTAATTAAGTTCAATATTCTCCATGACAAAGAACCTACATCCGTTTTGCTGATGGACTAGAGGGAAGGTAATTAGCCGATAACGCCTGTCGCCAACTCTTGAGATAGTCTAATGGTAATGCGGTATTTGGCAGTCACTCTTATAATGCATTTACTTGATCTCCGGAGTGTAGAGCGATTTTATGTCTCTGACCTAGACGTTTAGCCCATTTTGTAAGGATCTCTGACCTACACGATTAACCTATTGTATGAATAAAGGTGAGTAACACACACACAACATTGTTTAAAACAACAAATAACAAGGTTATGCGAATCATAAAGAGTAAAGTGTAATAGCTGGGCTGATTAATAATTCATCATTTACCCAGAATTCTTTAGTGGGGACGTAAATACATATTTACCTATTTATGTTGAGAAGCGACAAAACACAAGTCCTCACACATAATGCAGTTAAAGCGTTTATATAACTGTCGTATTTTATTTAAACAAGTTATAACATATTAATCTCTCGTATCATTACCGTTTGTAATAAATAATGAAGGCTACATTTGATTTAATGCCTGCGTAGGTTATCATTCCGGAATAATCTTAGCCCAAGGCTGAACTCAGTGTCAATTCTACCCACACATACGAGGGAGACTGATGCAGCAACGGTGTAATTTAATATGCAACGCAAGCATTTGGTGATAACAGAACCGGCTCCCAAACGCACCGCGCGTCGTCTCGCGTTCATACAAAAATGAACTTTGTAACGGTGCGCGTAGAAACTAGAATATTCAACATAGGCTCGAAAATGTTTTGGATAAGATTACTTGATAAAATGTTTAGTCTTCTAGGTCCATGCTTTCACGATAAGGAGTTAGAGTGGCGGTCTTGGTTTTCAATACTTAAATTTCGTTTCCCAGTAAACGTATGACGTTCGATAACAACCCATTCTGTACCAACTTTTTTTAATCTTTTTAGTATAAGTTCAGCGATGACGTTCTACGTGTGAGGATATCAGTTTAATATGACCTAGTTTGAAAATATTAACACCGTGTAAACAACAATTTATCAACGAGAGCTGAGTCTGCGTGACGTTCTTTTGAAAATTTGCATGCAATTAAAAATATTCCAAATAAAGACAAAGTTACTTTTAAAGAAGCGTTTAATCGCTATATTTAATCAGGTTTTAACAGAATTTTGCTGTATTATGGGATTACAGTAGTCAAGTGCTTTCTCTATATTTATTTGAACAATTTAGGTTTTATGATTCTAACTTAAAAGAGAGAAAAAATCATTTTCCCACTAACAGTTTCATCAATTTCAATGCAGTTTCAATAAATGTTTGTTTAGTTACGTTTGTTTCCGACTTTATGAGAAGTGGTTTATTTTCCAGTGAAATAGATTTTACTGTCTGACAAACATGTGAGGGGAATTTAAAAAAAATCAATTAATTTTCTTTCATTTGCTTTTTTATTATTTGCAGGTCGAATCCCCATCTCATCAAACATGCTTGCCCTTTCAGTTGTGGTGGCGTTATAATCTAAAGGTTAATCTTACTATCTGTTGGTAAAAGAATATCTCAAGAGTTGGCGGTGTGTGGTGTTTACCTGCTAAATTAAGAATGAGTAGCGTAGATAACCCTGGTGTAGATTTGCGCGAAATTCAAACAAAAACACAGTACACTGAAACAAGCCACATTAGACAAATGAAATCAAATACTCTACTAATGAACTACATGATTCACCTACGTAATATAAAAAATAAATGTCATGACATTGCCATAGCTGCTATTAGTGCGAGACCAACTGTATTAACCAATGAATGCGTGACTTTGTCGGCAGACAAATTAAAAATATATTGAAAGAAAGAGGTTCGAATTTGACAAAATATCGTAGAGTTTTTCAAATATGGATAGAGTGATTTAATTTTAAATTTTACGTCGTAAATCACCACAAAAATAACAGTAATATAAACATATTCATGTAACTCACCGTCCCCCGCTGGTACGTTACATTATATTTGTAAAAACTCTTTCCTTAAAATTATTGCGTGTGTGTGTTTTTGTGTAGTTATTATGCAATGAAATATATTATGCTTTTTATTATACCAAAATTTAATGACATGAAATTTCTAATTTTTGAATCAGTTTTTACTTATGTTTGTTACAAACAAGTAGTAAATACATCAGTATTGCGCACAACCAGTTGAAAAAGTAAAAATCGTAAGTTCCCCCCGTGGCTCAGCGGTAACATTGCAGGCTGATATTATTAATAAAGCTCAATCCTGGCAGGGGGTACAACAAGACAAACAAATCGTAAGTACTTGTGTATATTTCCGGTTCTAATAACATAAAAACCCGAGATCAGACACTAATCTCCCTTCCCCAAGACCCCTACTGGCACAGCGGTAGCTCTACGGATTTACAATGCTAAAATCATGGGTTTGATTCCCTTCGGTGGACTCCGCAGATAGCCCGATGTGGCTTGCTGTAAGAAAACATACACACATATAACTTAACAACTAGCGGAGTGTAATCAGTTGAAATCTGCGCCAATGATTTCTAAAATAACTTTAACTCCATGTATGAAATGATTCGAGAAAAAATAGTTGTAAATTTTTTTATGGTTAGTTTCTTTAACAATTAGTGTGTGGGTGTATAGTATACACTTATAGTATAGTATAGCTGCTACATCGTGCTATTTGCTGAGTCCACCGATGGGAATCTAAGTTAAAAATATGTGTACAGTAAACTTTTGTGAATTTATCTTAGAATATTATTTTAATATATTTCTGTGTGTGTTTTACTTATAGCAAATTCACATCGGGTTATTTGATGAGTCTACCGAATGGAATTGAACTCTGATTTTAGCGTTGTAAATATGTAGACTTACACACATTATGTTAATATTTTGTAGTTAGTCATAAATACAAATTTATCACACTTCAGGTGTTTGTTTGCACACTTCTTAGTATATTTTAAATATATTAAATATATTTCCTTGTTTTTTTACTGAACATTTACAACGATCTCCAGGCCTTAACTTCCAATAATTTCCATGGGCACAACACAGATAACCCACTGTGTAGCATTGCGCTTAGCAACAAACAAACAAATCCTAAAATGGGCCCACTTCCGATACATTACAAATTTTATTCCTTCAGTGAAAATATGTTTGTTTGTTTTGTTTGTGGAATTTCGCACAAAGCTACTCGAGGGCTATCTGTGCTAGCCGTCCCTAATTTAGTAGTGTAAGACTGGAGGGAAGGCAGCTAGTCATCACCACCCACCGCCAACTCTTGGGGTACTCTTTTACCAACGAATAGTGGGATTGACCGTCACATTATACGCCCCCACGGCTGGGAGGGCGAGCATGTTTAGCGCGACTCGAGCGCGAACCCGCGACCCACGGATTACGAGTCGCACGCCTTACGCGCTTGGCCATGCAGTGAAAATATGAAAACATCTATTCAACCAATGAAAAGATAGCTTTATTTGTTGATAGTCGACTATGACGTTTACCTGCACGTGTGGAGCATGATGAAAGCTAATATTAAGAATGCTTTCTTGAGAGAAAGACCAGGAAGTTTTACAGTTGTGACAGTGGCGCTGCTGATGGCTACAAGTATCAGAACGAAATATTTTACGCTAACGAATAATGTTAACATGCCACAAGCAGTCCAACCAGCAGAGGATATCTTGAAACTATTGAATACAGCTAATCAGTGGATGGGATATAGAACATAATAAATTACGTTCGAGTGTTTCTTATGTATAGACCTGACATGAACTGTTGGTTAGGGACTCGACTCGCGCTCTTCGGGTTCGAATCCTATCACCGAAGACACGCCCTTTCATTTATGAGAGCGTTGATTCCACTATGGTTTGGTAGAAGTCCGAGAGATGGTGTTGTCTAGTTGACTCCCTTATAGTCTGTTACTTCAAAATTAGAAACGGCCAACGGTAGTTCTCGAGTTGCCTTGGATGAATTTCAAACCGAACCAAATTTTCTCGTGGAAAATTAATTAAGACATACGACAGTGAGCCAAGCGCAGCTTAATGGTCAGCTTGCCAAGCCGTGAATTTGAGGTTCCGTCTCCTTGCAGACAAAAAGAGAAAAAAAAAAAAGACTGCGGTCTTTTTGCGATGACTTTATCGGGATCTGGAAGGGTCAGGTTTCATATTCCACCTCATCCTTCCCACTTATGGCACTGTTCTCCTTGGATATGGTGAAAGAGCTGGATGGCTTTGACCATGATGGCCACACTCTTTGCGTGGATGATATACAGTTTGTGTTTTAAAAGAGACCTATCGAGTAGGCACGTTGGCTTCCGGAAGAGTCATGGCATCGGAGCTGTGGAATTTCAGGTCAGTCTTGAAATCCTGTGAAATTTCTATCACGAGTCTCTGAAAGGGGAATTTGCGTATGAGCAGTTCAGTGATGTTTTTCCACTCTTGGATTTTCTTGCAGTTTGCTTTGTACGTCCCGTACTTAAGCTTTTCAATCAGTTCTGTCATCTGTACATCGCGCGACTTCTGTGTTGAGAAACAATCATGGCGCGACGACTTTATCGTTGCTTCTAGTTTGTTTTTGTTTTGAATTTCGCGCAAAGCTATACGAGGGCTATCTGTCCTCAATTTAATAGTGTAAGGCTGGAGGCAAGGCAGCTAGTCATCATCACCACAGCCAACTCTTGAAATACTCTTTTACCAACGAATAGTGGGATTTACCGTCACATTGTAACGCCCCCATGGCTGAAAAGGCGAAAATGTTTGGTGTGACGGAGAGTACGTGTTGAGCGCCCTAACCACCTAGCCATGCTGGGCCTTATTTCTTTTCAAGCACAAAGCTCAATGAACTGTGCGCTTTGAAGTTGTGGCTGTGTTTCAAGAGTTGATGATTTAAAAATAGTAGCCCAAATGTTAGGAGGTGTATGTTTGTTTACTTGGTTTTTTCTCTTAAGTCTATAATTTCAAAACTAAAGAACGTTAGCGCACATAGATCTTGTGCAGTTTTAAGCAAAATTCATCAAACAACAACCCGCACAATACAGTGAGGTGTTGATAACTTACACTGTATCCAACCAATCAGACACTGCCAAACCAGAATAGTGGCTAAAAGTAAAGGTTATGACTGCCATAGCATTCCCGGTCATGAATACACCGTGACTGAAGACAGAAAATGACATGTGACAAATACATAAAAATGTTTTGGTTGATGAAAATTACTCCAAGCGATAAATGGAAGTAACATTTTACGTTTCAAAAGGAACTTGTTCAGTTGATGATAGGAGAAGTGGAGGTAAAAAACTAAACCTTTAAAAAAGAGATCTTACCAATGACATAACACTAAGTTAAAGAATGAATGTTATGTTAGTTCAAAGTGGCATAATGAATATAAAGCTACTCGCAGATCTCTGTATAGAAAAGATAAAAACCCGAAAGGCTCAAATGGGCAGTTGGTGAATCCTGATTGTTGGCTGGCACAATTAAAATTTGATTTATGGTGTCATCTCACAGACACAAAACCTCTTGAGCAGGTGTTCATCTCCCAGGAAGACAATCATCCCAAACATGCAGCAAATATAGGGAAAAGAGGTCTATTAAACACTCGCAACCATTGCTTGAACTGCATATTGTCCCGATCTGAATATTATTAATGGCTTTACGTGCCTATATGGAATCTATGAAGGGTAAGTAGCAATCATACAGCTTGACTACGTTCTGGGGATACTTGGAACAATGTTGAACAACAATAGGATACTTGGAACAATATTGAACAACAATACATTGATAAACTTATGGTAGCAAATGAACACTGATAACACTATGTAACAAAATTTGTACTTTTTCTTGTTTCTGGGCAGAAAGTGTTATTTCCAAATTGCTTATGCCTAAAGTAAATAGAAAAGACCTGTTTTTCTCTTCAAACTTTGCTTTTGTGACCTGGGTAATGAAATTTTCAAATTTACCTATTTTCCAGAACATTACAGATAGATTCAATGCTGAGTAGCTGATAGAGAATTTTCCCGATCGTACAAACATTTTCAAGAACTTTCTAGAACGTTGTAGAACTTACGAGGATTTTCAAGAACTTTCTAGAACGTTGTAGAACTTACGAGGATTTTCAAGAACTTTCTAGAATGTTGTAGAACTTACGAGGATTTTCAAGAACTTTCTAGAATGTTGTAGAACTTACGAGGATTTTCAAGAACTTTTTAGAATTTTCTAGAACTTTCCATAGTAATATATACACAGGAGCTCACCACTCACCACTTCAGTTTAGTTCTAGCTGCCTAAGTGAACACATAGACCTATCCAAGGAGGCTTTACCAAGTTTCCCTGTTATTTTTGCCTTTGGGACAGCAGAGACACTGCAGCACACTACAATAGGAAGCACTGGCCACAATGGACCGAGTTCTCTGTGGGGAGGCATAATGACAAGTGTGAGCTACTAGTGGACCTCCAGAAGGTGTTGTTCCCACCATTGTACATGAAATTGGGTCTTATGACACAATTTGTCACAGCTGTTGATAAGGAGTCTGCAGCTTTCAAGTATCTTTGTTGGACCACGAATAAAGAAGATCCTGGAGTGCACAGAATTCCCCAAGAAACTCAGGGCAGTTTTGTTGCGGTGATTCGGGGCTTCTTGGGCTATCACAAGGTTGAAAATTATGTGGAACTGGTTGAGGTTCTGGTGAAGACCTGCGGAAAAATGGGCTGCAGGATGTCCCTGAAAGTCCATATCCTTGACGCTCACCTTGATAAATTCAAAAAAGACATGGGAGCATACTCAGAGAGTCAAGGCGAGCGCTTCCACCAAGATATAGTGGACTTTGAACGCTGCTACCAAGGAGCGTATAAGAAAACATGATGGAAGACTATATTTGGGGGCTGATACGTAAAAGTGATTTAGATTACAGTCGCAAATCTCAAAAACCTACTCACTTCTAAACATTTTTGTATAACTTTAGTATAAATACATGTAAATTTTGATTCATATGTTGTTTTATTCAAACCTTATGTGATTGAAAATGTGCAAATTTGCCCGTTTTTACATAGAAAATAGGTTAATTTCTAAATTTCAGTATGCAGGTCACAAAAGGAAAGTTTGAAGAGAATAATGTCCATTTTCTGTACTTTTACAACATAAGCAATTAATAAATAACAAATACTATCCAGGAACAAAATTTGTGTTACATAGTGTAATAAACTGACCATTCGTTCACTGGTTTTGACTTTTGTGTGTATTTGTACAACTATTTTCAGTACTGTATTCGTGTGTTACTTGTTAATTTTTGTATTGTGAGTGTTTCAATGTGCTTTTATTAACTTTATTATTAAAAATAATTTTAAATATGGGTTCTCTTCCTAATGTGTTTTTATTTACAATGTAATTATGATAATCAGTTTATAAGTTTCATTTCTTTGATGAATTTCGCTTCAATCTACTCGAGAAGCATCTGCGTTCGCTTTCGCTAACTTAGAAGTAACAGAAGACACCTTGTCAATACCACCCACCGCCAACTCTTGGGCTACTCTTTGCTCTTAGGATATAAGCTCCCATGGTTCAAAAGATGCGATCCTACAATTTCCAGATTGCGAGTCAAGTTCTCCAACAACCACGCCATGTCAGACCGATTATATATTATTTGAGTGATATATTTTTATACACTCATTTCTGAATGACGGTTATTGAGTTAATATATAGAGAAAGTAAAATGCTAGCGTAATCTGCAACCGAAACTATAATGTTTTAATAGCATGTATGTGCAACGCTTAACCTCATTTATGAGGTTTTATGAAATGTACAGAAAATAGGATTTAAGGTTTTAAGAGCTGTATGTAAGAAGATCCAACATCTTTATTGTAGCGGCCTGAAGAATGCTGGTATTGAATACCACATCAGGTGATCGCTGGTGAGGAGTACTAGAAATTACCTTATGGGAGAAAAAAACAAGATAAGTTATCCGGTTCGGCAGTGAAAGAACCAATATAACAAAACCTTCAGGAACGAAATACTGGATGGTTTCTAGGGAGAACAAAACAAAACCTTTCTTTATATCAGTCAGAAAATTCCATACCCATGAAAGTGAAAGCTTGGGTTTCTCATGTTTCGGTTATCATTCTCATTAGATGTGAATGGCAACTTGAGCTAATGATTCCTATGTAAGTGAATGCAACATTCTTTTGCCTAATAGTTGGATCCTGGAAGTTCATGCCGATGACTCAGAAGCCAAACAACAACAACAAAGTTCAGCATCATCATATTGCAATAGAGATTGATGGTTGTATTCCAAGGCAATAAAATAATTATAGTGTGTCCATGTGAGACGTATAGAAGATAGTTAACCGCCAACAATGTTTCTATAGGAAAATAAAAACATTGTTTGGCCGTGTAACGATCAGCTTACAGAAAAGAAAAAAAAGTTTATAGACTGATAATGTGGTATTAGAGACAATGTTAACGTCATATTGTTTTAGATTCTACAGTTTTATAACTATGAGTTTATTCTATGTTAATTTTAAATGCCTCTGTTGTTCTAAATTTCATCAACCAGCAAATATATATTATTCAGTCTTGTATTTCTTTTAAACATGCCACACACACATATGAACTTTAATTTAAACATTCTTCGGACGATAAAAGAGCTGTCTATGAAAATTAGATTTCCGAGGAACATATGGAGAGCAAATGAGATCAAACATCCTAAAAAAAATTTTTTATTTATATAGAACTCTCAGACAGATTTATTGGAAGATAAAATGAAATCATTGTTACTTTTGTTAAGGAACATAAAGTTATTTTTTGTCACATTTGTTTTTAATTTTATATCACTGGAGACTTCGAATCTAATTTGAAAAGTAACCGTGGTTAGGAGAGCAACTACAAAAAAAACAACAACAATAAAAACCTGTTGTATATTCGTTAGTAACATGTATAATAACCTAACTCTAATTACTAATTGCAAACTGTTGTCTTATAAAAATATAATTTTATATAGAAATTTATAAATAGTTCTTTAACGTTTCGGTAATTTTACGGACTTACAACGCTAAAACCCGAGGTTCGATTCTTTGCAGTATACAACATAAGATGGTCCAATGTGGATTTTCTCTGCAACAAGGGAACCACTCAGCTTCAGTGTTCAGATAAGTCCAGATATTGTCGATTCCTGTGTTGATAGTTACTTGAATTCGAAATAAAAGTGTAACTTATAAATATGCTGTTAAATAACTCTGAGAATAATGGGAGTAATTACAAATATTGTCAAACTTCCTTGTTGTTTGCTTATAAACACAATTAACACTTTAGGAGCTTAAATTATCTCAATTTTCCTCCGAATCTTAAAATACTTGGATAATGATGTTATGATTTATAAATAAATAAATGTATTTTAACTGCTACAAAATTACTTAAAAATAAAATTTTACTTCATAAAGATTTCATAATTCACAATTTAAAACGTTAGGTCTAAGGGGATTAAATACCATTTAGATAATTAGAATATTCTAATAAATATATACATCAATTATAATAAGATTAAGAGTGTGTTTTTGTCACTAGCTCTTCTTAGATCGCTGTTCGCTTCGATTTCTAAGAGGTTTGTTTTTTGTTCTTGAATATTGCGCAAAACTACTCGAGGGCTATCTGTGCTAGCCGTCCCTAATTTAGTAGTGTAGGACTAGAGGGAAGGCAGCTAGTCATCACCACCCACTGCCAACTCTTGGGCTACTTTTTTACCAATGAATAGTGGGATTGACCGAAACATTATAACGCCCCCACGGCTGAAAGGACGAGCATGTTTAGCGCGACGGGGATGCGAACCCACAACCCTTAGATTACGAGTCGCACGCCTTAACACGCTTGGCCTTGCCGAGCCTAAGACTAGACGGAAGGCAGTTAGTCATAACCGCCCACTGCCAATATTTGAGCTACTGTTTTACTAATGAATAGTGAGATTGAGCATCACATTATAACGCATTTACGACTGATAAAGCGAGCATGTTTTGTGCGACTGGGATTCGAATCCGGGACCCTCAAATTGCGAGTCGAGCGTCCTAACCATCTGGCGATGCCGGCCAATAATAAAAGTACTCAGCTAGCCCTGATGAAGTCGCAGTGGTAAAAATGTTGGGTAAAAAAAAGGGTTTATTATTATTATCTAAAATTATTTTTATTTTCTAATTTTACAGTCCAAATGTCCAAATTTCTGTATTAACTACAAAAAATTTTTGAAAAAAAGGTTTGTTTATTTTAGCGCAAAGCTACACAATAAGGTACCTGCAGCAAGGGAAATCGAATCCTGGATTTTAAAATTGTAATTTCTTAAGCTTATATTTGACCCACCAGGGATGGGGCGAATACAAGATATCAACAATCGAATACACACACAAAAAAAAATGCAAAGATAAAATGCTAAGATAAAGCAGCAAATGATAAAATGCTATGATAAAACAGTAAATGATAAAATACTAAGATAAAACAGCAGATGAAAAAATGCTATGATAAAACAGCAGATGATAAAATGCTAAGATAAAATAGCATATGATAAAATGCTATGATAAAACAGCAGATGATAAACTACTAATATAAAACAGAAGATGGTAAAATGTTAAGATAAAACAGCAAACAAAAATAATGAGATAAAACAGCATATGATAAAATGCTATGATAAAACAACACATGATAAAATGCTAAGAGAAAACAGCAGATGAGAAATGCTATGATAAAACAGCAGATGATAAAATGCCATGATAAAACAGCAGATGATAGAAAGCTGTGATAAAACAGGATATGATAAAATGCTAAGACAAAACAGCAAATTATAAAATGCTAAGATAACACAGCATATCATAAAATGCTATGATAAAACAACAGATGATAAAATGATATGATAAAACAACGTATGATAAAAAGCTGAGATAAAACAGCATATGAAAAAATGCTATGATAAAACAGCAGATGAGAAATGCTATGATAAAACAGCAGATGATAAAATGCTATGATAAAACAGCAGATGATAGAAAGCTGTGATAAAACAGCAGATGATAAAATGCTAAGATAAAACAGCAGATGAAAATATGTTATGATAGAACAGCAGATGATAAAATGGTATGATAAAACAACGTATGATAAAATGCTAAGATGGAAAAGAGCATATAATAAAATGCTGAGATAAAACAGCAGACAAAAATGCTGAGATAAAACAGAATATGTTAAAATGCTGTGATAAAAAGCTAAAATAAAACAGCAACGAAAAAATACTAAGATAAAACAGCATATGACAAAATGCTATGATAATACAGCAGATGATAAAATAATATGATAAAACAGCATATGATAAAATACTAAGACAAAACACGATATGGTAAAATGCTAAGATAAAACAGCAGATGAAAAATGCTATGATAAAACAGCAGATGATAAAATGCTATGATAAAACAGTAAATGATAAAATGCTATGATAAAACAGCAGATGATAAAATGCTAAGATAAAACAGCATATGATAAAATGCTAAGATAAAACAGCAGATGAAAATATGTTATGATAGAACAGCAGATGATAAAATGGTATGATAAAACAACGTATGATAAAATGGTATGATAAAACAACGTATGATAAAATGCTAAGATAAAACAGGATATAATAAAATGCTAAGATCAAACAGCAGACGATAAAATGATAAGATAAAACAGCAGACAAAAATGCTGAGATAAAACAGCAGACAAAAATTCTGAGATAAAACAGAAGATGTTAAAATGCTATGATAAAAAGCTAAGATAAAACAGCAACGAAAAAATACTAAGATAAAACAGCATATGATAAAATGCTATGATAAAACAACACATTATAAAATGGTAAGATAAAACAGCAGATGATACAATGCTAAGATAAAACAGCATATAATAAAATGCTAAGATATAACAGCAGATGAAAAATTCTAACATAAAAGAGCATATAATAAAATGCTATGATAATACAGCAGATGTTAAAATAATATGATAAAACAGCATATAATAAATTGCTAAGATAAAACAGGATATAATAAAATGCTAAGATCAAACAGCAGACGATAAAATGATAAGATAAAACAGCATATGATAAAATGTTATGATAAAATAGCAGAGGATAAAATGCTAAAATAAAACAACCTATGATAAAATGCTAAAATAAAACAGCCTATGATAAAATGCTATGATAAAATAGCAGATAATAAAATGATATGATAAAACAGCATATAATAAAATGCTATGATAATACAGCAGATGATAAAATAAAATGATAAAACAGCATATGATAAAATGCTATGATAAAACAGCAGATGATAAAATGCTATGATAAAAATGATATAATAAAATATTAATATAAAAGAGCAGACGAGAAAATGCTAAGATGAAACAGCATATGAAAAAATGCTATGATAAAAACAACATCTAATACAATGCTAAGAAAAAACAGCAGACGATAAAATGCAATGATAAAATAGCAGATGATAAAATGATATGATAAAACAACCGATGATAAAATGATGTGATTAAACAGTAGATGATAAAATGCTATGATAAAACAGCAGATGATAGAAAGCTGTGATAAAACAGCATATGATAAAATGCTAAGATAAAACAGCAGATGAAAATATGTTATGATAGAACAGCAGATGATAAAATGGTATGATAAAACAACGTATGATAAAATGCTAAAGCAAAAAAGCATATAATAAAATGCTGAGATAAAACAGCAGACAAAAATGCTGAGATAAAACAGAATATGATAAAATGCTATGACAAAAAAGCTAAAATGAAACAAAATAATACTAAGATAAAACAGCATATGATAAAATGCTATGATAAAACAGCAGATGATAAAATGCTATGATAAAACAGCAGATGATAAAATGCTATGACAAAACAGCAGATGATAAAATAATATGATGAAACAGCATATGATAAAATGCTATAAAAATAGCAGATGATAAAATGCTAGGATAAAACAACATATGATAAAATGCTAAGATAAAACAGGAGATGATAAAATGCTGTGATAAAACAGCAGATGATAAAATGCTAACATAAAACAGCATTAGATAAAACGCTAAAAGAAAACAACAGATGAAAAATGCTATGATAAAACAGCAGATGATAAAATGCTAAGATAAAACAGCAAATGATAAAATGCAATGATAAATCAAAATATAATAAAATGCTAAGGTAAAACAGCAAGCGAAAAAATGATATGATAAAATGCTAAGATAAAACAGCATATGATAAAACAAAAGATGATAAAATGCTAAGATAAAACAGCATATGTTAAATGCTGAGATAAAACAGCATATGTTAAATGCTAAGATAAAACAGCAGTTGATAAAATTCTAAGATAAAATAGCAGATGATAAAATGCTAAGATAAAAGAGCATATAATAAATGCTAAGATAAAACAATATGATAAAATGCTATGATAAAACAACATATGATAAAATGTTAAGATAAAACAGGAGATGATAAAATGCAAGAATAAAACAGCTTATGATATAATGCTAAGATAAAACAGGAGATGATTAAAATGCAAGAATAAAACAGCTTATGATATAATGCTAAGATAAAAAAAAATGATAAAATACGATGATAAAACAGCATATGATAAAATGCTATGACAAAACATCAGATGATAAAATAATATGATGAAACAGCATATGATAAGATGCTAATATAAAACAGGAGACGATAAAATGCTAAGATAAAACAGCAGACGAAGAAATGCTGAGATAAAACAGCAGATGATAAAATAATATGATAAGACAGCCTCTGATAAAATGCTATGATAAAATAGCAGATGATAAAATGCTAAGATAAAACAGGATATAATAAAATGCTATGACAAAACAGCATGTAATAAAATGCTATAATAATACAGCAGATGATAAAATAATATGATAAGACAGCCTCTGATAAAATGCTATGATAAAATAGGAGATGATAAAATGCTAGGATAAAACAGGATATAATAAAATGCTATGACAAAACAGCAGATGATAAAATAATATGATGAAACAGCATATGATAAAATGCTATGATAAAATAGCAGATGATAAAATGCTAAGATAAAACAGCATATGATAAAGTGCTAAGATAAAACAGATGATGATGAAATGCTAAGATAAAAGAGCAGATGATAGAATTCTAAGAGAAAACAGCATATGATAAAATGCTATCATAAAACAGCAGATGATAAAATAATATGATAAAATGCTATGATAAAACAACATATGATAGAATGTTAAGATAAAACAGGAGATGATAAAATGCTAAAATAAAACAGCCTATGATAAAATAGTAGATGATAAAATGATATGATAAAACAACAGATGATAAAATGCTGTGATAAAACAGCAAATGATAAAATGCTAAGATAAAACAGCCTATGATAAAATGCTATGATAAAATAGTAGATGATAAAATGATATGATAAAACAACAGATGATAAAATGCTGTGATAAAACAGCAAATGATAAAATGCTAAGATAAAACAGCAGACAAAGAAATGCTGAGATAAAAACAGCATATGATAAAATGCTATGATGAAAGAGGAGATGATAAAATTCTAAGATAAAACAAAAGATGACAAGATCTAAATTTTTTTATTTTATGCAGGAAACGTTTTAGAAACAGAAAACAAAATTTGAACAAATAATAACATTTCAATACTAGTGCAGCGGTAAGTCTACGGATTTAGAACGCTAAAATCATCGTTTGGATTACCCTAGGTGGGCTGAACAGATAACCCCATGTGGCTTTGATATAAGAAAACACACGTATTTCAATACTCTTATTTTACCAAATGCGAAAACAAGATTTCTGAAATAACACAGATTTATAAATATTATAATATAGATTTATAAATATTATAACACAGATTTATAAATATTATAACATAGACTTATAAATATTATAACACAGATTTATAAATATTATAACATAGATTTATAAACATTATAACAGTCGATTTTTCTTTACGAACGTTAGTCTATCAATTGTTTTGCCAGTGAGGGTTTTGTTTTCCTGTGGTATACAAACGTTCAACTGGAACAGAGGATATTGGAACACTTAGGTAACTTCTGACCATTAGAAATAGGGTTTGAAGGATTTTTTTTTCATGGATCTTCCAATATTCTACATGGTTGTTTTCTTCAGGAATGTAAGGACCATTGAGGTAGATGTTGATATTTTTATCCTTTGAAGATGAGGTGTTTGGTTTTTGGAGGTAGCAAAGAAACATAATAACCTGCTTCTTTTGCGAGATTTTGACAGTTTTTACTTAGATCCATGATTGTAGGATTATTTCTTGATACATTTTCTTTCCTTTCTTTCTGCGGAAGCATTCTATTGGATTTATAGACCAGAGATCTAGTGAAACATCAGTCAAGTTTAAATCTGGGACCCAATGCTGCAGCCAAGCAGAAGACACTTATGTCTTCTACTGAGTCAGCTGGATATGAACGGATTTCTTCATTGTGGAGAAATCGAAATTATATCTGGAGTCAGTGCTGTCTGTCTCAGTCATTACCCCATAAACGCATGGCACTACATAACTGGAGTAACAATGACCCTGGGTGAAATATGTTGCCTTTTCAAACGAGTAGGTATTGTCACTACATCTGCAAGCACAGTTCGATCATGAAAAGTAAGTTTTGATGTAACAGTGTCTAGATTATCAAACTTCTCCCAGGGAAACTTCAACAGCAACTTAATCTTCTTATGTTATATCGTGTTTGTGTTACCAATTAAACTCTGACCTCTTCCACAAGTAAATAAATCAGTTGCTTGTGTTGGCTTTCAATGTAGGACACGCTAGCCGATGCTTTCGAAAACGTCCTGAGCAGTTGTACAACTTCTCTAATGTCATCCCTGATCACAAACGTGGGTCATATTCAAGAAGAACTTGGGATAAATAGATTCAAATTCTTCGAAATGTTCATACTCTGAGCCACTATCTGAAGATAAGCTATCATTACCTCTCACGCTAGGTGGTGTTTATGGTTCAAATCCAGGTAAGAAGAAAGCTGTGTTCATGTTGTAAGTGTTATCAGATGCCATATATGATATCTTGTTGTGGTTGATAAATAGAGTTATTATTTTATTATATTGGGCAGCAATGTTATGACAGGCGTGACGCTTCTTGAAACAATGACATGCCAGCATGACATTTTGCATTTTCTAGTCAATTATGAAAAGACCAGCGACTCCAGGAAAACTGCATTTATCTGCTACTCCAGATATCTACAGTGACATTTGATGTCGGAACAAGTTTCAGTACAATGATGAACTACTCCAGATATCTACAGTGACATTTGATGTCGGAACAAGTTTCAGTACAATGATGAACTACTCCAGATATCTACAGTGACATTTGATGTCGGAACAAGTTTCAGTACAATGATGAACTACTCCAGATATCTACAGTGACATTTGATGTCGGAACAAGTTTCAGTACAATGATGAATTTGTTGGACTTGGAGCTGGTCTGTCAGTTACGTGTAGACACTCTAGTGTTGAAGCGACTCTGTCAGTTACGTATAGACACTCTAGTGTTGAAGAGGGTTTGTCAGTTACGTATAAACACTTTAATGTTGAAGCAAGTTTGTTAGTTACGTATAAACACTTTAATGTTGAAGCAAGTTTGTCAGTTACGTATAAACACTCTAGTGTTGAAGTGGGTCTGTTAGTTACGTATAGACACTTCAGTGTTGAATCGTGTTTTCCAGTTACATATAGACATTCTAGTGTTGAATCGTGTTTGGTTGTTACATAGAGACATTCTAATGTTGAATCGTGTTTGCCAGTTACGTGTAGGCACTCTGATGTTGAATCGTGTTTGTCAGTTACGTATAGACACTCTGGTGTTGAAGCGGGCTTACCAGTTACATATAGACACTCTGGTGTTGAAGTGGGTTTGTCAGTTACATATAGACACTCTGGTGTTGAAGTGGGTTTGCTAGTTACATATAGACACTCTAGTGTTGAATCGGGTGAATAGCGACAATGTTTTCTTAAATTACTTCCATTAAAACAAAAAAGAAAAGTTAACAGAACACTGAAGTAAATCAGTTTAACATATTGTTTTGTATTTACTCTAACCTAAATTTAAAAGTGACTGTTGTTGTCCTCTTAATGCAAAGAAACTCACTATGCTTTCCGTCTACCACATGGAATCGACCAATGAATTTTTGTGTTGTAAGTTGCAGACTTACTGCTGACTTCTCAGGGTTTTATTTTTTTAAGATTTGAAAAATCACCTTTTTTATAGCCACATTCAGGTTTTTAATCCAAACCGCACCACATCACAGAAGGAATGAAGATATCAAGTTTTTAACCGTATATCCATAACTTTTCTCTATGGTAAATATATACCTTTAAATAAACAGTAAAATTAATTATTAATCTTCAGCTTTATTGTGTTTTTGATAACCTGATTATGAACTTATTCACAAGGAACTTTACAAATCTAATAAACAGAAACACAGTCTAACGTTTTGTGAAGTAATCCAGAATATTCAACTCAAAATAAGAAAGAGAAATCAAACTAAAATAAAAATCTTAGGCAGAGAGCTACACAACGAGCTATCTGGGTTGTGCCCACTATGGGTATCAAAACCCGGTTTCTAGCAGTATAAGTCCGCATACGCACTGCTGTGCCACTAGAGGGAGCACAAACCTGAGACCAAATTATCATTACGTATAGACACTCAATAAAGGATGCTTTCTCATTAACTAAAGGAATATAGGTAGTTTGATTAATTAGTCATTAGTAATTGGTTCGTGGAAGTTTCATCATATGAAGAGAAGTTTAAATTAAATGGGAAATACACACGTTTATTTCATCACATACCAGATGATTACAGCCAGCCAGTGAGCTATTGAATTGAATTGTTATAATGTAATTTGATAGCTTAAGCCTAAATACGTGACTATTGAAACTGTTTATCGAGTGAGGTTTCTGGTTTTAATTGATCAAAGTATGTTTAAGCTCAATAAATTAAAGAGACAAGTTTCATGCTTTTAAGTATATTAATATATTTTAAAACACTTGACAATTAGAATAACTGCACAAAAAATAACCGCTGATGGGACTAGTCTACGAAATTACAATTCCAAAATACGAGATTCGATTCCCACGGAGAACACAGCAAACAGCTCAATGTAACTTTGCTCACAAACAAACAAGAACACAAAATGTTTCGACGTTATAATTTATCTTGTGTTGTAGAAGTGTGTAGGCACCTTAATACACTTGTTCCATGTTATTGCCTCCCAGTTGCACAGTTGTATATCTGCGGGCTTACAGCGCTAGAAACCGAGTTTCGTTATTCGTGGTGGATAGAACACAGATAGCCATTGTGCAGCTTCGTGATTAATTACAAAACAAGTCCATATTATTATGACAATACGCAAGTTAATTGAATTACGTCATACTGTTGTATAGTTAAGATATATTCACAATATTCGTTCCCTTTCTTACATACGTACTATTAAACTAACACGAAACTTAGTTATAAAAGTTAAGTGAAAGATTGCAATCAAACAACAACAGCATAACAACTACCATAATGTAAATAGCACTAAATAAACTGTGTGAAAATTACTACAATCTATATGGGTGAAAAAGTGTAAGTTAAAGTCTAGAACTGTCAACAGAAACACGTGTTTAACAGTTACACTTTACTCGTGATCTGGGAACTAACGTGTCAAAAATCAATGTCATTTTCTTCACTGTTGTAGTTTAAAATTTTAAAGGACATTTGTTATTTCATTAAATTATTTAATGAAATATTTTAAAATTTAGTACAGTAAATACTACAACATGAATGGGAGCATGGGTGGAGGGATGTTTATTTGTTTTTAAATTTCGTTAGCCGTCCCTAATTTTGCAGTGTAAGACTAGAGGGAAGGCAGCTAGTGTTCACTACCCACCATCAACTCTTGGGCTACTCTGTTACTAACGAATACTGGGATCGACCGTTACATTATAACGCCTCCACGGCTGAAAGGGCGAGTAGGTTTGATGTGATGGAATTTGAACTCGCGACCCTGAAATTACGAGTCGAGTGCCTCAACCACCTACCTGGCCATGTGGGGTCACATGGGGGGTTATGATTAAACAAAGGGGACACGGGTAGTAAGAGTATCTGGTCATTGTTTAGTTGGAAGTTAACTTACCATTTTCAGTATCGATTTTTGTCTTAGTTGTTAGGGAAACTTAATGTTGGAAATTGTATTGTAAATCTAATGTTGATAATTAACATCCGGAAAAAAACACGGTAGAAAGTATTACTGTTTATTTTCTGCCTTGTAAGTTAGCTTATTGTTTTTTATATCTGAAAAAAAAGGGGGGGGGACGTTTCCACAACTAGATGTAATCACAGATTCTACAGATGTTTTAAAATGGTTTTCAAACCAGTTCGATAATGCAGGTTACTTTTTGTTTGTATGTTTTTGAATTTCGCGCGAAACTACACGAGGGTTATCTGCGCTAGCCGTCCCTAATTTAGCAGTGTAAGACTAGAGGGAAGGTAGCTAGTCATCACCACCCATCGCCAACTCTTGGGCTACTCTTTTACCAACGAAGAATGGGATTGACCAGACCGTTATAACGCCCCAACGGCTGAAAAAGCGAGCATGTTTGGTTTGACGGGGATGCGAACCCGCAACCCTCAGATTACGAGTCGAGTGCCTCAACCCGCCCGGCCATTCCGGGCCGTGGATAGCTGGACATCAGGACTTATCGCCAACTTTAGAGTTACTTCGATCGAATTGTGGGTTCGAGTCATCATTTCTGTAAGATATCCACATCCCAAAAATACAAAGCATCATTTTGCAATGATGAGTTGCGAACTATCAACTCTCTTATACAAGGTCTTGGCATGTTAATCACCAGGCCACCCCGTGATTAATTTTCTGAGATGACTCTCAATGAGTCAGCGGTAACTTTACGGACTTAAACGATAAAATCAGGAACTTGATTCCACGCGAGGGCCATAGTGGATGGATAATTCAATATAGCTTTGCACTAGAAACAAAACAACCAAATCAACTGAAACACGTCGAGATTTTGTAACTCAACTATAAATCTTCAGTGAATATCAAATTAATGCCTCCATTTTCAGTTTTAACTTACGTTTATTTAGCATTAGAACTGAGAACTGAGAATATCTTTCAAAGATAACATTATAACAGAATGTTTAACGATGTTGGAGACACTTTATGTAACATTAAAATCGTAGTTTGTTATTATCTTATGACTGTGGTTACTGTCCTACTCTCATAGTGAAGTTTAGTTGATTAAAAAATTTCATTATGTTTTTGTTTGCTTGTTGTTAAACCCAAAACTAGACAATTTGTGCTGTAGAAACCACGGGTATCGAAACACGGTTTCTAGGGTTACAGGCCAGCAGACTTAACTTCCGCTGTAGTTATGCAAAATATGGATAAAAAATGTTCGACGTAGTATTTACCACGAACAAAAAAATGTATTTCTCGTACTTCGTTCCGTAACTCAAGTTTTGTAATCAGTGGCTGAAAGGATGGTCGTTTGTGTTCTATACTTTTTGTTTTCTTGATGCAAGTTAGAGTGAGATTAATTATGAGCATCGTTAATCGACTAGCTCAAGAATAACGTTAATTCTACTTTGAGTCAGTGTTATTTCTCAACTGTTCGTTTATCGAGATCCTATTCTCTTGAGAGCGATTAAAGTAGATGTCAGCTACTTGCTATAAATTACACTGATAAATATTTTACCAGAGTGACGCTACGATTGAACACTGGAACAATTCTATGGGATATTATTACAGTTCGACAATGGAGTGCGAAACATTTCTTTGGGATATTGTTACAGTTCGACAATGGAGTGAGAAACATTTCTTTGGGATATTGTTACAGCTCGACAATGGAGTGAGGAACATTTCTATGGGATATTATTACAGCTCGACAATGGAGTGAGGAACATTTCTATGGGATATTGTTGCAGCTCGACAATGGAGTGAGTTACATTTCTATGGGATATTGTTACAGCTCGACAATGGAGTGAGGAACATTTCTATGAGATATTGTTGCAGCTCGACAATGGAGTGAGGAACATTTCTATGGGATATTGTTGCAGGTTGACAATGGAGTGAGCAACATTTCTATGGGATATTATTACAGCTCGACAATGGAGTGAGGAACATTTCTATGAAATACAGAAAAAGTGAAATAAATAATCAAACAGCATTTACTCTGAAAGACTAGTTAAACTTTGGTATCTGATGTAAAAATTATGTTGTTAAACTTGGCTTTAATATTCAAAAGTGAAGCAGAAAAATCCGATGAAATTAAAAACAAAAAGTACGCGCACACACAAAATACAAGTGTTTGTGTGGCAGTACGCGCACACACAAAATAGAAGTGTTTGTGTGGCAGTCGTGAACTTTTAATTGTTTTAAGATTTCAAGACCGAAAACCAATTAGTAATAAAATGATTTTTAATAATAAATAATAAATATTATATTTAAGGGTTTGTTTTGTTTTGTAAGGAATGAAAAATTTACGTATCTTCAGAGAAGGAATGATTTAGAAAGTCATCTGTAGATGACACTAGTTACCTATGTACAATAGAGACTGAAATTTAATATTTAATAATACACAAATCAATATTTCAAATTCTCACTGAAAGATGAAAAAAATCACTGTAGCCGTTATTTTGAAAGACCAGAAGAGTAACTTGTGAAAACATACTTTATACACTAGTGGTATTCATGATGATGAATTATATCTGAAAAGGTTTATCGTTTTAACATATTTGACACTCTGATACCAGTTAAGTCTTTTTTGTTACGCGAGTCAGTCAAGTGAAAAACTTTTCCACATTGTGATTAGTCAAAGTGACAATTATTGGCCAGTAAAAAATTATTTATAGAATTATTCAGAGTCAAAAGAAGTGAACTAATCAATACATTATTAGCAGTTTAATTGAAATCAATCCCGGTTTCCGTGATTTTGCCACTACAAATAAAACGGCTTTAATTTAGCTTATAGGCGTCACAGAGCTAAATACTTGATATATTTAGAATTTTCGTTAATTATTTGTTTGTTTCCATGATCAACTTTGTATGTTCATGCTGAATGTTATTATTTATTTGATTAAACTTCTTTCTTTTTTGTTAAATTTCGCGCAAAGCTACACGAGGGCTATATGCGCTCGCCGTCCATAATTTAGCAGTGTAAGATCAAAGGGAAGGCAGCTAGTCATCACCACCCACCGCCAATTCTTTGTATACTCTTTTACCAACGAATAGGGGGATTGACTATTGCAATTATAATGCCCTTATCCCTGAAAGGGGGAGCATGTTTGGGACGACGGGATTGGAACCCGCGACCCTCAGATTACGAGTCAAACGCCTTAACCCGCCTGGCCATGCAGGGCAACCTGAAGTTCTTAGAATAAATGGTAGTAAAGTTTTAACACGATGAAACATTAGATTTTATTTGTTGAAATTTCCATCGTATGGTGCTTAATAAAGGCTTAATCAAGTTCAACTTGTAATCTGAGGATCGCGGGTTCGAATCTCAGTCACACCAAATATGCTCGCTCTATCAGCCGTGGGAGCGTTATAATGTGACGGTCAATCCCACTATTCGTTGGTAAAAGAGTAGCCCAAGAGTTAGCGGTGGGTGGTGATGACTAGCTGCCTTCCTTCTACTCTTACACTGCTAAATTAGAGACGGCTGTCGGCGATAGCCACCGTGTAACTTTGCGCGAAATTAAAAAAAAACAAACAAACTTCAGGTTATGGGAAAATCATCTGAAACGTTCACGTATTTATTTAACGTAGTATAGAATTCTGTATTGCACACGTCTCTTTAGATACACTACTTATAAATATTGTTTATTAGTACTACGGTAGAGACAAATGCTGTAAAGACGACACGTTTCAATAGATTTTTATGTTTCGTGAAGATGTCACGAGAACACGCTTGTAATCAACATTATTTATTGCTCAATTTATTCATCGTATCTTTAGAATGTACTGATATAAACGAAGAAGCGCTCACGCCAGAAACTGTGTGACAAATATTTATTGACCAAAACGTAATTTATTTCTAAGATTAAGCAAGTTTGTTTATTTTGAATTTCGCGCAAAGTTACACGATGGAAAGAAGCTAGTCATCACCACTCACCACCAACTCTTGGGCTATTCTTCTACCAAAGTTTGGTCGGATTGACTGTCACAATTGTAACGCTCCGACGGCTGAAAGAGGGAGCATGTTTGGTGTGAAGGGGATACGAACCCGCGACACTCCGATTACGAGTCGAGTGCCTTAATTACCTGGGCATGACGAAATAATATAATATTCTAAAAGAGAATTAGTAATTTACTTTTAGCATCACGCAGTTCGTAACGGAATAATATGACAATGTGAAAAATAGTAATTTATTTTTAGCATCAAGCAGTTAGTAACGCAATAATATAACAATGTAAAAAAGAATATTAGTTACTAACGCAATAACATAACAATGTAAAAAAAGAATAGTAATTTATTTATAGCATCAAGCAATTAATAATGCAGTAATATAACAATGTAAAAAAGAATATTAGTTAGTAACGCAATAACATAACAATGTAGAAAAGAATAGTAATTTATTTTTAGCATCAAGCAATTAATAATGCAGTAATATAACAATGTAAAAAAGAATAGCAATTTACTTTAGTATTAAGCAGTTAGTAACGCAATAACATAACAATATAAAAAGAATAGTAATTTATTTCTAGCATCAACCAGTTTGTAACGCAATAATATAACAATGTAAAAAGAGTAGTAATTTATTTTTAGCACAAAGCAGTTAGTAACGGAATAATATAACAATATCAAACAGAGCTAATATTTCATGGTAAGAAAGATCTGTGTAAAACACGGTTGTATTATAGGATATATTCTTGCAAAATCTCCAAAACAAAGTAAAGACCTTTATGGCGTAAAACATAGAAGCTGGAAAAGTTGGTAATAAGTTTAATGTTACATCATGAACTAAAGAACAAATCACGTTTATCTAGTCTGTCAGCAGATAAACTCAATATTTAGTAAGTTATTTTTCCCCTACAAACGGGCGCTAGACTAGCAGTTTGTTGGACGTGGGTTTGAATCTCGTCACTGAGCAACTTGTAAGGGTTTCACAAATCCGACAACGGCAGCTTATTATTTTAAAGCTTCACCAAGCGAAATAGAATAATTTTATAGTAGATGAAGAATCAAAATAAATACTCCAAAAACCAGAGAAATACTTTTAATCAAACTAATTGAAACAAAGGGGATGAAACTTGAATTATATTTAATGATAAAGCAAAATATGAATGTAATAAAATGGAGTAACGGGTTTGGTATAATACACGAGTTTGTTTGTTTGTTTGTTTTGAATTTCGCGCAAAGCTACTCGAGGACTATCTGCTCTAGCCGTCCCTAATTTAGCAGTGTAAAACTAGAGGGAAGGCAGCTAGTCATCACCATCCACTGCTAACTCCTTGGCTACTCTTTTACCAACGAATAATGGGATTGACCTTCATATTAAAAGGCTCCCACAGCTGAAAGGGTGAGTATGTTTGGTGTGCCTTAACCACCTGGCCATCCCAGGCCTCACGAGTTTGTCTACACATTTGCACCCGTCAAGTATTTGCACTATAACTTTTGACACAGAGATTGTATCTTAACAACATTTGGAAGATGTTTATTAAATGTTACAAGTATTATGCATGCAAAAATCAGGTTTCGTAATGAAACATTTTTTACCAAAGATGTGTTTATGAAAATAAGAGTCTGTTTCGTTACTAGTCTGAGTGCAAAGTGACTTCATGTTATGATGAAAAAACTATTCATCATCTCGAAAAAACAAATATTATTTGAGTAATATATAAGACCTCCTAAATACATTTCGAACATTTGCTAAACTTCATGTTTTATGGTATTTTCTGTACTATGTCTATGTGTGGTCTGTCAATTAACCAACCTCGTAACCATCATAAAAAAATTAGGAAATAAACATAAATTATGTATATCATTACGGCTGGTATGGGTATTAACACTTTTACCAAAATAAAGCAGAGAACAACGTTTCGACTTTCTCAGGTCATCTTCAGGAAGATGAAGGCCTATACTGGTTGTTTTTTTAAATTTTCGCGCAAAGTTACACAAGAGCTATCTGCGCTAGCCGTCCCTAATTTAGCAGTTCAACAGTAGAGAGAAGGCAGCTGGTAAACACCACCCACTGCTAACTCTTAAGCTACTCTTTTTACCAACGAAGAGTGGGATTAACCGCCACATTATAACGCCCCTACGGCTGACAGGCCAGTTTGTTTGGTATAATGAGGGTTCGATTCCGCAAGTTTCAGATTACGACTCGAGTGCCTTAACAACCTGGTCATGCCGGGTCGTCATTAGTTAAGGACGAATGAACAGTTTTAATTATGATGTTTCTGGTATTACTATCATGTTTGGCTGTTGAGAGAATGTTAAACTGGAGAGAGAAATCTGATGTCCCGTTTCTGTATTGTATTGATAGATAGTGGAGTTGAGAGGGTGTGTAACATTTCTTACTGCTTGTACAGCTGTGCCCAAGCCTTCAAATGCTAGTACTTTAAAGTCACGTTTAGTTTTACTAACATAGGAGATTAACAGTCTCCGAAAGTGTATTATTAGACGAGATGTGAACAAACTATTTTTGTGGCGCGGGAAACAAAAATAGTTTGAATCTGTGTCTCTAAAATACGTCTTGGAGCTACAACAAAAATACGAAATTACATTTTAACAAAAGCACAAAGAGTATCACGTACATATTGGGTTGAGGAATAATTCGTGAGCGTTTTTTCAAGTTAAAAAAATATATTCATAAATGAAAAGCTTTCGCAAAATATTTCATGTCATTTGGTAGATAATTTTTTGCTCTAATAGATGGTGTGTTTGATTTTCATATGTCTTTAATTTTTGATTTCATTTTCAGCTCATTAAATGGAATGTCAAGTGGACAAAATCGAGCATTTTCGACACCATCTGCTTTTCGCATTTAATTTCTTGCAATTTCGTTTAAAACAATGCATACTATATACCTAGGTATTACATGAAATAAAGTATCATAATAAATGTTTTGGGTGTAATGTGTTCATGCATTGAAGTATTGTATAGTCTTGCATGTAATGCTTGAATGAAATTATTTAAAAACGCTCACGAATTATTCCTCAACCTCATAGTTTTCTACGTTAATATTCTGATGTTTGTTCATCTACATGTTTAGAGAAAAGTTAGGCCGAAATTAACTTTTACGTAACCTGTTTGTTTGTTTTGAAATTTCGCACAAAGCTACTCGAGGGCTATTTGTGCTAGCCGTCTCTAATTTAGCAGTGTAAGACTAGAGGGAAGGCAGCTAGTCATCACCACCCACCGCCAATTCTTGGGCTACTCTTTTACCAACGAAAAGTGGGATTGACCGTCACATTATAACGCCCACACGGCTGGGAGGGCGAGCATATTTGGCGCGATTCGGGCGTGAACCCGCGACCTTCAGATAACGAAGCGCACGCCTTAACGCGCTTGGCCATGCCAGGCCCTTTACCTATACATTTAAGTCATACACGAGAAGTATTAATCAAATCATATCTTCCAGTTAACTATAGTAAATAGGCCTAAACTAAAAGACCACTTAATGCTAGGTTAACTTACTTTTAGATACATAATTAGCTTTATTTTTAAAAAAGGGTATTTATATGTGAAAAAGAATCCTTTGTGCAACATATGTGATACTTCGTGTAAATTTGAGCGATGAATATACCCAGTACATAAACATAGCTGAAAAGCATGAGAGCGTGTCGCCCATTGTTGGTTTTAGCAGAATCTATGTTTATCACATCTATACAGAAATAAAATTGTAAAGACGCAATCACTTAAAGGCCAGTGTTTAAAATGCAAATGAAGAAGGAAGCTAAAGGTTCGAAGTTTGCCTTACTCTTTCATAGGTAAAACTTTACCTATAAATAACAAGTCGAAAATAGCGGTCACCTTGTGGGATCTATACACCATCAAGTTAATTTTATAGGAAGCAATTTTTTTCTTATTAAAGGGAAACGAAACATTTAGTAAGTTACAAATTTAAATGTTCTTGTAAGTGTTTAATGCACGATTACTTGGTTTAAAACAAGAAAGAATATCACAGTAACACCATATAATGTGATACCATTCTATGGTATCATACAATTTGCATAAATCTGTGGTGGGCAAAACACAACTTGTCCATTGTGTAGTTTTGCACTTAACAAGAAACAAACAAACCAAACCAATAAACACCCTGTTTTAAATAGGGCATGCAAAATATAAGGAAACCAAAATCCACATCACCCACGGTCCTATAGAAACCAAATCCTACATAACTGACGGTGCTTCACTCAGTTCAAAGTTTCGTGACATTTCCAAAACAATCGTTGTTAAATATAATTGGTTCAATAGAAAAGTTAGTGTGTTATCACAGTGGTACGACAGAAAAAAGTCCGTATATTTAACATCAAGTACCTTTTTCTTAAAACGTTTGTATCCTAAAAACATTAAGCTATTAGTGATGACATCATTCGGAATTATGTCATTACACAGTAACAAAACGTTGAAGATATATGATGATGAAAATCCATAAAAAGCATAGAATGTCAGCGTTAGTTTTTATAATAACATATCATAAACGTATTTGAAGGCTCACTCATCGATCAAAGTAATCAAACTTACAAGAACTATCAACCTAATAGCCCCTATACCTAAGCCACATCAATCATAATTAATGAAGCATACAAGGCCTATCGGTCTATTAATCTATGTAATTAATTTTTATTAGCGCTTGTAGCCTTTAAACCGAAACTCCATAGATTCTAATGCTCGTGTCAAGCCAAACAAATCCTTGTAATTCATGTAACTTTCCCTACTAGTCTTACGTATCCAAGCTATCTGTGATTCTAATCCACATATTTGATCCATTGGTTACCAATTTATTATCATCAGCATTTCTTTTATGAGGCTGTGTTAAATCAAACTGTCCAAAACAAAATATAACACTACTCTATATAATTAAATAGTCAAATACACATTAATACCCAACATCAATAATGCTAGTCTTTTAAGTTCTCGAATTAACACGTATCAGTGATTTTTTTAGCTCTAACACTTTTGAACTGAGTTTACGTACAATAATAATAAAACCTTTTTTACCGCCGCTTTCAATTGCTTTAGGTTTCAATTATTGTCCCTAAAACGTTGAATCTATATACGCAATTATTTTCTATTCTCTGAGCAAAAGCTAACAACTCAAATAAACCTCTTGGACCACTTTATTCTTGGTCAACCTGCTTTCTGCATCACTAATCTCTAAGAATTATTTCCACCGTACTATGTTAGAGTGAAACCCCTAAGATGCGAGATTCTTACCTGAAGTTCTTTAAAGTTGACAAGACACTTTTACTCTGTATAATATTTTTACTTTGTTGTGAAAAACTGTCCAAACCTACGTAACTTGAGATGAATCTTCCATAACAATAGGTTATCATATAGAACGTGAAAGTAGAGATCTTAACACTTATTACAGGGGGAGAAGTATACGAAACTCTGTTCTAAGCAGGTTTTTGTAGTATTCTGGTTTGTATTTCTGGTAAAGCATTGAGTGCGAATTTCCTTAATCTTTCAAACATTGTTCTTAACTGCGCGAGATAAATGCGTTTTACTTTGTTTTACTACGGCAATGTTCCACAGTAATCGATGTTACGAGAAACGCGTGGCTCAATGGCCATTTTACTAAAGTCTTCGAGCAAATATGTTTCATACGTAGAGGGTAAAGAATGGCATACTATATGGTAATAAATCAAACCATTAATCACAGTTAGAGTTATTAATAAAATTCTACATAAACACTCATAATGTATTGTACCTTCAATCTTCCAGTTACATGAGAGCTTTAGAAACTGCAATAACATATATCTTTTCCAAGATGGCTATTTTAGATGTTCAATATTAACGTAATTAACGTCAAACTGGTGGTTTTTGGTTCGAGAACCATGCCCAACACGTGCAATGTGACTACTCCTATAAAATCACGAATCACGATTAACATGCTGTGACGTTTTCAAAGGAAGCTGATAATTTTTTTTGAGATCTCACGCACATAGCTAGATAATGGGATATCCATGTTAGGCACTTTAGTGGGTTTTAAAGCCCGATTTTTAGCGTTATAAACTTTCAGACTTACCGTTGACAAGAGGTATTTTGACCTGTTTCGGTTATTACAACAGAACTATGACGTGTTTATTTATACACCCTTCCCAAGTGATATGCCTGTGGACTCGTGGTGGGCAGAGATCAGATAGCTCATTGTTTGTGCTTAATTACAAACAAGTCGAAAACAAAAATTATTTATACACCAGGAAACATGAATCCTCTCAGTCGTGGCCCATACTTCTGTGTTATCTTGAAGAGAATCGTTTAATTAACATGCATTTCTATTTCCTAGGTGTTTGTAGAGTAAGTGGTTTCAGTATAAATTAAACTTTATCATGGGTTTCTTCATTATAGGAGAGAATAACAGCACGTTCTGATACTTTTTCGTGTTGTTTTAACTGTCCCATTGCATAGGCAAGACATCTCGAGTGGTCATCATTGTTATCATTAAATATAAAAACAACGTTGCCCACAGTTTTATTAAGTATCATAAAAGGTTCCACAATCTATTCGTCCAACTCTGGTTTTATCAAGTGTTATTAAGCCAAGACAATTATTGTTCTAGGCCCGGCATGGCGAAGCGTGTTAAGGCGTCCGACTTATAATCAGAGGGTTGGGGGTTCGCATCCCCGTCGCACCAAACATGCTCGCCCTTTCAACCGTGGCGACATTATAATGTGACAGTCAATCCCACTATTTCTTAGTAAAAGAGTAGCCCAAGAGTTGGCGGTTGGTGGTGATGACAAGCTGACTTCCCTCTAGTCTTACACTGCTAAATTAGGAACGGCTAGCACAGATAGCCCTCGAGTAGCTTTCTGCGAAATTCAAATACAACTGTTTGTTTTTGAATTTCTCGAAAAGCTTCACGAGAGAGATCTGCGCTAGCCGTCTCTAATTTTGCAGCGTAGGACTAGAGATAAGGCAGCTAGTTATCACGAACCACCACTAGTTAGATTGATTGTCATGTCATAACGCTCCCATAATTGAAAAGGTGAGCATATTTTGGTGGAACGAGGGATTCGAACCAGCAATCCTCAGATGGCGAGTCGAACGCACTAACCACCTGGCCATACCAGGCGACTTACAGTTGTACTTGGCTGACTTACAACTGTATTTAACTGACTTGCAACTGTGCCTAATTCATTTATAGCTGTACTTAACTGAGTTAATTTCTGCGCATAAGCCAGGATTATTCTGAATGTTTTTTTTTTTAATGCCATATAGGAGATATGACGTCGAAATACTGGGATGACTACAGTTCACACAATTATAAATGTGCGAATAGAAGGTTTGCACTTTACAGCAAAATCTTCTACACAAAATATAATGATTTTGGATTAAAGGTTAATGCTGTATATCTTCACTTGATAATCTAATCACCTCGATGTGTTAGTAATAAATAAACGTCATATAAATGTGAGAGCTGTTTTTAGTTACTGGCTTCGATTTGACATATTTTTAAAACCTAATTCTTTATATGCGCAACTTAGTACTGGGTCAGACATGGCCTAGAGCTAACGTTTTAAAATGTGATTCACGGTTCGCGTTCCATTTACCGCAAAATTGCAATTTGCATTTGAGGCAGTTAAAGTAACGAATAACTCCTCTTGTCTGATTAGAATAGTCTGAAAGTTGGTGGTGAGTGCTGCTGTCTGACTATATAATCGAAATTAAAGAAGGCTAACATAACCAGTTTATGTGTTATCGTTTTGCAGGACTATAAAAACAAACAAACAAATGTTAATTGATGCTAAACTTCGCTTATGGTAAGGAAATACTTAGCAAGAACCTCATAGTAGTCAGTGTTTGGTACTAGAGACAACCAGCATAATGACCAGCTTTTACGATCTCAACCTTATGTAAAATTTGAGTTATAATTTATAATTTTTTTTTCTATCAAATTTCTCTTTCTTACTTTGCTGTGGATATCTAAATAGAAATTAGAATTTCAGATTTACTTCTGCTTGCAAGAAGTCATTATTTGGGGAACTTTCGCTCAATGCCAGACTAAACTTAGGTTTTTAAAATACAGGTCCGGTAAAACTTTTCTCCAGTAACTTATGTAAAGGAGCCGAAGTTAATCTTTTATTTCTTTGAATCTAAAGTAGCGTGCTCTTCAAACATTTGTGATTCACATAAAGAAAATTAAAGCAACACGGATGACGTAATGAAATTTACTGCTTATTTTCCTAGTTCCTCGCATTCTGGTTTTATTTTCTTCTATTTTATTTTACCATGACGTCATTGATTCACGCAGATAGCTCTCGTGTAGCTTTGCGCGAAATTCAAAAACAAACAGACATGTCTGTACACTAGCGGTCTTTCTAAGTTATTCTATTATGTTAGATAAGTGAAATAGAACAATGTTTCAGTCAAATGAATAGTATGTTGATATTTCTAATAAGTCAACCCAGGATTGAATCTTGGCTCTTAAATTCTCAAAATGTACAAGAATTTTCCTGAAGACGCAGAAAATAAACTAATTAGTATTTGGTAATAACTCATCATAATAAAAGTAATTAATAATAATGAAGTAGTTGATCGTATATTCCATTAACAATAAGAATGATTGATATTTGATCACCACAGCTTTACTGTGAGCGTTTCATGATACCAGTAAATCAATCTGACGTGTCAAAATTCGGTAACCAGCGAAGCGGTCTTGACGTTAATAAAACGTTTACTACGATAATGACGGTAAGGCTTAACTACAAACTAAATAGTAATTAGCGCCTAATTATAAAAAAAAAGGTTCGTAAATAATTACACTCAAGTGATCTCCTACTCTTATTATCTGTGATAACTCGAATAATTTTTCACGTTGTCAACCTGTGAAGCAAAGATTAGACTTACAAATTAATAGTTTTTGAAATTTATTTACAATGTTCGTTTTATATGAAATAAAATAAATTCAATATAGACCCAAAGTACGGTTATTAAACATGTTAGAAACACAATATTTTAAAAATACACAGAAAAGGATGCAGGGCTCAGAATTTCTCTTGTTGGCTATGAAAACTTTACGAAAATTAGGTACTTATGTTGGTCGCAGTTCAGAACGTAGGTAGTCACCAAAGCAGTAGCAATAGGGAAGATTGAAATGGTTGTAAAACTGTCAAAACGTGAACAAATGAACAAAGAAATCCTTTGAGTTGTAACCAAGAATCTCAGGAAGTTTCACGTTAATCAGAGATCGGAAAATTAAAAAAAAAAAAGTTTCATTACGGACAGACAAACAGACAGACACAAGTCGTTTTATAGTATAGACTCTGTACGTATCAAAACCTTTTTATGCAATGAGCCAGGCATATTCTATGCTGCAGACAAACATGTCAGAAAAATATATTATTTAACTTTCCCGGTTTTCTAAGTGTTTGAAGTTAAGCACAAAGCCACACAATGGGCTACAAGTGCTTTGCCCACCACGGACGTTGTAATTCTGTAGATTGTGCTTTTCCCATCACAACGCTGCGTCATTGAGAGCTACCTAAAAGTACTGTTGATTCTATAATTTAAAAAAATCTGACCATTCTGCCAATAAATATATCACTTGAAGTGTTTCGTGGACGTACCGAAGCGTTTTGACACCTTTAAAAAACTTGAGAGTATAATTTTCTTAAACTAATGTGCCGATTAGATGTCTATATTAAGTTTATTTCTTCCCTTTTGTAATATGAGTTCACGTATTTCTCAAAGTTACCATCGTCTCAAGCTTGAATGATTTACCTGTATAATTAACTGTTGTCATCGTGAACAATTTTATATTCCTAGAAATTTTGGTTCCCTTGCCGAAATAATAACTTCTTATGTAATTAATTCCCCGTTAGGTTTCCAGACTTACAACACTAAAATGTAAGATTCGATTCTCCACGGTAGATAACCCACTATGAAGCTTTTCGCTAAAACCTCGACAACAGCGTCTTATGGAAGTAAATTTTCCTTATTTGCTAATTTTTCTCCATTGATAAGTTTCCTTCATTTCAATTCTAAAATTCGAGGTTCGATTTCCCAGGGTGGACAGAGGGCGCACGTCCTATTATGTAACTTTTCGCTAAAAACCCAACAATATCTTATTTAAGTAAATTTTTTCTACCCTGCTAAGTTCTGTAAACTTCAATGATAAACTTCGAGGTTCGATTCTCTACAGTGGACTAAGTGCATTAGCCTATTATGTATCTTTCCTCTAAAGATCTAATTTTAACAATAACATTTAAGTAAAACTTCTTTGGTTGCCAGTCTTCATACAGTTAATAATATTTCTTGAATGTGGTAAGTAAGATATATCAAATTATGTTAATTCGATAACTTTTTCTGACACTCGTGTCTGTTTAAATTCCAATTAATGTTTGACTTATTTTTGAATCGAATTATGCAAAATCTTGGACTAAAACCTTTGTCGTATGTTTCACATAAATAAAAATACGGATCATCAGTTGTGGCACAGAGCTTAGAATGCTTAAGTTCGGAGTTCGGGTCACATACTAGTCACCGTCTACCTTTGCACTAAGACAAAAACAAACGCGCCAGGCCAATGGTCAGGTGGTTAAGGCACTCGACTCGTAATCCGAGGGTCGCAGATTCGAAACCCCTTCACACCAAACATGCTCGCCCTTCCAGCTATGGGGGAATAAAAACATAGCGGTAAATCCCATTATTCGTTGGTAAGAGAGTAGGCCAAGAGTCGGCGGTGGGTGATGATGACTAGCTGCCTTCCCTTAATTTTACACTGCAAAATTAGAAACGTCTGTCTCTCGCGTAGGTTTGCGCGAAATTCAAACAAAGCAAATCAAAAACAAATATTCTTAACTATATTACAACGCTTATTATCACATTAGAAAGGGTTGCAATTTGTGCATGTTTGTAACTGTTAGTGTATGTTGTAACTATTAGTGATTGAAAATTTGGCATACGGTTTCACTTACAAAAGTTGTAACGGTTTTAAAACGAGACTCAAAACCCTGAAGAAGATTAGCGAACTATTCGAAAGCGCTCGAGTTTTGGGTCTCAGTTGAAAACCGTTACTATTAGTGTATATTGTTATTTAGATATAGACTTCGTATCCGTGGTAGTCTAGAAATATTCATACAACGGGAGTTTGTTTTGTTTGTTTGTTTGTTTTTTTGAATTTCGCACAAAGCTACTCGAGGGCTATCTGTGCTAGCCGTCCCTAATTTAGCAGTGTAAGACTAGAGGGAAGGCAGCTAGTCATGACCACCCACCGCCAACTCTTGGGCTACTCTTTTACCAACGAATAGTGGGATTGATCGTAATATTATAACGCCCCTCGGCTGAAAGGGCGAGCATGTTTGGCGCAACGAGGATGCGAACCCGCGACCCTCAGATTACGAGTCGTACGCCTTAACACGCTTGGCCATGCCGGGCCGCAACGGGAGTTAAAGTACCCCCTTCTCCTCACGTGCATAAATGTGGTTTATAGTACCCGGAATATCAACCAATGAAATACCTATTTTGATCAGCGAAAACACAGAAGTTTCAGCTTATATTATGACAGGAGGGTAGTCCTGGTAATAATAATCACTTTTTAATGACGTGTATCCCATGATGCACTGTTGCGTGTGATGGATAAGTCTGAATACTTTGCCTTTAAAAAAAAAAACTCTCCGAATTAAAGTCAGATTCACGTATGTCAGTCGTTTTTGAGATTAATAATTTATTAATCTGGAAATTGTGCCTTCATTTCAGTCATGGCTATCTTCGACTATCACTATTTACACCCTCTACTTTCGTCTTCCAACTTCCGGTTCTCGTCTTCCTTCTTGAGTCGTTTCTAACCACGGTGCCGCACCTATCAATTACATTATGTTATCCAAAAACCGGTTTTCAAATAAATTAATTCCTAAGTACACAATTTTGCTTGATCTTAGCCTTAAACCTTTCGCCCCCGCTTCCAAGTTTGATCATTTTCCGTGAGCTGTGCGAAGAGAAACTTAAATTTCTGATTGGCTCAAAATATTCGCTGAGCTCTTTCGTTAGTTTACAGTCAGCTAGTTGAAGTTTAGGCGTAACGTAAAATGGAGATTATATACCTTGAAAGCGGAAATTATTATTTAATTTAGAATAACTTGTTTAGGTATAAATATATCTTAACCTGGAGGCTAACACGCTGAAGAAATAAAACAAAACCTCTATAACCTGAGCGCTTTCGAGAGGTGGACATTTTTTTTTTCAAGGCCAAACTTAAACCAAATTTTTTTTATATCATAAACGCTAAATAAATGTGTGGCTATTGGAAATACAACTTAAAATAATTCTACAATTCACGTGAACTCCGAAAATATTCATCTGATAATAATGTTATCATTTATTTACCCTGTATGCAATCTCTGAAAATATTAAAATATCAGTATTATTTACTTACTGGCAGAGTCAAATTGTCCTACTACGACGTATTTAGATTTGTAGTAGTTTGTTTGTTTGTTTTTGGAATTTCGCACAAAGCTACTCGAGGGCTATCTGTGCTAGCCGTCCCTAATTTAGCAGTGTAAGACTAGAGGGAAGGCAGCTAGTCATCACCACCCACCGCCAACTCTTGGGCTACTCTTTTACCAACGAATAGTGGGGTTGACCGTCACATTATAACGCCCCCACGGCTGGGAGGGCGAGCATGTTTGGCGCGACTCGGGCGCGAACCCGCGACCCTCAAATTACGAAGCGCACGCCTTAACGCGCTAGGGCATGCCAGGCCTAGATTTGTAGTAGACTGTTCACATTTAATGAAGTTTCAAAGAAATCGTAACTTTTGAACCAAAGTAAGAAGATTTAATATAAGTCATTTAAACATAGCAGAAGTGTCTTCGTCGTTAATAACTTGTAATTTTTCTCAAAATTTTAAATTTTAAAATTTCTTCAGTCACAATCGTATAAATGAAACTTCCATGCTACCGTTTTTTTACATATTTAACTCTCCAACTCTTATGTATAAACAAGATTAGGCTGGTTTCATGTTCATAAGCGTCAGTCTCAATAAGGATCGCTCAGTCATCATTCTATAACCTCACCTTTTTATATGCAAAAACGGCTCGTTTGGGCTGAGAAAACACTTTACATAGAAGAGCGAACAACGTTTCGACCTTCTTCGGTCATCGTCAGGTTCATGTAAAGTGTTTTCTCAGCCCAAACGAGCCGTTTTGCATATAAATTTCTCAACAAGTGGGTTTCTCGTCATCACTGATTATAACCTCACCTGTCCTTTATCCCAAACCGGGACTCGGCCCGGCATTTCCTGTTGGTTAGGTTCTCGAATCGCAATCTGAGGATCGCGCTCTCGAACTGACGTCACACGAAATATGCGACATATCCTGGTCGCATTTAATCATAATTTCAGATCCGCCTTTCGTGTTGTTGAATACTTAACCAATACTCACCTTTCGTGTTGTTGGATACTTAAACTATATCCACCTTTCGTGCTGTTGATATTTAGCTAATACCCATCTTTCATGCTGTTGGAAAGTTAAACAATATCCACCTTTCGTGCTGTTGAATACTTAACCAATACCCGCCTTTCGTGTTGTTGGATACTTAAACTATACCCACCTTTCGTGTTGTTAGATACATAAATTTACACTGAGGTAAATTTCCCCATTAAACTTGGACGAAACGTCTTCCAATAGATCTTTCATCTTAGTTTGGTTGGTAATAGATATTAAGCCATAGCTGTTGAAAAGTATTTAAGGTATGAACGAGTCATTTCCTTTTGGATAAGTTACTTATTTATTTATTATAAACTTAAAACAACAGAAAGAGATATATCATTTTCCTACCTTAAAACGTAGCACTTAAATTCGCAAAGATCTATTATTTTCTTTTCTAAACAGACATGTAATTATATGAAAATAACTGAGGAAACATGAGTATCTAAAACATCAATTTGTTAACATCTCAGAAGAAAATAATATCAAAGTTTCAAACCGACAAAAGTATTACATCAGAACATCCCAAAGTATAGGTTACTGACTCTGATACGAGCGGCAATTAAAGTTTATTAAATATGAAAGAAAGAAACAAAATTATTCAGAAAAATACGTTTTGTGGAAAAATTACACAATTAGTTATAATTACTCAAAGGCCAAGGCCAACTGGAACAATACAAAAGATACAGAAAAATACGTTTTGTGAAAAAATTACACAATTAATTATAGCCACACCAAGGCCAAGCTCAATCGAAACAGTATCTTTCATGGCTTCTCACAGGAAAAGAAATCAAAGTAATGTAAGACAGAACAAACACATCGGTGCTTGTAGATAAAATTACTTTAATGCATAGACTAACTTCAGGTTTACTCACTGGTCGTTCTATGGATGACCAGTTCATCACGTACAGTCACTGCCCCAATCAGGGTCAAGGGGATTTGGAATATTGTATTTCCTTTCAAGTGTTCTTCTGCAAATGATTGCCTTTTGATCTAATCTTCTGGTATATTGATGAAATGAATCATTTTGTGGTATCTTAATTTGATCCGGAGATGGCTCAAGCCAATGTAGTCTGTGCTTTGGATGACTAACACGGTTTTGTTTTTATTTTGTCTCTTCGGAGCGAATATACACAGTAATTTCAACGAATCATGAATTTTTGACCCAGGTGGAAGCGCAGTCTTCGTCAGAACAATTAGAAAAGCATTACATGTATAGTGTTTTAAATTATCTCTTACTTATCACAGTGGCCAGGTGGTTAAGGCACTCGACTCGTAATCCGAGAGTCGCGCGTTCGAATCCCCGTCACACCAAACATGCTCGTCCTTTCAGCCGTAGGGACGTTATAATGTGACGGTCGTTCCCACTATTCGTTGGTAAAAGAGTAGCCCAAAAGTTGGCGGTGGGTGGTGATGACTAGCTGCCTTCTCTCTAGTCTTACACTGCAAAATTAGGAACGGCTAGCACAGATAGCCCTCGTGTAGCTTTGCGCAAAATTCAAAACAAGAAACTTAAAAGTATTGTTTAAAAAAACACAACTTAAAATGTTATTCTACGATCTAAAACTTTGATAGACGTCAGATAACTGTCAATACCACTTTTCTTTAGTAAATAACTTAGCCCAAGAGCAAGTGGTTGATGGTTTCGACTATCTACCTTTTCTTTAATTTATCACTTCTAAACCAGAGACGTCTGGTATATATAGCCATCAGGCAGCCTTTCGAGGATTTCTAAAAAGCAAACAAACTGAAATATTCAGCGCACGAACTGTTTACTTTGTTAAAAATAAATGTGATATACATCGAACCATTATTTCGATATGTCCTTGTACAATGTTACTAATGGTGGATAAAATTCCTTGAAATCGCTAGAATTGAGTGACAAATGGTGAATTGAATGATAGAGGAGCTTTATATTTATTTTAAATTATATCACAAGCGTTTTGTTTACCGATGGAAACTATATTTTCTCATAAGATTAACTGTTTTATTAACACGAAAATTACTTTAAAATTTACGTTAGGGTTTTTGAGTTCCACATCCATTCAGATTTTGGACACGCTATGACAGGAGCATTTTTTTTTATTTCGCGCAAAGCTACTCGAGGGCTAGCTGCGCTAGCCGTCCCTAATTTAGCAGTGTAAGACTAGAGAGAAGGCAGCTAGTCATCACCACCCACCGCCAACTCTTGGACTACTCTTTTACCAACGAAGAGTGGGATTGATCGTCACGTTATAACGCCCCCACGGGTGAAAGGGTGGGCATGTTTGGTGCGATCGGGATTCGAACCCGTGACCCTCGGATTACGAGTCAAACGCCTTAACACGCTTGGCTATGCCGAGCCTTGACAGGAGTAGACGAATGTATTCTTCTTGGTGAACACAGTATAATTATTTGGAAATTCTCATATTAACGTTTCCTTTGCCATACACTTATCGTACAAGAAAAGCATATTTGGACATTTTAAAACTATTTTTTTCTTCTTACGAACGAGTGATTCTTTGGTTGGCAATTTGCCAATATGTTTGTCTTTTGTGTCACAGTTTCTTCGTCTCATCGACAGGGGTTCAGTTTTCCTCGGTGGAGTTAGCAGATGTCCCGATGTGGCTTTGCTATAAGAAAAACATATACACTCGTCTCATTGATATAAATTATTAATTGTTGTTCTTTATCGACAATTGTCCTTAAAATTGATAAGAGGATGGAAATTAAGATCACATAATTGCACTTGATCATTTCAAAAGAATGATCAGATAAATTAAGCTTTTGTTTGGGAACTTTAAGTTAATCTGGAATTATCTGAGTGATTCGAATCATCAAGGAACGAAAGTTTTGCTTCATTCAACCAACCTTGGGATCGATGGTTCTGGAAAGACGTCCAAAATTCATTTTGAATTTTGAGACAGCAAAACCAGAGAGATGGAATGACATGGTTTTAAGTTATATGATAACTCTTAGCAGATAAACAACCCTGCTACGTCAATGCCCTTATTTGAAAAGCTTCAAGAAAAAGAAAACTGATTATTTGAAAAGAAGACTTTATCCGACTATTAGCTTTGTTTTTCTTTCGAAATGTCCAGCACCCCATGCATTATTCTTTCAAAGCTTCTTGCTCGCTATAAACTTTCATGAGACCATTTTCAAGAACCATTACCAGAAATCACACCAGAGCTAATCGTAATCCTTTGGAACCGATTGTGTTGATACGTTTTCCTATCACTGTTATGTTCTGTTATACTTACTTGTCATTCTTGTCTCCAGTTTATGTCCAAAATTCCTTAAACCTATGTTAGCAGTTCCCGCGGTACGTTCCACTGTTTAATATCACTCAAAAGCAAATAGCCTTTTTTATCGAGTTAGAAACATGGGTTTTCTTGATTGCCTGATTATATGTAATACAAAACAATACTCACTTACCACGTTTATCTTGACGTTATAGAATCGATTCTTCCTTAGAGATAGACTTTTGCAGCATTCGGACGTAAGTTTAACAAGTTGACGGTCTCTGAAGGATATGTTGGAAGAAGTCTAGTATAATTCACTCAATCATTTGTAAGTCATGGATATTATGTGCATTAAGAGTCTAGACGGATTTACTGGTAGCACGAAAGAACGACAACTAGTTCCAGAACACGAATGTAAAAGTACAAATTTATTTTACTGATAGATGTACGGCACTCGCAGGTAGTATTGGTAAGTCTAACAGTAAAACAAGATGAACAAGATGAATGACAATAACACGTAGTTGGTAATGTGCATACTCTCAAACTAAGTTATTTTCTCGTAAATATGTTTTTTTGTTTTTGAATGTCGCACAAAGCTACACGAGGGCTATCTGCGCTCGCCTTTCCTAATTTAGCAGTGTAAGACTAGAGAGAAGGCAGCTAGTCATCACTACCCACCGCCAGCTCTTGGACTACGCTTTTACCAACGAATAGTGGGATTGACCGTCATATTATAACGCTCCCACTGCTGAAAGGGCGAGCATGTTTGGCGCGACTCGGGCGCGAACCCGCGACCCTCAAATTACGAAGCGCACGCCTTAACGCGCTAGGGCATGCCAGGCCTAGATTTGTAGTAGACTGTTCATATTTAATGAAGTTTCAAAGAAATCGTAACTTTTGAACCAAAGTAAGAAGATTTAATATAAGTCATTTAAACATAGCAGAAGTGTCTTCGTCGTTAATAACTTGTAATTTTTCTCAAAATTTTAAATTTTAAAATTTCCTCAGTCACAATCGTATAAATGAAACTTCCATGCTACCGTTTTTTTACATATTTAACTCTCCAACTCTTATGTATAAACAAGATTAGGCTGGTTTCATGTTCATAAGCGTCAGTCTCAATAAGGATCGCTCAGTCATCATTCTATAACCTCACCTTTTTTATATGCAAAAACGGCTCGTTTGGGCTGAGAGAAAACACTTTACATAGAAGAGCGAACAACGTTTCGACCTTCTTCGGTCATCGTCAGGTTCATGTAAAGTGTTTTCTCAGCCCAAACGAGCCGTTTTTGCATATAAATTTCTCAACAAGTGGGTTTCTCGTCATCACTGATTATAACCTCACCTGTCCTTTACCCTCCCAAACCGGGACTCGGCCCGGCATTTCCTGTTGGTTAGGGTTCTCGAATCGCAATCTGAGGATCGCGCTCTCGAACTGACGTCACACGAAATATGCGACATATCCTGGTCGCATTTAATCATAATTTCAGATCAACCGCGTTCAATTAAGTTATTAACAATTTGTTATCAAATTAAACTACCTACACAGACCAGAACTAAACATTAATCGTGTAATTAATATAGATAATTTAAATTACCGGTTTAACTAGCAGTATGTTATAGCTTAATAGAAACTGCAATTATCAGAATGCAGTGGTTAATTAATTCGGTTCTCTCGCTGTTGTCGACATTTTCGGCCGTAATCCGTAGTATGCCATTTTAGAATATTGTTAACCCTAAATCTATATACTAAGTTAACAATGCAAAACATCCTCATCAAATAAAGTAAATGAATAAATGAAAAGACAAAAAGCAGTTTGCTTCGAGCATTATAACTAAATCTCTGTCCCCTTAAAAAAAATAACAACACTAAAATATCTCGATATTCAATATTGTTTATCGGTTTATTCTTAAGTGTATTTTATTTTAATATATTAGAGTTCTATCCAAATTTAACCTCAAATTGATCATGAAATTAATTTAATATTCCACCTTACTAGTGTTTCAAGCTATCACCGTATTTACTTTCATAATTCACTTAAACTTTCAACGTTGTACTTTAAATGCCGGAAGCTAGCGAAATATTGGAAAAACAATAGGCCTAAAATTGTTATTGACAACAAGTTAACTACAGATATTTTTCCCCACATCCCTTTTAATTTGGAAAACAAAAATGCAATTAACTTGTTCTTTTAATTATTTTTAGGCTTACTGCAAAGTTATTTTATTATAGTTGTAGGAGTTACTGTACAGAATTGTACTGTAAGAACGTTCCTAGCAGTATACTGTAGTTACTAATGTAAATGATATTTACTGACATTATCTGTGCTTCTATTTTTTGTCATATAAAAGTTGTCGGCCCAGCATGGCTAGGTGGTTAAGGCACTCGGCTCGTAATCCGAGGGTCGCGGGTTTGAATCTGCGTCACACCAAACAGGCTCGCCCTTTCAGCCGTGAGGGCGTTATTATGTGATGGTCAGTCTCACTATTCGTTGGTAAAAAAGTAGCCCAATAGTTGGCGGTGGGCGGTGATGACTAGCTAACTTCCCTCTAGTCTTACACTACTAAATTAGGGACGGCTAGCTCAGATAGCCCTCGAATAGCTTTGCACGAAATTTAAAACAAACATATAAAAGTTTAAGACAATTTCCAGTACAACGCCATAAAAATTAATTAAGAAATATATTAGCTACCGCTAAGCACAATATGTCATTAACGCCTGGAGCACAAACAACGCACTATTTGGAAGGTACTCAATTTCACGTTACAGTGGGCGGTGTTACTTATGCCCCTTAATTATATCAAGATGGTTCGCGAAAATTGTATGGCGGGTTATACGCTTAGCGTGAATACATTCTAGTTTATTGAACAATACTCCTTGTTGGGCTCGTAATTCAGCCTTCCTCAGGCTCTTATGTCCACCCTGTGCGTTTGAAACACTGTCAAATCATTTACATGCAATAAAACTCGTAGTGTAATTCATTTTACCAAACAAAATATTTCAATTAATTCCAATTACGTCATTCCGTTTGATTTAATTAGGATTTGAAAACTTGATCCTAATCTGATAAATTAACTATTGAATTTACTTCAGCCTACAAATCCTCTATGGTCTAATTCACAATGGTTTTATACACATGTAAAGACAAATCACTTTATCACTATATTACACCTGTACCTTCTTCGGTTAGCCAATTTATAGGAAATCAACAAAATTTAAACAAGGAAAATTTGTGATACACGTTACCTTTCTTTGTTGTTAAACACAAAGTTACACAACAGTTCGTTTGCTCTGTGCGCACCCTAGGTATCGAAACCTGGATTTTAAGTGTGTGAGCGCTCAGACTTACCGCTGAGACAATGTGTGAAGGGAGGTTTCTTTCTAAGTAACTATGTCTCTCATAAACTCGGTTTTTCTTTTTTTCTTTTACATTGAAAAATATAACACAACTTACTTTTTTGATGTAAATCCAACCAGAGATTAAATAATGTGTCTGTGTTTTCTTATAGCAAAACCACATCGGGCTATCTGCTGAGCCCACCGAGAGGAATTGAACTCCTGATTTTAGTGATGTAAATCCGTAGACATACGGCTGTATTAGCGGGGGTGCAGTATTAAATGATATTATACTTTAAAAAAATCATCGACTTCTATAAGTTCCCGAACATTTTGTGTTCGTTTATTGACAACTTATAAATTTCACTTTGTTTCAGACTTCCTTATTTATATGTGTATGTTAACTTTTCCACGAATACATTTTTAAGACTGTTTCCTTGGTTTCGCAATATTCTGTTTCTACCTTTGCAATAATGTCTTGCGCTTCGGTCTCCGAGTCTTAAGATGTTAATATTATTTTATGTACAAGTTAAATGTAAACATGAAGAAACTTTAACTTACAGCCTAAAACGTTTACTCTTTGTAAAACCTATTCCTTCATAATCAATTTATTGTTATTAATGGTTCACTTTCTTAGAAGAGAAACATTCTTTTTTAATGTATTTCAGTTTATTTTGAAGAATAAATTGGTATAAACATTTGTTAATGTCACATAGCTCAGCCCCCAGTGGCACAGCGCTATATATGTAGATTTATAGTACTAAGAACCAGGTCTCTATACCCGTAATGGGCAAAGCACAGACAGCCCTTTGTGCTTAATAACAAACAATAACAACAACAACAACAGCTGATGGCTTAAATGAAAAGTGAAGAAGTGTGAGTCAGACTTGGAACTACTGCAGCTAAATGAATCAGGTACACATACACACATAGTAAAACAATTTGCAAAATAATATATTCAATGTAAAATATAAAAATATTTGTGTTTTCTTATAGCAAAGCCACAATGTGCTATCTGCTGAGTCCACCGAGATGAATCGAACCTCTAATTTTAGCGTTGTAAATCCGGAGATATACCGCTGTACTAGCGAGGGGGACAGATTAATTAAAAATAACAGTGAGAAAATATCGAACTCGTGATGACGAGAAATTCACTTGAAGTAAAAATGTATTCTCAAGACGGCTGGTTAACCTGAAGATGACCTAAGAGGGTCGAAACGTTGTTCTGTACTTTGTTTTAATTAAAGAACAACGTTTCGACCTTATAAGGTCATCAGGTTAGTTTCTGTACTCTAACTATCTGGGGTCTGTCACCTAACCAACCTCATAACCATAATAAAAAATAGAAAATAAATATAAATTATGTGTGTATCTCAGCACGGCTGGTATAGGTATTAACTCTTTTACCAAAATAAAGTAGTGTTAACAAAAGATGTTAACCTGTAACTTGTAATATTAACCTGAAGATGACCTAAGAAGGTTGAAACGTTGTCCTTTGTTTTATTTTGATTAAAGTGCAAATACCCATACCAGCTGTCTTGAGAATATAAAATACCAAACTGTTAAATGAATCATTCTGACAAGCTCCGCTCCGCTAGTACAGCGGTAAGTCTACGTATTCCCAACACTAAAATCACAGGCTTGATTCCCATCAATGAGCCTAACATATAGCCCGATGTGGTTTTGCTATAAAAAAACCGCCCACACATTCTGATAATGATAAACGTTAGCTTTACTTTCTCCTAATCAGCAACAGTATTTCTAATTTGATTTTTGGTTCCGATCAATATAGCTAGTTCTCTTTAACCAGTTTGTCTCGATAGCCTTTTCATTTGGTCACATAAAGTTTTTTTATGTTTTAATTTGGCACATCTAACTCGTGAAGTATTAATGTGATTAATGTTTAATTAATAACTTGAAATCCTAGGTGAAACACGAGCTATTGTGGGTCTTTGTCGACAGACGTACAAATAAGATGGTGGTAAATGGTGAAATTTTTGTTGTATATGTCTTATTTTAACGAGATGCAAGTCACAGCACAATGCCTAGGCACGTGAGGTCCAACAGACAAGTGCAGTAAGGACACCTGGAGGATTTATTATGAACTAAAAATCTGTGAATGATGAGTTATCACTTTAATAAGATACTTGGTTTCAAGTACAAAAAAAAGTTGGATTGTACAATATTTTTCTTGGTTTGTCGTAAATGTCAAAACTAAATGATTTTATCAATGATAAAATGTCTTCATAAGTTAAAATGAAAAAGAGCTTTTCATACTGGTTGAAAACAGAACAAATCAGAGCAATAAATTTAATACTTTTCATGATAACTTGCACGGAGGGTTTAGAATTGTTTGTATTGAGTTGTACGTTTTTTCTGGTCTAAAAAACTGTTGCATTTAAAAACAAATTAAAAGAAACATGTCGATACTAGAATGTCTGTTACGAACTTACCAATGTCATCGTAGTAGTTTCTAATAACCTTAATTAATTTTACTTATTTTATATGACTGCTATTGTGGGTTATCTTCCAGTAGTTTTGTAGTACATTTATGGACTCACAACAATAATTAGGGGTTCGATTCATAATGGTGGTCAGAATATAGATAACTCATCGTGTGGTTTTTAGAGGAAACAAACATACTGTAACTCAACCTTACTCTCTTATAAACTCACACATGGAAAATATTTGAGCAAAGCTGAACAATGGACCATCTGCGCTTTGTCCAACCCGGAGAATCTAACTTCGGATTTTAAAGGTGAATTTTACAGAAAAAAAGAAAACTTTGCAGTCAAAAGAACTACTCATACTGATGAATTTTGCAGATTCACATTTTTTTATAAAAATATTTGCTAATAAATGAAAGAAAGAACGTGGCACAGAAAGAGCCCTTTCCGAGCGACAATCCGAACGCTTTAGTTTTTACGTTTGCCGCTAGGAAAAGTACTGTGACGTATAGTTGCCAAACAAACTGCCAACGCCAGCGCGTTAAATGTAAATGAATGGAATTCTTCAAACTTTTCCATATTTAAAAAAGATACAAAAAACATCTACAGAATGGTCTACCAGCTTTTAAACTTGGAATATACTCTATTTGAGATAGATTTGTCCACTGTCTAGACTAGGATATCATGGTTTCACTGACTTTCAGGAGCCACAAATACAAAACACGCTCATGAATGTGAAATGTGTATGTGTAGTTACATTCTTCAAAAACTTGCACTTTTTAAATTATTATATTATACAAGTTATTGTTTATCGCTTTATACTGCACACATACCTTTAAGTTTGTTCTTTTCGTGATGGCAAGGGATGGCTTCAGAGGGATGGAACTTGTACGCTGCAGGCTGAGATCAGTCCTCAGCTCTACACGAAGAAAAATGGTGGGGACGATCCTGTCTACTGGCGATGTTTTTTCAGTCTCAGTCTGCCTGGCTAGAAACCCACGTAATCCAAAACAGTGAGATCCGACACAAAACATGAGCGTTCAAAGTGATCTTGACAAAGCTTTGCATGGTGTGAAGGAGTCCAGTTCTTCCTACTGACCATCCGCACCCAATGTCACCACCTTGCCGGTTCCTTCTCTTTGCACGGAAACGAAAAGAAGCTTTTGCCCGATGCTGAACCGTTTTTACAACCATAAACAACGCAGTAAACCATGTTATCATAAAACAAACATAAAGTAGCAATATCAAGACAAAAATAGTCTCACAAAGTATGTAATCCGAAAAAAGCACCGATAGATTTACATAAAACACCAGCACTGAAAGGAACGAAATGGTCAGCGCGCAACGAAGCGTGTTTGGCAACTATTACGTCATAGTTGTAAAACGTCACGGAAACAGTCGAACGACCGAGAGGAACTTGAGTTCGAGGACCCGCATATTTTGTTTCATTTTTTACTCAAAAACTAAAGTGTTTAAAAATATGGCAACTACACAGGAATTATACCTAACCAAAGTACAGTTTCTTAGGCAATTATTAAATTTGTTGAAAATTCACCTTTAAGGCAATCAGTTCGTAAACATACTCTTGACCCACGGGAGAACTTTAAACTTACATAAAGACTATAGTTAAAGTAAGCTTTCCTCCATAAAACATTCCTGAAATATATTTATTTGTTCTTCTGAGCAATAGGGAATTCTCAATAGCCGTAGGACTTGAAATTCTGTTTGGCAGGATTAGAGTGAATTAATTTATTTAGGTGTGGTAAGATACACCAATCAGAAGGATTTGACCTCCCGAGTACAAAACTGTAATTAGGTCTCAAATCAATTAAGATATGACGGAATTATAAGCTAAAAGGTTTTACTTGAGTAACTCAGAACCGTTCCATGAGCCGGTATGCCGCGGCTAAAAATAAGAAAAAAACCCCAAAAACAACCGATAATTAGTCATTTTTGTTAGTTAGTCGTAGTTCGAAAAGTATACACACATTGATTAAGGTTAGTTTTCCAAAGTGTAGTTAATCAATATGTAAACTGACGAAACTAATTAACAATCCTTACTGGCATCTTGCAATTCTCTTTAACAAGTGATCTAATTAGTTTGCAACTTACAGACTTCAAATAGAATCCGCAAAACGGGTTCCTAAATTAAACTGGTTTCAACGTAAGATTTTGTTTTGTGCCCATTTTTAAAGGACATGAAGGACTTGTGTAATAATTATCTACACACACCTAAATTCATTACACAATTTCTTTATAAAGTGAAATTCAATGAAAATAAGAAGAAATGCCAATTTATCTTGTATTTAAGACTATTTTTTATTATTTTTTAATTTGGTTTGTTTTGAATTTCTTGCAAAGCTACACGAGGGCTATTTGCGCTAGCTCCTAATTTTGCAGTATACGATTAGAGTGAAGGCAGCTACTCATCACCACCCACCGCCAACTCTTGGGCTACTCTTTTACCAACGAATAGTTGGGATTAACCGCCACATTATAATGCACCCACAACTGAAAGAACGAACGTGTTTGGTACGACAGGGATTTGAACCCGCGATCCTTGGATTAGGACTCGAACACCTTAACCCACCTGGCCATGCCGGGCTAAATGTTGACCAAGGGTAGTAACTATTTCACTGCATAATATCACTTTTTTGATGCCACAGATTGGTCCAGTTAAATTTATTATTAGTGTGCTCATTTTAATGTTGTGTTATTTGTTATTTTAAGCAATCTAAGCTTTGCAACCGAACTTCAACTTTATTTAACAAAGAGCCATTTTCTTGTCGGTGTACTTCTGTTGTGAAAGTCTATAGTCTATAAATATTCTTCATTTTAAATTTCATATTTCATAATCATAAATCACTTTTAGGAATTGAGGTTGATCTAAAGGACACAACAAGGAGCAGCGTACGACATATGTCTAAATGACATTAAATAGACTATAAATTTATCATGGTAAAATATTTTGAAATTTACCATAGTAATAATTCATGAAAACATGTCTAAAATTGCAAAATAACGTCCCCGAATGGCTGGTTGGTTAAGACGTTTGACTCGTAATCTGATGATCGCGGGTTCGAATTCCCGTCGCACCAAATATGCTCGCCCTTTCAGCCGTGTGGGCACTATAATGTTACAGTAAATCCCACTATTCGTTGGTAAAAGAATAGCCCAAGAGTTGGCGGTGGGTGGTGATGACTAGCTGCCTTTCCTCTAGACTTACACTACAAAGTTAGAGACGACTAGCGCAGATAGCTCTCGTGTAGCTTTGCGTGAAATTCAAAAACAAACAAACAAACAAACTAAAACTATGCCCACATTTCGTGCTGTTGGATATTTAAACAATATCCATCTTTCGTGTTGTTGGATAATAAAACAATATTCACCTTTCTTGTTGTTGGATACTTAAACAATATCCATCTTTCGTGTTGTTGAATACTTAAACAATATTCACCTTTCGTGTTATTGGATACTTAAACAATATCCACCTTTCGTGTTGTTCATATTTAACTAATATCCACCTTTCGTGCTGTTGGATACTTAAACTATACCCACCTTTCGTGCTGTTGAATACTTAAACAATATCCACCTTTCATGTTGTTGATATGTAACTAGTACCCACCTTTCGTGCTGTTGGATACTTAAACAATATCCAACTTTCGTGCTGTTGAATACTTAACCAATACCCACCTTTCGTGCTGTTGGATACTTAAACTATATCCACCTTTCGTGCTGTTGAATACTTAAACAATATCCACCTTTCGTGTTGTTGGATACTTAAACAATATTCACCTTTCGTGTTGTTGGATACTTAAACAATATACACCTTTCGTGCTGTTGAATACTTAACCAATACCCACCTTTCGTGCTGTTGGATACTTAAACTATATCCACCTTTCGTGCTGTTGGATACTTAAACTATATCCACCTTTCGTGCTGTTGAATACTTAAACAATATCCATCTTTCGTGTTGTTGGATACTTAAACAATATCCATTTTTCGTGTTGTTGAATACTTAAACAATACCCACCTTTCGTGTTGTTGGATACTTAAACAATACCCACCTTTCGTGTTGTTGGATACTTAAACAATACCCACCTTTCGTGCTGTTGGATACTTAAACAATATCCACCTTTCGTGCTGTTGAATACTTAAACTATACCCACCTTTCGTGCTGTTGAATACTTAAACAATATCCATCTTTCGTGTTGTTGAATACTTAACCAATACCCACCTTTCGTGCTGTTGGATACTTAAACTATATCCACCTTTCGTGCTGTTGAATACTTAAACAATATCCATCTTTCGTGTTGTTGGATACTTAAACAATATCCATTTTTCGTGTTGTTGAATACTTAAACAATACCCACCTTTCGTGTTGTTGGATACTTAAACAATATCCATTTTTCGTGTTGTTGAATACTTAAACAATACCCACCTTTCGTGTTGTTGGATACTTAAACAATACCCACCTTTCGTGCTGTTGGATACTTAAACAATATCCACCTTTCGTGCTGTTGAATACTTAAACAATACCCACCTTTCGTGCTGTTGAATACTTAAACAATATTCACCTTTCGTGTTGTTGGATACTTAAACAATATCCATCTTTCGTGTTGTTGATATTTAGCTAATACCCACCTTTCATGCTGTTGGATACTTAAACAATATCCACCTTTCATACTGTTGAATACTTAACCAATACCCGCCTTTCGTGTTGTTGAATACTTAAACTATATCCACCTTTCGTGTTGTTGGATACTTAAACTATACCCACCTTTCGTGTTGTTAGATACATAAATTTACACTGAGGTAAAATTCCCCATTAAACTTGGACGAAACGTCTTCCAATAGATCTTTCATCTTAGTTTGGTTGGTAATAGATATTAAGCCATAGCTGTTGAAAAGTATTTAAGGTATGAACGAGTCATTTCCTTTTGGATAAGTTACTTATTTATTTATTATAAACTTAAAACAACAGAAAGAGATATATCATTTTCCTACCTTAAAACGTAGCACTTAAATTCGCAAAGATCTATTATTTTCTTTTCTAAACAGACATGTAATTATATGAAAATAACTGAGGAAACATGAGTATCTGAAACATCAATTTGTTAAGATCTCAGAAGAAAATAATATCAAAGTTTCAAACCGACAAAAGTATTACATCAGAACATCCCAAAGTATAGGTTACTGACTCTGATACGAGCGGCAATTAAAGTTTATTAAATATGAAAGAAAGAAACAAAATTATTCAGAAAAATACGTTTTGCGGAAAAATTACACAATTAGTTATAATTACTCAAAGGCCAAGGCCAACTGGAACAATACAAAAGATACAGAAAAATACGTTTTGTGGAAAAATTACACGATTAATTATAATTACACAAAGACCAAGCCCAACTGGAACAGTACAAAAGATACAGAAAAATACGTTTTGTGAAAAAATTACACAATTAATTATAGCCACACCAAGGCCAAGCTCAATCGAAACAGTATCTTTCATGGCTTCTCACAGGAAAAGAAATCAAAGTAATGTAAGACAGAACAAACACATCGGTGCTTGTAGATAAAATTACTTTAATGCATAGACTAACTTCAGGTTTACTCACTGGTCGTTCTATGGATGACCAGTTCATCACGTACAATCACTGCCCCAATCAGGGTCAAGGGGATTTGGAATATTGTATTTCCTTTCAAGTGTTCTTCTGCAAATGATTGCCTTTTGATCTAATCTTCTGGTATATTGATGAAATGAATCATTTTGTGGTATCTTAATTTGATCCGGAGATGGCTCAAGCCAATGTAGTCTGTGCTTTGGATGACTAACACGGTTTTGTTTTTATTTTGTCTCTTCGGAGCGAATATACACAGTAATTTCAACGAATCATGAATTTTGGACCCAGGTGGAAGCGCAGTCTTCGACAGAACAATTAGAAAAGCATTACATGTATAGTGTTTTAAATTATCTCTTACTTATCACAGTGGCCCGGCATGGCCAGGTTAACCACCAGGTTAAGGCACTCGACTCGTAATCCGAGAGTTACGCGTTCGAATCCCCGTCACACCAAACATGCTCGTCCTTTCAGCCGTAGGGACGTTATAATGTGACGGTCGTTCCCACTATTCGTTGGTAAAAGAGTAGCCCAAGAGTTGGCGGTGGGTGGTGATGACTAGCTGCCTTCTCTCTAGTCTTACACTGCAAAATTAGGAACGGCTAGCGCAGATAGCCCTCGTGTAGCTTTGCGCAAAATTCAAAACAAGAAACTTAAAAGTATTGTTTAAAAAAACACAACTTAAAATGTTATTCTACGATCTAAAACTTTGATAGACGTCAGATAACTGTCAATACCACTTTTCTTTAGTAAATAACTTAGCCCAAGAGCAAGTGGTTGATGGTTTCGACTATCTACCTTTTCTTTAATTTATCACTTCTAAACCAGAGACGTCTGGTATATATAGCCATCAGGCAGCCTTTCGAGGATTTCTAAAAAGCAAACAAACTGAAATATTCAGCGCACGAACTGTTTACTTTGTTAAAAATAAATGTGATATACATCGAACCATTATTTCGATATGTCCTTGTACAATGTTACTAATGGTGGATAAAATTCCTTGAAATCGCTAGAATTGAGTGACAAATGGTGAATTGAATGATAGAGGAGCTTTATATTTATTTTAAATTATATCACAAGCGTTTTGTTTACCCATGGAAACTATATTTTCTCATAAGATTAACTGTTTTATTGACACGAAAATTACTTTAAAATTTACGTTAGGGTTTTTGAGTTCCACATCCATTCAGATTTTGGACACGCTATGACAGGAGCATTTTTTTTAATTTCGCGCAAAGCTACTCGAGGGCTGTCTGCGCTAGCCGTACTCCTAAGCCGTCCCTTTGCAGTGTAAGACTAGAGGGAAGGCAGCTAGTCATCCCCACCCACCGCCAACTCTTGGGCTACTCTTTTACCAACGAACAGTGGGATTGATCGTCACGTTATAACGCCCCCACGGGTGAAAGGGTGGGCATGTTTGATGCGATCGGGATTCGAATCCGTGACCCTCGGGTTACGAGTCGAACGCCTTAACACGCTTGGCCATGCCGAGCCTTGACAGGAGTAGACGAATGTATTCTTCTTGGTGAACACAGTATAATTATTTGGAAATTCTCATATTAACGTTTCCTTTGCCATACACTTATCGTACAAGAAAAGCATATTTGGACATTTTAAAACTATTTTTTTCTTCTTACGAACGAGTGATTCTTTGGTTGGCAATTTGCCAATATGTTTGTCTTTTGTGTCACAGTTTCTTCGTCTCATCGACAGGGGTTCAGTTTTCCTCGGTGGAGTTAGCAGATGTCCCGATGTGGCTTTGCTATAAGAAAAACATATACACTCGTCTCATTGATATAAATTATTAATTGTTGTTCTTTATCGACAATTGTCCTTAAAATTTATAAGAGGATGGAAATTAAGATCACATAATTGCACTTGATCATTTCAAAAGAATGATCAGATAAATTAAGCTTTTGTTTGGGAACTTTAAGTTAATCTGGAATTATCTGAGTGATTCGAATCATCAAGGAACGAAAGTTTTGCTTCATTCAACCAACCTTGGGATCGATGGTTCTGGAAAGACGTCCAAAATTCATTTTGAATTTTGAAACAGCAAAACCAGAGAGATGGAATGACATGGTTTTAAGTTATATGATAACTCTTAGCAGATAAACAACCCTGCTTCGTCAATGCCCTTATTTGAAAAGCTTCAAGAAAAAAACAACTGATTATTTGAAAAGAAGACTTTATCCGACTATTAGCTTTGTTTTTCTTTCGAAAGGTCCAGCACCCCATGCATTATTCTTTCAAAGCTTCTTGCTCGCTATAAACTTTCATGAGACCATTTTCAAGAACCATTACCAGAAATCACACCAGAGCTAATCGTAATCCTTTGGAACCGATTGTGTTGATACGTTTTCCTATCACTGTTATGTTCTGTTATACTTACTTGTCATTCTTGTCTCCAGTTTATGTCCAAAATTCCTTAAACCTATGTTAGCAGTTCCCGCGGTACGTTCCACTGTTTAATATCACTCAAAAGCAAATAGCCTTTTTTATCGAGTTAGAAACATGGGTTTTCTTGATTGCCTGATTATATGTAATACAAAACAATACTCACTTACCATGTTTATCTTGACGTTATAGAATCGATTCTTCCTTAGAGATAGACTTTTGCAGCATTCGGACGTAAGTTTAACAAGTTGACGGTCTCTGAAGGATATGTTAGAAGAAGTCTAGTGTAATTCACTCAATCATTTGTAAGTCATGGATATTATGTGCATTAAGAGTCTAGACGGATTTACTGGTAGCACGAAAGAACGACAACTAGTTCCAGAACACGAATGTACAAATTTATGTTACTGATAGATGTACGGCACTCGCAGGTAGTATTGGTAAGTCTAACAGTAGAAGTATCTTAGCATGAACAAGATGAATGACAATAACACGTAGTTGGTAATGTGCATACTCTCAAACTAAGTTATTTTCTCGTAAATATGTTTTTTTGTTTTTGAATTTCGCACAAAGCTACACGAGGGCTATCTGCGCTCGCCTTTCCTAATTTAGCAGTGTAAGACTAGAGAGAAGGCAGCTAGTCATCACTACCCACCGCCAGCTCTTGGACTACGCTTTTACCAACGAATAGTGGGATTGACCGTCATATTATAACGCTCCCACTGCTGAAAGGGCGAGCATGTTTGGCGCGACGGGGATTCAAACCCGCGACCCTCAGATTACGAGCCGAACGCCTTAACCCACCTGGCCATGCCGGGCCCAACTTATAGGGATATATACAAATCTAAAATCGGTGTTCTGTTAAAATTCCTTCCATAAATTAATTACAATATAGGGATCCTACACCAATGTTCCAGATTCCTAGTTATTGTACCTGTTTACAATATAGAGAAAAAGACATAACAAATGGAATATCCTATTTCCAGTAATCCCAAAGTGCTACTTCAAAATTTACCAAAATTTTATATTGTCATACCAATCGTATGATAAGTGATATTCCAATAAAATAATATATATTTACAAATAAGTCAATACTGTTTGATACAAAATGTCTGGGATAAAGATGGAGGCTGAAGACAGAATTATGAAATACCAAAGTAAAATACCAGACAATATTGGAACTTTTTAAGCAATTCCCAGGCTTGCGGAAAGGTTCATGTGTCTAACACTACCTATAGATTTCGCGCATTTTGATACGTAATATTAGTCTGTAAACTAAAATAAAAATAATTATTTAAACTAAGTACTGTAATAAACTTAGGGTTGGATTTGGTGAAATCTTATTATAGTTTTGAGGGTAATGGCGGTTCTTTGATATGATTTAATACAACTAGGTTGATTTGGTATGATATTGACAACTAGGTTGATTTAGTATGATATTGACAACTAGGTTGATTTAGTATGATATTGACAACTAGGTTGATTTGGTATGATATTGACAACTAGGTTGATTTGGTATGATATTGACAACTAGGTTGATTTGGTATGATATTGACAACTAGGTTGATTTAGTATGATATTGACAACAAGGTTGATTTGGTATGATATTGACAACTAGGTTGATTTAGTATGATATTGACAACTAGGTTGATTTAGTATGATATTGACAACTAGGTTGATTTGGTATGATATTGACAACTAGGTTGATTTGGTATGATATTGACAACTAGGTTGATTTAGTATGATATTGACAACTAGGTTGATTTGGTATGATATTGACAACTAGGTTGATTTAGTATGATATTGACAACTAGGTTGATTTGGTATGATATTGACAACTAGGTTGATTTAGTATGATATTGACAACAAGGTTGATTTGGTATGATATTGACAACTAGGTTGATTTAGTATGATATTGACAACCAGGTTGATTTAGTATGATATTGACAACAGGTTGATTTGGTATGATATTGACAACTAGGTTGATTTGGTATGATATTGACAACTAGGTTGATTTGGTATGATATTGACAACTAGGTTGATTTGGTATGATATTGACAACTAGGTTGATTTAGTATGATATTGACAACTAGGTTGATTTGGTATGATATTGACAACTAGGTTGATTTGGTATGATATTGACAACTAGGTTGATTTGGTATGATATTGACAACTAGGTTGATTTAGTATGATATTGACAACTAGGTTGATTTGGTATGATATTGACAACTAGGTTGATTTAGTATGATATTGACAACTAGGTTGATTTAGTATGATATTGACAACTAGGTTGATTTGGTATGATATTGACAACTAGGTTGATTTGGTATGATATTGACAACCAGGTTGATTTGGTATGATATTGACAACCAGGTTGATTTGGTATGATATTGACAACTAGGTTGATTTGGTATGATATTGACAACTAGGTTGATTTGGTATGATATTGACAACTAGGTTGATTTAGTATGATATTGACAACTAGGTTGATTTGGTATGATATTGACAACTAGGTTGATTTGGTATGATATTGACAACAAGGTTGATTTGGTATGATATTGACAACTAGGTTGATTTAGTATGATATTGACAACTAGGTTGATTTGGTATGATATTGACAACTAGGTTGATTTGGTATGATATTGACAACTAGGTTGATTTGGTATGATATTGACAACTAGGTTGATTTGGTATGATATTGACAACTAGGTTGATTTGGTATGATATTGACAACTAGGTTGATTTGGTATGATATTGACAACTAGGTTGATTTGGTATGATATTGACAACTAGGTTGATTTAGTATGATATTGACAACAAGGTTGATTTGGTATGATATTGACAACTAGGTTGATTTAGTATGATATTGACAACTAGGTTGATTTAGTATGATATTGACAACTAGGTTGATTTGGTATGATATTGACAACTAGGTTGATTTGGTATGATATTGACAACTAGGTTGATTTAGTATGATATTGACAACTAGGTTGATTTGGTATGATATTGACAACTAGGTTGATTTGGTATGATATTGACAACTAGGTTGATTTAGTATGATATTGACAACTAGGTTGATTTGGTATGATATTGACAACTAGGTTGATTTGGTATGATATTGACAACTAGGTTGATTTGGTATGATATTGACAACTAGGTTGATTTGGTATGATATTGACAACTAGGTTGATTTGGTATGATATTGACAACTAGGTTGATTTGGTATGATATTGACAACTAGGTTGATTTAGTATGATATTGACAACTAGGTTGATTTGGTATGATATTGACAACTAGGTTGATTTGGTATGATATTGACAACTAGGTTGATTTGGTATGATATTGACAACTAGGTTGATTTAGTATGATATTGACAACTAGGTTGATTTGGTATGATATTGACAACTAGGTTGATTTAGTATGATATTGACAACTAGGTTGATTTGGTATGATATTGACAACTAGGTTGATTTGGTATGATATTGACAACAAGGTTGAGGTTGATTTAGTATGATATTGACAACTAGGTTGATTTGTATGATATTGACAACAGGTTGATTTGGTATGATATTGACAACTAGGTTGATTTAGTATGATATTGACAACTAGGTTGATTTGGTATGATATTGACAACTAGGTTGATTTGGTATGATATTGACAACTAGGTTGATTTAGTATGATATTGACAACTAGGTTGATTTGGTATGATATTGACAACTAGGTTGATTTGGTATGATATTGACAACTAGGTTGATTTGGTATGATATTGACAACTAGGTTGATTTGGTATGATATTGACAAAGGTTGAGGTATGATTTGGTGATGATATTGACAACTAGGTTGATTTGGTATGATATTGACAACTAGGTTGATTTGGTATGATATTGACAACTAGGTTGATTTGGTATGATATTGACAACTAGGTTGATTTAGTATGATATTGACAACTAGGTTGATTTGGTATGATATTGACAACTAGGTTGATTTGGTATGATATTGACAACTAGGTTGATTTGGTATGATATTGACAACTAGGTTGATTTAGTATGATATTGACAACTAGGTTGATTTGGTATGATATTGACAACTAGGTTGATTTAGTATGATATTGACAACTAGGTTGATTTGGTATGATATTGACAACTAGGTTGATTTGGTATGATATTGACAACTAGGTTGATTTAGTATGATATTGACAACTAGGTTGATTTGGTATGATATTGACAACTAGGTTGATTTGGTATGATATTGACAACTAGGTTGATTTAGTATGATATTGAGACATACACAATCGAAATAACATATTCAGTGAAATGTCATATTAATGATTCTACACTAGTCTCACTGACGCAGACATCAGTTTTGCAGTGTCTAAGAAGGAGTAAGTAAACACATTTAATACGTTTATGGTTGTCCAGCAATTCCGTATGACACATAAAAGTTGCTCATTTCATCATACAAGTTATTTGCGGGCTTTATAAGTTAATTGTTTAATTATTCAATATATTACTTTTTGTTTAATAAATCTTTTAAAACAAAGCCACACTGAACTATAAGCTATGTCCACCAAGGGTCATCGAACCCCCAGATTGTAGCGTTCTAAATCCTTAAGGTTACCGTTGCATCAGGAAAGATTCTTTTTAAAAGTTTGTTTCTTTTGAATTAAGCACAAAGCTACTCAGTGGACTATCTGTGCTCAGCTCACCACGGGTATTGGAACTCAGTTTCTGGCAATGTGAGTCCGCAGACATACCGCTGAGGCACAGCGGTTTTTTATTAAAAGGATAATTTTGTGAATGAAATTATTTGTTGAATATGAGTTTTCTAAGTATTATTTCAAAATTATAGAGTTTTTTATGTTGGTTTCATTGAGAGGTTACTTAAGACACTGTGCAAGACGTATAAGCTGTCTTTGAGCATGTTAAATATCAAATATAAAGACAATGTAGCGAGTATTGTTTAAATAAACTACAGTTTTAGTTTGGTGTGTTTAGTCTCTGCCAACGTACTACTTTCATTAGTTTGGCAATATAAATTGGAAACTAACCGCAATAAATTAAATATTAAATAAGTTCGTGTGTTTGAGTTTTCTTATAGCAAAAACACATTGGGCTATCTGTTGAATCCACCGAATGGAATCGAACCCTGATTTTGGCGCTGAAAATCCGTAGGCTTACCGTTTACCAGCAGGGTACAAATAAATTCATAACCGACACTAATGTTGCCTGAGATGAAAATACAAGTTCCTTCCTCTGGTATTACTTAACGGAATTAAAATTTGATATCCGCCATAAGGAAACATAATATTAGCAGGCGTGTAAAAACATATTAATATAGCTTCTTCCGATAAGCAAGAGTATCGAACTAACTAGTTTGAAATATTTGGTGGCATAAACATAAATCCAAGAAGGTTCAAAGGCTTTGGAGTAGTTACGTACAAATGACTGTTTGAATGTTTCGAAATTCTTGAAATCGGCGGGATCTTCACACGATTTTTACTGTTTGGACGTCTGCTTTATTATGTTATTTTGATAACACTGTATTTAGAATGGCACTGGGTATGTTTTTATAACATAATTTAACCATCGTTTTTTTCAGTTCACTGTTGATGAGAAGATAAAGAACCCATAAGGTTGTAGAATATTATATGAACATTAATCGATACGTCTTTCCAGTAATCTGTTGATGCATAATGAAACGTCAAGCAATTTTGGATTATAGTTAAGTTTTGATTGGCTGATCAATTAACAAACCCTCGTAACGTACAGTTGAAACACGAGTTTAACTGAGTAACGAACAGATGAACAACACTAAGCCAGTTTACATGAAAACGGTTCAGTCTGATTCCATCACGCGAGATTACGTAATGCTTAGCACACTTGATAAAGTTTCTACACCCTGGCAACTTATGGGGGGAAAAATGATATGATCCTATTTTCTACGATTAGACCACACGAAACATGGTAACATGTTTATGAAATACATGTTTGTACTTTTTTTCTTTCCATGGGTTATCCTGATGGTTATGCTTATTTATCAATAGCCTTTGAATTTAGTTCGTTCGTATCTTCTTCGATACCGATTGTTTCGTTGTCGCTAAATTCAAAGCTACACAATGGGCTTCTGAGTTCTGTCAACAATGGATATCAAATCCTAGTTTCTACCATTTTAAATTCGCAGACTTAATGCTGAACTAAAACGGTGGGGCTTATATTGAAAAAATCAATTTATTTTCAAGTAATAAAATTAAACCACAATGGTTTATATATATTTTGAGGATAAAAATACGTGAAAATAGGCAAATCATCAATAATTAACTTCATAAGGCTCTCTAGCAATACGCAAAACCATTCACGTTTTACAACCACCACCTAAAAATTTTATATTGCCTGTTAAAGTCATTTTACAATGTAGTTAAAATAAAATATGATCCCCAGAATGTGGGCTACCTAGCTAGAGTATAAAATGTTTTAAAGAAGGTTACTGGGCTGGTGTAAAACAGGTTCTTCAAACAAAGACTTCCTAGCTGAATTAAAATATGTTCTTCAGAGAAAGGCTTCCTAGCTGAATTAAAACATGTTCTTCAGAGGGAACATTCCGAGCTGAAATAAAACATGTTCTTAAGAGGAAGACTTCCAACCTGAACTAAAACATGTTCTTCAGAGGAAGACTTCCAGCCTGAACTAAAACATGTTCTTCAGAGGAAGACTTCCTAGCTGAATTAAAAGATGTTCTTCAGAGGAAGACTTCTTAGTTGAATTAAAAGATGTTCTTCAGAGGAAGACTTCTTAGTTGAATTAAAAGATGTTCTTCAGAGGAAGACTTCCTAGCTGAATTAAAAGATGTTCTCCAGAGGAAGACTTCTTAGTTGAATTAAAATATGTTCTTCAGAGGAAGACTTCCTAGCTGAATTAAAAGATGTTCTTCAGAGGAAGACTTCTTAGTTGAATTAAAAGATGTTCTTCAGAGAAAGACTTCTTAGTTGAATTAAAAGATGTTCTTCAGAGGAAGACTTCCTAGCTGAATTAAAAGATGTTCTTCAGAGGAAGACTTCTTAGTTGAATTAAAAGATGTTCTTCAGAGGAAGACTTCCTAGCTGAATTAAAAGATGTTCTTCAGAGGAAGACTTCTTAGTTGAATTAAAAGATGTTCTTCAGAGGAAGACTTCCTCGCTGAATTAAAAGATGTTCTTCAGAGGAAGACTTCTTAGTTGAATTAAAAGATGTTCTTCAGAGAAAGACTTCCTAGCTGAATTAAAAGATGTTCTTCAGAGGAAGATTTCTTAGTTGAATTAAAAGATGTTCTTTAGAGAAAGTATTGCTATGTGGAAATCAGAATATAAAGTTACCCATCAGGTTTATCATATAATAATGCTTTATAATTAACTATAACATACTAGTGTTACTCTTGCTGGCCTATTAGTAAAAAGTATGTGTAGTTTTTGTACACCATCTTGTGGTACGGTGTTTGTACGGCTACGCTATCTTCAATAAATATGTTTAAAGATAAGTACCAGAAATCAAATAATTTTCGTAGTACTTGTAATGAAGATGTCCTTTTGACATGAAGAAGAATAGGATATTAAATTGATAAGACTTAAATATAAACACACGAACTCAACAACAAACACATTTCTTATTAATAGGGTATTGCCCAAGCTTCCTAAGTGTTTAAATATATTTTAACATCTATAATCTAATCAAACTCTTTGCTACTTGCTTTCACTAAGATAGTTACTGTTCACATCAGGATATGGTTAACGAAGCAAAATTCTTTACATCCATTCTTTTTTGTATTTAGATCAAATTTTATTTAGTGATTAATTATGCAGATTAATTTTAAATTATTCAGTATCTGAAAAATAAATCAACTCTGGCGTATGAGATTCCTCATTTAGAATATTGTTTCTACAATAACTACAAATGATCTGACAATTTCATTTTACCTTATATCCGATCGCGGTATAAACAATAGATATACTGTCTATTTATATCCGCCTATTTATTCATCTGTTCAACATACAACAATAACCACATTTTGTTATTACTAAATGTCGTTTATATTTTCTTAGTGTGTGTTTACTACATACTTTTATGAAGATCTAAGGTCATGTTCAAGTCATTGAAAGCGTCAGAGTCATTATGCCCAGGTCATTGGAAGTGTCAGAGTCACTGTATCCAAGTTATTGGAAATGTTCGAGCCAGAAATAATGTAGGTAACGAAATATTTAACATTTTAAAGAATTGAAAAACAATTCACGAGAAAAAATTTTATATAATACGTAGAGTAAATAGTTTTATTTTTAATTTTAGAACAACGGAAAACATTGTTAACACAAAGAAACCGTTATTCTGGAAAGTTTAATCATTTTTTTATATTATCAGGTTAAGTTTCTGAAATTATGACAATATCACAATAGCCCTTAGTGGCAATAAACCTATTTTCAGGATATACATGAATTAAAAGGAAATGTATATAGTAAAGATAACCCGGGTAGATTTGAGCTTAAGAACAACGACAACAATAACAAGAGATTTTGCAAAATAATGCAACACAATTCGGAGTTACTTGCTTCATTGTACTGTTTTTATTTTTTACAATTAAGGAATTTGCATAATTATGAAACCTAACGCGAAAGTCAAAGAGTATAAAACAGAACTGTTTTTTTTTATTATTTATTAATTTATACCCAATACCGTTAATTGTATTTCGTGTATCCATGAACGAAGGTCATTTATCTATTTATTGTGAGTAGCTTACTGGCTCCCCTAGATACCAATTTTTTTTTTTGTATTTTGCTATAATAATGTGTAATAACTATATTTTCATAAACAATATTTATACAAATTTTAGTTGCACAAAATGTGTGTTTGTGTGTGTGTTTTTTATAGCAAAGCCACATAAAGCTATTTGCTGTGTTTACCGAGAGGAATCGAACCGCTGATTTTAGCGTTGTAAATCCGAAGACTTACCGCTGTCCTGCTGGGGTACAATTCCCCCCCCCCCTCTGCAAAAAACGTGAACTGTAATTTCATTTCCCTAAATTTAAACCAATCGCTAAGAATTTGAGTTGATGAATTCACACATTGGTTAAAATATGGAAATAATATGATTTTATTATTTTCTGCTTGACTATTTAAATGTGTAGCAGCTAACAATGAATAGTGCCCGTGTATAATGTTAATTATTAAAAATACACGTTACTAAATTTTTACTTATTAAAAATACACGTTACTACATTTTTAATTATTTAACTCGTTGCGTGCTGTTAGTGTATAACAGTTTTCAACGAAAGATAATATTCAACAGGCTATAATGATCTCACGCTTAAAGTCACGATAAACTGTAATGAACCGTTCAAAATGTCGAGTTTAGTTTTTGAATCAAGCGAGTGAGTTTTTCCCTCAGTTATTCCCATTTGAGATGTTATTTTTCTTTATTTTTAGGCTTCTAACACACTGCAGAAAAAACATCTAGGCACGAAGATTAATCTAGATTTTGAACTCAAATCCTCAGACAAAAAACATATGAATAAAAAGTGTATAATTACTGAAACATATTCAGAATTGTCATATAAAAAAAACAAATGTGTTGCTTCATCGCCACTTGGAATAGAAGGTATAACAAACTTCTTATGAAAGCAAAGATATTTATATATATGTATAAAAGAAATGTTAATAAATAGTCAGAGGAGGAATGCTTAAAATAAGAGCATAAAAAGTATTTAAATTTTAAAATCATTCCTAAAGAACTTAGAAAAATGTGACCTAACACAAACTCACACAAAGTCAACTTTCATTTATTTTTCAGCTTGAAAACTTCTGTAATTCAAATATGATTTAGTTTATACAAACAGTCAACCCAATGTTTTATAACTCATTCAGGGTTTGTCATATTGATTTTATTTAATGGTCTGAGGATTGCAGGTTCGAATCTTCGTCACACCAAACATGTTCACCCTTTCAGGCGTTGAGGCGTTATAATGTGACGGTCAATCCAACTATCCGTTGGTACAGGTTAGTCTCAGAGTTGGCGGTGGGTGTTGATAACTAGCTGCTTTCCCTCTAGTCGTACACTGCTACATTAAGAACGGCTAGACAAGCTAACACTCGTGAAACTTTCCGCGAATTTTAAAATTAACGAAACGTTTACTTCAAGGTATCAATACTTATGGAATTTGTGCAGTAGTTAAATGAAATCCACAATTAAAAAAGAATTTTGTTTAATATAAATGAACAACTAGTATCTGTTGAAAATTATCTTTCTCAAACGTTTCAACTCAGGTGTCTAAAAGACATTCTTTGTTGTATATGTTTACGCTCAGGTTGCACAAAGCTACCTGAATTTTGAGGAGCGCTTTTTCATGTATAATAAATCTTTAATTAAAACTTGTAATTACGGCTCCACAACTTTCATCAAGGCTCTTGCTACTAGCTATATACAGCTATTGTTCGTATTTATTGTAAGTTATGCAACGTAAAAGATTAATTCTTTGTTTGTGTTTTAAATGCAAGTAGTAAGATATTTGTTGTTGCAAAATCTCTTGCTTGGACTAATTAGGTTTAAACTTTTATAACGCAAACAGTTTTGGAATCAATTTGGTGAATCCAATTAAAGTTACTGTGTTAAATTTAGGAAAATAGAAAGATAGTTTGAAAGATAAAACATAATTGTTAAAGTAGAGATCACGAAATCTGTTAAAGGGTCGCGAAATGACATTCAAAACGTGATTCGAAATTTGTAGCTCGAAAATTGTGATGAGTTGACTCATAAAAACATCAAAATACTGGAGCGAACTAAATGTATTTAAACCGACGACTCCAAATAATGTACATGTTGTTTTGTTCATGCAAAACTGAACTATCTGCACTCTGTCCACAGCGGGGAATTGAGCTCCGAATTTTAGCGTTGCAAGTCCGCGAACTCACGGTTGACCCACTGGGTAAGTGGATTATACATTAATGACAACTATCAGTGCAAAACAAAACGATTATAAATACTTATTGACTTGTGCGCAGTGTGTTTGCGTTTTCTTATAGTATATTTACTTTAGGCTATTTTTTGTGTCCACCTATGGGTATTGAACCCCAGATTTTAGCGTTGTAAACTCGTTGACATACCTATGTCCCAGCTGGACACGCATTAAATGACCATTCGATTAATCTTGCTGTTAACGACAATTTCAGCCGTCATGCCACTGATATCTTATGCAAACTTTAGGCGATTAACGCTAGATCCAAATTATGAACCAAAAATACAAAATAATATTTGCATGGTTAATTATAAGTAAACAAATGTTTTAACGTGTGTTTTTTAACACTTTGACTAGAAACATTTAAAGTCTGTTTGAGCACAAAGTTAAACAATGACTTATCTGTGCAGTGCATACTACTGGTATCAAAAGTCGATATTTAGGGTTATATATAAGTCTGCTGAGCCACTGAGAAGGGGAGGCAGCATTTAAAAACTATTTCTTAAAAGCTTCGAAATATTTATTACCTCACAACACATATTAACACTGTAGTTGTATTGAAACTGCGAACATTTCTTGTTTTAAAGGAAAAAGTGAAATATATTTGTTATTCAGTTAGGCCCGACATGGCCAAGTGGTTAAGGCACTCGACTCGTAATCCGAGGGTCGCGGGTTTGAATCTCCGTCATACCAAACAGGTTTGCCCTTTCAGCCGTGAGGGCGTTATTATGTGACGGTCCGTTTCACTATTCGTTGGTAAAAGAGTAGCCCAAGAGTTGGCGGTGGGTGGTGATGACTAGCTGCCTTCCCTCTACTCTTACACTGCAAAATTATGGACTGCTAGCGCAGATAGCCCTGGGGTAGTTTTGCGCGAAATTCAAAACCTACGTTATTCAGTTAAAAACAACACAAGACACGAAGGTGTGTTTTCTTATAGCAAAGCCACATTGGGCTATCTGCTGAGCTCACTGAGGGGAATCGAATATCTGATTTTAGCGTTGTAAATCCGTAGACTTACCGCTACACAAGCGGGAGGCTAGACACAAAGGAGAACGAAAGAACTTCATAGAGACGGTTATTTAAGTCGGAGATTCGTCCACAGTTGTATTACATATTAAATAACTCTTTTGATTACACGAGTGCATAATATTTATAAATAAAGCATTGTTTGTTTTAGCACAAAGCTGTACATCTGTACAGAGAAATGAACCCCGGATTCTAACGTTGTAAGTCTATATATTTACTGTTAAGAGTAAAGTCACTTGAAGGCTTAGCAGTAGATACCCAAATAAAATTTGCTATGTATTGTATTGTGCGCAGAGCCACACGGAGGCAATCTACATTCGTCGCTCTTGAAATTGAAGTATTAGACTGTAGGAAGGCCGATAGATAACCCTCAACTAGCTTTCTGAAAAAAATAATCAATAAGAAACTTCCTGAATTTTTCTTTAAAAAAAAGTAACAAAGACTTAAGTGTTCTGGTTAAGCAATTTTTAAATAATTAGAGAAATAATTTTTAAATTAACAAAAAGCTGGGGCGCTTGTTAATTTTGTTTTGTTTCGCAGATTATTTCATTTTAACAAAGATTGTAAAGAATGACGCTATTTAAACCATTATTAACGACTTTATTCTAACTTATTGTTGCCAGTCGTGGGCAGAGTGTAGATAACCCTTTGTGTAACTTTGTGCTTAATGAAAGACAAAAAATTTGGTATCAGTGTTACGGTTCAAACTTTTGTTTAGATTATTGTTATCCCTTTTATGTAATAAAGTATCTAATTTATTACATTATTAGTCTGTTGCATATGAAATGTCGAATTTTTAAAGGAAAAATGTGAAAGGAATATATATATTTCTTGTTTAATTTATTTAATCAAAATAAGCTCATTTAGAGTCACTACACTTCTTCTGACGAGTTGTAAATTTATTAATGCCATCTTTAAAGGATTGGACATCCATTGAAAGTGATTATGGTGAATATGGTGGATGAGGTAAAGTTTCATACTGAAGTTCGTTTCGTTTTTGGACAGTAAAGCGTGAGACAAGTTGTCGAGCATTGTCATGAAGCAGTATGGTTCCACTGAGATTGACCATTGCTGGGTTCTCGTGACAACTTTTGATGGATAGTTTCAAGTTCACAACAATATTTCTCTGCTGTGATTGTATATTTTACGTTTAAGGCGAATAACAAACCACACCTATTGACGACCATCAAACACTAACTATAAGCCTCCAAGTGTGAAGAACTGGTTTTAGTGCTTCTACATAGTGAAGCCGCCTTCCGGATCGCCGTGATTGTCGTAAAGAATAATTTTTTTTATCAGAAGTGATAACTCTATAGAGAAACGGTTCGATTCTGTTACAAGTAATGAGTGAGGAACAAACTTCAACTCGTCTTGTGTGATGGTTTTTAATCAATTCGTGAGGCGCACACTTAACCAATTGCTTCATTATTCAACAGTTTTCCAACATCTCGTCAAAAAGTTTGACGTCAGTCCTCTCACGGGTTGGCGGGTATCTAATTCAACTAAGGCCTTCAATTCTTCTTCATTAATGGCTGTCTGAGGGTGGCCCCGAAGCTCATTTTCAAGGCTTGTGTCAACAGAACGAAATCCCCGAAACCATCGCTGTGCTGTGTGTTCATTAGCTGTGCCATCATCACATGCATGATTGATATTATGAGCTGTTGTCGCTGCATTGTAACAAAGCCTGTACTCGTACAAAAAAATTACACGAAGATCAATTTTATTCATGGTGACAAAATTATTATAAATATTATTTATTTTCTGAAATAAAAAATGAAGAAAGTTTGAAAACCAGATAATATAATATATTATTTTTTACAATGAAGAGAGTTTGAAAAACCAGACATATAATTTTTTACAAATTTACCATTATGCTTTTCTTTCGTCCATTAAAAATCGCCTTTCAAATTTATACGTGAAATCCAACACTTCATATGTTAGCGCCTGATATTATTATCAGTGTTTCTGTTTAAATTATTGTTATCAACCTTACTGTTTAAATTAGTTTTATTGCTTATATTACTGTTATCAACCTTACTGTTTAAACTAGTTTTATTGCTTACATCGTTGTTATCAAGCTTACTGTTTAAATTAATTTTATTGCTTACATCGTTCTTATCAAGCTTACTGTTTAAATTAGTTTTATTGCTTACATTATTGTTGTCAAACTTACTGTTTAAATTAGTTTTATTGGTTACATCGTTGTTATCAAGCTTACTGTTTAAATTAGTTTTATTGCTTACATTATTGTTATCAACCTTACTGTTTAAATTGGTTTTATTGTTTAAGTTATCAAACTTATTGGTTTAATTAGTTTTATTGCTTACATTGTTATTATCAACGTTACTGATTAAATTAGTTTCTTGCTTATATTACTGTTATCAACCTTACTGTTTAAAATAGTTTTATTGCTTACATTATTGTTGTCAAGCTTACTGTTTAAATTAGTTTTATTGCTTACATTATTGTTATCAACCTTACTGTTTAAATTATTTTTATTGCTCACATTATTCTTATCAACCTTACTGTTTAAATTAGTTTTATTGCTTACATTTTTGTTATCAACCTTACTGTTTAAATTAGTTTTATTGCTTACATTACTGTTATCAACTTTACTGTTTAAATTAGTTTTATTGCTTACATCACTGTTATCAACTTTACTGTTTAAATTAGTTTTATTGCTTACATTAATGTTATCAACCTTACTGTTTAAATTAGTTTTATTGCTTACATTACTGTTATCAACCTTACTGTTTAAATTAGTTTTATTGCTTACATCGTTGTTATCAACCTTACTGTTTAAATTAGTTTTATTGCTTACATTATTGTTATCAACCTTACTGTTTAAACTAATTCTATTGCTTACATTACTGTTATCAACCTTACTGTTTAAATTAGTTTTATTGCTTACATCATTGTTATCAACCTTACTGTTTAAATTAGTTTTATTGCTTACATTATTGTTGTCAAGCTTACTGTTTAAATTAGTTTTATTGCTTACATTGTTGTTATCAAGCTTACTGTTTACATTAGTTTTATTGCTTACATTATTGTTATCAACCTTACTGTTTAAATTGGTTTTATTGTTTAAATTATCAAACTTATTGGTTTAATTAGTTTTATTGCTTACATTGTTATTATCAACGTTACTGATTAAACTAGTTTGTTGCTTACATTACTGTTATCAACCTTACTGTTTAAACTAATTCTATTGCTTACATTACTGTTATCAACCTTACTGTTTAAATTAGTTTTATTGCTTACATTATTGTTGTCAAGCTTACTGTTTAAATTAGTTTTATTGCTTACATTATTGTTATCAATCTTACTGTTTAAATTAGTTTTATTGCTTACATTATTGTTGTCAAGCTTACTGTTTAAATTAGTTTTATTGCTTACATTGTTGTTATCAAGCTTACTGTTTACATTAGTTTTATTGCTTACATTATTGTTATCAACTTTATTGTTTAAACTAGTTCTATTGCTTACATTACTGTTATCAACCTTACTGTTTAAATTAGTTTTATTGCTTACATCGTTGTTATCAAACTTACTGTTTAAATTAGTTTTATTGCTTACATTATTGTTATCAACCTTACTGTTTAAATTAGTTTTATTGCTTACATTATTGTTATCAACCTTACTGTTTAAACTAATTCTATTGCTTACATTACTGTTATCAACCTTACTGTTTAAATTAGTTTTATTGCTTACATCGTTGTTATCAACCTTACTGTTTAAATTAGTTTTATTGCTTACATTATTGTTATCAACCTTACTGTTTAAATTAGTTTTATTGCTTACATTACTGTTATCAACTTTACTGTTTAAATTGGTTTTATTGCTTACATTACTGTTATCAACCTTACTGTTTAAATTAGTTTTATTGCTTACATTATTGTTATCAACCTTACTGTTTAAACTAATTCTATTGCTTACATTACTGTTATCAACCTTACTGTTTAAATTAGTTTTATTGCTTACATCGTTGTTATCAACCTTACTGTTTAAATTAGTTTTATTGATTATATTATTGTTATCAACCTTGCTGTTTAAATTAGTTTTATTGCTTACATTACTGTTATCAACCTTACTGTTTAAATTAGTTTTATTGCTTACATTACTGTTATCAACTTTACTGTTTAAATTAGTTTTATTGCTTACATTACTGTTATCAACTTTACTGTTTAAATTAGTTTTATTGCTTACATTACTGTTATCAACTTTACTGTTTATATTAGTTTTATTGCTTACATTACAGTTATCAATTTTATTGTTTAAATTAGTCTTTGTGTTTAAATTATCATTATCAGTATCCCTGTTTAAACTATCATTGTTAGTTTTATTGTTACGTCACACAATTATATTCTTATATTATTTTTTACCTTGAAAATTATTTGGATATTTCACATTACAAACAAATTATTGCAGCCCATGTGATACTCATGTTCTCATTCCTTGAGATAAATTCTTATTCGTACTTCTAAAATTATATAATTCATATCAATTAATAAGACTCACTAATTCCCTTAAATTGCACAAGGGCAAACGTGAAGATTTCAATTTCAATTAGTTATTCGTCTTATTACATAGCAGTTAAAATATACGAAAATAAAATAAATGGTTTCTTCGTTTTGTTTTTCGTGTGCAATAAAAAAAACTGATGTGATGAATTATCACTTTTTCTAGTTTTATCTTGGAAAAGTAATTGTTTTATGTGAATATTTTAGTTTTTGCTCCACATTCTTTTCGTGAATAGTTTTTGATGGATATTTTCAGATAAACGTATGATAACAAGTAGAAACATGAAAACGTTGGGGAGTAACAGTTGATGTGACGATTCACCATCTGCAAAAGCAGAGTCAACAGATGCTGAAAACAATCAGTAGTTCCAGTTAGAGGTATTAAGTGGACGTCAAAAGTATGCCACAGCATCGTACTTGGTTGGTTATTAAAATGATTGAGCTGCCAGGCGTGTATTTTCTTTCACTCTTTGCAGTTTACCCTTCTCGAATCTCTGTTGAAGGACTTGTTTTAAGTCAACATAGAACGTTCACTACTTTCGCAACGTTGTAATTTCTGTGACACTTTGCTAGCTTTGTAACTTTGTTTTTTTTTTTTTTTTACTTTTAGTACCAAAGCAGTTCGAGGTGTGTTTACACTGTTAAATAGTTATTTTAGTTTTTGTTCGGTGCTGAGATGTTCGTCCCTCAGTGGGAGATCGGTTAGTCTGTTGATTTACAACGCTAAAATCCGCGGTTCATGGACAAAGCAAATAGGCTTAATTTGTTTTTTTTGGTATAAAACAATTTTATAAATCAAAGTTAAGACAAGTTATTATTTTATTCATTGTATTATCTCGCTGGAAATATTTCCACACTTAGAAAAAGGTGAAAGGTAGGCAACTAATATATATATACATACAAAAACTAAACATGAACTAATCACGAACTTCATTTAGAAATTAAAGCTTTATTTGTTTGTTTTGAATTTCCCGCAAAGCTACTCGAGGGCTATCTGCGCTAGTCGTCCTTAATTTAGCAGTGTAAGATTAGAGAGAAAGCAGCTAGTCATCACCACCCACCGCCAACTCTTGGGTTACTCTTTTACAAACCAATAGTGGGATTGATCGTCATATTATAACGCCCCCACGGCTGAAAAGGCGGGCATGTTTGGTGCGACCGCGATTCGAACCCACGGCCCTCGGATTACAAATCGAACGTCTTAACACGCTTGGCCATGCCGGGCCCGAAATTAAAGCTTCACATGACGGTATTAAGATCGTTTATTTGCAGTAATTAAATCTTCACATGACGGTATTAAGATCGTTTATTTGCAGTAATTAAAGCTTCACATGACGGTATTAAGATCGTTTATTTGCAGTTATGCGTTTCATGCTTCACTGATCACACTGCTTTGTAAATTGGCGGGAAAATACAGAACATTACCATATCCGATTCTTGATTTGAACGTCATCAGAGTCACGTGATTTGTAAAATTTTCATTCACAAAATTATTCATGCCAAAATCAAAATGTCAATAACATTCTCTTTCTGGACACAAATAAGCATATTATATATCTATTATTATGTGAAGGTAATCTTACATTCAGCTTCATATGGCCAAAGGAGGAATATGATACATCTCCTCATTAGAACCAATAAATACTAAAGTTATCCGAGAACGACGAGCATATCAACATGTTAATCTAACGAAAGCTGTCAAGTTAAGTAAATATTATACACACCTGTTTTATTGTGTTAGGTAAGTAATCTTAAGTTGATAACACGAATACTGAAAATTCAACACTACATATTTAAAGCAGAACAAAGAACAAAACACTGCTTGTGTACAAATCTAGTTTTAGTGGCTTATTTCTGCATCCCTTGGGCAGAATTTCGCGCTTCATTTTCTCGACGTAAGGATGCTGTATTACGTCCTCTCTAAAAACGAAACCTAAGGGAAGAATTCTGTGGCATAGTTTCTGATAAATATTGGAATTGCTTTTACTTTAGTCTCCTTGAAATAAATCAACATGTCTACTGCTGCGCAAAACATTAGTTTAATATAAAACCTAAAAAATATCATAAAATTCATATTCAAAATTATGCCTCTATTATCACTCCTTTTTGTCATTTCTAAGTTATAATAAATAGTTCTGTAAGCACTTAAATGAGTTGAGGATATTACATTTATGAGACAAAATTCTAACTCCGATGTAAAACGTATCAGCAACTAAGTAGAGCTAGCTAAAAGCTGTTGTTGTTGTTTTGAACTAAGCACAAAGCTACACAATGGGCTATCTGTGCTCTGCCCACCAGGGGTAACGAAACACGGTTTTTAGCAGCGTGAGTCCCCATGCGTACCGCTCTGCCACTGGGAGGTGTTAAGAGTTGAGTGCTTGAAAGCATAATGTCTCAACTCCTACTGTCTTTCGCTGTCTGTAGCCAATTGTGGACAGACACCTTTGGTATTTAGAAATAGCCTTAACGTAGAAGTAATCCAACTCGATAAAAATTCCACAACGTAAAACTCCCAACCTTTTATTTAGTAATATAAGACACAAAAAATAATTTATATTAGAAGCGAGCCTCAATAAATTTCTACAGACCGCCAAACCTCATCTTTTACTTGATAATTAGCGATATTATTTGTTTGTTCGGAATTTTGCGCAAACCTACACAAGGGCTATCTGCGCTAACGGCCCCTAATTTAGCAGTGTAAGATTAGAGGGAAAGCAGGTAGCTAATCACCACCACCCACTGCCAACTAACTCTTGAGCTACTCTTTTACCAAAAAACACTGAGTTTGACCGTCACATAACACCCCCACAGCTGAAAGACCACCATGTTTAATTGAACGCGGAATCGAACAAGTAATCCTCAGATTTCGAATTAAACAATCTAGCCACTTAGCTAATAAAAACACTTTTTACAGCAAGAACAAGTAAATTCCTGTTTTATATAGCACATCCAACAGAGCTCATAATGAAAAGAAATATCAACAATGACTTCCATGCTGTTTATTTAGATGTAAACATTAATTTAGCAGAAGGCGAAATACAATGGACTATTTTTTGACAAGAAAAGGAAGTTTAATTTTCCCATTCTTGGTTTCCCCAACTCTAACGGTCCATATTGTTAAAAGGAATGATTACAACGCAATCAAAAATATTTTAAACAATAATTCCTTTATAGATAACGTCAGCTTATTCATACATTTATAAATAATGAATATCGGGGCTGTATTTTTCCTTTACTTTTTTATAATATGTATTAGCCAATGTTAGCATCTCATTCATGGAGAATACATCTTGAAAATTCAGAGGGCGATAGTTATTTGGTTTCAGTAGCTAATTGTTACATTCTGAATAATTCACTGTACGAGCTCGGAATCACTAATTAAAGGTAGTTAAGTTTATCTCAGTTTATTCGGTTGTACTCGTAGGGTAATTGTCTTTCATTTTGTTTAATATCGCTAGTTGCGGCCCGGCATGGGCAGGTGAATAAGGTACTCGACTCGTAATTCGAGGGTTGCGGGTTCGAATCCCCGTCACACCAAACATGCTCACCATTTCAGCCGTGGAGGCGTTATAATATGACGGTCAATGTCACTGTTCGTTGGTAAAAGAGTAACCCAAGAGTTGGCGGTGGGTGGTGGTGATTAGCTACCTTCCCTCTAGTCTTTCACTGGTAGATTAGGGGCGACTAGCACAAATAGCCCCCGTGTAGCTTTGTACGAAATACATAAAGAAAGAAATAGTTGTTTAGTTTTATGGGATGTAAACTTCTCAACTGGGGTGTTCAGGGATATTGATGTTGTCCTCGCTCCGCTCGTGATAGAATTTTGACGTCATCATCGAGGTTTTGGATTTAATTTTTGGTCGGGTTTGTATTTGTGTTACTCGGTTGATGTTGAAGGTTGAAGTAGTATCAGAGAAGTGTGAAAGGTGGTGTCCGATCGGATCAAGGTAGCAGAAGGAAAACCATCAAGGCCAGTGGCAAAACGTTGTCCTTACATTATTGATAACGTGACTTAAAGGACGAACTTGACGGAAGAACGGAAAGAAGCAAGTCGACGAACTATTTCTCAAATATCCGGTAATCAGGACCACGGAGTGGCTGGGATATTTAAATCCAAGTGCCTCAGAGCTTGCTGTGGAGGGGAATGGGAGTGCCCCGAGAAAAGTCACTTTCATAAGACAGGTACCGAATGTTCTACCTGTCCTGTGCCCAAAGCTGAAATGAGTAAAAACATCAATAGTGATTGGTAGAATAATATAATGTGTTCATTGTTAATTTATGATGTCTTGAAAGCCATGTATGAGTTGTATGGGATATTGTTTTATATGGAGCGCTTGTCATGGTGTGTAACTTAGCAGTTAAGGGGTTACAGTTCTCTGCCTTCTCATAATAATTGTAAGCTAGTGTTTTAAGACGTTCCTTGAGTAGTGGTATGTCTCAAACTTTGTGCATGTATTTAATTGGAGTGAATTTGGGTAGCCTAAGGGCCATTCTTATGACTGTAATTGAGTGAATGTGGTTAGCCTAAGGACCATTCTTATGACTTTAATTGGAGTGAATGTGGGTAGCCTAAGGGCCATTCTTATGACTGTAATTGGAGTGAATGTGGGTTGCCTAAGGGCCATTCTTATGACTGTAATTGGAGTGAATGTGGATAGCCGAAGGCCATTCTTATGACTGTAATTGGACTGAATGTGGGTAGCCTAAGGGCCATTCTTATGACTGTAATTGGAGTGAATGTGGGTAGCCTAACGGCCATTCTTATGACTGTAGTTGGAGTGAATGTGGATAGCCTAAGGGCCATTCTTGTGACTGTTCTGTTGGAGTTGAGGTGTTCTGGTGATCCATTTTTGCATATTACATGTGATTTGAGCACCATATTCAATGAAAGAGCAAATGTAAGCTTTATATATTTTGATGATAGTATTTGGTGTGCATCCTTTATCAATACCCGTGATAAGTTTTAAGTGGTAAACTCTCTTGCTAACAGATTTGTTAATGATTTTGTAACGTTGTGTCCGGGAGAATAGTGTGTCGAAAGTTTTTCTTAGGCACTTTGCATAATAATTTATTTAAATTATTTTATCGTCTAATTGAAGATTTACTTTCTTCAGGTTCTTGTGGTGTTTGTTTAGGCTGCGTCTGAATGCAATGGGAGTGGATTTATGTGGATTTAAAAGGACTCTCCAGTTGTTACACCAACAGAGGATAGCATTTAATGATACCTACTTTTCACAATACGCCGATAATATAGCTATCTGGAGTGTGCAACGAAATCCAAACCCAAGCCAAACGAGTTCTATATTGATTCCACCACGCGCCATCTAGCGGTACGAATCAAAGAACATCTTAAACCAGTATTAAGTACACATCAACAAGTGTAACAAGATACCATTCAATAAATATCTCACCATTGTATTCTCAGCCTAACAATGGGGTCTGCAGGGGACCTGGTCCCCCTTAGAGAATAACAAACATAATTATTCTTGTTTTTTTATTCAGCATATGCATATGAATTTTTTATTCAATTCACAATCTTACACTACTCCTTCCAGGAAACATTTAAGAGGACGCTTATGAGCCTATTTAATATTTCTTCGTCTTTTTCGACTTACTTAAAATTGTTGTGTACGCCTTACATTTAAGTAATGTGATTTACGAATAGTTTTTCAGCTCTAAATACAAACATTTACTTTTGCAATGTACAAATTAGAACAAGGTTAAAAACGTGTATCATAAAAAGTCGGTTTAAGTAAAACATTTTACTCACAATTTTAGTTCGTTTTATATATATACATATAGAAGAATCATGTAAGCGTTGTATAGCTTTGAAATATATATATTTTTAAAACTATTCTTATTGGGAATTCTTTCAAAAATGAGGCTTAAGTTTTAACAAATTTAATATGCGACAGGTTTGGTACGAATTTCGCGCAAAGCTACTCGAAAGCTATCTGCGCTAGCCATCCCTAATTTAGCAGTGTAAAATAGAGGGAAGGCAGCTAGTCATCACACTCACCGCCAACTCTTGGGCTACTCTTTTACCAACGAATAGTGGGATTGGCTCTCACATTACAATGACCCCACAGCTGAAAGGGCGAGCATGTTTGGTGTGACGGGGATTCGAACCCATGACCATCAGATTACGAGTCGAATGCCTTAAATCACTTGGCCATGCAAGGTCTTAAACCTCCTGTCTAGTTTTATTAAGTTTAACAATGACATTGAACTTACTGTTTGGTTTTACTAAGTTTAACAATGATAAATCTACTGTCTGTTCTTGTTAAGTTTAACAGTGATATTAAACCTACTGTCCCGTTTTATTAAGTTTAATACTGACATTAAATCTATTCTTTGATTTTATTACGTTTAACAGTGACATTGAGTCTACTGTCTGGTTTTACCAAGTTTAGAAATGACATCAGACCTACTTTCTTGTTTTATTAAGTTAAGTAATGGCATTAAACCTAGTGCCTGATTTTATTAAGTTTAATACTAACATTAAGCCTATTGTCTGTACTTATTAAGTTTAACAGTGACATTGAATCTACTGTCTGATTTTATCGAATTTAGTAATGACATCAAACCTACTGTCTAGTTTTGTTAAGTTTAACAATGAGATTAAACCTACTGCCTATTTTTCAAAGTTTAACAAAAAAGGTTTTATTAAGTTCAATAATGGCAAATCTACTATCTGGTCTTATTGAGTTTAACAATGACTTTAAACCTACTGTCTGTTTTTTTTATTATTTTAACGATGACATTGAACCTCAGGTTGGTTTTTGTTACGTTTAATGTCAGTATTAATGTTAATAAGACCAGACAGTAGGTTTAATATCAGGTTTTATTAAGTTTAACAATGACATTGAACCTACTGCTTGGTCTTAATAAGTTTAATACTGACGTCGAACCTACTCTCTGATTTTATTAAGTTTATAAATGACATTGAACTTACTGGTTGGATTTATTGAGTTCAATAATGGCAAACCTACCGTCTGGTCTCATTAAGTTTAAAAATTACATTAAACCTACTGTATGGTTTTATTTAGTTTAACCTGACATCAAACCTACTCACTATTGAGTCTTATTAAGTTTAACAATGACAATAAACCCACTAGACTTTACGCATTTCCTGAGTCACTCAGTTCATGAAGCATAACTGTTGAGTTTTGTTAATCTGATTAACTGGTGTTTGGCCATGAACTTACTGGACTAAATAATTACTTCAGTAATAAAACCAACTCTTGAATCAGTCATGTTTTGAATTTAATAATGAGAAAGTCTACAATATCGAGTCGTCATCAGGTAAGGGTTACATTGAAAAGAGCAGTTGAATTTTAGGTAATGGAACAGGCTCGTGGTGTTGAGAACAAGTTAATAGGTGGCATTATAATAGTTTGTCTTGTTTTTTGGTAAAGTGTGTGTGAGTTTTCTTGTGGCAAAACCACATCGGTCTATCTGCTGAGTTTAGTGGGTAACACAGTAAAATAACATATTAATACATATGTATAGAAGAGTCCAGGGTGCTGTTTTAACTTTGCCTTTGATAACTTTACCAGTCGTGCTTCAACCGTTTTTTTATTCTGATGTCTGGTTCTCTTGCGATGATTTCGACTTTGTTTTCAGTGCTAAATAATTTGATTTGTTTGTTTAAAAAACATGAACTACAACGAAAAAACATGTGATGGTTAGTGTGTATAAACTACATGTAACTTTAATATTACTAACAATTCTGGTCATTAGTTTTAATATACAGCCAGGTATTATTACAATTATAACTTATCTATTGTAAACGTTGCTGTTATTGTATTTTTAAATTGTTTCATGAAACATTTGATATACTCACAACATTCTAGAAGGAGATTCGTTTGTACAGTATTTTTAGTAGAAGTTTCTGGAAAGTTTTAAAGTTAACTTATTATTTCTTATATATTATTTTATTACTATTCATTCGGATACAAATTCTATTAAAGCTAATACGAGCATGCGTAGATATAAAAAAGTATATACTCAACATAAGCTAATTTGTTTATGAATAGCTTCTCGCTAGTACAGCGGTAAGTCTACGGATTTACAACACTAAAATCAGGGGTTTGATTCCCCTCGGTGAGCTCAGCAGATAGCTCGGTGTGGCTTTGCTATAAGAACACACACACACACACAATTGTTTACGAAGAGAACAATGATCTCTTAAGTTCCGAATTTGAACTACCTTGACCACCTGACCATGTCGGGCGGAGGTTTATAAACCTACAGAGCATGTTCTGCTAGTTGCTGTGGGCAGAAACATATAGCCCATTTGTCGTTTTGTTCTTCACAACAAACAGTCTAGATAAACATAACCCTTTACTTTTATATGTCCTCAAATGATCATAGAAACCTTTTGCAACCTAATACAAAACTAGAAAAGAAAAGTCGAATTAAGGCACTTTATACCAATACTATAAACTTCATTATCTACATAGCTTTTAACTCAATAACATTAAATGTAGAAGTAGAGAGACAGCCTTAGTCGTAATCCAGTAAAATACATGTCGAGAAACTCTTTGCATATTGTATTTTACCGCAAGCTCTAAAAATCCCCAGTGAATGCCCCGTTTGGGAGATAACATTACAGCAACTACAAGATGACTCATGAAACAGCTGCACAACAGCTTGCCGTAGTAAAGATGTAATGTGTGTTAGTTTGGTTAAACTTCTTCCCACTTTCAAGAATTGCATTTAAAAGTGAATTCGAATCGTATGTTTTCAGTAATAATAACATCTGTTCTCTTACCATTTGTTGGAGATTTATGGTAAAAGCAGTACAAGTAAATCAGCCCACCAACTATACAACCACAATAACACCAAATGGTATGATGATTCATACTTACAGTTAAAAAGCCTAATGGGTGGCCCCCTGGTGAGACGGCGGTTTGTTTTTTGAATTTCACGCAAAGCTACTCGAGGGCTATCTGCGCTATTCGTCCCTAATTTAGTAGTGTAAGATTAGAGGAAAGGCAGCCAGTCATCATCACCCACCGTCAACTCTTGGGCTACTCTTTTACCAACGAATAGTAGGGTTGACTGTTACATTATGACGCCCCCACAGCTGATAGGGCGAGCATGTTTGGTGCGACAGGAGTTCGAACCCGCGACCCTCAGATTACGAGTGATCGAAAGTTATCTATACGAATAAACATAAAAAAACGAGTACCGCTTTCTTTAACTTTCTACATTTCATAATAAATAGATGATTTTAAAACTAAATACATTTCGTACTTAATAGTATTTCATTTACAGAGTAGCTAGTTATTAATACTTCAGTATTTTATGAAATGTATTTTAAGTATTTTCTGTATTTTGTTGAGAACATATATACAGTTCTCTATAATCTTTGGTAATTCACTTAGGCCTCTCAGAAACTTTAATGGGAACATGCAAGGTATATTATTAAAGTGTTTTGTTGTTACATGTTAGCTTCTGAGTCGCCACTTAAGGCGTGTCTCTCTAGTTGTTATTTTTTTTTTAATTTAAGCACCATAAAAACTTCTAGCTATTTTGATGATTCTGGCTGTCTTCTTCTGCTTGGTATGAGCCATAGATCATTAATTTCCGCAGGGATTAAAGAAACAAATGGACTTTTCAGAACCTTTAAGAATTTGTATGGACTTTAATTTCACATTAAGTGGATGTAGCTATTTAGAGCAGCTACAATGCCACTTGTAGATTAGCAAAACCAAATAATCCACTTTTGAATAGTAAACTTGTAAATGCTGTGTACGTGAATGTTCCCAATATTTCTGTTACAAATGTGTATTTTTTCATATTGGTCTTTACGAAGGATAAAAGCCAGCACGTAAGTGATGAAGAATGCCTATATTTAAATTTAAATTTTACTGTTAGCCATAAAACTACACAATGGAGAATCTTTACTGTGCTAATTGCAAGTATCAAAACTCGATTTTTACAATTATAAGTTTTAAGACTTACTATTGAACCACCAGGAGGCTTAATTTTCTGTCATAACTTCTACCTATACATAAATATAACTTAATACTGCCAAGTCTTCTTATAATAAACAGAATTGGAATTGGATTTTTTATCTCTCTAAAAGTAGCTGTAACTTTCTGAGATTCGTGGGTTACATTTCTTTAAATAGCAGACTTCAATACACAGTAAAATGGTTGTAGGGGTAGGTTTGGTGATTGACTGGAACAATGAATTGTCTACACATTATTACAACTTTATAATTATTCCTATCCTAATGGCAGCTAGTCATCACCACCCACCGCGGATTCGAACCCGCGACCTTGAGATTACGAGTCGCACGCTTTAACACACTTGGTTATGACGGGCTTCTCTCGAGATATGGAAACATATCAGCAATTACAAATCAAGCCAGTTTAATGTAGTGTTTGTCAATATAAAACAATATTGTCATAGGACTGATTACTGTGTAACACAAATCTTGTTCCTGGATAGTATGTATTATTTCTTAATTGCTTATGTTGTAAAAGTACAGAAAACGGCCATTATTCCCTTCAAATGTTGCTTTGTGTGTGTGTGTGTTTTTTATAGAAAAGCCACATCGGGTTATCTGCTGAGCCAACCGAGGGGAATCAAACCCCTAACTTTGCTTTTGTGATCTGGATAATGAAATTTAGAAATTAACCTGTTTTCTATGTAAAAACGGGCAAATTTTCACATTTTTATTCACATAAGGTCTGAATAAAACAACATATGAATCAAGATTTACATGTATTTATATTAAAGTTATACAAAAATGTTTAGAAGTAAATAGTTTTTCGAGATTTGCTACTGTAATGTAAATCACTTTCACGTATCAGCCTCCAAATATAATATCCTATCATGTTTCGTAATACGCTCCCAGGTCACAAAAGCAAAGTTAAAAGGGAGAAATAAGTCTTTTCCATTAACTTTATGCATTAGCAATTGGGAAATAACACTTTCTGTCCAAGAACAAGAAAAAGTACAAATGATGTTGCATAGTGTTATTAGGCCACACTTTGTATACCATAGACACACTCAGTCGGTTCGGTTCTTTGCTGGGCTCTTGGCTTTATAGAACTATTTATTTGTAACCATAGGAGTTGTACAGGGCCTGGCATAGCGGAGTAGGAAGAGTCCTCGACTCACACTCGTTAGATTACGGGTTCGTATCCCTTTACATGCTCGCCATTTCAGTTGTGGGGGCGCTGTAACTGTTCAGTCTATCTCACTATTCGTTGGTAAAGAGTTGTCCAAGAGTTGACAGTGGGTGTTGATGACTAGCTACCTTTGATTGGTAAGTTGGGGACGGCTATTGTAGATAGCCCTCGTGTAGCTTTGTGCGAAATTCATAACAAAACATTTTCATTATTACGCTTTCAACGTTTCTTTCTATATTTCTTAGAACGTGTCAAGTGCTATATTTTCGTGTCAGAAACTATGGGATATTTAGTTTAATATCAGTGTTGCGCACTGAAACTAACGTTGTTGTTGAAACAGCATTTTAATATCTGTGTAGTATCTTTAAACTAATGTTGTTGTTGATAGAGTATTTTAATATATGTGTAGTTTCTTGAAATTAATGTTGTTGTTCATACAGTATTTTGATATCTGCGTAGCTTCTTGAAACAAATGTTGTTATTGATACAGTATTTTAATATCTGTGTAGCTTCTTGGAATTAATGTTGTTGTGATATAGTATTTTATTAAGTGTATAGCATCTTGAAACTAATGCTGTTGTTGATAAAGTATTTTAATATCTGCGTAGCTTCTTCAAACAAATGTTGTTGTTGATAGAGTATTTTAATACATGTGTAGCTTCTTGAAATTAATGTTGTTGTTCATACAGTATTTTGATATCTGCGTAGTTTCTTGAAACTAACGTTGTTGTTGACACAGCATATTAATATCTGTGTAACATCTTAAAACTAATGTTGTTGTTGATACAATCTCCATGCACAAAGAAAGAAGATTCTCCTCAGTGAAGGCCCGACAGGCTAAGTGGTTAAGGCACTCGACTCGTAATCTGAGGGTCGCAGGTTCGAATCCTCGTCACAACAAACATGCTCGCCCTTTCAGTCGTGTGTGCATTATAATGTAACTGTCAATCCCACTATTAGTTGGTAAAAGAGTAGCCTAACAGTTGGCGGTAGGTGTTGATGACTAGTTGCCTTTCCTCTAGTCTTACACTGCTAAATTATAAAAAAACAAACAAACAAAACGTTACAAAATAATACATTCAATATACAGCCTTGGTCAGAAGGTTTGTTTAATGTTCTATGTGGATGTTATTGTCTGCATGTATGGAGTAATTATTGAGTATATTTCCGACAAGTAACAGAGAAGGTAGCGTTGTTCAACTGGTCTGCATATAAGTTGTTTGGATTATTTGTTCATCAAAACACATACATACACCTGTTCTGTACAAAACACTATGTTCTGATATAATCGTTTTCGTAACAAGTCAACGTATAATCAGATAATGTATCTCTAATTGGTGCAGAGTTATGCCTAGTCACGTGCCACTGTTCGACTGTACAGAAATGGTAGGTTGCAAAAGGACATTATCAAAACAGTAAGGTGCCTTCCAATGTGCTGTATCAAGAGTCCTGAAACGCCACCAGACTATAAGAAAATTTGTTCCAGGAAAGTCTACTGGTAGACGTCGAAAAACTACTGTCCAGATAACGTATTTTGATCAGGTAAACACGTTAAATTTGGAAGGGCAGGAACAGCATGAATTCATTCAGTCCTAGGTATCCAGAAGATCAGAGAACAGGAAACTGACCAAACAAGTTTATTTTATAGGAAAGGCTGTCTGCAAACCGATATTAATCAGAATTCATCGTGTTACTTGAGCCATAACCACTTGTCATTTTTTTCGGATGATTTCTGTTTCCGGTTTGTTAAAGCTAATGATAAAATTGGTGTTCATCGTTTATGTGAAGAACAGAAACCAGTTATTGTAACTGAGTTACAGCGTCTCCTAACGACGAGTTTGGATGAAATCATGGTGGATTACATCAATAACCTTACTGACACAATGTCACGTCGTCTTACGCTAGTTATTAAAGTATGAAGAAAACCATTCAACTGGGGAATATTTAATATGAAGTAATACAAGATTACTGACGCTTTTATAATAATTTGATGTTATATCTTGTCACTGTATGTGTCTTATGGGGTTTTATTATGATTGGTGAAATTTTGAATTGCACATATTTCTATAGGTGTTCTATAATATTTTTTGCTTTTCTAACAAATCATTCACGATATTCATAGAACCTGTAGCATTATATAAATTATAAATGTAAGTGTTTAATAATATATTGTTTGTTTGTTTTATGAATTTCGCGCAAAGCTTCTCGAGGGCTATCTGCGCTAGCTGTCCCTAATTTAGCAGTGTTAGACTAGCAGGGAAGGCAGCTAGTCATCACCACCCACTCCCAACTCTTGGGCTACTCTTTTACCAACGAATAGTGGGATTGACCGTCACATTATAACGCCCCACGTTTGAAAGGGCGAGTATATTTTGTGCGACGGGGATTCGAACCCGCGATCCTCGGATTACGAGTCGAACGCCTTAACCCACCTGGCCATGCCGGGCCTTTAATAATATAACATCCATTTCTGAGTTTCACAGCACTGAGTGCATTTTTTTATTCCATCTTAAATAATATTCTTTGTTCGAAAGTACACTAACATTTTGGTCAAGGTTCTGGCGATGAAACTATGTTTTATAATAAGTATAAGTAACGAACATAAGAACGACATGGTTAATTAGTTATATTCAATAATCAGGAGTTAATAGTAATTGTTTTTATATTTCATTAAAACTCTATACAAACTGTGAAATATAATTTATTGTTATAATGCAAAATATTTGGCGTCACTGGTTTAGTTTATACTAGCTTGCAGCCTAATGTTAATGTCTAGTCCTACTTAGTTATACCGTATTGATTTCATTATGCTTAGCTCCTGTGCAGCATTAAACTTATATAAATACTGTCTATAAAAAACCTAAGGTAAATGAATTAAATACAGTTGGTTCACGCTACTTGAATAATTAACCCTTAATGCTATTCTAAATTAATTTCAAAGCATAACTCTTTTGTATAACATTTGGATCACTGATAACCATTGTTGTCTTTTGAAGGGTTTCAACTTGTTTGGTTTAACATCGGATCAGCAACACAACCTTTAAGAGTGATATATGATAACACAATAAACAACTAAAAGTTTAGAAACCATCACCGTACGAAAGTGTCAGTTAAAACAAATTAACAGTAGACATATTTAATAAGGCCGAAAAGGTACATGAATTTTTAATCTATATGAATGAAGAACAGTGTATCGAGTTTTTAGAATGAATATCTCACAGGAGTCATTAGCAAGTGATGAATTCACAATGCGTGTGTGGGGATATGAGGGGCAAAAATTCGTTATACAGGGATTTCGTTTGTTTGCTTTTGTGTTTTTGTAATACCAAAAACTGATTTAATTTCTATTTATTATTTGGCTACGCATTCTGAAAATGTACATTAGTTAACTGTACTTTTAAAACAAAAAGATATTAAAGTAAATTATCATCTCTCCAAGATGTCAGGTCTTATTTCATAAGGCATGAAGATAAAATAAAATAACATTCGAAGATTTACTACGGAGGTTTCTTAATCTCAATGCTCGCAGCAAACGTGGGCGAGATTAGTTCATTCTCTTCAGACTGGGTTTTCCCTCTGAATATAACTGTTTATAAGCTTACTGAAATCAGTTGAGCGTTCCTATGGTTCGACATTTTAACGAAGGATGGCATTCTCTGATCTTGTCAAGAGATACACGCTAAATTTTAAGAGATTTTCCAATTAGAATGGGCTTCTGTCAGACTCGAGCAAACTTATCCTGTCAAGATATGAACAGTTATTCAACGACTGAAAACAGAAGATTTAAGTTTCTGCAAAAGAAGGTATGACGTTCGTCGAAATGCAATTTCTCAAAAGAAAAAAAATATTTATTTCTCCAAACGTCATCGAACCTTGAATATGATGTCAGTGGTTAGCTGGTGGCTCAACGGTAAGTTTCCGGAGTTACGATGCTAAAATCCGTGGTTCGATTCTCCGAGACCCGGCATGGCCAGGTGGTTAAGACACTCGACTCGTAATCCGAGGGTCGCAGGTTCGAATCCCCGTCGTCACACCAAATGCCAGCCCTTTCAGCCGTGTCGACTGTATAAACTGAGAGTTAATCCCACTTTTCTTGTGGGTAAAAGAGTAGCCCAAGAGGTGGCGGTGGGTGGTGATGACTAGCTGTCTTCCCTCTAGTCTTAAACTGCTAAATCAGGGACGGCTAGTGCAGATAGCCTTCGTGCAGCTTTGCGTGAAAGTCAAAACAAACCAAACCAATCGATTCTCCGAGGCGGAGAGTAGTCCATTGTGTACCTAGGTACGAAAACAACAACGACTTCGACAAGAAGGTGTGATGAAATATTATGCTAGACAGGCGAGTTCTTTTAAGTAAATGATTTGTTTGTTTATTTGATATAACACAGAGCTACGTAAGGCCTATCCGTTTGTAATGTTTAAGTGTGACACTAGAGGGCAGGCAGTTAATGATCACCATCCGGTACGTACTTGTGAGCTACTCCTGTCAGCATGAATACTGGGATTGGACTGTCCCTCTTAATATGCACACATGAATCAAAAGTGAGAAACTCGATTTATTAATGTTTGGTAACGTGGCCAGAACATCGGATCCTCAACTCCACAATCCAACACAAGCCCTTTAACAGGGATCGTAAGACGTGTCTAGACATCATATAATGATGTTTGATTTACACGAACATCTGATAGTGGATATTTGAAAACATACAATGAGCACATTTATTATATAAACAACGTGTGTTGTTTGTCTGTTAGTTAATTTTTTTTTAGCAAAGTTACTCGAGGGCTATCTGCACTAGCCATTCATGGTTTTAAAAGATAGGCTAGACGGAAGGTAGCCTGTCAGTACTACTCATCGTTGATAATTGGGAAACTAATTACCAAAAAATAGTGGAACTGCTCGTAACATTATAATGCTCCTACGATTGAAAGGGAGAAAAGTTTCACAAGGGGGTTCGAATTCTCGACCCACAGGATACAACAGATAATGAATGTAGAGTAAAAGTAACTTGAACTATTTTGTACTTGATTCATAACATTAATTAATAATCATTATTAATTATAATTATTAATTTTATATATTTGTGTTACATCGAAATTTATTCACGGATCATTATTTTAATATGCCAAAAAAGTGAAATTCAATTCTCTCATTTCATTTAAAATATAATGACAGAAAACTCTGGTATTAATAACGTAAATGTGAACATAAGTTTTCTGGTTTAATTATTTGCCACATAAAATTATACATTAATTTTTAATTTCTCAAGTTTACCAATTATTTTAATTACTATGGCTTTCAGTAAGTGAGGACCAACTTTATAAGAACAGAGGTAGTAAAAAAATATTTCTTCGTGTGTTAAAGTAGTCATTGTAATTTAGCGAAAAATCCAACAAAAACGTCATACTTAAACATAAAATTATAACCTTAAAATAGGCATACAAGTTAAAATATGAGAGTAGCATCTTTGAAAAAAAACAAATAATATGTCTGAATGTTTGATTTATTTCTCACTCAATGATTTGTTTGTGAATTTCGCGCAAGACTACACGATGACTATCTGTGCTAGCCGTCCCTAATTTAGCAGTGTAAGACTAGAGGGAAGACAGCTAGTCATCACCACCCACTGCCAACTCTTGGGCTACACTTTCACTAACGAATAGTGGGATCGACTGTCACATTATAAAACCCCCACGGCTGAAAGGGCTAGCATGTTCGATGTGCCGGTGATTCGAACCCGCGACACTTAGATTATGAGTCCTGTGCTTTAACCCCCTGACCTTGCCGGGCCGACTTTTTTACTGTTCAACGTGGTTTTCTGATTCTTATAGACACTTTAAATATAGAACACTTTTTTCCTTATTGCACCACCAACTTACTCCAGGGGCCCGGCATGACCAGGTGGGTTAAGACGTTCGACTCATAATCTGAGGGTCGCGGGTTCGAATCCCGGTCGCACCAAACATGCTCGCCCTTTCAGTCATAGGGGCGTTATAATGTTACGGTCAATTACACTACTCGTTGGTCGCCCTTTCAGCCGTAGGGGCGTTATAACGTGACGATCAATCTCACTATTCGTTGGTAAAAGAGTAGCCCAAGAGCTTGCGGTTGGTGGTGATGACTAGTTGCCTTCTCTCTAGTCTTACACTGCTAAATTAGGGACGGCTAGCACAGATAGCCCTCCAATAGCTTTGTGCGAAATTCAAAAAAAGAAATAAACTTACTCTTTCTACACGTCGTCTCGAGATCGCTTCCAAATATTGCAAGAAGAGTGGTAACATATTCATGGTAACGGTCAATGAAAACAGAACTACCTTCCTTTAGTTTCTGCCAATATAATCGCCACGTATTTTCCTTTCGTCACGCAACTTCCGTTAAGAAGGCGTTCGTGTGACTGATTCCTGGTGAGATAAACAAGTAATTATCTGATTCACTTTTCTTTCTAAACGCCTTTCCAGAACTATGGAGAAATCGCAACACAGTCGTAAAGCACATGGATACCGTTATTTAAAACATGAATGTTTGTGTTAAATAATCAACAAGGCTTGTTGTTTACAGCTGTCTCACACATTTCACAGAGGCCCGGCACGATTCGAATCCTTGTCACACCAAACATGCTCGTCCTTTCAACCGTGGCAGCGTTATAATGTTTCAGCCAATCCCACTATTTGTTGGTAAAAGAATAGCCCAAGAGATAACTTAGCTGCCTTCCCTCTAGTTTTACACTACTAAATTAGGGACGGATAGCGCAGATAGCCCTCATGTAGTTTTTCGCGAAATTCAAAACAAACAAAAAATTGTACATTAATTAAATTATAATTTTTACCTTTATTTTAAATGCTTAGGTTAAAATCAGTTATACAGTCTTGACCAAAATGTTAGCACATTTTCTAACAAATAGGATTATTATTATTTAAGATGGAATAGAAATGCACTCAGTGCTGTCAGACTCAGAAACGGATGTTATATTATCAAACATGTATATAATTTATATAGTGATACAGGTTCTATGAATATTGTGATTGATTTATTAGAACAGCAAACAATTTTATAAGACATCTGTAGAAATATATGTAATTCTAAGCTTCACCTATAATAATTAAACACTACTAAGACACATATAATGACAAAATATAACGTCAAATTATTATAAAATCATCAATTACCTTATATCACTTTATATTGGACATTCAGTAGTTGATTGGTTCTCCTCATACTTTAATAACCTCCGCAAGGCGACAAGACATACTGTCGATGAGGTTATTGATGTAATCCACCATGATTTCATACCTGCTTCTCACTAGAAGGCGCTGCAACTAAGCTACACTAGTTGGTTTATGGTCGTGGCTATCCTGTTTCCGGCTCAGTTCTTCCCATGAGGTCCTGGCATGGTCAGGTGGTTAAGGCGCTCGACTCGTAATCCGCGGTTTGCGAGCTCGAATCCCTATCATACAAAATATGTTCGTTCTTTCAGCCGTGGGGGCGTTATAATGTGACGGTGAATCCCACTATTCGTTGGCAAAAGAGAAGCTCAAGAGTTGGCGGGGGGTATGACTAGCTGTCTTCCCTCTAGTCGTACATTGCTAAATTAGATATGGTTAGGGCAGATAGCTCTCGTGTAGCTTTGTGCAAAATTAAAAACAAACCAAAATCTGCTCATCAGATCTCAATAAAACTACAATATGGAGTTACAGCGCTAAAATTAGGGGTTCGATTCCCTTCAGTGGTCACAGAAGATAGCATGATGTGACTTTGCTATAAGAAAAAATATATACAATATCATACGCATGCTGTAGGTAGTAACATTATCTTCGTAAAATACAAAGTTATTACAAAATCTTGCCCTAATATGTAGAAATATCGTCTGTAGGATGTGTCATTGACATTTTCCTGGACGGTATGAAGAGCATTTTCTCAGCCATTATTAATAGCTTCCCAAACGTGTACTGCACCACCTCCTGTGGAAAAGGCAGTCAGTCTTTCAGCGTTCTGCAGGCAAACGACGAATATAAATCCCACCATCATCTTTATCAACCTGGAAAGAACACTCAACTGAAAATATGACGTGTCTCCATATCTCAAGTAACACGGTAAAGACGGTGAATTCTAGATGATATCAGTTCCAAGAGACGGTCGTTTCTGGCAGTAATGTTTCGTGTTTATCAGTAGCCTTTCCTGGAAAACATTTCCTGTTGTCCGACGGCGTTTCAGGATTCTGGATACAGTACAATGGGGATACCCTGTACTATTCTGGCAATGCCCGTGTTCTACATACCAGTTCGGAACAGTCGAACAATTTGACATCCTATGACATCTGGCACGTGACTAGGCATGACTCTACACTACATACAAAGAAAGTATCTGAACAAAGCATTGATCTATTTCGAAAAAGATATTATATTAAAGCACACCCTTTAAAAAAAAACAACTTAAATAGACTTGAAGAACAATTCGTATATGTTTGTCTAATTATATGCCACCTTTCTTCGCAATTATTCAATAACTACACCACACATCTTGGCAATAACATTAATATAGAATAGTATGCAAACATTTTGGTCAACACTGTGTATTAGAAAGTGTATCCATTTGTTTTACAAATCAAAATTCAAGTTTAAAGCTAGAAGCTGTTTTGCAAGAAAATAGGAAAAGTGTGTGTTTTCTTATTGCAAAACCACATCAGGCTATCTGCTGAGCTCACCGAGGGAAATCGAACCTCTGATTTTAGCGTTGTAAATTCCTAGACATACGGCTGTGCTAGTGGGGGGGGGGACAAATAGGAAAAGACATAATTATCGGTGAATTTTAACAGGAAACACTTTCATCATTTGATTAAAGTAAGTAACATACATCATAGTTTGTCCAATGTGTTTTATGTTCTTTCAAGTGTACGATTACAGTTTCATGTGACTATGATAAAGGTAGAAACGTAAAATCGTTCTGTAAACTTTATCTATATTAATCTAATTTCCATAGTCAATTATTTTCTGAAATATTTGTGAGACGTTTGATCTCTTTTCTTTAATCAGCTAGCATACGATTTGACAAGATACCTGCATGATTAAACCTACATAAACGGTAGCCAGACTTAATTTATCTTGGTAAGTGGTATGTGTCCAGATGAACTTATCCTAGTGCTTAATCCTTCAACTAATAAGTGTTATGTTAAGTGATCTTCCATCAAACATAAACACTTCTACTCTGCGATTGTTTTAGAAATAGAAGACACAAATACTAACATCCTTATAGAAAAGAGTATGACAGGATTAACCATGAGAAGTTAATGGAGATCCTACAGGCAATTAGGCTAGACCGACTAGAAGTCAGAATCTTGAAGAATCTACACTAGAGACAGAAAGCGCTAGTTCGAATTGACAAAGATCTGAGCACTTGGTTCACGGTTAAGAGAGGCGTTCTGCCACTGACATTATGTAATTGGTATTCAGAGTGATTAATGATAATTGTGATTCGTGAAACGAAGAGGATTCCTAAAGGAAATATAATCTGTAATAATAGGTTTGTTGATGATATAGTACTTAAAGAATGTATCTAAGGAACTGATACGATGATTACTCGACAAGGTTGTTGATGATATAGTACTTAAAGAATGTATCTAAGGAACTGATACGATGATTACTCGACAAGGTTGTTGATAAAGGGAAACTATGGACGTAAAACACACTTGAGCAAAAATAAAACAATGTTAATTTCACGATGCATCAAAGTAATATATAAAGAGATATTATGAATAGAGAGGTTTAGATTTAAAGAAGCATTTTGAATACAGTGTTGAAGATTATCTGTAAAGAAAGAAAAGCCTGACAAGGTAGTACTGAAACATGAAACAAAACGACAATTAAAAGACACGTAAGAGGCGTAATTACACATCGTGTAATTAGATACGAGGGAAGGTTGGCAGAGATGTTGATGGGTGAACCTGAAGAAGAAAGAGCAAGAAGGAGGCCAAGACACAGTTGGGAAAGTGAAAGGACTTCATAAACTTCTGATCGAATATCTATTATCATTGTTTGTTTGTTTTCAATTTCGCGCAAAGCTACTCGAGGGCTATCTACGCTAGCTGTCTCTAATTTAGCAGTGTAAGAGTAGACGGAAGGCAGCTAGTCATCACCACTCATCGCCAACTCTTGGTCTACTCTTTTACCAACAAATAGTGGGACTGACCGTCACATTTTAACGCCCCCACGGCCGAAAGGGCGAGCATGGGTTACGGGTTCGAACGCCTCAACCCAACTGGCCATGCCGGGCAATCTATTTTCATTTTACGAAATTTCGAATAAGACAAGTTTAATTAGAACAGATTAAAAATAACATTTTGTGATCACGAAAATTATTATGTCCCCTAAGTTTAGCTCAAGTGGCTTCAGTTATTGACCACTATATTTACATTATATTTTGCCAGATTTAATTATTAAAATTTATACCTGATATATACTTACACATCGTAATAAATTTTATAATTGCACTGTTTTAGTCAAAAAACATAATTAGAAATTTTTAGACAAAGCTCAACAACTGAGTATTACATGTTTTGATAAGTAATATAAAACATTAAACTGTAAACTTCAAATCAAAATTATGTTGTGTTTCAACAGAACTAATATGATACAGTGCTTCAAAATCATTGAATGCTAATACACAACTGAGCTACAATTTTGGAAGCAGAATGATTACTAAAAGGAGCTTAATAATATGTGATCTCAAAAAAAAAGTTAATATGATTCATTCCTATTAACGATAATTTCTATCAAGGAAAGTTAATACGATTCGTTCCAATTAACGATAATTTTTATAAAGAAAAGTTAATACGATTCATTCCTATTAACAATAATTTCTATAAAGGAAAGTTAATATGATTCATTCCTATTAACGATAATTTTTATAAAGAAAAGTTAATATGATTCATTCCTATTAACGATAATTTCTATCAAGGAAAGTTAATATGATTCGTTCCAATTAACGATAATTTTTATAAAGAAAAGTTAATATGATTCATTCCTATTAACGATAATTTCTATAAAGGAAAGTTAATGTGATTCATTCCTATTAACGATAACTTTTATAAAGGAAAGTTAATATGATCATTCCTATTAACGATAATTTCTATAAAGGAAAGTTAATATGATTCATTCCTATTAACAATAATTTCTATAAAGGAAAGTTAATATGATTTATGCCTATTGACGATAATTTCTATAAAGGAAAGTTAATATGATTCATTCCTGTAAAAGATAATTTCTATAAAGGAAAGTTAATGTGATTCATTCCTATTAACGATAATTTCTATAAAGGAAAGTTAATATGATTCATTCCTATTAACGATAATTTCTATAAAGAAAAGTTAATATGATTTATGCCTATTGACGATAATTTCTATAAAGGAAAGTTAATATGATTCATTCCTATAAAAGATAATTTCTATAAAGGAAAGTTAATGTGATTCATTCCTATTAACGATAACTTTTATAAAGAAAAGTTAATATGATTCATTCCTATTAACGATAACTTTTATAAAGAAAAGTTAATATGATTCATTCCTATTAACGATAACTTTTATAAAGAAAAGTTAATGTGATTCGTTCCTATTAACGATAATTTCTATAAAGGAAAGTTAATGTGATTCGTTCCTATTAACGATAATTTCTATAAAGGAAAGTTTATATGATTCATTCCTATGAACGATAATTTTTATAAAAAAAGTTAATATGGTTCATTCCTATTAACGATAATTTTTATAAAGGAAAGTTAATATGATTCATTCATATTAAAGATAATTTCTATAAAGGAAAGTTAATGTGATTCGTTCCTATTAACGATAATTTCTATAAAGGAAAGTTTATATGATTCATTCCTATGAACGATAATTTTTATAAAAAAAGTTAATATGGTTCATTCCTATTAACGATAATTTTTATAAAGGAAAGTTAATATGATTCATTCATATTAAAGATAATTTCTATAAAGGAAACTTAATACGATTCATTCAGGTTAACGATAATTTTAATAGCGAAAAGTTAACGTGATTAATTTTAATAATGAAAGTTCACATGATTCATTTTGGTTAACGATAATTTAATAGTCCCTCACTTTACTCCTAAAAAATATTTTATTTCTCACTTCAAAATCTGTTATTTTTATTTTACTATTAAATTCGAGTATTGTTTTATATATTGGTTTACTATAAAATATAAATATTTCATAACCACAAGTGTGGACAGTATTATCACATCTTGTTTTTAAGTGTCCTACACATTTTGTTTTGGTCCGGCATGGCCAAGCGTGTTAAGGCGTGCGACTCGTAATCTGAGGGTCGCGGGTTTGCGTCCCCTTCGCGCCAAACATGCTCGCCCTTTCAGGCGTGAGGGCGTTATAAAGTAACGGTCAATCCCACTGTTCGTTGGTAAAATAGTAGTTGAAGAGTTGGCATTGGGTGGTGATGACTAGCTGCCTTCCCTCTAGTCTTACACTGCTAAATTAGGGACGGCTAGCACAGATAGCCCTCGATTAGCTTTGTGCGAAATTCAAAAAACAAACAAACATTTTTTTTTCTCACTGGAAGCCTGTGGTTTGACTAGCTATGCCGCAAACCACATTTGAATGTTCTATTTTGTTTTACGTATCTATAATACACAGTATTACCAATTTTACCATCCTGTTCTTACCTCTATAATATCTTTCAACGTTATGTTTTCTTTAGAAAAAAAAAAAAAAAGAGCAATAAAACGAGACGAGATGAGGAAGCACATCAGTGCCAAACTTATAAATATTTTAATATAGTTACAACGACTAATCTAACCCCTAAGATGTGCTATTTCAAGCGTGTTTTCTTCAAAACGCTCACCAAGTAATATTTATTGTCTTGTTAACATTTACTTGGCATCGTGTTTATGCTGACGTTTTCACGATCGTCGCATTAATCAAGTACAACGTAACCAAATTAAAAGTAATGGCTCCTGGTATTGTTAACAACACAGTTAGAAGGATAATTTACTTTGAAGATACGTTCAAATGAAGGATAAAACAGATCTGCTTGTAATGTCATAAAGTGTTTTAACTTAAGAATATGAAATGATTAAACCAAAAGAACAAATGAATGACGTTAATATTTGTCATCATATCAGAAGATATTAATAAGGAATTTACTAGGACGTTTCTACAAACAGTTGGAAAACACAATATACGTTAATAATTTTATGCAGTGTTTTTTTAAAGAAAATCTTCAAATGATTACGTTATTTCCAAAAGTGAAACATTGAAATAAATACGTTAAGAAAACTGGTTTGTGCACCCTCTAGTGATAAGAAAACAAGTGTGATATTCTTATGGTTGAAACTATCTAATATATAATTTTAAGAACGTTTAGAGTAAAGAAGAATATGGTTTAATATATCAACCACAACATAAATATATATGTGTCACAATCATTGTCGACGAGGCCTTTCGTCTGATACCAGGGTTCGTTAAGCCGGCTTGGATACGAAAGATATAGCAATGGTCTATTTATCATCAGTTTCTTGAACAACGACTGTTATGGTATGAACTTAGCAAATTAAAAGAGGTTTAATTAATATAAATCTTAGTTAAATTACTTGAAAATCACATTTTTTTGGTAAGGATTAATAGCAATAGTATATAATAATTTTATTTTGTGAACGCTTCGTGGTAAACTACATAAACTACAAGTTGTTGTTAAACAAGAAAATGTGTTTTCTTATAGCAGAGCCACATCGGACTATCTGCTGTATCCACTTAGGGGAAGTGAACCTCTTTTATATGCAAAAACGGCTCGTTTGGGTTGAGAAAATATTTTACATAGAAGAGCGAACAACGTTTCGACCTTCTTCGGTCATCATCATATTAACTTTCCTTTATAGAAATTATCGTCAATAGGCATAAATCATATTAACTTTCCTTTATAAAAATTATCGTTAATAGGAATGAATCACATAAACTTTCCTTTATAGAAATTATCTTTAATAGGAATGAATCATATTAACTTTCCTTTATAAAAATTATCGTTAATAGAAATGAATCATATTAACTTTCCTTTATAGAAATTATCGTTAATAGGAATGAACCATATTAAGATGACCGAAGAAGGTCGAAACGTTGTTCGCTCTTCTATGTAAAATATTTTCTCAACCCAAACGAGCAGTTTTTGCATATAAATTTCTCAACAAGTGGGTTTCTTGACATCACTGAAGTGAACCTCTGATATTAGAGTTGTAAATCTGAAGACTGACCGCTATCTCAGAGGAGGACTAAACCAAAGAGACAACTACACGAGACTCGTCGTTTCGCTATGATGCACATAAACCAAAATCAAAATGTCCTTTAAAGCTTGTTTGAATGTTTAGTGCATATTACAGCCAACCATTTTAAAAACTGAAACAGTTTCGTTCGTGAGGGTTTGGACCAAGTTTTCATTGTATTCCCGTTTCTGTAGCTATACACTGATGAGCCTTTGATTGGATGTTCTTAGAAATAATGAAACATTTCTTTAAATACCAACGTTAATCAGTTACCTTGGTGAACAAACAATCTATTATTTATATGTCACTCCTTCTGTTCTGAACATAAAGGTAACATTCCATTTACCGAAACGAGTAATCATGACAACCAAGCGTTTCTTCTGGCCAATGTTAGATATTTAAATTACGATGACGTTTAGAACCCAATACCATGTAATTAAATACATGTACTAACGGAAGAAATAGTTCCATTATTTAAAAAATCTATGACGACATTCTTTCACAATTCATCTTTGAAATAAATGAAATTCAAGTGATTTTAAGTTATTCATGAGTGTATTTTCTATGCAGATGTTTTAACAGAAATAATATAACTATTTCATATCAGTTTTTACATAAATCAACGTGAATTTTGGTTTTGCTGGTGACTTGTTTTCATCACATTATAATCACATTTCAATTCAATGTTTGAGGTTTCGTTATTATTCACAAAGTTCGTAACATACCTTTCCTTATGTTATAAATCACGTGAATATCATTTACGTATTTGAACTTACACTGAAAAACCAGTTCCCATGATCGACTGTTCGTATGTTTTGGGTAGGTGAAATTGGCTAGAAGATAATAATTATAATTAATTAAAAACCTTAAAAATTGTAAATATCTTTAAATTTCTAAATTAGTTTCTTTGATTCTGAACTCAGAGATCTCAATAACGCAGTGTTATTTCTTTGCAATTTCTCAAGATCATTGAGCCAGTTTTTTCTTTTAACTCTAGACTGTTCTTTCTTCGTTGTCAGAAATAACATAGAAGTGAACACTTCCATAATACATGCAATATATTCATTGCACTTTTAAATTTTTTCATAATTAATAAAGATGAATGATAAAAGTCGATTTAATAATGAATACTAACATTCCCACTTGCCAACCTTGGCCAAAGGACAAACCGTGAAAACGGGACATTATATTTAATACATAATTCAAAGTAATATTACTTTACTTTTTAAGATTGTGCATCGTTGAAAATTTTTGTGAAAAATAATTCATGAGGTGAGGAGGTGTTAAAAAAACAACAGAAAGAACTTTCTCTCAGCATGTTAATAAAGTGCCATCACCACATAATTGCATCAGTAACAAATATTCATGCATTTCTGGCGTGAGCTAGTTTTATACTGTTTTCATATTATTCTTCGCGATATGTGGCTTGCAGCACGATAACAACACATCAGCTTCGGGCAACAAACAATGTGTTGTACTCACGAAAGAAAACACCACAGTGTTGTACTCTCTGATTATCTTATTACCAGTGCGTTAAAGCAACAACATGGATAATGACATTCTGGAACCTGATGACACTAGGTCCGATTCCGTTTGCTGTGTAATGACTATCTGGAACCTGATGACATCAGGTCCGATTCCGTTTGCTGTGTAATGATTATCTGGAACCTGATGACACTAGGTCCTATTCCGTTTGCTGTGTAACGACATTCTGGAACCTGATGACACCAGGTCCTATTCCGTTTGCTGTGTAATGACTATCTGGAACCTGATGACACTAGGTCCTATTCCGTTTGCTGTGTAATGACTATCTGGAACCTGATGACACTAGGTCCTATTCCGTTTGCTGTGTAATGACTATCTGGAACCTGATGACACCAGGTCCTATTCCGTTTGCTGTGTAATGACTATCTGGAACCTGATAACACCAGGTCCGATTCCGTTTGCTGTGTAATGACTATCTGGAACCTGAGGACACCAGGTCCTATTCCGTTTGCTGTGTAATGACTATCTGGAACCTGATGACACCAGGTCCGATTCCGTTTGCTGTGTAATGTCTATCTGGAACCTGATGACACCAGGTCCGATTCCGTTTGCTGTGTAATGACTATCTGGAACCTGATGACACTAGGTCCGATTCCGTTTGCTGTGTAATGACTATCTGGAACCTGATGACACCAGGTCCGATTCCGTTTGCTGTGTAATGTCTATCTGGAACCTGATGACACCAGGTCCGATTCCGTTTGCTGTGTAATGACTATCTGGAACCTGATGACACTAGGTCCGATTCCGTTTGCTGTGTAATGACTATCTGGAACCTGATGACACCAGGTCCGATTCCGTTTGCTGTGTAATGTCTATCTGGAACCTGATGACACCAGGTCCGATTCCGTTTGCTGTGTAATGTCTACACTTGAAAATTTCACATAAACAGCCCTTTCTCATCTCCCCTACAGGCCTGACTTGGTACTATACGGCTTTTAATTTCTTGTTACCTTATCAAACTTGATGTGCAAACATTCGAAACAACCAATTGTTTTAGAGCAATTGTATGCAGTTACATTTGTAACATCACATTCCCCCTTTACCTAACTGGTACGATGAAGGTTAAAGTACCCTAGAGGAAATTCGTCGTACTTAACAAGAACAAGACGATAAGAAGTGACGTCTGATTGCCACGTTTTCCTACTCGGAAATGGTTGCGTGTATATGCATCTGTATCAGCTTATAAACATATATAAAACACTATTATTAAACAACGACAGAAGATAGCGTTGAAATTAGAGACAGCACACCAGGTGTTCAATATGTCCATTTCCCTCCAACAACAAAATCCAGTCCAAGAAGGACAGGATATGCAGCAAAACAAAACATATTATCACTAACTTACATCGTGAATGTCAAATAAGATATTTTCTCAAGCGTAAACAACAAATAATTAGTTAAAAAAAATCAGATTACTTGATGAGTTAATGGAAGAGCTCTGATGCAGTTAGCAAATAGAGCTTAAAGGTCATCTTACAGCGCCATCTATTACATTTCATAATTTAGTTAAAAAAAGCATTACACATTTATACCTAAACTCATTTTGTGCCAGCTCTGTTGTTTTCACACAAACGAATAACGTTAGAGTTGGTTGGCTTGGCATAGCTAGGTGGTTAGAGCGCTCGACTCGTAAGCTAAAGGTTGCGGGTTCGAATCTACGTCACACTAAACATGCTCACCCTTTCAGCCGTAGGGGCGTTATAATGTGTCGATCAATCCCATTATTCTTTGGTAACAGAGTAACCCAAGAGCTGGCGGTGGGTGGTGATGACTAGCTGCCTCCCTTCTAGTCTTACACCGCTAAATTAGGGACAGATAGCGCAGATAGCCGTTGTGTAGCTTTGCGCGAAGTTCAAAAACAAACAAACAAGAGTTGGTTGTGGGTGATGTTGACTAGCTGCCTTCCTACTAATTTATCACATCAAAATTAGGGACAGCTAAGGCAGATAGATCTGGAAGAGCTTTGGGTAAAATTTGCCACACAAATAAACAAAACAAAACAATTTTTTTTTTTTAAATATGACACTGAATGCAAGAGTTATTTCGCTTACCGATGATGTATGTACTCTGTAGATGTTCATTGTTTAAAGCTCTACAACTTCTGTATTTGTTGTTTTGGTAAGTTTAATGACAATCCTTAACTAGTGCCTAATATGATTTCTGCTTTTAATTTTGCCAAAGATAAATATTAGTTGTTGTTCTTTACTAAATTTATCACTACAGTACTAAATTTGAAACACACGTTTTAACGTTACTGAATGATATTGTGTTTGCTCGTACTTACACATCTGACAAGGTCAAGGTGTACTTTATCTTTTCGCGTGTGAATGAATAAATGAATCGAGCTATTGAGAATGACTTAAACATGTTGAGAACATCCGATAGGGAACCTTCATTTCTTTGAAGGTTTGTAAAATGTACTTCACTATTTTTCTTCGACTGAAATATTTTATTTCAGGTTCGCTTATTCTCGACAGTTCCCAAAAGCATGAATCAGTGTTGCGATGTTACACATAACGATGCAATGTTCGATTCAGCTGTGGAAAAGTGTGTCGAAAATAAACTAAAATAAAACGAAAATGGTGTAGATGTCGGAGAAAGATGGCAGACTTTTCACAGAACACAGTTTTTTTTTTTAATTTCGCGCAAATTTACACGAGGGCTATCTACGCTAGCCGTCCTTAATTTAGCAGTGTACGACTAGGAGGAAGGGAGCTAGCTAGTCATCACCACCCACCGCCAACTCTTGGGCTACTCTTTTACCAACGAATAGTGGGATTGACCATTACTTTATTACGCTCCCACGGCTGAAAGGGCGAGCATGTTTGTTGTGACGGGGTTTCAAATCCGCATCCCTCGGATTACGAATCGAATGCCTTAACCATCGAATGGCCATGATAGTTTTAAGTACAGTAAAGTTTAATCTTAACTAAACACATGCACGGTGTTATCTTTTTATCGAATATATTCCACACTTAATAAAGGTTTGACAAATGTTAAGCCCAAGACAAATGGACTTGCAGATTAAAATCATTTCGTATTATTCTAGAAATCCAGGATTTAAAGAAATGTTGCAACATAGACACTAATCTGACGGAAACTGCTTTGCGGTTCTTTGCTAGTTTTAACTTGTTTTATTTTATTTGTGATTATACTTTTGTTTTCTGTTCTATTAGGAACAACTATTTCTCAGAACTTATAAAATATGGTCATAAACGTTGAGCGTTTTAGGATAGTGCATCTCTGTCTGCTAGCCTTTTTTTTATACAGGTTGTGTCTGTAATTATGACAAAGCTATTAAGGGTATCTGCCAACGTCCCTAATTTGGAAGACAGCTGGTCGGGAGCACCTTAATACCCATTATTCACATCAAGGGCTTGACTGTCATACCTATAACGCACCCACACCTTGAAGTGCAGTAAATAATTTTGTGGTGTTGCAATCAGCTCTCAAACTCCGAAATACAGATTTCGTGCTATACCATAGAGCTAACCTGCGTCACCTGGGGCTTGCTTATAGAAGTTAAAGTTTGTTTCTTTCGAAGTTCCCACAAAGTTATACGAGGGATATCTGCTCTAGCCATTCCTAATTTAGCAGTGTAAGACTATAGGGAAGGAGGCTAGTCATCAGTCATCAACATACACCGCCAACTCTTGATCTACTCTTTTACCACCGAATAATGGAACTGACTGTCACGCTGTAACGCCTTCACGGCTGAAAGGGCGAGCATGTTTTGGTGTGACGGAGATTCGAACCTGCGACCCTCAAATTACCTGATCACACGAGTACTAGAAGTTGAATCAAACAGACCTTGCATCTTCAGATGAATATTTATTAGATACGAATGTAGGGCACAGTCCAAATAGTCCATTATATATCTATGTGCTTAATGTCAAACAAACTAAACTTCATTTTACCTATCTACTTTCTACATTTGGACTATTTTTCTCCATGTTTCATATGCATTGTTTGAGTTCCTTTGTTGTTTATTATGTAAATTTATGAAATATTTCTATCACTCAAAAGTGCTTTCGTAATTAGTCCTAAATGAACCGCATTTTTATTACTATCATTTATTGTAATTCTCCAACATTTCTTTTAAACTAGCTTCTGAAATTTACAAAACTGAAATAGAAAACAAAATAAAAATAAAGACCCAAGCCATGTAACTGACAAACAGCGTGGTGCACACGTGGTAGCATGTTTAGCGCTCAGATAATTTGGTTAGATTTTTTTTTCTCAATTTAGGTTCCGTTGATGTTTTAAAGACAAAGAGAATATGTGCCTTTTAATAATTCGTCAGCATAAATCCTTTATTTACTGTTCCAAGAACATTAGTACAGTATGAGAGCTGAGCAAGAAAAATCGATTATTAGAAAAGGCAAAGAGATTTCCTGAAATAAAAACACATTCTATTATTCATTTTCAGTTACAGTATATGAAAGACAAAAAAAGACAATTTTTAATAAATTCTTCTTTAACAGTGCGTTAAAGCAGTTTCCTTTATTAAAATATTATAATTAAAAGCATTAAACCTTTATATTTTGCGAATTAACATTTCTTTAGTTTAATTACACTGTTAATTTTCGTACATTTATTAAAGCAAAAACTGTGGAACAGACTGACTTTGATTAAAAATGATGAATAAGTGTAATTTGCATATAAAATATGTACACATGTCAAACTACGTCCAGGTTCACAATTTTACAAGATATAAACTAGTTGATTATGCAGTTAAATCATCATCGGAAAGTACATATTTTTGACGTAAGTAATTATTTTAAATTATTTAATTATCTTATATGTAGCCGTAAGAATTTCATTTTTTTATCTGTAATTACTCCTGATAGAAAGACTTCCGCACAATAAAATAGTTCTGTGCACTGATGTGTGACTACATGTCACTCAGTGAGCCAGGAGGAACTAATGGATTAGTAAACAAAAAACTATAGACGCATCAATGATAGTCTCAAAATCTATACAATAAAAAGTATTTTGCGTTGTGAAGGATATGATTTAACCAAACATTTTATTAGAGTAAAAAACACATGGAGAGAGAGGGAAACTTGTGATGCCTCGTACATGGGTTTCCTTCAATAATCAATCGAAGATTTGTTTTCATCTTTCTTTAGATGAAGGCTTTATTGTTCGAAAAAAATGCTTAGCGGCTTCACGTATTTTATATTTCTATGTTTGTTAATGGTATAAAATTTCAAAATAGCTTCATTTTGGTTGTATGAGCAACAACTCTTGGAATTGTCGTGACGATAGCTTGTTTGAAGTTAAGCACAAAGCTGCAGGATGGACTGTCCATGTTCTGTCTACCACGGATTATGAAACCTGGATTCTAACGTTGTACGTCCGCAGATATCCCGCTATGTTATTGGGAAGCCTAGACGATTGAATATTGTCTACAGAATATAAAGTGCTTTCCCAACCAGTGTTCTGTTGTCGAAACTGTAACATCATAAGGATAGGGCCATGCTCGTATTAAGTACTCATGGTAAAATTAAGTTTCGTGTTTAGATAAAACTTACTACCCATCGGCACCTTCTGTTAACAATAAAGTAACATTGCGATGGAATTAGATGTTTGGCTTTTATTGTTTAGTTTGTTTGTTTCTGGATCTCGCGCAAAGCTACTCGAGGGCTATCTGCACTAACCGTCCTCAATTTAACAGTGTAAGACTAGAGGGAAGGCAGCTAGTCATCACCACCCACCGCCAACTCTTGAGCTACTCTTTTACCAACGAATAGTGGAATTAACTGTCACATTATAACGCCCCCACGGCTCAAAGGCCGAGCATGTTTGGTGTGACGGAGATTCGAATTCTCGACCCTCGGATTACAATTTCTTATATCTTTTTTTAGATAACAGAAAACTATCTAGAACTATATGGTTTTAGAACACACTCGACTAAATCTGTTTAAATATGACATCAAATCCTAATTTTAACACTGGTGGTTTTCATAAATACGTGAACTTTTCTAAATTTTAGTTACGTATTCTTATTAACAAAATTGTGCACGTGCTGTAGTTTCTTTTAAATCTTAAATATTCCAATGATGTCTTTTCAGTTTTAGTTCAACATATAAATAATATTTTATTTTAGTAATATTAATAAAAATAATTAAAAAACACATTCTTTAAACACACTAATTTCAAATTTCACGACAAGTTAAAAACAGAGGAATTAAAAGTAACGGTTGGTGTCGAGACAGGTTTGTGAAACTAATTAGAAACAAAAAAGAAATAACCCCCCGTTTGTTTGTTTTTTAGGATTGACGTATGACAGCTTTTCCAAACATTCTATTCCGTCACCACATCGATTAAACAGACATGCATTCTTGAACTTTGTAACAAAATGTAAATAAAATCATAAAAACACAAGCTTAACGTTGACAACATGGATTCCAGTTTGTAGGATGGAGATAAGTAATTCCGTATGTCCGACTAGTATACATTACATCCAATCGAACGAGTCGGCTAAATTTGTTATTCCTCATTCGAAATTATCCTCAAACCAGATTTGTAGCCGGCTGGTTATGCATTTCGTATTTGCCAAAACCTTTGCATCTGAGTAGTTAGCTCTGGCATGAATACTTGAGGATTCGGTGGATAAAATTCGAGCCTGCGAGGAGCAGATTTGGAATCGAGCACTACAATCACGAGGTCCATCAAACTGTGATTTAGTGTTAGGATCAATTACAGTTAGGTCCGGTAAGGCCAGGTGGTTAGTGCGCTCGACTTGAGATCTAAGGGTCGCGGGTTCGAGTCCCCGTCACATCAAACATACTCACCCTTTTAGCCATGTGGGCGTTATAATGTGATGGTCAATTCCGCTATTCGTTGATAAAAGAGTAGCTCAAGAGTTGGCGGTGGGTGGTGATGACTACTTGCCTTTCCTCTAGTCTTACATTGCTAAATTAGGGACGGCTAGCGCAGATAGCCCTCGTATAGCGAAATTCAAAAAACAAGTAAAGTAATTATATATATATATATATATGTGTGTGTGTGTTTTATATGTATATTAAAAAGCAACGTAAATAAAACTAACGAATCGCAGTCTATTTCAAATTTACTGGGAAAAGATAATACATGTTTTCTTTCAGCTATGCTTTAATATAGCGTTTTATCAGCTCCAATGAAGAGTTTTCTCAGCAATTCCACGTAGTGACAAATAACATATTAGCTGTTGGTTGTAGTATCTGTTTAGATGAACTGAATGACGTAAAAATATTCAGCACGTGACACGAAGAGAAGATTTTACCCCCCCCACTTCTTCAAGCCTCTATCCATCTGCTTTTAAAACATCCAGAGATAATCCGAACATACGAACCACACGTAAAATAAAGTATAGATGCTGATCTCATAAATAAATAACTTATTCTATTCTGGACACTTTTAGACGAAACTTACACCTGAAGTTATGTATTATATAACAGGCTTATGTCCTATAAACCATCGTAGCGCCAACATATTGCACACACACTGGTATGTGTTCTTCGTGTGGAAGCTTAGTTTTTTAGTTATGAAAATATTTTCCTATACCAGTAATTCACAGCTTTTACTTTTTGGTTAAAATTCAAACACCATAAACTTCAGGGCTCATTTATAAATAATCAGAAGAATAATTCACACATTCGTTTATTAACATATTATCTGTATTAATATTCCTTAATGTTATAACAATACAAAAATGTCTGTCCGGTAGGTCAGTGGTAAGTGTGTAAGCTTATAACGATAAAATCAAGGTTTCAGTACGCGTGCTAAGCACAGCACGGATATTTCACTTTCTAGCTTTTCGATTAACAGCAAACCAACAAAATTATAAACAGTTTTTATAAGCATGTCTTCACATTAATTTATAACGTGCTTTCGAAAATATTTTGTTTGTTTGTTTGGGATTTCGTGCAAAGCCACACGAGGGCTATCTGCGCTAGCCGTCCCTAATTTAGCAGTGTAAGACTAGAGGGAAGGCAGCTAGTCATCACCTCCCAACTCTTGGGCTGGTCTTTTACCAACGAATGGTGAGATTGACCGTCTTTAAAACGCCCCCATGGCTGAAAGGGCGAGTATGTTTGGTGTGACGGGGATTCGAATCTGCGACCCTCAGATTACGAATCGCGCGCCTTAACCATCTGGCCATGCAGGAGCTCTTTTCTGAATAAGTAATCTTATTTATGTGCCAGTATTTAGAACGGGAGTTTGCTTCAGAATTTCGAGCAAAGCTTTGTTTGTTTTGAAGTTTGCTAATGTTATACGAGTGCTATCTGCGTTAGCCATTTCTAATTTAGCAGTAAAAAACTAGAGAGAAGGCAGTTACTCATCACCATCCATCGCCAACCCTTGTGGATACTCTTTTACAAATCAATAGTGGAATTGGCCGTTACCTTATAACGTCTTTACAGCTGAAAAAAGCAATCATGTTTGGTTGCATGGGGATTCTAACCCGCGACTCGCAAATTGTGATCGAGCGCCCTTCCAATCTGGCAGTGCCAGAACACGAACAAAGTGAACATGGGCTGTCTACAATAGCTGTTCCAAATTTGACTCTCACTCTTATCACGCTGTAAACCTAGTACTCAACTCAACCCCAACAATTTGTTTTAAGTCAGTTAACTACAGTGAGAAGCAAAAGTACTTTTCTGTGCTTTTCTAGTTTCAACTGAAACGTTTCTTTTTCAACTTTGAACAAGTGCAAGTAATTGTTAGTTTAACACTTTATATATATATATAAAATTTAACATTTTGATATATTTATCATTTTGACACGTCAATAGAGGTCAGAGTTAAACCTAAACAGCATACTGCGCGCACATTAGATAAACAACGAAGTCAAAATCGATTAAAGACACCCGTAAGTTTGAGCTTGAAAGTAGAATGAAGGATTGGTTTGTTTTGAATTTCACGCAAAGCTACACGAGGGCTATCTGTGTTAACTGTTCCTAATCTCGCAGTGAAAGACTAGAAGGAAGACAACTAGTCATCACTACCCATCGCCAACTCTTGTGTTACTGTTTTAAGAATGAATAGTGGGATTAATCGTCAAATTATAACGCTACCACAGTTGAAATGCGAGAACGTTTGCTGGGACGGGGATTCAAACCCATGAAAGAGTGAATGATGTGTGTGTTTTTCTTATAGCAAAGCCACATCGGGCTATCTGCTTAGCCCACCGAGGGGAATCGAATCCCTGATTTTAGCGTTGTAAATCCGGAGACATATCGCTGTACTAGCGGGGGGGGGCAGAGTGAATGAAATCAATCAGTAGCACCTAACTCCAAAGGGTATCTATTTTGTGTCTCTTATAACCAATAATGTCACTAACTGTCGTTTCTGTAATGAGCCCACAGTTGAAAGTGCGGAGTGCATATAAGGGACGTCGTCTCGAACCCCAGACCCGTCGACATGTATCTTGACACACAAAACCATATGCAAAAATTTTGTACAAATCAGCACGTCTGTTACAATGTTATAATATTAGTTTCCTATTGAAAGTGAACTTATGAAATTAACACCAATAATGAACACGAACTTGATAGATAAATATTTCCCTAACCAATAGAGATTCGCCATTTTGATCTAAATAAACGAGACTAGTGCCTAAAGTTTCGATACTTGACGATAACGTATACAGAGAAAGATTAATGTGTTTCTAAATTCTTAGTAGCGTGTGTGTGAGTAATTCCATAGAGCGAGGATTTGCACCGATCTTATTAAAGTTGGCTGCTATTCGTTAAAAACTGAACAAGTCTTAAGATCTGTTGTCTAACCAGTTGAGGAAGAGTCATTCTAAGGACGTCGTATATAAGCTGATTAACGTATTTGAAAAGGTGTTTTGAAAATTATGAAAGAAAAGTAGTTCTCAAGTAAAAGTGTTTTGTGGTTTCTCGAGTACCTGGGCGGATCACCGAAAAAATGCAATGCTTAGAAGGCTTAATAACAAGGTTAGATTCCTGCAGTCGACACAGAACAAATAGATTGTTGTGAAAGTTTGTGCTTATTACAAACTGGCTCGTTATTAAATTTCTGTTGTGCACATTGAATTAGATATTTTAACACTATAATAAACAACCTTGTTACACTTTTTGCAACTTCGTACTGTCAGAGAAACACAGAACAACATGGAATTTCTTCAAATATTACTTGAACACATATTAAGACTCCTCCCAGCGGCACAGCGAGAATTCTGAGGATCACACCAATAAAAACTTGGTTTCGAAAGTGATGGTGCACAGAACACAAACAGCTAATTGTGCATCTTGGCGGTCAATAACAAACGAAGCTACATATGTGTAAGTTTGTTTTAAAATTATCAGAGAAAAACGTATACTGAATCAACGCAAACAGAGCTGGAATGAATAAAAGAATTAAACAGAGAATAATTTATTTGCGTGTTACGGATGGGAGGTGTATTAATAAAACAGATTTATAATGCACAACCTGCAAGAATAGAAGGTACCTTCGTGGGAGATGACAGTATCTCCAACAAATAAATCTTTCAACAGTGTTATTCGTTATAAAAGCACATTACCAAAATAGAATAATAATATTTTAGAATGATGTACACATAGTTGGATATGTGACACTTACAGCCAATATAAAGTTGTGGTGGAACACATTGTTCTGATTTTGACCTCGTGTAGATAGTGCTATTCAATAGAATACTGGTTGCTTTTGGAAAGGACATCAAACAGCACTTTCAATAATAAAATATTCACATACTCAGGTCATAAAGACGTATTCAGATGAGGGATTTAGAGTTACCAAGAGGGGATATGTTTTATACTTAATTGTGTTTTAAAAAGAAACGAATATGAATTCAGGTTCATTCGTAACGAGACCTACAACGAGTCATCCCCCCTTCCCCATCATGGTAAGCAAATCAAAGTGTCCAGGTGGGAATCCATCATATGTCCCTGTGACTGTCCATCAAATATCCAGGTGGGAGTCCATAAAGTGTCCAGGAGGGTGTCCATAAAGTGTTCAGGTGGGAGTCCATAAAGTGTCCAGGAGGGTGTCCATAAAGTGTTCAGGTGGGAGTCCATAAAGTGTCCAGGTGGGAGTCCATAAAGTGTTCAGGTGGGAGTCCATAAAGTGTCCAGGAGGGTGTCCATAAAGTGTCCAGGTGGGAGTCCAGTGTCCAGGTGGGAGTCCATAAAGTGTCCAGGTGGGTGTCCATAAAGTGTCCAGGTGGGAGTCCATAAAGTGTCCAGGTGGGAGTCCATAAAGTGTCCAGGTGGGAGTCCATAAAGTGTCCAGGAGGGTGTCCATAAAGTGTTCAGGTGGGAGTCCATAAAGTGTCCAGGTGGGAGTCCATAAAGTGTCCAGGTGGAGTCCATAAAGTGTCCAGGTGGTTGTCCATAAAGTGTCCAGGTGGGTGTCCATAAAGTGTCCAGGTGGGAGTCCATAAAGTGTCCAGGTGGGAGTCCATAAAGTGTCCAGGAGGGTGTCCATAAAGTGTTCAGGAGGGAGTCCATAAAGTGTTCAGGTGGTTGTCCATAAAGTGTCCAGGTGGGAGTCCATAAAGTGTCCAGGTGGTTGTCCATAAACTGTCCAGGTGGGAGTCCATAAAGTGTTCAGGTGGTTGTCCATAAACTTTCCAGGTGGGAGTCCATAAAGTGTTCAGGAGGGTGTCCATAAAGTGTTCAGGTGGGAGTCCATGAACATGAAGATTGTTGTCAACAGCCACGTATGCCAGGATGCGTCACCATAAAAAGGGTCACGTGCGCAAAAGTTACTTCCATGACATATTCAGGAAGGTTTGATTTGTTTTGAACTTCGCGCAAAATTACACGAGGGCTATCTGCGCTAGCCGTCCCTAATTTAGCAGTGTAAGACTACAAGGAAAGCAAATAGTCATCACAACTCACCTCCAACTCTTAGACTACTCTTTTACCAACGAATAGTGATATGGACCGACTCATTATAACGCCCACACGGCTGAAAGGCCTAAAACGTTTGATGTGACAGGGATTCGAACACGCAACCCTCGGATTACGAGTCGAGTGCCTTATCCACCGGGACATGCCGTGCCCTATTCAGGAAGGAAGACTAAAGATAGAAACCAGTATGAACAGTATCTAGCCAGGGAAAACGGCATTAAGCAGTGAAATTTGGTGAAACGCGTTTGTACTTTGATAATTGTAACAAATATTGATTGGATGGAAGTATTTAACAAAACATTTTTGAAGGATTTCCTGAACATAGCTCAACACTGCGCCATAGCGCTGAGGGAAAATTTAGTGTAATGTTGGCATGACAGCTCTATAACGAAATCTTTTACAATATAAACTACGTTGCAGGACTATTGTCAAGATGCACGGTCGTCAGTTTGAACACAGCTGGACGAGGCCCCGAAATCGTTTTAATATAAAGCACTCATTTTTTATATAGTTCTCACCTTAATATATGCATAAAACATGACAAATACAGTTTTAAGTTTCATCACCAATAAATACTTTTTAAATAATAATAATTACAGTACATGATTTTATACATGATGCCGTATTTTGTTTCATGTACACAGAAAACGTCATTGACACGGAACAGACAGACACACACTTACCACATTAAACACGGCTTTTGTACGTTTCACTGTTTATTTCCCGGTGTACATAAAATGGTGTGTTATAATTGTAATTAATAATCCGGCATTAAAATATATTTCATCATTTCTGAACAGTTCCAAGACTTCCGTACGCTCTAATCTTACTATTTCAGGATATTCCAGTGAATTTCCTCAGTGCTATAATTTACCAGTTTAGTGAGGTTACATTGTAACTAATACTCCATAACTGCCATATGAATACTCAGTAATGTGTTACTAAACGACACAATTCGATATCAGACCTACACAGTGTGCAATAAAATGGGACCATCGATTTAATTACAAATATCCACATTCATCCTGATGCAAAGAATCAAAATCTGAAACGTGCCATCATTCTGTGAAAATTCATCATGTTTAGATATTATATTAATATTATATTATATTGGTCTTTAACATTCATTAAAAAATAAAAAAAGATAGGATTTTCCACTGCATTAATTTTGTCGTCCCACGAAGGCTAATGAATGGGTTTGCCAAATGGTATTCATAACTTTACAGCAGTGTTAACCTGTTCGTGTAGATTATACAGATTCCCGCCGCGTGGTAATGTAAGTCTTTAATTTTAGATATTCCGTAACGAGAGCTAGTTGTTAATATGAAAGATTTGTATCCATGGCTGCCAATAGTAAGCAGTAGGAGCGACTAGTATATAGTCCGCTCAAAGTTTGGTTTATTTGATTGTTTGTTTCTTTGTTTGGAAATTTGCGCAAAGCTACAAGAAGGCTATCTGCGCTAGCCGTCCCTAATTTTACAGTGTAAGACTAGAGGGAAGGCAGCTAGTCATCACCACCCACAGCCAACTCTTGGGCTACTCTTTTACCAACGAATAGTGGAATTGCCCGTCACATTATAACTCCCCTACGGCTGAAAGGACGAGCATGTTTGGCGCGACAGGGCTTCGAATCCGCGATCCTCAGATTACGAGTCGAACACCTTAACCCACCAGGCCATGCCGGGCCTAGTTTGTTTGAAGCTGAGCACAAAGCTACACAATGAAACCCGGTTTCTTACATTGTAACTCTGCAGACGTTCCGCTGTGCTAAGGTTTGGTAAATGGATCAAATAATAAGAAATTAATTTTTCTTTTTCTTATGCTAATTAGTGAAAATATTGCAATAATTATTGTGTGAAGTAATATGATTTAACTAATACCCTTTTTTGTTCTCACTAATATTTTTAGAGAATATAAACATCAAATCTAAGTTTAATTAAGTAAACTAGCGAAACGTTGAGCTGATAAAGTTTTATTCAAGATACATAGGCTGTGATTTTATTTACAATTATAGAAGTGTTTCATAATAAATTCCAGTTTGCGTTAAACAAAGTTAAGAATAATGGCTAATTAAATATATATTTTAATAACACCACCACGATTAATTAAGACGTGATATCTTCGATACAATATTTTAAAATGTAGTTTTTAATTACTTATGAAAAATGTATCGTACGTTCTATGTGATTATTGTGTGTAGACAATAACAGTATTATATAATAAAAAACTACCAACATTATACTGACCGATATTCAAATATTTCAAAACTTAAAGCATTTTTCAGAAATACTGTATATATTTTTACAAAATATTTCGGCCCGGCATCGCCAGGTGGGTCAAGGCGTTCGACTCGTACTTTGAGGGTCGCGGTTTCGAATCCCTGTTACACACAACATGCTCGCCCTTTCAGGCGTAGGTGCGTTATAACGTGGCGGTTAATTCCACTATTCGTTGGTAAAAGAGTAGCCCAAGAGTTGACGGTGGGTGGTGATGACTAGCTGCCTTCCCTCTAGTCTTACACTACAAAATTAGGAACGGCTAGCGCAGATAGCCCTCGTGTAGCTTTTGCGAAATTCAAGATGAACACACCAAATATTTTTGATTAATTAGACTTTTTTTCAGACAGGCATGAGATCGTTACCGACCAACGGATCATCCACTGACTCAAAAATACAAAAGCAGCAACTTTTACAGAAGGCAGATTCTGAGTTTAGTATTTACAACGTTTCAAATCGTAGTACCGAGTTATCACTGAATGTAACCCTTGACAATGACTTTATACTACTTGACAAAACGTTGTAATTATTAAAATCAGAGCCTGTATAGAGTAAAAGTTGCTGTTATTGTATTTTCTAATTAAGTATGACAGCGTTGTTAACCCAACCTGCATTTTTCGTGTCAAAAAATAACAAGAATATATCGCAAAATACAAGACGTTAAAAATACTTGTACATAGTATTTCAAGATTCTATACTACAGCACGCCCCCTAGTGGCATATCAGAATGTTTGTGGACTCTTAACATAAGAAAACAGGTTTCGATACCCGTGGTGGGCAGAACGCATATAGCAGTTTGTGTAGCTTTGTGCTTAATTCGAAACACTCGTTCCTAAAGTACAATCAAAAGTAAGATAAATAAAAAAGCTAAAAACCACGTTTAAATTAAAACGTTATTTTATTTCTTGGAAGTTTTATGGCTATCCATGTTCAATTTCCCTTTTAGCATTGTAAAAGTCTTCATTCTAATCCATCTTTTAACAATATCTAAGTTAAAGCCAATCCTCTAGTCTATCTTTTTAATAATATCTCAGTGAAAGTCCTCCACCTAGTCTTTCTTTTAATAATACCTCAGTAAAAGTCCTCCATCTAGTCTTTCTTTTAATAATATTTCCAAGAAAGTCCTCCGTCAAGCAAGTCAGTTTTTTAACAATACCATAGTTAAAAACTCCTCCGTGTGGTCTATTTTTAATAATACCTTTTAGTGAAAGCATTCAGTTTATTCTATCGTTTTAACAATACATCAGTGAAAGTCCTTAGTCTAGTCTATCTTTTAACAATATCTTAGTGAAAGCATTCCGTCTATTCTACCTTTCTAACAATACATCAGTGAAAGAACTCCGTCTAACCAATTTTTAACAATACCTCAGTGAAAGTCCTCTGTCTAATCAATTTTTAACATTACCTCAGTGAAAGTCCTCATCAATCTAGTTTACCTTTTAACAATATCACAGTGAAAGCATTCCGTCTATTCTATTTTTTTTAACAATATCCTCGGTGAAAGTCCTCCGTCTAATCAATTTTTAACACCTCAGTGAAAGTCCTCCGTCTAATCAATTTTTAACAACACCATCTGTTCTATCTAATTTAACAATACCTTAGTGAAAACACTTCTTCTAGTCTATCGTTTAACAATACCTTAATGAAAGTTTCCCTCGTGTCTATAACTTCTAGATTACGGACGGCTAGCGCAGATAGTTCCCGAATTGCTTTTCGCAAAATTCAACAACAAACAAAATAACCCTTTAATATCTTGGTGAGATAGCCTTCCTTTACTTCGTCCCAGGTGACTCAACAGCAATGCTTAGAAATACTAAATATGTTTTCAGTTCTCAATGTTGGCAGAGCAGCATCTATAGCCCAATTATGTAGTTTTGTGTGTAATAACAAACGAAGGAATCTCATTTATTTTCAACAGAAGCCATTTGAATTATTCGTACAGATACTGGTGTGGTCATAATTATTATTTAGATTCAATTTATACAGTTCCAAAAAAATATTAAATTAGTTTTACTTTCTGTCAAAATATGTTATACCTTTTTCCCGAATTTTAATATATGTACAAGAAACATCTAACAATATTTTTTCAACGGTATGTTTGTAAACGTGCTTTAAAATTACGTCTCTAATTAGAACTTTCGAATATTCTAAACAATTAACAGCTCTTTCCCAATTAACTTTTTTATAACACGACACAAACTGCTCGAAATGTCGTACAAAACAACACTATTCATATAAAGTTTTCATTACACGAGTGCTTTAGCCAATTTATTTATTTAGCTTATTTATGCCCACTAAGTTTACAGCACAGTTTCTTGCATTAATATAAAGGTCGTTTCTTTATAATAAGATTGCAGTTAATTCTTTTTAAATCAATATTTCAAATACACAGTATTTAAAGTGAGAACACGAAGACTGAAAGAGGAGAACAAATAAGCTGGCGAAACGTTCTTCAATAGTCGGTATCAAGTGCGATAAAACATGGTAGGTAAAAAGAAAAGGCGAGCAGTTTAATTTGAAAGATAATTACGAAATGGCCCACCATGAGTTTTCAACACAAACGTATATACATTATAATAGTGTAGGCCCAGCATAGGGAGGTGAATAAGGCACTCGACCCATAATCTGAGGGTCGTGGGTACGAATCCCTGTTACACCAAACATACTTGTCCTTTCAGCCGTGGGGGCGTTATAATGTAACGGTCAATCCCACTATTCGTTGGTAAAAGAGTAGTCCAAGAGTTGGCGGTGGGTGGTGATGACTAGTTGCCTTTCTTTTAGTCTTACACTGCTAAATTAGGTACGGCTAGTGGAGATAGCCCTCGTGTAGCTTTCCGCAAAATTCAAAACAAAACAAACAAGAAGATAGTGTAATTACTTGTAAAATCAGTAAAACAAAATTATTATCAATGTTATATAGATTATGTAATACTTTAATATACAGTTTCAAATGTTTTGATCTAATTTGTTTCTAATGTTTCGTCACTAATATATCACGCACTTTTTTCCGGTGGGACAAAGGTAAATCTACGGGCTTACAAAACTAAAACACAGGGTTCAGTTTCTTGCAGTGGAAAAAGCAGATAGCCCAGTGTGGCTTTGCTCCAAAACAAACAAACGTGTATAACGGACGTAGTACGGAACATAGTTTTGTTTTCGTGGTAATGTGACACGAACCATGAATGTTCAGATTCGCAGCTCTTCAGGGTAATCACTGAGAAACACCCGGCCGAAGAGGCTTGAATTCACAAATATCTTTGTTATTGTAGTATTAATCACTTAGTGGTACAGTGGTATAGCGCTTAACTTACAACGCTAGAAACTTAGTTTCGATACACGTGGCGTGGCAGAGCCCATTGTGTAAGTTTCTGCTTATAGAATAAATGAAAATTGATCACTAGATGTCAGGAACATAACTCTGCAGAGTTTACTTTGTATGTTTGTTACTTATGAATGAATACAAAGTTTTTACTTAACTTTTATGCATAGAGTTTCAGTTACAAATTTAAACAATTTTCACATCAGTATTAGTTAGGAGAACTAAATTTAACAAATTTGCAAATAAAATATACGCACCAATTTAAATAACACATTTTATATGTTGTAATATACGTCAATATTCTACTGTGCCGAGCGTGGCCCAGTATTTAACGTGCCGGACTGTGGATCTACAATTCGATGACTAGTATATTTCTGAAGTATATGCTAACAGGTGAGAGGTTCTAGCTCTACTTTCATTGTGTATTTAGTAGTGATCAAGAAGTTTCTACTGGTCGGTATTTAGGTCCCTTGGGTGGACCTGCGAGGGTCAGATAGATTCTTGACCTTCTTCAACAATCAACCTATTTTCTTTTGGCCTATCAATAAAATTAGGGCCTGGCATGGCCAAGCGCGTAAGGCGTGCGACTCGTAATCCGAGTCGCGCTAAACATGCTCGCCCTCACAGCCGTGGGGGCGTATAATGTTACGGTCAATCCCACTATTCGTTGGTAAAGGAGTAGCCCAAGAGTTGGCGGTGGGTGGTGACGACTAGCTGCCTTCCCTCTAGTCTTACACTGCTAAATTAGGGACGGCTAGCACAGATAGCCCTCGAGTAGCTTTGTGCGAAATTCCAAAAAACAAAACAAACAAACAAACAATAAAATTAGAGGCTGAATGGACGGCCCTCTGGTGGCTATGTGCTGTATTTACCAAACAAACAATTTTTCAAACATGGCGTCAGGGACATTTACTAAGAAATTTAACCTTTTGGATACATCGTTAGAAAGAATACACACACAGCAAGTGGCTAAGTCATTATAAGTGTTTTGTTAATGCATCGTATAAGGTCTCTGTATGTGTGTAAGGTTAGGTATGAATACTGCTGTAGATAGCTGCAGCTATATGAGTATGTAGGGGAGGATATCACTTATTGTTAAGCAGTATTATGTGTTGTTTACTCGGTGTCAGCCTCAGACAGTTGAATTATTATGTGTTGTTGTTGTTTCTTCGGTTTCAGCCTTAACTAATTTAAATATTATGAGTTTTTTTTTTTTCGGCTTCAGCCTTTGACAGTTTAAATGTTTTGTAGCGTGTTTATTCGTTCCAACACACGACAGAAAGTATGTAAATATGATCCATACCTTTTCAGACATACTTATTTCGTGTTGCTTTGTCTTTAATATCGAAGCTACACAACTGGCTATAGATGTTATGCCCATATCGAAACCTATTTATTAGCGTAATAAGACTTCGGATGTATCTCTGAGAGATGGCACGCCTATTTCTGAAGATTTATTACTTCTGATATTCAGTAATGTTCAAGTTGATACAAGTTGTGTTGTTTTTGAATGAAATCTTGATCCATTTATTTGATAGAGTTTAACGTTTCCTGACAGGATCCCATGATGGGTGGGCAGCATGTTTCCGGACTGAGAATGCTAAAATTCGGAATTTGATTACTTTCGGTATACACAGCAAACAGTCTACTGTGTAACTCTGCGCTAAGAAATACAGTTCCAAAACATCCTGGACTACGATAATTTAAGGACTTATATCCTAAAGGGTAAAGACATGTAGAAACGTGTGTTTTTCTCATAGCAAAGCCACATCGGGCTATCTGCTGAGTCCACCGAGGAGAATCGAACCTCTGATTTTAGCGTTGTAAATCCGTAGACTTACCGCTGTGCTAACTGGGGGCATGTATGAATGTAACATGTACTATTGATTCTTATACCTTGTATCACTTTAGGACTACAGAAAGTTTTCATTACGCATTTTTGAAATAAGGCTGACGTTATGATAACTAACAAAAAAAAGAGAAAAAAAATAATCTAGGCAATAATTTGGTTGTTTATTTCATTAAGGGTAATTATTTTACAATTTAAATAGTTTAAGCCATTAAAAACGTCACGAAGAACAGTTCAGATCTCTCACTGACCTTACCTAGTATTAAAACCATTAAATATGTTTAAATAATTCTAGCCACCTGGTATAAATTATAATGATTTGTACACTACAGTTTTCATTATGTTTTTTCCTTTTTTGTTGTTGTGGTTGTTTTTGAATTAAGCACAAAGCTACACAATGGGCTATCTGTGCTCTGCCCACCACGGGTATCGAAAACCGGTTTTCAGCGTTTTAAGTCCACAGACATACCGCTGAGCCACTGAGGGGGGCTTTTTTGTCACCGAATGAAATGTTTTTGTTCTCCATAACATTAATAGTTTAGTTTATGAACTACATTTTCGTATACCACTACCTCCCAGTCTTCACAGGTTTGACAATCACCACACATTTTCATATCAGCTTGAATCCGAACTTTCATCTCTGTCGATATGAATACAAATTAATACATTCTTCATCGTTCAGGTACTTATATATATATATATAAGTCGACTTACACTGAAAACCTTTTTACAAAAGTGAGTCGTGATCTCTCTGAACGTCGGTTTCTTAGTTGTATTTCATCATTCAGGCCATAAGACAGTTTAAGTTTAAAACGTATAAAAGGCACAGAGTGTTAGATATGACAAGTGGCTGGCTCATGGAACGCAGCCAATCCTGCATACACACGATAGTTTCTAATAACTTTAAACTTTCTAGGATGTTTTATTTGTTAGAGTTGCAACAACATTTCACGAAAGGAAAACGAATAAAATTACTTTATTTAGTTATAAATTATGGTGTTAGTTGGTCTTCGAGAAGTATCTCTGAACAATAACGTAAAGCAGGTCCTCCCAAGAGAAAGAATATCTGCATATTGTTTATGATAAAGCTTTAACCTAGAGTAAACCCTAAGGCATGTAATAGCAGGTAATACGGGAAAACGAAGGACCGAATTTATAACTCGGGTTCCGCGTTCTTTAAGAAAATTGCATCCATTTTATATCTTTCGTATCTCCCAAGATGATGAAACTATGTGACGGTATTAGTAACGTGTTATGTACCTTGAAAGTTCGAATTGGTAATACAATACAATAACAACTGCAAGGAACCATAGAGAACGCAAACAGTGAACTCATTATAAGGTTACTATAGGACTTAAAAAAATCTACTAAATTATCAAGAAGGAAATAAACCGGAACGTCACTGCAGTAAAAAGGAAAATCACTTCATCTTTTTGTTAGCTGATTATTAACTATAAGAGAGGCGATGCAATAGATGTAGTGTATGTTTCATGCTATTTATGATATTATAAGATTATTTCAAGTTGTAAAAGTTACTTAGATTCCTGATGCTTGCCACAAATTGAACAAATTAAAGTGATCAAATAGCTTCTATCAAGCGTGTAATAGAGATGCTCTAGTCGAAGATTTCGCTGTTTAAGTGTAAGTGTATAAAACACCACGAGCGTATTGTATTCTAAAATAATATTTGTATAATTTTCTGGAAGTTTCTTACCAGGACATCTGTTCAAAATCTTCTTTAACCCATGAAGTTTCAAATGTTTCCAATTGTTTTAAATCGTATAATTTTTATTTTCTATAATGACATCATTTTTCTAAAGCTTAAAGTAAATTTTATTAATCAAATGTTTGAGAATAGTCACTGATTAAAAAGAAACAAAATTCTTTGCCTCGAGAACAGTAAAAAAAGAAATGAAATACTTATCGTACTGGATTTTTAATAAGCTTTGTTTGTTTGTTTTGAATTTCGCACACAGCTACTCGAGGGCTATCTGCGCTAGCCGTCCCTAATTTAGCAGTGTAAGACTAGAGGGAAGGCAGCTAGTCATCACCACCAACTCTTGAGCTACTCTTTTAACAACGAATAGTGGGGTTTACCGTCACATTATAACTCCCCCACGGCTGAAAGGGCGAGCATGTATGGTACGACGGGGATGCGAACCCGCAACCCTCAGATTACGAGTTGCACGCATTAACACGCTTGGCCATGCCAGACCTATTTTAATAAGCATAATCGGTTTTCCGAACCTAATTATTTATTTGATGAATACTCATTTCTTCGGTTGACTTTTCATTTCAAAAGATCAAATGTTTACTATTAAGAAATTGCGCTTCCATTAATACTTAATGCAAATATATTAATTTCCTAATTATTTAAGTTTTGAATTTTCCGCAAAGCTACACGAGGGCTATCTGCATCCCTAATTTAGCAGTTTAAGACTCAAGGGAAGGCAGCTAGTAATCACCATCTGCCGCCAACTTGTATGCTACTCTTACTAACGAATAGTGGGATTGATACGTTATAACGACCCTACGACTGAAAGGGCGAGCACATTTGGTGTGACGGGGATTCGAAACCGCGACCCTCAAATTACGAGTCGAATGCCTTAACCCACCTGGCCATGCCGGGCCGAATTATTCTATCAAATTATATATAGTATTTCTAAATAATGCTTTTCAGTTTTGAAATATTTAAATATCGGTCAGTATAATGTTGGTAGATTTTTATATAATCCTGTTATTGCCTATACACAATAATCACATAGAACGTACGATACATTTTTCATAAGTAATTAAAAACTACATTTTAAAATATTGTATCGAAGATATCACGTCTTAATTAATCGTGATGGTGTTATTAAATATATATTTAATTAGTCATTATTCTTAACTTTGTTTAACGCAAACTGGAATTTATTATGAAGAACTTCTATAAATGTAAATAAAATCACAGCCTATGTATCTAGAATACAACTTTATCAGCTCAACGTTTCGCTAGTTTACTTAATTAAACTTAGATTTGATGTTTATATTCTCTAAAGGTATTAGTAAGAACAAAAAGGGTATTAGTTAAATCATATTACTTCACATATGAATACCATTTCACAAAACCATTCATTAGCCTTCGTGGGACGACAAAATTAATGCAGTGGAAAATCCTATCTTTTTTATTCTTTGATGAATGTTAAAGACCAATATAATATAATATTAATATAATATCTAAACATGATGAATTTTAACAGAATGATGGCACGTTTCAGATTTTGATTCTTTGCAGGATGAATGTGGATATTTGTAATTAAATCGATGGTTTTATTGCACATTGTGGTGGTCTGATATCGAATTGTGTCGTTTAGTAACACATTACTGAGTATTCATATGGCAGTTATGGAGTATTAGTTACAATGTAATCTCACTAAACTGGTAAATTATAGCACTGAGGAAATTCACTGGAATATCCTGAAATAGTAAGATTAGAGCGTACGGAAGTCTTGGAACTGTCCAGAAATGATGAAATATATTTTAATGCCGGATTATTAATTACAATTATAACACACCATTTTATGTACACCGGGAAATAAACAGTGAAACGTACAAAAGCCGTGTTTAATGTGGTAAGTGTGTGTCTGTCTGTTCCGTGTCAATGACGTTTTCTGTGTACATGAAACAAAATACGGCATGATGTATAAAATCATGTACTGTAATTATTATTATTTAAAAAGTATTTATTGGTGATGAAACTTAAAACTGTATTTGTCATGTTTTATGCATATATTTAGGTGAGAACGATATAAAAAACTGAGTGCTTTATATTTAAACGATTTCGGGGCCTCGTCCAGCTGTGTTCAATACTGTTCATACTGTTTTCTATCTTTAGTTTTCCTTTCTGAATAGGTGGATAAGGCACTCGACTCATAATCCGAGGGTCGCGGGTTTGAATCCCCGTCGCACCAAACATGCTCGCTCTTTCAGCCGTGGGGGCGTTATAATGAGTCGGTCCATATCACTATTCGTTGGTAAAAGAGTAGTCCAAGAGTTGGCGGTGGGTAGTGATGACTATTTGCCTTCCTTGTAGTCTTACACTGCTAAATTAGGGACAGCTAGCGTGTAGCTTTGTGTGAAATTAAAAAAATAAACAAAAGCAAAGAAAATAAAAAATTCTAAGACATAAAAAATTAATTACTCAAATCAGCACATAGCTACTTCTGTGAGTTAAAGCTAGAATTAGAGACAGAGCTATCGTATAGAATATATGTCTATATCGATTGGACTTCTGTGTATGGCTAATGAGATACATTATGCTATACATCATTGCTTCGCAAATTATTTTAAAATTAATAACGTGTGTGTATGTTTTTCTTATAGCAAAGCCACATCGGGCTATCTGCTCAGCGCACCGAGGGGAATCGAACCCCTGATTTTAGCGTTGTAAATCCGGAGACATACCGCTGTACTAGCGGGGGGCAAAAATTAATAACAGTTTCAAGATGGATAAAAATCATAAGAATATATTTATTTATTCGAAATATTCTGATATCGAGACACCACATCATAGATGTGTCTAAATTTACAATGTCAGTCGCAATGCCATTCATTGGAGATCGTGTTTTGTTTTTGGTAAAAAAACAAACACTTAAATAATACTTTTAGAAACTATCAACTAAACTTGACAGTTATTTTTAAAACTGAATGTGATTTCAAATTATTTTAACATTTTCTACAGAAAAAATGCCTAACGCTGTTCACTAATTTACTTGTTTTAGTTTCGATGCTAGATTACAATATCTACCACCAGATGGCATCAAACTACTGGTTAACTGCAAATCTATTATAAAAGAACATGTGTGAGAGTGATGCAGAAGTAAGGAATGGTCAATCGGTTCAGGATGAAGATAAGATGCAACGTGGAACTTCGTATTAAAGAGAGTTTATTAATTAAGCGGTTAAAAACCCAGATTAAATTGTTATTTAAATCACGATTACATCTGTTTAAAAAGCATATTTATGATTAAATCAACTTACTTTATAACTCACCTACTTAACAGGGTTGTTGAACAGAATATTGGTGTCACTTTCGATTGAAATAGACACATTAAGTTTAATGATCACGTGGCAGCATTATGAATGTTGAAAATGGCGAAATCTGCTGGAAATATAAAAATACGTTGTGCAAAATTGATCTAGTGATGTATTTAGACCATGAATATCATAGATTGTTATTACAAGAAGGTTTACATGTTTCTACTTACGTAATAAAAGTATGTAACGTTTGTTTTGGGTTCAAAACCTTCCCATTCATTGTTACGGCGAGTTTCAAGTAGTCGTAATGATGTTTCTAGATTTACCTATTTAGTATGAAACTTATTTTTCTGGAAGATCAGTTCTACTGTTTTGTAAGTAGAAATACTATTTTTAATTACCCGTAACACCAGAATGTCATATCTACACTCTGAGAAAGGTGAAAAATAAAGTTCTCTGTGAAGGGAAACGGAGCTGAAACGGAAAAATCGTGAAAAATCAAACATGTACATAGTTACTATTGTTGTATAGAGCATATAATTAGTAACGTTTATTTTGAATTTCGCGCAAAGCTACGCTAGGACCTATCTGTTCTATCTGTCCCTAATTTAGTATTGTAAGGCTAGAAGGGAAGCAGCTAATCATTACCATCCATTGTCAATGAATAGTGGGATTGACCGTAACATTATAATTCCCCGACAGGTGAAAGGGTCAGCATGTTTGGTGTGTCGAGGATTTAAACGCACGACCCTCGGACTGCGAATCGAGCGTCCGAACCATGTGACTTTACCAGGCCCATAATCCGGAAGTTTGATATTAGTAATAATTTATAGAATATTGTTTTGAATAAAATAGACCAAACTTAAGATCACGGTAATTAAAATAATGGGAAACGCAGCTACAGCGGAACCATAAGATTCTACATGTTAGGGCTATTAGATTCTGAATCGAGTGTCCCTCCCTTTGAAGCTGAAGAAATGTATGGTGTCCGTTTTGGTATGGTTACGTAACAACACTAGTTGATACGCAATTGTTTCGAAACATTTGTATGAACCAAGCTTTATAGGTTACACACTTTGATACTTAACAAATGGAATAATAATTTACAGGGTAAATGGTTGTAACAGCTTTATCCCACAGTGAAAGGCTTTTCGCGAAGCCAATTTGGTCTTCCACATAATTTTGAAATAGTATTTTTTAAATGTTGGCTTGTTGGTCTTGTAGATATCCTTTAGATACTCCTTATTCTGGCTTGTTGGTCTTGTAGATATCCTTTAGATACTCCTTATTCTGGATTAGCTCACGTCGTTAAAAAGCAACAATAAATAAATGGTATATCAAACCGGAAATGGTGCACGAGATGTGGAACTTTCCGGAAGTCATTTTTTTTTTTTGTTTTAAAGATCGATGCTAACAGATTCCCAAGTTGTTCTTTACTTAGATAATAAAAAAGTCCTAAAGTAACAGAGGTATTGGCCTCTGTCATGACCAGGTGGGTTAAGGCGTTCGTTTCGTAATCTGAGGGTCGCGGGTTCGAATCCCCGTGGCACCAAACATGCTCGCTCTTTCAGCCATGGGGGCGTCATAATGTGACAGTCAATCCCACTATTCGTTGGTAAAAGAGTAGCTCAAGAGTTGGCGGTGGGTGGTGATGACTAGCTGTCTTCCCTATAGTCTTACACTGCTAAATTAGGGAGTTAGTGGTAATTTTCGGACATTACTTATGGGATGACCTGGTACTACACATGTTGGAGAATCACTAAAGTAAAGGGTATATTGCACAGGACTGAAGGTCATTAAAGTAAAGTGTATATTACAGAGGTTGGAATGTAATTAAAGTATAGGGTCTATTGCACCGGACTGAGGATAATTAAAGTATAGGGTATATAACACAGGTTGTAGGGTAATAGAAGAAAAGGGTATATTACTCAGGTTGTAGGATAATTAAAGTAAAGGGTATATTACACAGTATGGAAGGTAATTAAAGTATACGGTATATTGCACGGGACTGAGGGTCATTAAAGTAAATGGTATACTACACAGGTTGGAGTGTAATTAAAGTAAAGGGTATGTTACACAAGTTGGAGGGTAAATAAAGTAAAGGGTATATAACACAGTATGAAGGTGATTAAAGTATATGGTCTATTGCACAGGACTGAGGGTAATTAAAGTATATTGTCTATTGCACAGGACTGAGGGTAATTAAAGTATAGAGTATTTAGCACAGGCTGTAGGGCAATTAAAGTAAATGGTATATTACTCAGGTTGGAAAGTAATTAAAGTATAGGGTATATTACACAGTATGAAAGGTAATTAAAGTATAGGGTATATTACAGAAGTTGGAGGGTAATCAAAGTATAGGGTATATTACACAGGTTGGAGGGTAATTGAAGTAAAGGATATATTACACAGTATGGGAGGTAATTAAAGTTGAGGGTCTCTTGCACAGGACTGAAGGTCATTAAAGTAAAGGGTATATTACACAGACTGGAGGGTAATTAAAGTATAGGGTATATTGCACAGGACTGAGAGCCATTAAAATAAAATATATGTTAGACAGGTTAGAGGGTAATTAATGTATGGGGTATATTACACAGACTGGAGGGTAATTAAAGTATAAGGTATATTGCACAGGACTGAGGGTCATTAAAATAAAATATATATTACACAGGTTGGAGGATAATTAATGTAAAGGGTATATTATGCAAGTTGAGGGTAATTAAAGTATAGGGTATATTACACAGTTTAGAGGGTAATTAAAGTAAAAGGTATATTACACAGGTTGGAGGGTAATTAATGTAAAGGGTATATTACAGAGGATGGAGGGTAATTAAAGTAAAGGGTATATTACAAAGGATGGAGGGTAATTAAAGTATAGCGTATATTGCGCAGGACTGAGGGTCATTAAAATAAAATATATATCACACAGTTTGGAGGATAATTAAAGTATAGGGTATATTACACAGGCCTGATGGTAATTAATGGAAAATTTATATTACACTGGCTGGAGGGTAATTAAAGTAAAGGGTATGTATCATACAAGTTGAAGGGTCATTAAAATAAAAGATAAATTAAACAGATTGGAGGTTCATTAAAGTAAAGAATATGTTACACTCACTTTTCCATACAAGTATAAACTAATTTGACTCTTTTATTTTCTTTAGCAACAAACATATTTTATGAACTGATAAGGTTATCTCTTAATTGTATATATATATGTATGTGTGTGTGTAGTTTGTTGTTAAGCGCAAATATTTAACATAAGTTAACATCTAAAGAAAAGGAAATACTACACAAAATGACATTACTTTACTTTCGATAACATTATGAAAGAATCCAGACAGCCAAAGCCAAAAGCACAGGTGCACGTGAAAGGCAGACAAATGGAACGAGGCCACCCTTGTGGTTGTGTTGACTATAGACAAAGAGTTTTATGTTGAGTAGAGACGGTTCAGTAAGTGATTCAGTCCAGAGAAGAAAGAAATGATTTGAAAAAATCGGACAAGCCATCTAACGGAGTGCTCCAGGCTTTTTATATACACATATATAGAAAATTCCAGAAAATTAGGCTAAAAACGAAAGGTTTTTCAATATAACAAAGAACATCTGAGTCCTAGTAGAGAATGTATTTTAGAGCTAGATATTAGGATCAAAACAATAGAGTAGAGATTAGTACTGACGTCCACATGGACCTGCGTCTAGAATTATCATGGGAAGGTAATTAGTTGTTCCTATGGAATATAAAAGGAAAAAAAATAATATGAAGACCCACCATACGGTGAAAAAGCAGTTATTATCTCCAAATCGTATTCTGGGCGTATAACTGGCATTTAGGACCAGGCATGGCCAGGTGGTTCGGGCGCTCGACTCGTAATCTTAGGGTAGTGTGTTCGAATCACTGCACACCACACATGCTCGTTTTTCCAGACGTGAGGGCGTTATAATGTGACGATTAATCCCACAATCCGCAGATAGTCTTCGAGTAGGTCAGCGTGAACTTCAGCAATACATATAACTTTCACGAGCATTTGGCTTCATTAAGAAAACTATTAGCCAATTACAGAAATATATATTTACCTTTAAATAGAAAGCTAAACAATTAAAATATATTTTGTATTTATTTCGATGGTTATGATTTACTCTAATTATGGTTTGTTGTTTGTTTTGAACTGTTATTTGCACGAAATCCCACAAACAAACAAGACAAGAAAGTTTAAATTTATCCTTCTACTGTTTTATATTCGTTTAATATAAAATATAAATATTTCATAACCACAAGTGTGGACAGTATTATCACATCTTGTTTTTAACTGTTTTACACATTTTGTTTCGGCCCGGCATGGCCAAGCGTGTTAAGGCGTGCGACTCCTAATCTGAGGGTCGTGGGTTCGCATCCCCATTGCGCCAAACATGCTCGCTCTTTCAGGCGTGAGGGCGTTATAAAGTAACGGTCAATCCCACTCTTCGTTGTTAAAAGAGTTGGCAAAAGAGTAGCTGAAGAGTTGGCGGTGGGTGGTGATGACTAGCTGCCTTCCATCTAGTCTTACACTACTAAATTAGGGACGGCTAGCACAGATAGCCCTCGAGTAGCTTTGTGCGAAATTCAAATTTTTTCCACTGAATACTAACTCTGAATAATTATCAAGCTGTTATAAAAATATTACAAAACGACAAGTTTAAATCTCTTAAGAAAACATCAGTCTTAGCAACATCTATAATTGAAAACTAAAGCTGGTTCTTCACATCCGAATAAACAAAAACTGCAAATATATAAGAAAGAATGGCTAATTCATTCTGATTACATGAACCTATAATTCACAGTAAAATATTCTTCATAAAAAATCAGAAATTTTAAAGAACAGGTTACATGACCCTCAGTGGGTCAGTTGTAAATTTACGGACTTATAATACCAAAATCCAAGGTTCGGGCAACTGAACTTACTTTATATTCACTCTATATCTATCTCCTTAATTACATCTACCAAATTCACTTTATAATCTTTACCAGTGATGAGTTATTATTTTGGGACCAAAAAGTTGACTTTGCCAAATTATAAACTCTTTAAAATTATTGGCGGCCATGATGATTTCTGACCTTATGCATTGGAGATGGAGACAACGAATATAAAACGAAGAATGCGCGGGTTCGAAATGCTCGTCACCGGACACATTCGCTTCTTCACACATTTCTCTTAGTTCAGTCTATACGCCCGGCGTGGCCAAGCGTGTTAAGGCGTTCGACTCGTAATCCGAGGGTCGCGTGTTCGAATCCCAGTCGCGCCAAACATCCTCGCCTTTTCAGCTGTGGGGTGTTATAATGTGAAGATCAATCCCACTGTTCGTTGGTAAAAGAGTAGCCCAAGAGTTGGCGGTGGGTGGTGATAACTAGCTGCCTTCCCTCTAATCTTACACTGCTAAATTAGGGACGGCTAGCATAGATAGCCCTCGCGTAGCTTTGCGCGAAATTTAAAAAAAACAAACTTAGTTTATTTTAAATTCGAAATACACAAGTGATGAGGAATGCGCGAGGGCAAAAAATCATTTACAGTTTACGTAATTTTTATCACAAATTTTAGGCCTATAGCCTAATGTTTGTTCGTCCTGTTGCTCCATTGTCCAGCTGATACGTTTCACAGTAAATGATTAGGCCTATTCGTAACTGTTATTGCATCAATCCATGAGTAGAAATGTGGGAAACTGAACAACTCTGTCACCGTTACTAAACTTTAAAATGATGTTTCATCTGATCACCATGAAGAATATATCTATATTTAATTACATTATATTATTAAATAGCATTAAGTAATGTAGAAAATAATGCACTCTCGAAGAATATATTGATGGAACACCTAAAAAACAAAACAAAAAATAAAAATAGGTGAAAAACTGTAATGTGAACACCGTAGTTCTAATTTTATATGAGTTTTATTAATATTTAGACAATTATTTGAAATCAGAGTTTATTTAAAACACGGTGTTTATGACTCACATCGACATTTCTATGTTTCTTATGGTTATACTGTTTGGTAGTATAAATAATAAGTGTTTAATATAAGATATTGTATATGTCAAACATACGTTAAGAAATTGAGTCAATGGAAAACTAATGTGTTGATTAGTTGTATTCAGTAGGCCTGCCTCTCACCATGTAGTCAGCGGTAAGTCTGAAGGCTTACACTGCTAAACATCGAATTTTGATACCCGCGGTTGTGTAGCTTTGTGCTTAATAAGAAATACACAATATACTGTAGTTTCTACATAGAACTTTTGTATTACTAAAGTACGTTTTTGTGTGATAAAGTACGTGTATATATCAGAAGAAATAAAACATATAAGAGCTTAAATCACAATAGGGGACAAAGTGAATGTCCTAACATTCAAGTACTGAGACTATTAAAGGTCTCTCGTAAACTACCAAAGTTGGGTAAAACTTAATTACTTTAGAATGATCGAAAGAAAATTATAATAAAAGACGTAGATGACGTCAGCAGCCTACGTTCTATTGAAAGCAACCAAAACCCAACGCTAAGTTTGTTGCTACCTTCATAAATATTTGTTCTACTCTTCAGCTGGGGAAGTTTAAATGTTGGAACACTACTCAAATTAGTGTAGACACTTCCGTCTATCAGATGCTTTAATTACCAAATATCAAGCAGAACTTCAAAGATCGGACAAAGATTTTCATCTCTCTCTGATTTATGGATTGTTTCGATCACAAGAAAAGTAAGATATGTCACATTTACAAATCCAGACTAGAGTTGTCGTGTAAAAACAAACAAATGCACGAATGATGTAATTTTAATTAATTTAAATAATCAACGTTCATGTTTATTTGGATAATTAAGAACTGGTATTTTTGTTTGTGGACGCAAAAGGATAAGTCGCTTCTCTCTTCATCTTAATTTATCGTTGCACGTAGTTTATTCAGCTAATTAAGAAGTTTTGAAACTGTAAATATTCATGTTTGATATATTTATATATCACTAAATATCACAGTGAATCCACTTAGAACTTGTTATTAGGTTTCAACCGGTTCGATCTCTCAACACAGTTTTAAGCATTTTTATTCAGATGTTCGTTACAAATTACATTATTTGTATCAAAACTTAAGTGTATAAACTACTTACATATAAATGCTTGAAAATAAAGCGACTTAATAGTATTATCTATTATACCTAATAGTATTATCTATTATATTTAACAGTTTTATCCAATACATTTAATAGTTTTATACTTTATATTGAATACATGTATCCATTATATTTAATAGTATTATACTTTATATTTAATAGTATTATCCATTATATTTAATAGTATTATCTATTATATTTAACAGTTTTATCCATCACATTTAATAGGTTTATCCATTTCATTTATAGTATTATCCTTTATATTTAATAGTATTATCCATTATGTTTGATAGTATAATTTATTATATTTAATAGTATTATCCATTATATTTAATAGTATTGTCTATTATTTTTTCAATATGTTAGGTTAACTGCACATTATTTTGCGTAAATGAAACGATCTGGAGGTTTTGTTCGTTTGTTTTTAATTTCGCGCAAACCTACACGAGGTCTATCTGCGCTAGCCGTCGCTAATTTAGTTGTGTAAGACTAGAGGGACGGCGAGTAGTCATCACCACCCACCGCCAACTCTTTGGCTCCTCTGTTACCAACGAATAGTGGTATGGATTGATTTATTATAACGCTCCCACGGCTGAAAGGGCGAGAATGTTTCGTGTGACGGGGACTCGAATCCCTGATCCTCAGATTACGAGTCGAACGATCTGGAGGTATAAAACTATTCGATATATTTTTAGTTTCGGGTGTATAAATTAAAAAAAGAATTACTATTTAAACGTATTCTGAAAAAAAAAATGTGGGGTGTTTTCTTATAGCAAAACTACATCGGTCTATCTACTGAGTCTTTCGAAGGAATCGCACGCCTGATTTTAGCGTTGTTAATCAGTAGGAGATGCGTAGTGCATTTTACGCACATCAACTAGTATAGCATATTCCTCTTTAGCTTATATAACGTGTTATCTATTCTATTATATGTTATAACTTGTAATTTTGGAGAATATATCCAATGATATTAAACTTTAATGAATCTGAAAAAAAATAAAACAGGCCCATGTAAGTTACACTGAAATGTGAAAAACAAAAAAAAAACTAAAAACACGTTATTAGTAATATATTAACATTTCTAGTTCATTGGTTAAGTTTATTAAACTAGATATTTTCTACTACTGTATTTTTATGATATTTATTACCAAAAACATTAAATAAATATTATCCATGCTATTTTAGTGAATTACCGATATTATTCATACCTACAGATGTCGCCCCGGTAGGTCGATACAAAGTTTCGAGACTTGGACGCCAAGATTGTGGGTTTTTATCCCCTCATTGAAACAGCATGCAAATATCCTTTGTGAAACTCTGCGCTAACAATAATAACTTACTACAATTGCTTATGAATGTATATTTTTATATTAACCACTAGTTCAGTTGAAGGATTACATTTCGTAACCCTATCTTTTGTTTAACTGGCAGGACGGTTGTTCCAACAAACGTGATATTTTGTTTAAGAAACGACTTTCATTGTTGCCGAATTTCGCGCAAATCCATTCCTGGTCTACATAAAATCATGTTTTAACGTCGGTGTAAACCTGTAAGAAATGAAACACGGTAAACTTCACTTACGTTCCTATCTACACACGTTAATAGCGAATTTGATATCCGTGGAAATGTGTCCATTTCTTTTACCATATCTGTTGGTATCACGAAACCTGAAATTACTTCAGACAATATTAAAACAAAATACCGATTGTTTTGACTGACTTTAACTGTTGCTATAAATGTAAACTAAAATTATGCAATTCAGCCTTTAGAATGTCTGGGTATATTTTTGAAGACAGTGTCACTCGCGGTTTCGAATACTGATTAACTGACCCTCGTGTGTTGATATAACATTTGAAGCACAAAGACTTTAATTTCTGGAACTATTTTAAACATTATGTACTTAAAACCTCCTCTATTTAATAGCTAATGTTTAAAAAATGGGCATTGAGAAACAGTTCAAACTTGATTCAAAGAAACTAGCAACTAAGAGGTGTACTGTCTTCATTTCGTCTTATTAACCCGCACTCTCAGAAGATATATACTATTTACTATCCGCTAGAACGTCTAGTATTAACTATGAATTAATACTTTTTATACAATACTCTTTTTCTTGTCTCAATTAATACGTGTACCAAATAGACAGCATACATAATTTTGAATTAATATGTTACTGGTGTTTACTATGTACACTACCAAAGAACTGAATCAACAAACCTAGGTGTCGTAAACTGCCAGTTGAGTTCTGAGAAAATAAATTGTTAATTATGTAAATATAATGTAATAGAATATTTCATGATGTTTGTTTTTAGTTAAATAGTTCAAAGAAATCGACTAATGTTTTAGATACGTTTAACACAGACATCTGGAAGAACACAAAGTCATAACGCGTAACACAGACATCTGGAAGAACACAAAGTCATAACGTTTAACACAGACATCTGGAAGAACACAAAGTCATAACGTTTAACACAGACATCTGGAAGAACACAAAGTCATAACGTTTAACACAGACATCTGGAAGAACACAAAGTCATAACGTTTAACACAGACATCTGGAATAACACAAAGTCATAACGTTTAACACAGACATCTGGAAGAACACAAAGTTATAACGTTCATCTAGACACAAGTTTAACACACACATAGTCATACGTTTTCTGGGACATCTTGAGATAATATTTCGGACATCTTGAGTTTCGTTTGTTTGTTAGTTCGCGCAAAGCTACACGAAAGCAACCTGTGCTAGTCATTCCTAATTTAGTAGTGAAAGACTAGAGGGAAGGCAGCTAGTCATCACCACCCACCGTCAACTCTTGAACTACTCTTTTACCAACGAATAGTGGAATTGATCATCACATATAACGCCCCATGACTGAAAGGGCGAGCATGTTTGGTGTGACGGGGATTGGAACTTGCGACCCTCAGTTTATTGGAGTCGAGTGCCCTGAACACCTGACCAAGACAGGCTTGAGTGCCCCATAGTTACTAGGTCTTTCCCAAAGAGAAACAACTTCAAGATATTACCATATTCTGATAATGAGGAATCGGATCAGAAGTTATCATATCCGCAGAATATTTTATTTGTAGCTTTTCATCCGTATAAATTATTCGGCAGTATGGACAATATATAAGGATGATGACCAATTTAAATATGAGAAAGCCTAAACCAAAACATAAGTTGAGATGGTAATGTAACTATTACCTACTTAATCTAGCGTTTATAGATGGACATTACACAATATTACGACAAAGTTCTATTTCTGAAGACATACGGTTACACAGATATTATATTTTCATTTAGTTCTTACTCCAGTATTTAAACAGTAAATTTTAGCCACTTTGGTTTGTTTATTGTTAAGCTTAAAACTGTATTATGTGCTACCTGTGCTCTGCTGGTATCGAAACTAGGTTTTTAGTGTCAGAGGTCTGCAGACATTCTGCTGAGCTTTGTGAGAAAAGTCTTTATAAAACACAGTTCTATATATTTTATTCCTTAAGAGGTTTATCTAATGTAGCATGGCTCTTATTGTTGAAGGCCTAATACTAAAATCATCTTGTTTGTGAGGGAACACTTTGACACCCAGAAAAATATAATTAGATCTGTCTAAAACTTAACATTAGAACATATTATCAATTCTTTAAATCTGTCTTTATAATACTTTAAGCTTAGTAAAGTTATTATACTGAAATCTGTTAACAATACGTTTTCTCATGTGAAACTGGTAAGCAAAGAAGGATTATTTCAAAACTCCAGAAAACGTACAGCGTACAGACAGAGGATTCGACATGCTTATAAAATATTTTAGCATTTTTACAGATTAATGTTTTTTTTTTTTATTTCGCGCAAAACTACATGAGGGCTATCTGCGCTAGCCGTCTCTAATTTAGGGATGTAAGACTAGAGGGAAGGCAGCTAGTCATCGCCATCTACCGCCAACTCTTGGGCGACTCTGTTACCAACGAATAGTGGGATTGACCGTTACATAATTACGTCCCTACGGCTGAAAGATAAGCATGTTTGGTGGGTCGAGAATTCGAACACGCGATCTTCTGATTATGATTTGAGCGCACTAACCACCTGGCCATGACGGACTTTGTTACGGATGAAATAAGAGTTGAGGCTACATGTACCTGAGAAAGGTTTATTTATTTTATATTCGACGTGTGAAATTTGAAAGGGCCTGGTTGGTTGCTTTCAGCGCAAAGCTACAATCACATACACACACAAAGGACCACCTGGGGGGAATTGTATCCTATATTTTAACTTTTAATTACCTAAACTTATCTATTCTAGGGTTAACATTTACCCCTAAATAAGCTAAATTAAACAAACATTTATTTCTATTGTCGAACATTATTTTCGTATTTGTTATTTGAATATCACGCTCATATAAATATTAAAAATCTCTTTTCTTAAGAAACCGTCCATTATTGAGTGGATCACTTTCCCTGTATTTTAAAATTCAGAATTAAGTAACCAACTCACAAGTTCGTGAATTATGAAAACTAAACGAATATGACAAACGTTGGTACGAAATTAAATTAGACAAAAGTAAGGCTAACATGACCTGCCTAGTGGTTTGGACGCTGGATTAGCAATATGCGAGGCACGACAAATTTTAGTACGAAATTAAATTACAGAAAAGCAAGACCTGACATGGCCTGCCTGGTGGTTAGGACGCTGGATTAGCAATATGCGGGGCAAGACAAATTTTAGTACGAAATTGTATCATACTAAAACAAGGCCTGGCAGGGCCTGTTGACTATAATGCTGGACTCGTAATCTTTGAGTCACTGGTTCCATTTACGTCGTTGAACATTCTTGTCCTTTCAGTGGTGGGGAGCATTGTTGTGACAGTTATTCCTTATTTCGGAGGTAAATAATACCCCAAGAGTTTATGGGTGGTTGTTTTGACCAGTCGCCATTACTTTAGCCTATCACTTCTAAATTAGGGACGGTTAGCATAAACTTAAAGAACAAATTAATTAACAGATGCTCAAATTTTAATATAAATACACATGTACAAAACTCTGTTTGTCGATGACAACTACAGTTTATAACTCCACAGTTTATCTGATCCCCAAGACTTGACTGACCCATCAAGAGTCAATCTCTGACAGTTTAACTAGTAACATTCAGTTTGTTTGTTTTTTGAATTTCGCACAAAGCTACTCGATGGCTATCTGTGCTAGCCGTCCCTAATTTAGCAGTGTAAGACTAGAGAGAAGGCAGCTAGTCATCACCACCCACCGCCAACTCTTGGGATACTCTTTTACCAACGAATAGTGGGATTGACCGTCACGTTATAACGCCCCCACGTCTGAATGGGGCGAGCATGTTTGGCGCGACCGGATGCAAACCCGCGACCCTGAGATTACGAGTCGCACGCCTTAACACGCTTGGCCATGCCGGGCCAGTAACATTCAGACTGAGGACAATAAGAGAATTTCTGAAGTAAATTAGTGGTAGAGAAATGAATTAATTTTTGCAACGCATTTTAAAATATTATATCTATATTTAATAACAGAAACAGCAGTACTAAAATTCATATTTTTTATCACGATTTCTTTTCCGTTGTTTTAAATACACTGCAAGCCTCGTGTTTTTCAAATTATCATTATATATTAATTACCCCCCGCTAGTACAGCGGTAAGTTTACGGATTTACAACGCTAAAATCAGGGGTTCGATTCCCTTCGGTGGGCTCAGCAGATAGCCTGATATGGCTTTGCTATAAGAAAACGCGCATGTATTATATTTAATTAATTTGTATAAATATAACTCATGCAATGGTATATCAACTTTAGGATCTTTCAAAATAAACGCACCCCGCTAGTACAGCGGTATGTCTCCGGATTTACAACGCTAAAATCAGGGGTTCGATTTCCCTCGGTGGGTTGAGCAGATAGCCCTATGTGGTTTTTCTTATAGCAAAGCCAACTCTTGGGCTACTCTTTTACCAACGAATAGTGGGATTGACCGTCACATTATAACGCCCCCACGGCTGAATGGGGCGAGCATGTTTGGCGCAATATAGTTATTCTATATTGCGTCTTATCTGATACTATTAGGTATGGTAAAATATTAATGTGTAATCTATTGGCTCTCAGTTTGAAGATTAGTGAAAATATCGTTCGCTCAGCTACTAGAAATGAGTAACTATATTTGTACTAAACAATTTGTTGTTTTTCATAATACTTGTTCTTTTTATCCTCAATTCTCCCCAGACGTCAAGCGATCTATAGGGCAGCCATGAAGGTTCTCTACTGGTTTTGATCTTCTGCCCAATTCTGAACCTCTACTCTGTCCAGGTGTTTATTTCTCACATCCCACTCTACTATTGCACTCCCAAGTATTTATCGGGCTTCTTCTGTGCCTTCTGTCCAGCATGGCCAGGTGCTTAACCAGTTAAATTAATTAAATATGGAAAATATTTCATAAGCTCGAGAACTTTCGGCCCGGCATGACCAGGTGGTTAAGACACTCGACTCATAATTCGAGAGTTGCGGGTTCGAATCCCTGTCATACCAAACATGCTCACCCTTTCAGCCGTGGGGGTGTCATAATGTGACAGTCAATCCTGCTGTTTGTTGGTAAAAGAGTAGCCCAAGAGTTGGCGGTGGGTGGTGATAACTAGCTGACTTTTCTCTGTTACATTAGGGACGGCTAGCGCAGATAGCCCTCGTGTAGCTTTGTGCGAAATTGAAAATAAACAAAACCAAATTTGTGCCTTCTTTTAATTAACCTTCGACCCGTTGCTAGTCCTGGCAGTGTGCTCTTCGCTGTTCTTAGAGTATGCATATAGACTATAGAATATCCATTTACACAACTTGAGAATTTGTTCTGTTACACATTGTTGTTTTCTATGATTATTATTTGTTCTCTTTCTTAATGTCTCTTGTTTGCTCTGATCTGTATTTTAATTTTATGTTATCGTATATTTATATATGTATATATACTCCCTTGTGCAAATTAATTGAAACAAATGGTCATTTTACAATATTTTCAGCATGGCCGCCGATGTAGGCTCGCTGGACCCGCTGATTTCCTTTAATAGTCATTTTTTCACACAGACGGCGTCATTAGCTGTGTTTTGCAGTAAGGTCGATCTATTTTTGGGATATATGACGAAATCTTGAGTAATATTACGTCATTCGAAATTGCGTTAGAAGGGCAAGGAGACCAGTCAAAAAACAACTTCTTACCAACTCAATGAAAAAAATACAAGAACTGGACGCAAGAACAATGGAGGAAGGTGTTATTCAGTGATGAGACTCATTTCTTCGTCCAGGGTCAAAGAAGTCTGCATGTTCGCAGGTCTCCAGGTGAGAAACTTCGAGAATCTCACATGAATCAGTTCGTAAAACATCCCTTGAAGAACATGTTTTGGGGCTTTTTCAGCTACTATGGCGTCGGAGGCTTACATATCGTAGAAGGTATGATGCGAGGACCACAGTACATTGAAGTTTTGCAGAGAAGAGTCGTTCCAGAATTGAAAAAGAAATTTCCAGATGGATCTGGCATTTTTCAGCAAGATTTGGCTCCATGCTACACATCAAAACTTGTGAAGAATTTTATGACTACAACGCGAATAAAGGTGCTGGACTGGAGTGGAATCTCTCTGGACTTAAATCCTATTGAAAATCTTTGAAAATCAAATGTAAAGAAAGACATCGGGGAAAAGACTGTACTACAACAGATAAGCTAATTGAGGCCATAACTGAAGTGTGGTACCGCGATCCAAAAATCAGTAAAGATTCCAGTCAACTTGTGGACTCGATGCCGAAACGGATTAATGATCTTCTGAAAAATAAAGGCGGTCATATCATGTATTAATTTGTGAGTAATTTTTGGATTCTCAGAAATAAAACGCAAAAAATTGAAAAAATCGTAATTTTTCGTCTTGTTTCAATTAATTTGCACATGTGTGTGCGTGTCAGTACTTCATTTTTATGTTGTGGAGCGTTGTTACGTAACAATCAATCCCACTATTCGTTGGTAAAAAAAGCTCAAGAGATGGTGGTGACGATTAGCTGTCTTCTATCTAGTCCTACACTGCTATGTTAGGGACGCAGATAATCCTCGTGTAGCTCACGGCTAAGAGGACGTGCATCTTTTGGTGTGACGGGGATTCAAACCCGCGACCCTCAGATGGTGAGTCGAGAGCTCTACTTCGCCATGCCGGGCCATTAAACACTCGAAAACAATCAAAGGAACCATACAAAGTTTTAAATGATATTTAAAAACACAAGATCCACTTAAACAGTCCTAAAGTTAACTTAACGATTCAGTACAATATAATATCTTTGACGTACGTTTGCTTTTAATATCTAACTTTACAAACATTTTCAGTTAATATGTATTACGTCACCAAAAAATCGGATTTCATAATTTCGTAAGGTCTAACACTAAGATACCCAAAGAACAAAAGAATGAAAGTAATAAAAATCTATACTGTCCAATCTGTAAACACTTGCACTCTATGATGACGAGAAACCAACTTGAAATAAAAATCTATTCTATACCAGCCCTCTTTATGACAAATACGTGTATTCTCTATCACAAAGGTATGTAAGGGTAAACGTACTAAACAGCTATACTGTCCTATCACTAAAATACCTAAAGCACGAAACGATAAACGTAATAGAAACCTATAGTGTTCTATCAATCTGTCTTTATAAACTACCATATGCCTGATTCAATTCGTGTGTGTCTTGCGTAGTGTGGAATTAGTGAACGCGAACTGAGAGCATTCATATGATTAAATACGAAACTTAACGACCTGGACATCAAATATCACGTAATGTATTCCACACTTTCAAATAGCCCAACGTACCAGGTGGTTAAAGCACTCGAATTGTAACCTGAGAATCGCAGGTTCGAATTCTAGTCGCACCAAACATGTTTACTCTTTTAGCCATGGGGCGTAATAATGCGATGGTCAATCCCACTATTCATTGGTAAAACACTTGTCCAAGAGTTAGCAGAAGGTGGTGATGACTAGTTGCCTTTCCTCTAGTCTTACACTGTTAAATTAGGGACAGCGGGCGCAGATAGCCATCGTATAGTTTTGCGCGAAATTCAAAAGCAAACAAACAAAACGCTTTCAATTACCATGTACATGGAAACGCCAACATGTCTGTAGCGGGTATGAAGCGAGCTGTGTATGAGTCACAAGAGCATTGATGTGAAGCGATGGTGATCAGAAAAGTACAATTAATGACAGTTGCCTATTTGAAACAAGTAAAACTTATTCGTTTGTTTTTTGAATTTCGCACAATGCTACTCGAGGGCTATCTGCGCTAGCCGTCCCTAATTTAGCAGTGTAAGACTAGAGGGAAGGCAGCTAGTCATCACCACCCACCGCCAACTCTTGAGCTACTCTTTTACCAACGAATAGTGGGATTGACCGAAACATTATAACGCCCCTACGGCTGAAAGGGCGAGCATGTTTGGCGCGAAGGGGATGCGAACCCGCGACCCTCAGATTACGAGTCGCACGCCTTAACACGCTTGGCTATGCCGGGCCTGCAAGTAAAACTAAGAAATTGCTAACATTGCAAGAAGCTTAATCGATGGCAGAAGAAAACAAAATCCTACAAGCTAATCACACCGGTATCAGACATTGTTGGAATAGAAACAGCCACAAAAAATCCTACAAGCTAATCACACCGGTATCAGACATTGTTGGAATAGAAACAGCCACAAAAAATCCTACAAGCTAATCACACCGGTATCAGACATTGTTGGAATAGAAACAGCCACAAAAAAATCCTACAAGCTAATCACACCGGTATCAGACATTGTTGGAATAGAAACAGCCACAAAAAATCCTACAAGCTAATCACACCGGTATCAGACATTGTTGGAATAGAAACAGCCACAAAAAATCCTACAAGCTAATCACACCGGTATCAGGCATTGTTGGAATAGAAACAGCCACAAAAAATCCTACAAGCTAATCACACCGGTATCAGACATTGTTGGAATAGAAACAGCCACAAAAAATCCTACAAGCTAATCACACCGGTATCAGACATTGTTGGAATAGAAACAGCCACAAAAAAATCCTACAAGCTAATCACACCGGTATCAGACATTGTTGGAATAGAAACAGCCACAAAAAATCCTACAAGCTAATCACACCGGTATCAGACATTGTTGGAATAGAAACAGCCACAAAAAAATCCTACAAGCTAATCACACCGGTATCAGACATTGTTGGAATAGAAACAGCCACAAAAATCCTACAAGCTAATCACACCGGTATCAGACATTGTTGGAATAGAAACAGCCAAAAAAAATCCTACAAGCTAATCACACCGGTATCAGACATTGTTGGAATAGAAACAGCCACAAAATCCTACAAGCTAATCACACCGGTATCAGACATTGTTGGAATAGAAACAGCCACAAAAAAATCCACACAAGCTAATCACACCGGTATCAGACATTGTTGGAATAGAAACAGCCACAAAAATCCTACAAGCTAATCACACCGGTATCAGACATTGTTGGAATAGAAACAGCCACAAAAAATCCTACAAGCTAATCACACCGGTATCAGACATTGTTGGAATAGAAACAGCCACAAAAAATCCTACAAGCTAATCACACCGGTATCAGACATTGTTGGAATAGAAACAGCCACAAAAAATCCTACAAGCTAATCACACCGGTATCAGGCATTGTTGGAATAGAAACAGCCACAAAAAATCCTACAAGCTAATCACACCGGTATCAGACATTGTTGGAATAGAAACAGCCACAAAAAATCCTACAAGCTAATCACACCGGTATCAGACATTGTTGGAATAGAAACAGCCACAAAAAAATCCTACAAGCTAATCACACCGGTATCAGACATTGTTGGAATAGAAACAGCCACAAAAAAATCCTACAAGCTAATCACACCGGTATCAGACATTGTTGGAATAGAAACAGCCACAAAAAAATCCTACAAGCTAATCACACCGGTATCAGACATTGTTGGAATAGAAACAGCCAAAAAAAATCCTACAAGCTAATCACACCGGTATCAGACATTGTTGGAATAGAAACAGCCACAAAAAAATCCTACAAGCTAATCACACCGGTATCAGACATTGTTGGAATAGAAACAGCCACAAAAAATCCTACAAGCTAATCACACCGGTATCAGACATTGTTGGAATAGAAACAGCCACAAAAAATCCTACAAGCTAATCACACCGGTATCAGACATTGTTGGAATAGAAACAGCCACAAAAAATCCTACAAGCTAATCACACCGGTATCAGACATTGTTGGAATAGAAACAGCCACAAAAATCCTACAAGCTAATCACACCGGTATCAGACATTGTTGGAATAGAAACAGCCACAAAAAAATCCTACAAGCTAATCACACCGGTATCAGACATTGTTGGAATAGAAACAGCCACAAAAAATCCTACAAGCTAATCACACCGGTATCAGACATTGTTGGAATAGAAACAGCCACAAAAAAATCCTACAAGCTAATCACACCGGTATCAGACATTGTTGGAATAGAAACAGCCACAAAAAAATCCTACAAGCTAATCACACCGGTATCAGACATTGTTGGAATAGAAACAGCCACAAAAAATCCTACAAGCTAATCACACCGGTATCAGACATTGTTGGAATAGAAACAGCCACAAAAAATCCTACAAGCTAATCACACCGGTATCAGACATTGTTGGAATAGAAACAGCCACAAAAAAATCCTACAAGCTAATCACACCGGTATCAGACATTGTTGGAATAGAAACAGCCACAAAAAATCCTACAAGCTAATCACACCGGTATCAGACATTGTTGGAATAGAAACAGCCACAAAAAATCCTACAAGCTAATCACACCGGTATCAGACATTGTTGGAATAGAAACAGCCACAAAAGCGAAACTCAAGGGCTCGATTCAGTGTCTTTAGAAACTAGTGATATAAAATATTTTTTTAATTATTTGTTTATAATAATAAGTGCAGCTTTGATATAAAAAAATAAAAAAACATCTATTTTATTGTTAATACTTTATTATTACAGTATATTAACGCTGAACTCAACCCTGATATAAAGCATAAAGTCTTGGAGAAATATTTCAGTTAGTGAAGTCATTAGAACAATGAGACCATTAACGCATTTGCTTAATAAAGTGACTAAAATTTAGAGTCATTAAGATTGAATGTAACTGTAGTGCGATCAAATTTCTTTCTCGTCACGAAATACATAAAGGGAAAACTTCAAGTTCAGTGAAGACAAACTAAAATTACTATTTAATAGCATCAAATTTCCATTTGTAGAATATTTATCTACTAGTTCTTAAAAAGACACCTCTGTACGACCCCGGACGTGATTGGTAGGTGGAACGTTTGTTCTTCTGAATTAGTGTTCTAATCTATTTATGAATCTTAACGACTCTTTAAAGAAACATAATGAATGAAAACCCGGAATGATTGCTACGATACATTATGAATGAGATTTGTACTGTAAAACAGAAATGAACAAATAAACACTTCTTTCAGGCAAATATAAAGAGTGTATTATACATAATAACTTCAATTTAGATATATAACAAGAGATAAACAAGTGTGAGACATTTATTAAAGAAGTATATTGCAATGAAAAGAAAATATTTGGACAAGTAACAGTTTGTGACAAAAATGGTGGATAAATCATACTGGTAGACATCCGTATGAATAGAGATACCGATCTTCGAAATGGCTTTTCATGAATCACAGAATTCTTTATTGTTCTGTGACAGTGATAGAAAATACGTTGTATTCATGTGTATGTGTACTATTTACTTATAGAATTCGATCTTTTCCTGATAAAAGGAAGACTTTATTTTAGTTTAAAAGTCAAATTCCTGTTTTGTTGTTTATTTAGTGATCCCATTATAAATACTCAATCACAAATAGTGTGATGGGGCTTTCCTAAAATAGAATACATACACCCACTTTCAGTTCAGATGAATTGTTTCTACCGTATTTATTTCCTTCTTTTCTCGCCTTGTTGTGTGGGTACGAGCCCTCCGCTAGTACAGCGGTATGTCTCCGGATTTACAACGCTAAAAGCAGGAGTTCGATCCCCTTCGGTGGGCTCAGCCCTATGTGGCTTTGCTCTAAGAGAAAAAAACACACACACATTCTATGTACGATGTAACACAAGATTTTAGGACAACGACAGCTGTGTGGATTTTCACACCTATATATATTGAATAAATAAATCCCATGTTTAATAGTACACTGTAAATATAATAATAAAAAAATCGGAATATACATTTTGGTCATGTGATCAAAATATTTATAGAAGTTTTTGTTTAATTTCGCGCAAAGCTACACGAGGGCTATCTGCACCAACCGTCCCTAATTTAGCAGTGTAAGACTAGAGGGAAAGTAGCTAGTCATTACCACCCACCGACAGTTCTTGGGCTACTCTTTCACCAACGAATAGTGGGATTGACTGTCACATTATAATGTCGCCAAGGGTGAAAAGGCGAGCATGTTTGGTGCGACGGGGATTCGCACCCGTGATTCTCAGATTACGAGTCGAACGCCTTAACCCACCTGGCCAGGGCAGGCCTAGGTGATACAATACCATTGCCTTTAGTTGATTAATAAAACATTACTGGTTAAAGATCGCAAAAATGAAAAACTTGAGAAATGTTTAGAAATGGTGTATAATGTAAAAAAAAAGTATAACAAATGTTAAATACTCATTTGATACAACTGTTTCAACTATTACACCTTATATTAAAATATAGTTTCGGAAATGAAAACAGAATAGAAAAATACGCCTGGTGACGTATTCACAGACGTTAACAAATGTCTGTGAAGATTGACATTGTAAGAGGTTATTTTTATGTCTCTTTTGGTATTTTTCTCTTCAGTGTTGAAGGTAACGGTATATCTATTCTAAAGGATGTTTTTGCATCTTTCATTATTTTTCTCTTTAATGTTGAAGGTTATGGTGTATCTATTCCAAAGGATGTTTTTGGATCTTTTATTATTTTTCTTCTTAATGTTGAAGGTTATGGTGTATCTATTCTAAAGAATGTTTTTGCATCTTTCATTATTTTTCTCTTTAATGTTGAAGGTTATGGTGTATCTATTGTAAAGGATGTTTTTGCATCTTTCGTTATTTTTGTTTAATGTTGAAGGTTATTTGAAAGTAATGGTGTATCCATAAGTCTCTAAATTGAGATGTTGTTTATTTCCCAGAAATTCTATAAACTATTTAGTGGCAAATGAGTCTTATTCTGAATTTAGTTCATTTTTTTTCTCTTTTCTTTTACAGTTTTTGTATTTCCGTCTTTAGATTCATTTCCTGGAACATCCTATTAACTTACAGTGCACGAAGCGATATGTGTAAAATCTGTTCAGTAACAAAACACATCACAGAAATTTAAAATGCTTATATTTCTATAGAAAATTATGCGGAAGTACATCTTACTGGATATTAAGGCTTGTTTAGAGCATCGTAGTCAGAGAAGACTTAATAAATTGGCCGGTGGTAGTAAGGAACTATGCTAGTTTGTTAAGATAACTGGATGTAACGCTTCATACATGAATAATTCGTCTCCTATGCTATCATTTAGTGACTGGAATGTTAACTTCAAGAGGCAAGTTTTAAACTTACTTACCCCCAAATAATAGTACCTTATTATTAGTATTTTTCTTTCAATTAATTTTTCTTCCTTACTTTGGAGTGCAGTCACCTTCCCACAGCTGTCTGCAGGAAGTGAAGGGTGATATAGATGTGGGACGTCGTGGGCTTGAGCACCCACATCTCGCTCTCCTAATTTTTATTTCTATATCTATATCTACTTTTTATTTCTTATGTGATACTGGCGAATGGAGATTAAGACTGATAGACGGTGTATCCCCACCGCAACGTGGGTCCTACTTCCTTAGTCACCTCCAAAATCTTGTGTACATTTTATAATTCCTCATTACAGTTTCTATCCAGAGATATTTTAAATTAGTGTAGCGTCTTTTGTGTGATTTATTCTTGTTTCGGCTTCCTTTTATAAGTTATAACAAACTAATATAATTAGTCAGAGGTTTGGATTTGCTATTTTTACGCAGTCCTTCCTTGTGATTTTGTTTACTTAACTTCATCAAAATGTATTAATTTTCACTAATATATATAGAAAATGTATATTCATATTTTTTACTCATCTCATTGCTAGATGTTTAAATATCTTTGGCTTGTATATTACATAAGAAGAAGCTTTCAAAACGTATAATTAAAATACTTGACGCCACATCTTCATGTGATGTCATGATGTATTCTTGCATAGAGCCGTGGGGGCGTTATAATGTGACGGTCAATCCCACTATTCGTTGGTAAAAGAGTAGCCCAAGAGTTGGCGATGGGTGGTGATGACTAGCTGCCTTCCTTCTAGTTTTACACTGCTAAATTAGGGACGGCTAGCGCAGATAGCCCTCGTGTTGTTTGTTGTGAAATTCAAAACAAACAAACAAACAAACAGTATTCTTATCTATGGGTTATAAAGACCATCAGTCACTATGTGTCGGTTATTATTTTGCTAGAAAATGTTGTTCATACACTATAAGTGTCCGGCATAAATAGGTGGGTTAAGGCGTTCGACTCGTAATCGGAGGGTCGCGGGTTCGAATCCCGGTCGCATCAAACATGCCTTTTCAGCCGTGGGGGCGTTATAATGGTACAGTCAATCCCACTATTCGTTGGTAAAAGAGTAGCCCAAGAGTTGGCGGCAGGTGGTGATGACTAGCTGCCTACCCTCTAGTTTCACACTGCTAAATCAGGGAAGGCTAGCGTGTAGCTTTGCGCGAAATTCAAAAGAAACTAACCACTAGCAAACAAGTTTTTAAAATCATGGTGTAATTTAAATGACGCCATGTAAGAGTTTTATATTATTATATACTGAACATGTTATGGCGTCATTAACGAAAGATAGGTTTGCTGGAACAGACGTCAGCTTCCAACATGAAATCCAGTTCACAGAGGAAAGAGTATACGAGTCTATAATAGCTCAGTTTTAGGAAGGAGTATACGAGTCTATAATAGCTCAGTTTTAGGAAAGAGTATACGAGTCTATAATAGCTCAGTTTTCCGCTTTCCCTTGGGTTTCAAAGTTTTATGCTGCATGAAAGATGTTTATTTAAATCGGCTCTTAGACAGTCGTGAACCGTGTTGTATTGATAAGTTCCAAAGAGAAGGAACCTTGCGAGTGCTATAGGCCTGAAAAGCATTTTGAAACACCTTTCGTTAAAGGCAATCAAAGATTTGTATTATGTTGTTGGTTTACTTAGTAAAGCTTCTTCCGTTATATTTAAACACATGAATATTTCAGTATTCTTAAAAAAATCGGTTCAACTTTTAATTTAAAAGGAAAGGGATCAGCAAACAGATGTTTATGGTTGGCGTATTGGAAATTTAAACGAACTTAGGTTATTTCACTTTGAGCAATGTCTTGCTTAAGAAAAAATAAATATTTGTTATTAGAACGGTGTACCTAAACTTAAGTGAATCGAAATACAATTGTTAGTGTCATAACCCCTTGGATTTACCGCTAAACCACTGGTAGGCGGTAAGATTGTATTTGTTTGTAATCACAAAATTGCACAATGGGCTACCTGCACTGCGCTCATGGCGAGTATTGAAACTCGATTTTTAGCGATACAAGTCCTTGGACTTACCACTGAGCCATCAGAGGGCGATAATCCCATGTATCACGTACAAGGGATGAATGATCCCGACCTACAATCAATAATTTCTACACCAGCTTTGGAGTTTGAAACTCAATCAACCTAAGAAATTCAGAAAATATATATTACTATATAAATATATTAACCTGTATATGATTAAAAACCCGGTATTCACAATCTAGTTTTCATTCATAAAAACATCAGTAAATTCTCAACCTTTGTGTATTTTAAATTTAATCAGTTTCGCTGAATTGTCAGCTACGAAATACCGTTGGCCAAAGTTCAAGCGGATACCCAGTGTTGAATAACATGTTGTTTTGAATTTTAATCCCCAGTTTATATTCCGTTAAATTTTCTCATTTCCTATATTTAACATTCCTACGAAAAGTGGGGCCTAATAGGCCCCAGAGCAACTTGGAAGGTTATTAATATTAGGCTAGTAAATTTGTATTTAAATGAAATTGCCATTTCATTTGATTTCATTTCATTAAATATCATTTAAATTTCATTTAAATACAAAATTATTAGCCTAATATTAATAGCTTTTCAAGTTGCTCTGAGGCCTATTAGGCCCCACTTTTCGTAGGAGTGTTAAAATATCTATTATACAGGATCGTTAAAGAACGGAAAGAAGGACACAGTGTTCTCGGTTGTTGTTTTTTTTTTTGTCTATTTCAAAGTAACGTTATTTTTCTAGTAACTTCAGATACAGAAGCGAGAAAAACAAACGTTCAAATTAGAAAAAGTAAAACACGTCAACAACTCCAGTTTAAAAAGAATTTTTAATGTTTAATAAACACATGAAAGTTTAAGAAGCTTTACAAATGTTGAAATAATTTTATAACAAATAACTTTAAAAAAATACACCAACACGGTGTTCACGTTTGATTTCGCAACTCCAATGTATAGAGCATTATTGGTAGGCATTCAGCAAGGTAATCATATAGATTTTGAGTAGTTATAGCAATGAAACATGACTTCAAAGACTATTATTCATTGAAGTGAAACAAATATTTGGGAATTTAGAGTTAGAGCGAAATATGACGGCTGAATATTGTAGTTGAGTGAAAACAAACACGTGCACATTTATGAGTTCGAGCGGATGTTAAGAAAAAGGTAGAAAGTTAACACTTCACTGATCGAATCTTAATCAGCAAGATTAAAGTGAATGAAATGTGATTGGATGGAGAATAAAAAAACCTTGGAAGTAAAACCGTTTTAAGTCTTCTTTTATCGATACGATTAAGTTGGAAAAAAAAAATTGGTGAATTGAGAAAGGAAAATTCTTTCATTTACGGTTGGTTTTCAAAAAGAAGAAAGATTGCACTAGTTATTAAGGCTAGAAAATCGTACTAGAAAAGTATTAAGAACAAAGTAACGTTTCGTATTATTGAATGAGGATCATGTCGGAGTAATCAGTGAGTAGAGAAAGAATCTTTTGTTCTTCTCGAGTTTCTGGACAGTGAGTTTGAATGGTGGTATTTGAGGAACATATCGTTCAAACGAAGATTTTAAAAAAGGCAGAGTTAGGTTTGGTTTGTTTTGAATTTCGCGCAAAGCTACACGAATGCTATCTGCGCTAGCCGTCCCTAAGTTAGCAGTGTGAGACTAGAGGGTAGGCAGCTAGTCGTCACCACCTACTGCTAACTCTTGGGCTACTCTTTTACCATCGATTATGGGATTGACCGTCAAATTATAACGACCCCCACGGGGCTACACACGGACTATTTGCGTTACCCATCCCCAGTTTTCAAGTCCGTAGCCAGGTATGGAAGTGTGTGTGTGGTGGTGGTTGTATCGAAGTGGAATCCGTTTCATGTTCCCAGGAACAAAAAAAAACATCAAACAACCGAAATATATAAGGGTTCCTTTATTATCACTTCAAAAACGCATGCATATAATTTTTTTTTTGTAAGAGTGAAAATGTTATTTTCGCACGCAGGCACAGTGTTAAAAAAAACATTTATATAGTGAGAGGCCGTTATCAAAGAAACGAAAATAAATATTAATATGTAAGTGGAACTCCGGCAGAAGTGAGGGTTATTTTGAGACGCAATATATCACTAAAACCCCTTTGAGCTATTCAGCTGTAGGGGCGTTACAATTCTGACAATTAAAACAGCGAAATGATTGAAAGTTATTGCGTTGTCGGTGAGGAGTCCTTGCTGTTGTTCTTTGTTTCCCTTTTTAGCAATTATACATCAGGAATATAACTTCTAAATTAGGGATGGGTGAATAGGTAACCTTCGAGAAGTTACACCTCCACCGTGTATAAACCACCAATATGTGAAACATTGGTTTTCCTCATGATAACGGCTGAGCTGTGTATTCTGACTAAAAAGGAATGAAACTAGTCACCAAATAATGTACGTGAAAGCTGTATATGACATAATAACAATTACAAGCCTTTCGGCAGTGAATATCGTTTGAGTAATAAATTACGTACTTTGAGTGACATAAGTTTAAAAAAACGAACATAAAAAATGTCAAAAACGTATGCATTTAATGCGCTAATTTATTAAATAAAAACGTACATTTTACGAATGAGAAACTACCGATTATTAACAACATCGTAGGTTAAGAAGTTTAAACATTATCTATCGAAAAAAAACCGATCGAAGAAAAAAAAATTATATTATTTCTAACTTTAAAGTACAACCTATTTTTAAACAGAGAATTAGGTAAAACATATGTGACAATATAAGTTATCACCGCTCAATCCAAGACAAAGTCTCCCCTCCATGGCGCAGCGTGGCCAGGTGGTTAGGGCACTCAACTCGTAATCTGAGGGTCACGGGTTCGAATCCCTGTCACACAAAACATGCCCGCCCTTTTAGCCGAGGGGGCGTTATAAAGTGACGGTCAATCCCGCTATTCGTTGGTAAAAGAGTAGCCCAAGAGTTGGCGGTGGGTGGTGATGACTAGCTGCCTTCCTTCTAGTCTTACACTGCTAACTTGAGGACGGCTAGCGCAGATAGCACTCGTGCAGTTTTGTGCGAAATTCAAACCAAACCAAACTTACCTCCGTGATCACTGACTCTCATTTTAAAACAAACTAACTTTTGATGTTGCATTCCTATTCAAAAATATAGAATTTCGTAAAAAGTTGATTTACTTTGATAAAGTGTAAGATGTGTCAAAAATTATAAAAAAACTTGAATGCAGTAATCAACAAGCCAGCCACTTCTATTTCTCTAATTTTTCAATAAGTTTCATCTTTTAATGCTGGGCAGTTTGCTCTGAGGTGTTCTTTACATGAGTAGAATAGTCTGTGCTGTTTCTTATAGTAAAGCCACATTGAGCTATCTGCTGAAGCCCCCGAGCGGAATTGAACCCTTTGTTTTAGGGTTGTAAATCTGTAGAATTACCGTTGTACTAGCGGGGTACGAAAGTAATAGTCATAGTTTGTGTTTAAACAAAATTGTGTTATTCGTACGTATTTCGTATTTTTCAATCATCGTTTTGAATATTTTTAGTTTCTTATATTCGACTGAAAAATATGTTCGACAAACGTTTGATTGAAATGAAACCTTTCTAATGAGAAATCCTCTTTACAACCTATAACTACCAAATTAGATTCTCATTTAGAAACAAACCCTCTTTACAACCTATAACTACCAAATTAGATTCTCATTTAGAAACAAACCCTCTTTACAACCTATAACTACCAAATTAGATTCTCATTTAGAAACAAACCCTCTTTACAACCTATAACTACCAAATTAGATTCTCATTTAGAAACAAACCCTCTTTACAACCTATAACTACCAAATTAGATTCTCATTTAGAAACAAACCCTCTTTACAACCTATAACTACCAAATTAGATTCTCATTTAGAAACAAACCCTCTTTACAACCTATAACTACCAAATTAGATTCTCATTTAGAAACAAACCCTCTTTACAACCTATAACTACCAAATTAGATTCTCATTTAGAAACAAACCCTCTTTACAACCTATAACTACCAAATTAGATTCTCATTTAGAAACAAACCCTCTTTACAACCTATAACTACCAAATTAGTTTCTCATTTAGAAACAAACCCTCTTTCAAAGCAATTTTTCTAACATAATTAACTTTGAAACAAACTCTGAAGATGTCTTCAAAAAAGGTAATAAAATAAATATAAATGTAGACAATATAAAAAGACATTTGGATGAGGCATTGTCTTTTTTTTCGAAAACGTGGTGAGACATATTTCATATTTCATTACTACTTGTGGACGGTAGCAATGAGTCATAACTGAATAAATGCATACAAAACATTGTATCAGACTGAATGTATTCTGTCAAACTGAACAACTAATTCTGAAGACTAAACGGTTTATTTTTCAAATTCTTTAGTGGTTCGCATCTACAAAAGCAGCTCTTCAAGCAACCATCTCTTGCTCCGTAAATACATACATATTTATAACGTAAAAACGTTGGCTCCGTGTTCGGATTTGACATTAGTTGCACATTTAGTGATACCATATTTAGCCCCTAAAACTAAATATTTTGTATTTATTTAAATATTGGCGCGATATACCATTAAAACATTCAACATATTTAATTAAATCAACGCTGATAAAAAAAGAGTTGTGTTTGTTTCATTCACGGTGGGTGGTGATGACTGGTTGCCTTCCCTCTAGTCTTACACTGCTAAATTAGGGACGGCTAGCACAGATAGCCATCGTGTAGCTTTGTGCGAAATTCAAAAAAACAAACAATAATCAAGGGAATACTATGACTTGTAGTTTGGTTTATCTTGAATTTAGCAGATAGCTACACGAGGGATATCTACGCTAGCCGTTCCTAAATTGGCAGTATAAGACAAGAGGGAAGGCAGCTAGTCACCAACACTCATCGCCAACTCTTAGACCACTCTTTTACTAACGGCTAGTGGGATTGACCGTCGCATTATAACGCCCCCACGGTTGATAGGGCGAACATGTTTGGTGTGACGACGATTTGAACTCCCGACCCTCAGATTACCAGTCGAACTCCTTAACCACTTGGCTATGCCGGGCCAATGAATTTTAGTACAGTATTTATATCTTTAAGACGTTTTGCAGATTGCCAGCAAAAGCTAGAAAGCTCTAGTATGCAAAATATCAGATTTTCGTATCAAGTTTTAAGATTTTTTTAAAGTAATGAATTATTCATGCATTTTTTCTTTTCGAATATTGACTTTACAATATCCAGAGTAACTTTTATTTTAAGATTAAAATTATTAAATTAAAGATTATAAATTATTAAATTTCATGTGAGAAATACTTATATACCAGATACTATTAAATGCATTTGTTTAGAACAACTTTATATTTTGTCTGTTATTTTCACTACTTTTTATCGTATGGGTCTGGTAGATTTGACCGACTTCGTAACCACTACAAACTATTAAGAAACATCTATAAATAACAATTTGTCGTTCGAGAATGACTACAAATTATAGCAAGAAACGGCAAATGTGAACTCTAAGAAGAGTAGTCCGAAGTTTTGAATAATCCTCTGGACATAATCATAACGAAAAACATCTTTTTTTTTTTCAAAGACTCTATGTTTTTTCATAGAATTAGCTCGATAGTTTCTTACCTTATGATCTGATGCCTTCCAACAAAGCACATCGATAGCTTGTCAGTATGTATGTCCCAAAACTGAAGTAACTTGGTGGTAACAAGCCTATCACCTACTACTCATGACACAAAATTGTCTTGTTAGGGTTTACGACTTTGATACTTCTCTATATTTTATATCGGTCGGCGGTTAACCTAGACCACGCTGTGTCGGTGTTTTGGATGACTTTCAGCCGATATTACCGTCAAGTGACAATAGATTGACTCTGATCACACTGTACCAGGACTCAGAAGATGTTAAAAAGACCGCGTTGGTCTATCTGATTACAAGAGTAGTAAATGTCCTGCCCAGTTTACATGAAGCTGCCTTGGTAGCTACCTTTTACAATATTTAGCCTCAAGGTAAGTACATAGAGATTTTAGATAAAGCTGCTGACAAACTTGGGGACATTTACTAGTATTGAAAATTAAACGTTATAAATGCTGTGAAACTGTTAAGTGAAAAAAACACATTAATACACATATACTGGTCAGAGAAATAATTATGCTTCTCATTTTTCATAGGGAGTGTTAAGTATCAACCCTTACCATCCTATGCGAATGCCCATGCGTAGTAGGGCGTATGAATAAAGGATTATGATATTCTAGTGGTCTTTTTACATCAATTTATTACAAAATTTAAGAAAAATGTGATAAGAAAGAGACAAGAGCTACAATAGTTTGTACATTAACGACATATTAACAAGAAAGATCCATGTTGCCAAACAATTTTTTGTTGTATTTTCTTATATATGTCAAATACATTTTTTGCTTGTATAAAAATTAAATATTTTTTGCATAAACAGAATGTGGGCCCCTTTGGCTCTGCTCTCCCTTCCAAATGCGAAGACTGAGAGTACCTTACTAAACACGGCACTATCAGAAAGTGTATCCTTGGGGGTGTGCTCTTAGAATGGAAGTAAAATTAATTATACCAATTTGCTTAACAAATCACTAGTGAATAACCATTAATCACTGGTCAGTTCTAATTCAGTCAACCACAATCTAAGGCTCAACCGTCTTTGTACGTCATCCAAGTAAAACTTCAACCCATCATTTCACGAGTGGGATGAAGATGAACAATGGTTTCTAATCACTCCTGGCTGTCTCTGAAGCTCCCTCAGGGGCTGGTTATGTTTTAATCAAACAAAATTCCTACAACATTTTTATCTTTTATTATAATCGGCAATTATGTCTGATGAGAGCAGTCAATTAGTTGAAGAAGGGTACAGTTAACTGACGGGCTACCTTCAGATTGGTAGGTAAAAATTAAGGGCTATGCGGAAATCACCCTCGTGTAGCTTTTCGCCAGAATTCTGAAATAAATGAACTAATCCTAAAGTGTATGAGTACTTCTATGTAGGTACAGTTTTAAGAAACTGATTACTGCAAATGTTGCAAAGTATACCGTTTTACAGCTTAATTTTACCAGGCTGTAAATATAATTAACAATAATGAATTAGTTCAACGTCATGGTGTTTGTAGGTACACATATAGATATGAGCCCTTTGTGCCATAATACTGAAGGATTGGTATTTGTAGGTATACATATAGAAAGATATGAGCCCTTTATGCCATAATACTGAAGGATATAAATAATTCTAAAACTACAAGCAATCGGTCAGGTATGGCCAAGTGATTATGTTGCTTGACTCACAATCCACGGGTTGAAATTCCCGTCACAGCAAACATGCTCGCGTTATGAAGTGACTGCCAATCCCACTATTCGTTGGTAAAAGAGTGAGTGGCCCAAGAGTTGGCGGTGTGTGGTGACGAGTGGCTGCCCTCTTCTAGTCTTACACTGTTACATTAGGGTCGGCTAACATCAAGAGTTTTATTATAACGCCTCCAGGACTGAAAGGACAAACATATTTGTTGTGATGGGGATTCGAACCTGCGACCCTCAGATTATGAGTAGAGCGCCTTAATCACCTGGCCATACTGAGCTGTATATAATTTACTTCATGATGTATTTAACAAGCTAATATAATGAGACATAACTAGCATGCCCTTGTTTGTAGCTTATAAAGCACACGTTAAGATAGACTTAAAATTTAACATATAGAGGAGTTTGTAGAAAGGTAAAGTGAAATTCCTATTTTTCCTATTTTGATGTCTAAAATAATGATATTAAAGTAATTTATTGATGTGTAAACTTGATTAGGTTTTAGAAATAAAATACTAATAATCATTCGAGTCGTAAGTAATTTACTTTGATACTGATGTATATATATATATGCATTAGCAGAGATCAAGAATACAGAGTCTTTTATTAAGTCACTCCACTTTTGTCTATTTACAAGCTGAAGAAACAACAGGAAATAAAAATGAAATATCGTGCAATAATCTCTATATATGAGAAAACAGAGCGCTAATAAACATAGGTTACTTGTTTTACACAATGTCTGAATGTCTATTGCAACACGCTAACAACACGGCAATTTTTCCTTCATAACTGGCTACTCGGTTACCCAAGCCTTTTACTTAACTCATTAGGACAAACAATGAGTCATGGATATAGTAGATAACGAAACCAAGCAACCACCTCAGTAACCAGGCAACCAAAATGTCAAGCTGTGACACAGCATGAACTGTTGGATTTATGTAGAAAAACTTTTAATGCTCTTTCTTTCCGCTAGGAGCTTTACTTTACCATAAGAGTTCAGAGCATGAAGCAGAGCACATTAACCCTATACATCCCAACATTAACTTCACATGCAAACAGGAAGAAAGCAATCAAATATCATTGCTTAACCTCAAAATTACAAGAACCAATGCTCACTTTAAAACAGGAATCCACCGAAAAATCACCCATACTGGACTATAGGTTCTTGGGACTCAGCACATGAAACAAAACAAAACTCAACATATTAAGAAACCAAATAAACACAGCCATAAAACTATGCTCATCAGATAAAATTAATGACGAATTAGATAAAATGAAACAATACTTCTTTAATGTCAACAAGTTTCCTTCACAAACCGTAGAAAACATTATAAGCAAACACCTAGACAAAAAGCAAAATCAACTGACAAAAGTAAATATACCCCACGATTTAAAAAATCACGAAACCATATACTGCTGCATACCATATATACCCGACATCAGCAGAAATATAACCAACATTTGGAAAAACTAGCAATAAGATATGGTATTCCAGTTAATACCAAATGTATTCAAAAACCAGGCACAAAACTGAGGTCTATACTATGTAAAAACTACACTGACAAACACCACATCAACATTATTTACAGAATATAATGTGATAATTGCTACGACTTCTATATTAGAGAAACAAGTAGGAAGATGGAAACCAGATTCCAAGAACACTGCAAATCAAATAAACACAACATAACCATAGAAAACATCCAAATACTAAATAAAGAAACAAACATAAACAAACGCAAAATTAAAGAAGCCTTACTTATACAACAACTTAAACCCAAAATAAACCAATACAAAGGAACACCCAATAGTTAAGAAAATAGAATAAAATTGATATAAAAATTTCCTTCATTAGAAATAAAAGCACGAAGATGATCAAATATAGATATGAAAAAAATGAGTCCATTTTTAAAATTTTATCACACAAGACATTTAATGTCGAAATTGTTCATACATTTATTAAAATTCTGAGCGCAATAAAAAATTTCTTGATAGAACATTGTTATTAAATTTATTTTTCTAGCTTGGTTCATTTAAAACAAACAAAATGCATTTTAAAGTATATTATTAAACACAGTATCTGTCACTTTTCTTTTGAAACAAACTGTATGTATATACATGTTTGAGTGGGTATGTGCACAATTAACATATTATTAGGTAGCAATAAAATAATGTTTTTCTTTCAAATCTAACTGTACTATTTCATCTCTTCAAGACAAAAGTATTTAATGAATTCTAGTAAAGTCAGTTGAGGACTATCTGTGGTAACTGTCCCGAATTTTGATGAAGTGATAGACTGGAGTCAACACCACTCACCGCCAGTTCATAGCCTATAATAATCTAGCATTTGAACTTGACTACGATTCTTATAATGTACCCATAACCCCAAAGGCTGACCTTTGTTGTTTTTTCCTTTGTCAGTGGGTGAGAACCTCGAATCCAGAATTCGGAACCCTAACCATTACGACGTGCTCGACCAAACAAACAAACTATCAAAAGAAAAAAAAACTAAGATAGAAATATGAGAATATATGTACTGTATTTATTAACATTACGCGAATTTTTCCATCAACATTTCTATAGGTTATAGAAAAATGATTAAATATGACGCAAACAACTAAACCATTCCACAAACAGCTACAGGTCAGGGATTCTAACTAATAAACTATATCTAATACGTTAGTCATTCAAAATATAATGTTTGTTATTAGTTAAGAGAAATAAGATTAGGTCAGTAGTGTTTTTCTTTGTTCCGTTAATGTTTTATATTATTCCCCAAGACACAGGTGTAATTTTGAAATGAATGCCGTGAAAAACGTTTTTTGGTTTTTGGAATTTCGCACAACGCTACTCGAGGGCTATCTGTGCTAGCCGTCCCTAATTTAGCAGTGTAAGACTAGAGGAAAGGCAGCTAGTCATCATCACCAACCGCCAACTCTTGGGCTACTCTTTTACCAACGAAAAGTGGGATTGACCGTCACATTATAACGCCCCCACGGCAGGTAGGGCGAGCATGTTTGGCGCGACGCGGGCACGAACCCGCGACCCTCGGATTACGAGTCGCGCGCCTTACGCGCTTGGCCATGCCGGGCCAAAAGAATTTGTTTGTTTGTTTTTTGTAATTTCGCACAAAGCTACTCGAGGGCTATCTGTGCTAGCCGTCCGTAATTTAGCAGTGTAAGACTAGAGGGAAGGCAGCTAGTCATCACCACCCACCACTAACTCTTGGGCTACTCTTTTACCAACGAATAGCGGGATTGACCGTCACATTATAACGCCCCCACGGCTGGGAGGGTGAGCATGTTTGGCGCGACGCGGGCGCGAACCCGCGACCCTCAGATTAGGAGTCGCACGCTTGGCCATGCCAGGCCTTATTTTCTAAGGAATAGAATGTTTAGAAATAACTTCTTTTGTTTAGCACTACCGTTATATTCCGTGTATTTTAATGCAGTTATTTATGTGTGAGAAGAAACAGAGATAAAACTCTTTATTAAAAATAAAAAGCGTGGAAAATATATAATTATAATAATTTTCAAATACTAGTTTATCGTTTTATAAACAGTTTACCCCAGAAATAACGGAAATAATATATAACTTTTTACAAAAGCTGTACGTTTGTTTCAGGGAAAATCTTTAAAATTTTTGTTTATAAAAGTACACATGGAACTAGGAAAATAAGTTAATATCCTCATTTCCATCTGTGTGTCTTTTTCAGACTAAAACTTAACATTTTGGTAAAAGAGCAATTTCGATGTAATACACATTTTGTATTGTTTGTTTGTTTGTTTTGAATTTCGTGCAAAGCTACTCGAGGGCTATCTGCGCTAGCCGTTCCTAATTTAGTAATTTAAGACTAGAGGTAAGGCAGCGAATCATCACCACCCACCGCAATCTCTTAGGCTACTCTTTTACCAACAAATAGTGGGATTGACCATCACATTATAATGCCCCACGTCTGAAAGGGCGAGCATGTTTGGTGTAACGGGAATTCAAACCCGCGTTTCTCGGATTATGAGTCGAGTGTCTCAACCACCTGTTCATGCCGGCAGAGAACGAGATAGAGTGCCTATTGGAGAGCTATGTAAGATATATGTTTCTAAAGAATCATTCTCATGTCTGAGGCCTAAATTGTTGATTGGAAACTTGGAATTTTGTAATCCAACTAGTTCTAGTTTGGGATAGAATAGCTTACTGATTACAGAATACAGAAAGTACATTTGAAATGCTACGTTAGTTCAAGTCGTGTGTCTGTGACACCAAACCTCGTGGTTTTCTTGTCTACCAAGGGGATAATAAAGAAGGCTAAGCCGCACCAGAATCGTCACCCAAGTTAGATAGGAATCAAGGAATGGGTTTTTTTCAGGGTCGCTGGTCCAGTATCTAGCATTAAAATTTATTATTCATGGCCCCCGTCTTCATCCTAGGGGAGCCATGTTTGGGTCCGCGATCCTGTTATCACTGACAAGATGAAACTTGGTGCACGTTTGTCGAAGTATCACAGATAGGTGTCTCAGCCAGTTTTTTAAAACCAGTTACGAACTTCCTTTTGAATAGTTGTAGAAGCTACTGGCGGTACACTGGGGATACTGTGAACAAAGAGGACCTTTGAATCCTACAGCTAGTTGTGTCGAACATTGGAAACAGAGACTGGCTTTAAGTTTTTCGTTAATAATCTTATTCAGTAAATTATTATGATGTCTTGTAATAAATATTACCATAAAACTCGTGTTATTATACAATTTGATAAAATATTCGATTTCCTACATGTAAAAAGTAAGAATTTCTAGCCTTCTTGTAATCAGTTAGAATCAACGAGTCTGTGGAGAGAACCATCTACGCGCTCCAGGCAACAGTCACATTATCTTTAAGAAAGATATTTGCTCAATAAGCAACAAAAGTTAGGTGGGTATACACAAGCTGCTTCCACGACAAATCTGTTCAACCGTTGAATATCTCAAGTACACGGAGAATGAAAAGAGTATTTAGGCTGTTCTATGCGAAAATTTATCAATCAAGCTGCCAGCGTCAGTGGTTTTGGATTTCGGTGCGAAAGAGCTGTTGTAACGAGAGCTAGATTAGCGTTTTTTATTTTTGTTTAGGCTTGTTTTTGTTTATAACGAATTATATACATATATGTAATTATACATTCATAGCAATACATTCAATATAATACATTATCAAAGAAGCATACAACTTCAATAATCATGACAGTACACAGTACAACAACACAAGTAACCTTATGACACGTGTTATCCTTTTGGTAAAGCCCTAACACAGTCAACTATCACTCGACTGAGAAGTTCTTCGAGTGATGGTATACGTTTCAAAGGAGCAACATTAATTTTTCTGGTTAGGTTTTCAACCAGCTGACACGTTTCAAGAAACTGAGAAACATCTTGCTCAATATTTGGCGAAACGAAGTCTCTCACACTTTTGTCACGTCTTGTTTACACCTAGCTGACCTCCCATAGGGCAACTTTAAATATTTCAGAGGGATATACTTCTAGAACAACGATTTGATAATTCACAGCCCAGTCTTTTGAGGATGGCACATCTGGTGGTCTCTATTTTGTCATAAGAACACCATTTACGAAAGTGTAAACTTTAAAACTTTCTTCATTGCATTCTTTAAGAGTGCATATTTAAACAGTGGAGAGATCTGAGGATCATTTTTTCTTTCTCTACAGCTTCCCTCCTAAAAATTATTTTAAAAATTCCTGTTAATATATGCATCACGATTATGTGCATTGCAATAAATTATTGTCACGTACAGAGTTGAAGAGGAAAGACGGTTTCCGAAAACCCCAGTCGGTAAGAGAAGGCAAACATAATGTTACTTTTTGTCTTCCTGCAAACGAAATTACTGTCACATTTAGTGTTTTATTTATTATTATTATCCTGGTGCTGTTAACCATTCATATATATTAGTCACATAGTATTTGCATTTTAAAACCATTTTATTCGCGTTATGAATAAATAACAATTTACTCTTCTACAATTACTTCCAATACTGAAAAGGACTGTTTACCAATAAATATACTGTAATTTTTAGCCCAATTTTTGTTTTGTTTTTAGCCCACTCTGGTGTATTTCATGAAATCAGTTCTTTAGCTAATGGTATTAATCAAGATTTTATTCTGTAAATTATTGAAATACATAAAATACTTGTTCAAATTAAGAAACGTATCACAAATATAGGTGACTAATACCATAAAATACGAAGAAACATGGGACGTTTTCTTTCGAACTGTACTCATATTTATAGTGAGGCTAATACAAATGAGAATCGTATATTTAAAAAAACAAACAATGACATATGATAGCTATTTTAGGGAATATCACGAGTTTTGTTGAACATAGTAATAGGAAGTATTACGTGTGTTATAAGAGCTTAGCTGTTGTGTTTTTATTCATTCAACATTACTTGTAGCTAGAGTACACATCTCACCAACAGCTGTTGGTTTAATATTTTTACTAGTTTAATATGTATAACTATTTACAATATTTATATATTTTTATCAATGTACAGATATGACTACACTAAATATTTAATATTTTATCAATGTAACAGATATAAAATATTTAATATTTTTATCAATGTAACAGATATAAAATATTTAATATTTTTATCAATATAACAGATATAACTATATACAATATTTTACATTTTTATTAATTTTACACATATAACTAAAGATAATATTTTGCATTTTTATCAGTTTTACACATATAACTAAGCATAATATTTTACATTTTAATCAATTTTACACATATAACTAAGCATAATATTTTACATTTTAATCAATTTGACACATATATCTATATACAATATTTAATATTTTTATCAATGTAACAGATATAAAATATTTAATATTTTTATAAATGTAACAGATATAAAATATTTAATATTTTTATAAATGTAACAGATATAAAATATTTAATATTTTTATAAATGCAACAGATATAACTATATACGATATTTAATATTTTTATCAATGTAACAGATATAAAATATTTAATATTTTTATCAATGTAACAGATATGACTATACAAAATATTTAACATTTTATCAATGTAACAGATATAAAATATTTAATATTTTTATCAATGTAACAGATATGACTATACAAAATATTTAACATTTTATCAATGTAACAGATATAAGTACATAAAATATTTAATATTTTTATCAATGTAACAGATATAAAATATTTAATATTTTTATCAATGTAACAGATATAACTATATACAATATTTTACATTTTTATTAATTTTACACATATAACTAAAGATAATATTTTACATTTTAATCAATTTTACACATATATCTATATACAATATTTAATATTTTTATCAATGTAACAGATATAAAATATTTAATATTTTTATAAATGTAACAGATATAAAATATTTAATATTTTTATAAATGCAACAGATATAACTATATACGATATTTAATATTTTTATCAATGTAACAGATATAAAATATTTTATATTTTTATCAATGTAATAGATATAACTATATACAATATTTTATATTTTTATCAATGTAATAGATATAACTATATACAATATTTTATATTTTTATCAATGTAATAGATATAACTATATACAATATTTTATATTTTTATCAATGTAACAGATATAACTACACAAAATATTTAATATTTTATCAATGTAACAGATATAAAATATTTAAATATTTTTATCAATGTAATAGATATGACGATACAAAATATTTAATATTTTTATCAATGTAACAGATATAACTATATGAAATATTTAATATTTTTATCAATGTAACAGATATAAAATATTTTATATTTTTATAAATGCGACAGATATAACTATATACGATATTTAATATTTTTATCAATGTAACAGATATAACTATATACAATATTTTTATCAATGTAACAGATATAACTATATACAATATTTGACATTTTTATCAATTTTATACATATAACTAAATATAATATTTTACATTTTAATCAATTTTACACATATAACTATATACAATATTTTTATTTATTTAATGACCTTAATTATATACAATATTTAATACATTCATTACAACCATATTTAAGTCAGTAACAAAATGGAGCCCACTTTTTCGGCATTTCATCAGCTTGAATATCAACTTTCTCTTCATTTATCAAAACAGACAGGAATAATACATATTCTCAGGGATAATACATATTCTCAGGGATAATACAGATTATCCTAGAACAGAAACACAGGAAGATTTAGAAACGATAAGCAGAAACGTCGAGACAATATATACACGAGATGTTGAATATTGAGAGACGTTTTTCTCAAATAAAGAACAAAAATATCAGGAGTTTAAACAGTTATCAGGAATGTTTGAAACAAGATATAAAATTAGCTGCAATATACGGTGGTTAATTACCGATGTGAATGTTTGTCCTTGGCAAAAAAATGGGATATTAATGTCAGAGGTTAAAATACCTTGACATTAATAAAATATTAAGGAAAACCATGAGAACCGTTGCGAACTATTTAATATATAAAGTATACCGTTACGAACTAACTAATAAATATAGTAAACCATTACGAATTAATCAATAAATATAGTGAACCATTACGAACCAACTATGGTGGGCCCGGCATGGCCAAGCGTGTCAAGGCGTTCGACTCGTAATCCGAGGGTCGCGGGTTCGAATTCCGGTAGCACCAAACATGCTCGCCCTTTCAGCCGTGGGGGCATTATAATGTGACGGTCAATTCCACTATTCGTTGGTAAAAGAGTAGCTTAAGAGTTGGCAGTGGGTGGTGATGACTAGCTGCCTTCCCTCTAGTCTTACACTGCTAAATTAGGGTCGGCTAGCGCAGATAGCCCTGGAGTAATCTTTACGCGAAATTAAAAAAAACAAAACAGAAAACAACTAACTAATAAATACCGTTAACCATTACGAATTTGATCACGACGAACACGTGTTTCTATTTTCACATGTTTAAATCATTCCTAAGTAAAGTAATATTTTTTGCTATGCTCCTCTTTTTTTCCACCGTATTACGCACGTAACGTACATGACTGAAAGTGTCCAATCAGAGATAGCAACACCATTTATACTTCAGCCCTGTGCAGAACCTCAAGGTTATGAGACGTGTTTCAGAGTTGATTTTCAGCATGTAAACGTTCCCAGTTTTAAAAGTCAGTATTACCTTAGGCCTTGAATTTCAGATACAGTGTGTTTTGTCTCAATGACCTTCAACCCTTCTCACAGATCTAACACGTATTTTGACGGAATAATCTTGAGTTATTTGAGAAGTACAAATAGATGAATGTTAAAGAAATATTCACTTATGTCCTAGTCCATAATAACATGAACGTTTATTTGTTGATAAAGAGTTACCCAATAGATGGCGGCGGATGGTATTTAATAGCTACCTTCACTCTAGACTATAACTTCAGAATTAGGAACGACTATCTCAGATAACTCTAGTATCTTTGCACGAAATTCAACAAAGAAACAAAACGTCCAATAAGCAAGGAAAGCTTAAAATAAACCGTTTATAATTAGAATCAACGTGTTTTATTGGCTTATAAACGCATGGTGTACACAAACAATAATTCAGCGAATCAATTTTTTTTTGCTCTGGAACATCGATTATGTCAACTGGTACCATTGGTCCAGTGAGAAGAATGTTTCATATTTCTATTTGTTTCCAAAACTGACCTCTTTAAGTTAGTCAAATTTAAGTAATTTCAAGGCTTTACGAAACACTCAGAAAGGTGTGTACATGGAACAAATGTAGTAATAATTTCGGATTATTTTCTAATATTACTTCTATTTAAGCTCAAAATTCTACTTTTAATACCTAAAATAGGCTAAAATAACACATTAGAGAAACGTTGAATGGTGTGGTCTTTATAACTATATATGGTTTAGTTATCTTTATAACCCTCAATGGATTAATAAGTAATAAAGAAAAACTGAAGTTGTTTTAAAACCAATATCCACGAGAATAGAAATAGCTATTGCTTTAAGAATTCGGTTCATTGGAAGCACGTGTATCATCTTTAATTAAAAGTTTTATAATATGCTAATTTCTAACAGATTTCGATATTATTTTTTTATCTTTCGTTTTCTGCTTTCGTCCACTATGGTCTTCCTATGATTTTAAAGGATTTATCTGATAGTTCCGTGTGCTAAGAGTTCTCAGGCCATATGGAATCTTTGGTGATTTTGCGTGCTATTGGTTCTTGGATAGAACAGTACCTTTGGTGATTTTGTGTACTAATGGTTATCGGATAAAACAGTACCTTTGGTGGTTCTGTGTGCTAAGGATTCCCAGACAACATGATACCTTTGGTGATTCTGTGTGCTAAGGGTTCTCAGATAACTAATACCTTATTGTAGTTCTATGTGCTAAGGAATCTCAGATAACACGATAACTTTGGTGGTTCTGTGTGCTAAGGGTTCTAAGAGAGCATGATACCTTAGGTGATTATGTGTGCTAAGGGTTTTCAGACAACATCATACCTTTCTGTAGTTCTATGTGCTAAGGATTCTCAGACAACATGATACCTTTGGTGGTTCTGTGTACTAAGAGTTCTCAGGCAACATGATATCATTGTTGGTTCTGTGTGCTAAGGGTTCTAAGACAGCATGATACCTTTCTTTGGTGATTATGTGTGCTAATGGTTCTCAGACAGCATGATACATTTGGTGTTTTTTTGTGCTAAGGGTTCTCAGACAACATTATACCTTTGGTGGTTCTATGTGTTAAGGGTTCTAAGGCAGCATGATACCTTTTGTGATTCTATGTGCTAAGGATTATCAGACAACATAATACCTTTGGTGTTTATGTGTGCTAATTGTTCTCAGACAGCATGATATCTTTGGTGGTTTTTGTGCTAAGGGTTCTCACACAACACGATACCTTTGGTGGTTCTATGTGCTAAGGGTTCTAAGACAGCATGAAACCTTTGGTGGTTTTGTGTGTACTAATGATTTTCAGACAGCATGATAACATTGGTGGATTTTTGTGCTAAGGGTTCTCAGACAACATGATACCTTTGGTGGTTCTATGTGTTAAGGGTTCTAAGGCAGCATGATACCTTTTGTGGTTCCATGTGCTAAGGATTCTCAAACAACATGATACCTTTGGTGTTTATGTGTGCGAATTGTTCTCAGACAGCATGATAACTTTGGTGGTTTTTGTGCTAATGGTTCTCACACAACATGACACCTTTGGTGGTTCTATGCGCTAAGGGTTCTCAGGCAACATGATAGCTTTGGTGGTTCTGTGTGCTAAGGGTCCTAAGACAGCATGATACCTTTGGTGGTTGTGTGTACTAATGGTTCTCAGACAGCATGACATTTGGTGGTTGTGTGTGCTAATGGTTCTTAGGCAATATGGAACATTTGTTCCATATGTGTGTTGGTGATTCTCAGGCAGTGTGTAATCCTTCATTCAGTTACAACCAGAAAAAAACCTGATTTACAGTTAAAACCACTGTTCATTTCAGTTTAAGTTTAGCAGTATTCTTATGTGCTTTGAGTTGCAACATTCTGTTTCGTACAAGAAGTTTTACTTTTATCAATAACAAATATCATATTTTTCCGTATACTTTTTGAACCTAATTACCAAGTCTACCAAAAATAGTAAATATTCTACTAATGATTCAAAAACTGAACTAGAATCGTATAATTTTTTTCTTAACGTTTTTTATTTGATAATCATTTGTCCATACAAGATTACCTACCAAGCCAAAGAGAAAAACAAATTATTCTGTCGAAATACGTAATCTTTCAGAAAGTTTTCTAAAAGCATGTATATATATATATATATATATATATATATATATATATACTCTAAAAGTAAAAATACTGTCTTTAAAAATTGTATTAAAGGTTAACGTAGCGTGGATTTAACTAAAAGCGTAAATGGAAAGATAAAATATCATCAAAAACTAATATACTCTTTCATACAAAGTTCTTGCGTCAATAAAGTGTTAGGGCCTGAACTATACGTAGGTTGGCTTTCTTGTTGAAAAGGGTAATACTGGGCCCGGCATGGCCAGGTGGTTAAGGAGTTCGACTCGTAATCCGAGGGTCGCGGGTTCGAATCCCGGTGGCACCAAACATGCTCGCCCTTTCAGCCGTGGGGGCATTATAAAGTGACGGTCAATCCCATTATTCGTTGGTAAAAGAGTAGCCCAAGAGTTGACGGTGGGTAGTGATGACTAGCTGCTTTCCCTCTAGTCTTACACTGCTAAATTAGGGACGGCTAGCGCAGATAGCCCTCGAGAAGCTTTGCGCGAAATTCAAAAAGAAACGAGTAATACTGAAAAATACGAAACATACTAAAAAAGATAAGAAATCCAGTCTTATTGAACGCTTATTTAAATAAGGTTTTTACTCGTAATGTTTCTTTGGTGGACATTTTGTAATTTACGAAATATACACGCACTATGAAAGCAATGTCGCTGTGAATCGGCGAATCATGCGATTTCCTTCGTGTGTATGTGGGCGTGTGCAACGTAAGACCCATGAATACTTAATATTTACCAAAGATTAGGAACGGAAAAAGTCTTTAAATAATGAAATTCAAGGTGTTTCTACAATAGAGAACATTTTATGTCCTGAAGCAAAGGAGATTATATTACAAAAGAACGAAAAATAAAAAGAAGCAAGTTATTCTCCAAACAAAACAAAAAACACGTGTGTGTCCATAGAAACAAATATTCTCAATTTTACCAACTGTATGTTTGATAGAAATAGTAAAAAATTTTACAGATAAATAAACAAACAAACTTGCTTGTAATAAAGAGCTTGGAAGGTGACATCAAATACACTGTTTTGTGTTTGTTTGTTTCTGAATTTTGCCAAAGCTACACGAGGGCTATCTGTGTTAGCACTCCATAATATTGTAGTGTAAGACTAGAGTGAAAGCAATTAGTCATCACCACCCACCGCCAACTCCTGGACTACACTTTTACCAACAAATAGTGGGATCGACGGTAACATATATAACGCCCCCAAGGCTGAATGGGCGAGCATGTTTGGTGTGACGGGGATTGGAACCCCCGACCCTCAGATTACACTTTAACCCACCTGGCCATGCCTATCCTCCACTGTTTTGTGAGAGCAGTTATAACAATATTACGCTGGTGTGAAAAAGGTACGTCTTCGTATTACCATAAATGATATGTTTTGAGTATAATGCTGAATATAGAAAAAGTAAAACAACAATATACATTTTAAGTCTCTAACGTTTCTAAATCATGCCTTTAAGTTTCAGGTTAATATTTCTCGATGATTTTACTACTTCATTAGACCTCAATATCAGTCAACAAATATTAGATGTAAGAGAAAATTATTTTTATGTAAACGTTAGTACATATAGCAGCTTTCTAGATTTATCTATATTACAATAGGTTATATTATATCTTGTGTACTTTGAATTTAAAATGTTTTGTTTATTTTAATGCGCAAGAAAAAAATATTCGGATTCAGACATCTACCGTAACAATGAATAAATACATAAATAAATTAATATATATTTGTATATGTAATAGATAATGACTGTTTCCCACGGGTTTTCTATTTTTATCTTCGCATTTATCTGACTCTTTCATGACTGTCGTGCCGGCATGGCCAGGTAACCACCTTAACCAACGCACTCGACTCATAATCTGAGGATCGCGGGTTCGAATCCCGGTCACATCAAACATGCTCGCTATTTTAGCTGTGGGGGCGTTATAATGATATGGGCAATCCTACTATTCGTTGGTAAAATATTAGCCCAAGCGTTGGCGGTGGATGGTGATGACTAGCTGCCTCCCTCTAGTCTTACACTGCTAAATTAGGGACGGCTAGCGCAGGTAGCCCTCGTGTAGCTTTGTACGAAATTCAAAACAAACCAATTTATTACTGTCCCTCGATTGCAGCACCTCAGTGGCACAGCGAGATGTTTTCGTACTTTGCAACGCTACAAATCGGATTTTAATACACGTGGTGTGTAGAGCACAGATAGCTGAGTGTGTAGCTTTGTGCTTAACTTCTAACTAACAAACACAACCATCGTTAGGTCAGCAACGAGTGTGTAAACGTACAACACTAAAATCGTGGCTCTAATTTATCATGGTAGACAAAGCACGGTGTACGTTTGCCTTAAAACAAACAACTTTTTAGTTCTTCCAGAATTCCTTGATTTAGATACAATTAGTCATTTCTTTTATACAAGCAAGAAAATTACATTTCTTTGCGCACAAGATAAATTATGGAAATTAGAATTTTTTTACACATTAACGTATTCACGATTTATTCTGAATAAAATTATCTTCGTCTTTTCTGTGGGATAAAAAAAACATTTTCGTTATCGGATTTTCGCGTAACATTAAGCAAAGCAGCTCCACCAAGATCTGTGTGAAATAGTTGGGAAACAAATTACAAAACAAAAATATATCAAATTATCAGTCTCACCCCTCAAAAAATACCAAATTTGAGGCCACTCTCCTTTGATGCAGCTTGATTTAAGTTAGTATGCGGTTTTTGTAGGTTCTGTTTGTTTGTTCATGACTTCTTTAGTAATTAAAATAAAATGTTATACGTTTAAAAATTCCTCATTTATGATACTTGGTGTGGAAAAAAAAGGTGAAAACCTCGTGGAAAAGTGAACAAACCTGGCACTTTAAAAGTAAGGCGATATTTGTTTGTTTTCTTAAAAGAAAAAGGAATTTTAATGCTGTGGAAACCGTAATATTCTTGTATAAATAACACGGGAGAGATTTCCTCTGGATGAAACTATAGAAAAATTTTAGAGAAAATTAAATAAATATATTGCATCACTGAATCAGAAGAGATTTTTTCCTGGTTGTTGTTTTTTTTTTAAAGATTCTGTTTGTTTGTTTTTGTTTGTTTTTTTGGAATTTCGCACAAAGCTACTCGAGGGCTATCTGTGCTAGCCGTCCCTAATTTAACAGTGTAAGACTAGAGGGAAGGCAGCTAGTCATCACCACCCACCGCCAACTCTTGGGCTACTCTTTTGCCAACGAAAAGTGAGATTGACCGTCACATTATAACGCCCCCACGGCTGGGAGGGCGAGTATATTTGGCGCGACTCGGGCGCGAACCCGCGACCCTCAGATTACGAAGCGCACGCCTTAACGCGCTAGGCCATGCCAGGCCAAAGATTCTGTTAGATTCAAATTTAAATACCAATTTCACTAGCCAAGCTACAAAAATAATTTTTGTACACGAGTACTATCTGTGCTAGCCGTCCGAAATTTAGCAGTGTAAGACTAGATGGAAGGCAGCTAGTCATCACCACCCACCGCCAACTCTTGGGCTACTCTTTTACCAACGAATCGTGAGATTGATCGTTACATTATAACGCCTCCACGCCTGAAGGGGTGAAGATGTTTGGTGAGACGGGGATTCAAACCCGCGACCCTAAGATTACGAGTCGAACGCCTTAACCACCTGGCCATGTTGGGCACTTAAATCATGTCTGCAATTATTAAAACAAAATGGGAACAACAAATATTTACTGTTTGCTGAACTCAAGCACTTCTGCTGAGAGGATTAATCAAATTGTAATGTTTCACATGTGATTTACTTTCTATTGTTCTTTAAAAGTAGCCTGGTATCTAATTTTTGACTTTGTTCTGACACTATTCACACTACTGTATGTTATGCAAATATACCCATAGCACGAGCAGCTTATGATTGTAGGATTGGAAAGAATTAGATGTGGGTGGATGAATATTAAAAGTAAAATCAAATTACCTACCCACATAAATACATATTTAGTGCAGTTTGATAACAGTGCACGTGATGGTCTAGTTGTGCTGTTTTGTCACTATAGTGGTACGGACAGGTAATCAGTATATGGGTTACGTTTCATAAACTGAGTATTTAATTTCTGAGGTTCATTTTTCTTTCCACAATTAATCCTTCTTAAGTGTCTTGAGAGAGATCAGTATGAAACTGCGGAGAAAAACAACGAATCTAACAATAATGGAAAAAAAATTATAGCAACATTTTGTTTTCATTAGTTGTTGGTTGAAACTTAACCATTCGATTTTGGCAATGTTAACCACTTCTTCGTACTTTCAGGAACAATACACAATTGCTGCGTGGCTTAGACGATTCACCTGTTGACTGTCAAATATTTCAGCTGCTACGACAACTCTGAACCAAGTTCAAAATACAACTCTAATGCTTCTTCATTTTGTAACTTTTTTCGTGACGCCATTTTGGATCGAAAGTGAAACAATTTGTAAGTAGGTCAAATGCATGTATGGTGCTGACATCTAGCGTTGAAGTTAGGTATTATTGAGAACGAATTAACTCGTCCGTGGTACTGTGTTACCGATCGGCTTGGACGAGTTATCTCGTCTACGGCACTGAACAGATTAAAGGGTCTTTGTGATAAACGGACACGTATGCGGACATGTACTTTTTCTCATAAATTACACAATATTACGTCAGGCTCAAATTGTATATTTTAGAACAACTAGGCCTAGCTCTGGAAGAACTCCGCAAACCGTCTCGTTTAGTATTCCTTGTTTTCTACTTGATTTCTTTTGATTTCCAATGACATCAACCAGTATTACTGAAATAAAGTTGGCTTTTTTGAAAAGCAAGAATTAAATACGTGATGTACGAACTGTGATTACTTGTTAAATATCCATTACAAGAGACACAAACAACAACACATGTAAACAAAAGGAGTCATACGAACTGTGATCACTTGTTAAATATCCATTACAAGAGACACAAACAACAACACATGTAAACAAAAGGAGTCATACGAACTGTGATTACTTGTTAAATATCCATTACAAGAGACACAAACAACAACACATGTAAACAAAAGGAGTCATACGAACTGTGATTACTTGTCAAGCATCCATTACAAAAGACACAAACAACAACACATGCAAACAAAAGGAGTCATACGAACTGTGATTACTTGTCAAGCATCCATTACAAAAGACACAAACAACAACACATGCAAACAAAAGGAGTCATACCAACTGTGATTACTTGTTAAATATCCATTACAAGAGACACAAACAACAACACATGTGAACAAAAGGAGTCATCCATATATGATTTTATATACAAGTTTCATTTTGGTTAGCTAATGCAACATTTAGTTGACTCCATAAACAATTGTATTTTTCTAGTGATCTACGGATGCAAAATATGCCTGATGTTTTCATATAGTTTGTTGTGTTTGTCTTTGAATTTCATATAAAGCTACACGAGGCCTATCTGAGCTAGCCCTCTCTAATTTAGCAGTGTAAGACTAGAGTGGAAACAACTAGTCTTCACTACCCACCGCCAACACTTGGGCTACTCTTTCACTAACGAATGGTGGGATTGATCGCACATTATAATGCTCCAACCGCTGAAAGAGTAAGCATATTTGGTGTGACGGAGATTCGAACTCGCGACCCTAAGAGTGCGAATCGAGCGCCCAAGCCACCTGGCAATTCTGGGCCGTTTTCATACAGATTAAACTGGTTCCTTCATATATTGTGCCTGTTAGATTTTGTTTCTGAGCGCAAACTTCCATATTAGGATTGCCTGGACTCTGGTTCATCGCGAGAAATCGAACCCCTGATTTTAGTGCTGTTAGTCCGTAAATTTACCATTAACTTGCTGGGAAAATGTATGGGAGATAATTACTTTTAAATTTTCATTTCGAAGGATCAAATGTCACACGAGACAATGTAATTGTAATTCGTGATTTTTTATCTTTAGTCAATAAAAAAAGTCCAAAGTTTTAATTACTATGATTTAAAAAAATATATATCTTTGTTTAACTTCGCGTAAAACTACACGAGGACTAGTCGCGGTAACTGTCCCTAGCATAGAAGTTTAGTTTGGTTTGGTTTAAATTTCGCGCAAAGCTACACGAGAGCTATATGAGCTAGTCGTCCCTAATTTAACAGTGTAAGACTAGACGAAAAGCAGCTAGCTAGGCATCACCACCTGCCGGGCCATGTAGAAGTAACAGACTAGAAGGGTGGTAGTTTGTCAACACCATCTACCGCCAACTCTTAAACTACTCTTTTATCAATGATTACTTGAATTAAATGTCACGTAATAACGCCCTAGCGTCTAAAAGGGCGAACATGTTCAGTGGCGGCATTGAACTCGCAGCTGAGGGGTTTCGAACGGTGCGCCCTAACCCCCGGGCTAGAACAGTGGGATTTGATCGTCACGTTATAACGTACTCACGGCTGAAAGGGCGAGCATGTTTGGTGTCACGGGGGCATTTGAACCCGCGACCCTCAGATTACGAGTCGAATGCCTTAACCACCTGGCCATCCCGAGGTCCACATTCATTCGAAAACGCAGCATTAAAAGTGCGCATCTGATGTTAAAATTTTCCCAATACATACCTTAGTGTATTGCTGTTAAATATACAGCACTTCAGCGAATACAGCATATTTAACGGATATCATCATAGGATTCGAATGATGCAAATGGAGGCTAAAACCGTATAAATAAACTGCATTCTTGTGGTATATTTTATTTTCAAAACTAAAGAAGAAATCGTTTCGAGCTAAATGAATGTTTAGATTGTTTGATTACGTGCTCATGTCATACAACTGTTTGTTTGTTTTTATTTTTGAATTTCGCGCAAAGCTACTCGAGTGCTAACTGCGCTAGCCGTCTCTAATTTTGCAGTGTAATACTAGAAGGAAGGCAGCTAGTCATCACCACCCACCGCCAATTCTTGGGCTACTCGTTTATCAACGAAGAGTGGGATTGGCCATCACTTTTATAGCGCCCTCACGGCTGAAAGGGCGAGCATGTTTGGTGCGACCTCATACATCTGATTGCCTATTGATTTAAAAACAGAATCTGTTTGGACGGTTATTGTTTCCACACTATTTTAAGTCTGGACTTTTACCTTTTAGGGCCGTTCTTGATTCACTAAAGTGATATAAATAATACTGGATAATTTTTTGCCAAAAATTTGAAGCCTTCTCTGTACCACAAAGCTCTACAATGAGCTATCTGTGCTGCGCCCACTACGGCTATCGAAACCTGGTCTTTACCCTTATTATTCTTCAGACTTACCGCTGTACCATTATATGCCTTCTGTCTGAACGTTCACACAAAAAGAACTTAATATTTCACATTTATTATCTTTAAATTACTTGGGATATAAAAAGGAACTCTTAAAATAATATTTATAGCAAAAATAAAATACAATAAAATCCTCTAACGTTTCTCAAAATTAATTTATAATCGTGATATTGTGTTATAAATTCTCAAACGAACTGCTTTTACAAAACCGTCGTTTGTGAATAAGTAACGTTAATACGCTTTCTTTAAATTAAGCTGCAGTATTTAGCCAGATGGAAGACTTAAGAGTTGAAGTGTCTTCGCATCGGCTATGTGCTTGCTAATAATATTTGCTACAATGAATACTATTAACGAATGTTCTATTTTTACCATGAAGTTTTCCATAAAGCTATTATAGCTGTAAACTATTGAGTGTATTAGCTTTCCAGATAAAATATTGTGTGTTTTGTTGATTTTGTTTATTTATTTACATCTGTTCCATCTTGTACAGAGTACGGTGTTAGCCGTACTTTCTTTTTACTGATATATTAATCTGTTAGTGTCCTAAAAAAACAAAGTAGATAGCAGTGCAGCGTTTTCTGAAATTTGAAGAAAAAAAAACTCTTCAAACAATATTAGGTTGAATGAAGCAAAATTTACTTATAATTTTTTTGAGAAAAAAAAATTAAGATAATCATTGTTATTTATTGTTAAGCATAAAGCTACACAAATGTGTACTCTGCCCCCCACGGGTATCGAAACTCAGTTTCTAGCAATAAGTTCGCGGATTTGCCATTGGTGAGCAAAATCAAGAGGTCTTAAATTCGAAATGAGATGGTCGATACGCATGTCAGTGCTTTCTTAAAAGTTTCGTTAATTTCTGAGAGGCCCGTCATGGCCAGGAGGTTAAGGCACTCGACTCGTAATCCAAGGATCGCGGGTTCGAATCCCCGTGACACCAAACATGCTCGTCCTTTCAGCCGTGGGGGCGTAATAACGTGACGGTCAATCCCACTATTTGTTGGTAAAAGAGTAGCCCGAGTGCTGGCGAAGGGTGGTGATGACTAGCTGCCTACCCTGTAGTCTTACACTGCTAAATTATGGACGGCTAGCGCAGATAGCTCTCGTGTAGCTTTGCGCGAAATTCTAAACAAACCAAATCAATTTCTGAGAATATTTCTTACTCCAGGTTGAGAATGGAATAGAAATATTTTACATTTTTCAACTAACAACTGATTACAAGAACATTAGAATAAAAGTAAATAATATTTAAAAATTTCAAACAGACGCGTTTTGGTTTTGATCATATACTGAGCTAATGTTATCTTAGGTAATGAAAAATAGTGGATAATTGTGGTTTGTGAAATGAAAATCTCATAATTAACTGTCTCCAAGAAAGGTTTTCCATTTAAAGTAATTGTGTGTGTGTTATATACATGCAGTTTTGCCCTTTAGAAAGCCTTTAATAACATGTTTAATAAATCTTTTAATAAAAATAATTGAGGATAAGAACGAAGCTAATTCTATTCAAGAGACATTTCATCAGCTCATACACCAGAAAGCTTAAATTTATCACGTGTAGAAGAAGGCTTAAGTTGGATACTTTACCTATTAACGAAATATTCGTCCATAAACCCAGTAATACCTTATAAGATTCAACCAGCGCAAGGGCATTAGTTTGGTACTGAAGTCATATACTGAGCTAAGAATGTAATAAATTATTTGTTTTTAAAAAGTAGTCCAATAATTTTTAATTATTGTAACAATGCAAACCTAATAAATCTAACTAAACTAACCATAAGAAAAAGGAAGTCTCATTCTTTTGAAAAAGGGTAACTTCAGCAGTTTATTCCATATATCCACACAGCTTACAACATGCAGAAGCGTAATTTACTTCTAAGTGTTATACATATATGAAATAGTGCACGCACATACACACGCACAAACTCATGCAAGTTACATAAAGATACTAAAAAGCATAAATTACACCTTTTCTTGTCTTAGGTTATTTAATGATTTTATATCGATACGCTTACATAAACATTTATGTCTTATAAGATGGTGTAATGGGTAATTCAAATATAAATAATTAATATATATATGCTCTATTTAGCCTAGGTTTACATTGTTCGTTGAGTGAAAGTGTCGAAATCTGTCATCATTACTATGCGCTTTGAGCGCCACATGTGATGTCCGTAAAAAGCTACTTCCAGTCTCATACGTTAAATAAAAAACAACCAATTCTTACTGGCACTTTCATGACCATCTGTTGCATAGATAATAAACTTAGTTGTTTATCACATACGATACTCGGATATTTTATTATTATGTAGTGTGAATCACGAGACGCAAAGTACAAGGAAGAAATAGGGCTGAAACATGCAAGCCACCAGTCCTGAGAACCATACTGCTGTTTTATGTAAGTGATCTGAGTAAGTTATTTTAAAATCAGACAGCTTCTTGTTAAATACTGTATTGGAAACAATTTAAGATAATGCAAATGGTTTACTTGTATTAGAGTTATAATTTGGTTTGGTTTGTTTTGAATTTCGCGCAAAGCTACCCGAGGACTATCTGCGCTAGCCGTCTCTAATTTAGTAGTGTAAGACTAAAGGGAAGGGAGCTAGTCTTCACCACCCACTGCCAACTCTTGGGCTACTCTTTTACCAACGAATGGTGGGATTGATCGTAACATTATAATGCCCCATGGCTGAAAGGGCGAGCAGTTTGGTGTGACGGGGATTCGAATCCACGACACTCAGATTACGAGTCGAACGCCTTAACCACCTGGCCATGCCGGGCCAATCTTTTATAAAGTATGACCAATCTTCCATAAAGAAATACATTAAGACTGCGACTTGTGTACTTTTTGTGTTATCAATAAATAAACACGTAATGTTAGTCTACCATTTGTTATTACGGCTTTTTAAAACCTTTGCACAATTAAATAGTAAGGTGCGCGGGCATTTCGTGACAGAGAAAGAGTATTATATCCTACAGCAGGGGAAGGAAGAAGTTTAGGGGGAACTTAACCCTCCGATAAAGAAGCAGCAGCTATTATAATAAAATTTCTGCGGGCGTTGTGTTATTTTTTACACAATTCAAAGGTTATCTTCCACAATCCTTAGAACGATAATAACTGGGAATGTCACATCATTTTATAAAGATGTTTTCGCTGTCAGATTTAACGTGAAGCTACACAGTATAATTTGACCACTGCGGTATCAAATCTAGAATTTTAGCATTGTGAGTCTGGAAACTTACTAATGGCCAACCAGGAGAACAATCTATAAAACTTCAATATATATACTGGTTCTATCACTAATGAAAACAGTCGAAAACATGCAGGCATATTATTAAAATACGACCAAGAGACAGCTGCAGTTAACCCTAGTTAACTGTTAAGAATATTGAATTAATCGTCGCCAACTGATAATATTAATGGTTTGTTTCTGAATTTCGCACAAAGCTACACGAGGGCTGTACCTAATTTAGCAGTGTAAGACTAGAGGGAACGCAGCCAGTCATTACCACCCACCACTAACTCTTGGGCTACACTTTACCAACGACAAGTTGGATTGACCCTAACGTTATAACGCCCCCACGGGTGAAAGGGCGAGCATGGTGGGTGTGACGGAGTTTTGATCCCGCGACCCTCAGTTTGTTTGTTTTTGAATTTCGCACAAAGCTACGCGAGGGCTATTTGCGCTAGCTGACCCTAGAGGGAAGGCCGCTAGTTATCACCACCCACCGCCAACTCTTGAACTATTATTTTACCAACGAATTAGTGGGATTGACCGTCACATTATAACGCCCCCACGGCTGAAAGGGCGAGCATGTTTGGTGCGAGCGGGATTCGAACCCGCGACCATCGGATTTCGAGTCGAGGGCCCTAACCACCTGGCCATGACAGGATGCGATTTTAATGGAAAAAGGAACTTATATCTAACCGACGAAATGATTTCCTTACTTTATTATCATTTAATAACGTAAAATTAGCAAGTTGTAGACAAATGTTTTTTGCTTTTTGAAGGCATTGCTAATGATGTGTTAACAAATATTCAAATAATGTTAAAATATGATTATTGTATCAGTCAACAAAAACTACCTAAAAATCATTAGAAAAATCATATATCTACTCAAAACATTCCAATGTTAAAACCGTCATCCTGCAGACCTGGAGAGAATAAACGGATATACTAAATACTAAAACAAAGTTTAGACAGACTGTTACAAGAAAATAAAAGTGTGATTAGTTAGCACTGAGAAAGCTAGAGGGCGTTTTGAATTTCAAATAGCATTTTAACATGTAGTATTTAATGATAGATAAATTCATTTCGTTAAGTCTCTTCAGACTTAACCTGTACAACCATGGTTCTGATAACATAATTACTTCCACCTAAAAAAGATTCCGTTAAAATTGTTAATTGCTAGTACGGAAACTTGGATCTAAAATTAATTGAAATTTTTAATTAGAATTTATCACAGTATAGTAGATTTTCGACTTGTGGAAAAAATACGTAGAATTCATGAGTGTATTAATACAAGTGGCGCATTAATTTTGGTTTGTAAATTGAATTCTCCAATGTTTCTGAATGCTCCACCATATTATATGTTTGCTTTTTTTTTTTAATTTAACGAAAGAAAGATAATGCAGCAGTCTATTCTATTACAGCCAACATATTTCGGGTATTTTCTCAAAGTAATATACTTGAGCTACGTTTTAAAACTGCGTATAAGAGGTTGTTTAAATTTGACGCAAAGTTACTCAAGCGCTTTCCACATAAGCCAACCCTATTTTAGCAATGATAGACTAGCTGGAAGCAATTAGTCAACACCACCCACTCTTAGGATACTCTTTTACCAACGAACGGTGGGATTGACTTTCACTATTCGTTTTTTTTTTTTTTTAATTTCGCGCAAAGCTACACGAGTACAACCTTTGCCAGCCGTCCCTAATTTAGCAATGTAAGACTAGAGGGAAGGCAGCTAGTCATCACCACCTACCGCTAACTCTTGGGTTACTCTTTTACCAACGAATAGGAGGATTGACCGACTAATTATATCGCCCCTATTGCTGAAAGGGGCAAGTATGTTTGGTGTAAACGGGATTCGAACCCGCAACCCTAAGATTACGAGTCGAGCCATGCCGGACCCAAAATATTTTATTTAGTTGTTATTATTTGAGGCTTAGAATGTTGGTTTTAAACTGGCCGTGTACAGTTTATATGTGTATGGTATGACAACACTTCAAGACTTCCACGCTTGCCAATCACCAATGCAACCTCTGTCTGATACGTCTGAAATGATAAAAGTGATATCTGAAAGAGCAGTATGTTATCCACTTAACTGCAAAAATGAAAACATGAGTTAAAGAAAGTTTCAATACGTTTAAGCACTTTTCGAAAGATGTCACTGAGCTGTTATTCACCAACATAAATTAGCAAAACCACCAAGAAACAAAAAAGAAGGCTCTGATTTCTCAAGTGCAGTTTGAGTATTCTGGAAACGTAGGTTATTTTTCATGCATACGCATGTCGCTTAAGGTTGAAATAAAGGGTATCTGACAGAAATGATGGTCATATTTGCTTTGTTAATTGAATTATTTGCAAAATTTGTCTCATTTCGAAAACTGCTTAACGTCAAAGCAGAATAGAACGTTCTTGAAGTGACAGATAAACAATTATCACTTAAATAACGAATAAATCTAGTAGAAAGAAAACGTGTCAGGCCTGTTTTGAATTTCATGATTAACTTAGTTTCTTGAGGATTATTAGCTGTGCTAGTTTCTCTTAACTTAAGCGATAACCTAGAAACAAGGTTGTTAGTCGAAACCACCCACAGCCAACAGTTGGGTTTCTCTTTGTCATAGAATAAAGATATTAATCGTCGTATCATAAAGCCCCCGCCCCATGATTTTATAAAGCGAGAATGTTCGGTAAAGAGATTCAAACCTACGACCTGCAGATTGTAAGTCCAACGCCCTGCTCATCTCATAATACTAAAAGTTTAATTACACATTTATAATGAAAGAACCGAAATATATGCATGTACATGATGATGACGAATAAATGTCCAAATTTAAAATAATTGTATATTAAAAACGACTTATTGTAGAAGCCTTCCTGAAACATAATAATAAACTTTATTTATTAAAGTTTCTTGAAGGTTCAGGTGTTTTAAAAGCTGTAAGTAGATGTCCAATATGCGTTCCATTACTTTAAATCAGTATATTAAGCCTGCAGTAATGAACCTACTGCAAACATCATCTGTTCATCGATCAACATAAGCTAATTTATAATGTTCAAACTTTCTGGACTACTTGATTTGCTTTGAAGGACTTCCAAAACAAAAAATATATTGAAATCGATGGAACTGCCTTTTAACCAAAGTAAAACCAACCTTATTATGATACTTAATTACGAATTCTTCTGTGGTATTAGCGTTGTAAGTCCGCAGACATACCGTTGAGACACTGGGGGCTACTGAACCTTTAACTGTGATAGTCGGCAAGTCTTAATTTTACATTACATAAAATATATAGATATCAGCCATTAGCAACTACCGCTATCCGCTAGTACAGCGGTAAGTCTACAGATTTACAACCCTAAAATGAGGGGTTCGATTCCACTCGGTGGGTTTAGCAGATAGCCCGATGTAAAACGTCAATAAGCAAAACACATGTATAAAAATGATTTTATGGTATTTATTCCAACATAAACTATTAACCTAAGTGATTGAGAACTTTCAAAATATGAAATACAAACCAGATATGAACGTTTCGTTTGTTTCCTTACAGTGGTATATTTGTTTTCCAGTGTGTTTGTGTGTGATTTCTTATAGCAAAGCCACACTGGGCTATCTGCTGAGCCCACCGAGGGGAACCGAACCCCTGATTTTAGCGTTGTAAACCCGGAAACATACCACTGTATAAACGGGGGGTTTGTTTTCCAGAGACTTCAAAGTTACGTTCTTTTTTAGATCCTGGTGGATCAACGAAACTTCTTCAGACTGACAACGCTAAAATCCAGGGTTTAATCCTCTCGACAGGCTGAGCGCAGGTAGATCATTGTGTAGTTTTGGGTTCAATAAAAGCAACAATATAACACACATTGTTCTGCGACAATGTGTATTGACGTGGTTTTTAATTACCTATAAAAAATAATATTATTCAAATGCAACCAAGAAGAAGGAAGCTTTAATCTGAAGCAACATATGATACCAGAAGAACTCTAAATCTGTTTACAGCCGACATAAATCACAGGTAAAGTAACATATACAAAACTTTCAGGCATTCTCTACAACGGAGTAAACACGTACATTATTTTAACAACTTAATTTCTTGAACAATGAACAGTTGCAAAGTTATTTTCTGTCCAAATAACATTTCATCACATGATTGTCGAATGAAGTGTTTTATACAAAGTGTTTTCGTAGTGTGACGTAATAAGCCCCTGGGGAGAAGACCAAGAAGAAACTCCCACTGTATATCTAACTAGAAGAAAACGTTACTTCTATCGTGAAGTACTTTAAATACATATACCTTTATATTAGCATCAAGAACGCTGTTACTACTATTTTAGGGATCGTGCTGACGATCTGAATGCTGACGCAATCAGAGCTATGTCTGTTATTTTTCAAAGAACATTAGAGGTAATAAGCCTACTTTAGTGAAAGTTGCCAGCTGACGGTGTGATCTGTGGAAAGAGACTTCAGAAAGTAGATAAACTAGTAATTTAATTTGATAACAGACATAATTAGATCAAATGAAGAGAAGCAAAATAACAAACAGGTAAAATGCCTTATCAAGAAAACCTTGGCTTCTAGTAATTAGGATAATAAAGCCTTTAAAATTGCATACCAGATTTACGAGCTGGAATAAAGAGAGTTCTAAAGGTTAAAGTTTTTAAGTTACAGACTCTAAATCATTCTAATGATTTCCAATTATTTGTTGTTGTTGTTAGTGAGAAACTTGATTCACCTGAGTGCAGAATATTTGTTTGTAAGAAACCTCTAAACAAACAGTTTTATCTGATATTGTAGGTAACTACATCTCTCCAGAGACAGGATGTTTCAAGAAAATAATTTAAAATCATTTTGCAACACGATTTTTGTTTTGGGTTTCGGTTGTTATTTTAAGCACAAGGATACATAATGGGATATCTGTGCCTTGAAACTCTGTTTTTAGCATCGTAAGCGAACATGTAACATGATATATTATAAATTTTAAAGACATGGATCGAACATAGATGACAATTACCAAAGTTTCTCTTAAATCCAAGTATTGTGCCGATATCGAACTGCAAATTTTAACATTATAGGATTTAAAATCGAATATTACTCGAAATTTAATAGGCATCACTTTTTAAAATTAATACAATAATTGACTGACTAGTAACAATTAACACTTCCAGTCTTCATTCGGGTTACGCACTTGCACAGTTTGAGACTTAAACTTTAAAGTTGTTTAGTATTTTAAACGTGACACGTAAGAGAATTTATCGCCTTCCCCCAACACTGTTGAAATGGAACGTGTTGGATATAATGACAGTTTGTTGTTTTGATCGATCAGAAAACAATAGCAAGAAACAAATCACCAGGGAATGTTTCCATCTAACGTTTCCAGCAAGTTTAATTGTTATATTACACAAGCTTTATTGTTATTATACATTTTTCCATAGATCCTGCACATATCAGCTGGTAATAACATAATTTTAGTCTGTTATAAATAACACGGACGGGCCCCCTGTGTCTCGAGCGATATAAATACCTCTCGTTAATGGCCTGTAATAATGGTTAGTGCAAGTGGCTATATTTTGCCATCTTATATACAGTAAGTGCCGAGACTGGGTGAGTTAAGCGCTAAGTCTACTGGTCCTTAAATAAATATATATATATATAATACAAACTACACAGTTGGCCCCTCAGTGGCACAGTGGTATTTCTACGGACTCGTACCAATAGAAACCGTGTTTCGATACCCATTATGCAGCTTTGTGCCTAATTCGAAACAAAGAAACTACACAGTGGACTATCTGGGCTCTCTCCACCATGGGAATCGAACCTAGTACTTTAGTGTTGCATGTCCGTAAACTTATTCGTTATCTACCAAGGAGCACATTTAATGTTTCGAGCCAATATTAACTAATCCTATCAAGGATAAGTCCAAAATAGTAAAATGTGAACCTGTTGCGAAAATAGATGAAAAGAAATTGTTAATTTTTGTAGTAATTTTAGTTTTCCACGTTACTAGTACGTCACTTCATGTTTCGCGATTCCCACCAAAAGCAGAAAGGTCTTCGAAGATGGGACGTAGTCGAGACATACATAATAAACAGAGGGACTCTTATAAACTCGAGTGATATTCGTCGATCCATTCCTATACATAACATTTGTTAGATGCTGATACCATTAACATAGAAACCGGACGGGTTAACAGGTTTTTATTGTTGTTGCTATTAAGAAACTAATATTTCTAATTAAGGTTTACTAGTAGTAGCTAACAATTGAAGAAACTGGTTACTCTTTGTGACGGGATATGAAATATAGTTTTAGGGTACTTAAAACTATCACGAGCTGAGAGTTTATGTTGTATAGGTTTAGTTTGTTGTTGTTTTTCACATATTTACACAGCTGTCTTTCCAGATACTTTCTTTATCTAATAAACGAAAGTCACGTAAAAGTAATTTTATAGGATTAGTCGCCCTACCGAGCTGTCTTTGTAAACTAATACACTCTTTTAAAAAATGTGCTGTCGCAAATCTGTGAGAATTCATAAATGTAAAAAGAAAGAATTTCATTCAGCGTTTTATAGTGTTTATTTGTTTTGAATTTCGCGCAAAGTTTACCTTTAATAATACTTTATAGAAAATAATTATGTTTGGAAGAAAAAAGAATCACATACACAACTAGCTAGATATTTGTAGTTTATAGATGTTTGTATTTCAGTTAAGTGTTACTAATTCAAGCACATTAAGGCTGATAATGAACTACTGTAAAGAAACAAGGTTTATTTTTGTTTGCTTTTTTGAATTTCGCAAAACGTTACTCGAGGGCTATCTGTGCTAGCCGTCCCTAATTTAGCAATGTAAGACTAGAGGGAAGGCAGCTAGTCATCACCACCCACCGCCAACTCTTGGGCTACTCTTTTATCAACGAATAGTAGAATTGACCGTCACATTATAACGCCCCCACGGCTAAAAGGACGAGCATGTTTGGTACGACCGGGATTCGAACCCGCGACCCTCAGATTACGAGTCGAACGCCTTAACACACCTGACCATGATATGCCTTAGCGTTTTATAAACGTAGTTGTATTTTTAATTTCCTCGCTAGTCTATCAGCTAGAATATCTTCAGATCGTCTTACCACCACAATATAGCTACTATAATTCGTTCTATGGTAAGTCTTTATTTATTCATTCAACAATCAATCATTTATGACAGCCCCGTTCTGGGGGTTCGACTGTGGTTCACCATTGTCCTCAGTTCCTTACGTCTAATCCATTTTCTAATGTCGTTAAAAGCCAACGAGTCTCGGCCTGCCTCTCACTCTTTTTTCTCACATTTTACTCATCAAAATATTCTTTCATTATAAACTTCTGATAATATCGCTATTCATACACTCCAAGAAAGTTGAATAAGTCTTTCCCTTCCTATAATTAGTGGAAAGTCATTCTAATTATTCAAGCTATTGTTTTAGAAGTAACAAACACTAAAAATTTATAGAATCTCAAACTCTATTTTTAATACATTAATCTCAGTATAACAAAACCCGAGACTTTTCTTCCTCTGCTTGTACCTAAGATTTGTTTAAAGTGGACATTAATCATATCAGTCTCCTAATGTATTTATAACAGGGAATAAATTACTTATTTTTCTTCTCATTAGTAATTGCTTCCTTTTACCTATTTATCTATTATATATATATATATATATAGCTGAAAGTATTCTCTAATATCTTCTTATGTCTCTTATTGCAATACTGTCCAAAGCAATCCAATATTTCCAAATATGGGATTCGTCAAAATCAATGGATTATTTTCTACTCCACCCTACGTTTTGTCCGAATATTTCACGCCACCAGAATGAAACAAATATAATTCAGCAAGTCTTTCCTTTCTTGTCTTCAGTTATCCGGTTTAGCTCTGAATGTTCTACTTCCAGAAAAAAAACAACTGTTCCTCTTCCTGCTGTCTTCAAGCACTGATAAATTCCTTTCCTTCATACTTTTAAACTTGGAGCTTTTCAAGACTTCCGCGTCTTTTTTAAGGACGAAGAGAAAACTTGCGTCTTTCCTGGTTGCCCCTGGCTTCTGTCCAAGTATCTAAGATATGTTATTTTTAAAAATTTTCCTTCACTTTTGTTTATAGGTTTTCCTCACCCTTGTTTGTATGAATGAAGGAACCAGTAGGGTATTTAGATAAATCACAAAGTGGGTAACTCATAATCCAAAAAACCACAAACCTCAACATAAAGGGAGAGATAGTCACTGAAGGTGGTTATTCAGATCGTGACAAGCATTTAATTATGTATCTTATAAAAAAAACAACCACGATCTAGAACGTTACGTATGGAAGAAAAAGAACAAATAAGAAATGGTTATGTAAAGATAGTCTTCAAAATGTTGTCTTATTATTTGTTTGAGATAACTTCTAAAATCTGGTACAAAGCCACTCAAGAACTGTTTTGTTTGTTTTTTTAACCTCGCGTAAAGCTACTCGAGGGCTATCTGCGCTAGCCGTCCCTAATTTAGCAGTGCAAGACTAGAGAGAAAGCAGCTAGCTAGTCATCACCATCCACCGCAAACTCTTGGGCCACTATTTCATTAATGAATAGTGGGATTGATTGTACATAATAACGTCCTCACGGCTGAAAAGGCGAGCATGTTTGGTGAGACGGGGATTAGAACCTGCGACCCTCAGATTACGAGTCTAACGCCTTAACCCACCTGGCCATACTGGGCCTTACTCGAGAATTATCAACGCTAACTGCAACCCCTCTTTGATTTTGAAGTAATAGACTAGGTGGAAGTAAACACCAATTCGTGGGATTTCATCATCATACTGAATAATGGGAGATGACCGTAACTCCTATAACACAATCCCAGGCACCAAAGTGCGGAGCGTGTATTTTGGCGCAAACCATGGAAATGGATTTACAACGCTAAAATCAGGGGTTCGATTCCCCGCGGTGGGCTCAACAGATAGCCCGATATGGCTTTGCGATAAGAACACACACACACATATCCCATCAAAAACCTAATGGCAATAGGTTGCTGATATATTAACTCTGTTTCCTTTTTTCTTAAGAAAATAGTTACACAGAAACACATTGTTTGTACTGTAACCAGCATGGCTACAGGTAATATCATTTACAATGTTAAAAGCTCATAAACGCAGGCAGCAAGCCCTTTGCGTAGCTTTTCGATAGAAATAAGCATAGAGTACAAAGTAAGGTGAATAAATGTTACTTAACACGTTAAAGCTTAGTTTAAACTACAGTTATATTTCTGATGATTGAATAAAGTCTGACGCTTAGAGAGACACTTACAAGCAATCCGAAACGTGAAGAGATTAAACCACCAATACTTGTTTATTAACACATTGCACGGCATTTAGAACAACGGTGTCGTAAGGGACCTTTAACATCTTTCTCTTAGACTCCCTTCCCACTTTCTCAATGGTTCAGCGATAACTGTGATACCCATAATCGGCATATCACAACCACTTTCAAATCAACTATCGATATTAGAGACAGTGTTGGATAATTTCACTTCCTATACATGATATATCGAATTTCTGGGGACATACGTAGAACATCACGATTTAAATTCTAATTTGTCCAATCCCCATCTGTCTCACCTAAATCAAGACTGACATGCTCCTTCTTTCCTGGCCCGGCATGACCAGGTGGTTAATACACGCTCGCCCTTTCATCCATGGAGACGTTATAATGTGATGGTCAATCCTACTATTCGTTCATAAAAGAGTAGCTCAACAGTTGGCGGTGGATTATGATGACTAGCTGCCTTCCCTCTAGTCTTACACTGTTAATTTAGGAGTGGCTAGCGCAGATAGTCCTCGAGCAGCTTTGTGCGAAATTCAAACAAAACAAGCAAACAATCCAATCTAAGAAAGTCAAACATTAACCATCGTTTCGGTATTTGTCGACACACAATAAATAAAACCTTAGGCACTCCCAGTGAGACAGAGGCATGTCTGCGTGCTTACACCGTTAGAAACCGCGTTTTGATACCCGTGATTGACAGGGCACAAATAGCCCATTGCGTAGCTTTATGGTTAACCTGAAACAAATAAATTACATTTGACTACAAAGGTTTCTTTTAGATACTATCACATTATAGTTACATTTTATTACAGAGGTATTTCTGGTTTAATTACTTTATAACCACGGTCTATAAAATGTTTAGACTTCGTCACGGCGAAGTTGCTTTTTTTCCTTTTACAGGCAATTGTTTTGAATTTAATCGCGCTGTAGTTACAGTCTCTTGTTTAGATATTATGCATTCGTGGTCACCTCTTTTAACGGTAACCATAGTTTTAACCCTCTCAGTTTTCTTCTTGTACTGGACGTATTCTTCTACCTAATTATATTTAACTGTCTTTAATTATCTAGGATACTACTTGCTTTAATAACTGTAATAACCCTAGAATCAAAGCTTAAATTTAGCAGTGCAATATCTATTTTCATAGTTTATTAAATTACTCATATTGTAAGAGTAATAAATATTAAAACTGGTCTGTCAGTCGCTTATCATTAAACTTACACCACTGATGCTAAATAAAACATGTGCTTTCAGTGAATTGAGGCAAAGATATTCTAGAAAGTGTTGTTCGCATACATGTATAATAATCGTTAAAGAAAGCTTTATGGTAATAAAAGCGACATCTTTAAACAATTATTTCGACTATGAAGGTGTTGGTTTACACTTTACAAAAGAGGCAATTAAAAGGAATAAACCTGCTAGCTTAACGTCAGATTGGTGTGTTTTAGCTCAAAGACCCAATAAACTATCAGCAGCGTCCACCGCGAGGAATCGAACATCAAATTTTAAGAGTCGTAAGTGTCTGTAAACGTACAGCTGACTGAACATGAAAGAAGTGATGATTTTCAAAAGGAACACTAATTTAGCCCAGATTTATAATCAGTAACTATTTCACAGAGTCATGTGTTAAAATATTTTTCCACCATTAAAATGTAAAGCAGAACTACTAATTTTGTAGAGATTTTGACATCTAAGTATTTTCGCCATAAAATAATATTCGAATTTTTTGGAGATGAACATACTTTAAAACAATCTGGACAGCTTATAAACTATTAATACTAAGTGCTCTTTACCCTTGTAGCTCTGCCAGTGATTGTTCACTAGCTTCGAACTTCTTCAAAGCGTTTATTTTTAAAATTTTGAAACACGTTAGTTTATTATTATGTCACGAAGTCCAAAAAGGCAAAGCGTGTAAATACACATACGTTCGTGTAACAGATTCTCACATGTATACGAGCGAAGTTCGACAATATTACGTAAGCTGTGGCCACGATTTGTTGCATTACAACAAACTTACTGTGAAACAACAAGGGAAGGGTATTTGTTTCGAATTATAATTACCCCCACGCCTGAAATTGCGAGCAATTTGGTATGACGGAGATTCGAACCCGCGACCCTCACGTTACAAGTAGAGCGTCTAACCACTTGGCCATTTGTAATTATTGGTACTTAAGTCCTTTGGGTGGGCCTGGGATGGTCAGGTATAATGTTGACCTCTTCTTCCCTCATTTATGGTGTTATTAATAATTTTACGCAACATAAAAGAGGGTATTGCTTTTACAAATGTTCATTGATATGAATTTCAAACCCCTATAATCTACACTGTAACGTTCAGTTCAGCCTGTACATTGAGACACACTCGCTATACAAATAGTCTATGTTTGATTTATTTATTATTTATTATGCCACTCGATTCCATGAAGGAACATAGGGCCGCAATCGCTTGCGGATTCATTAACAGGCTGCTTTTTTAAGTGAGCAGATTGTTAGCCTACTGCACAACCCCCAACCAGGAGGAGAAACCTGAGTCGTCCCTAATTTTGCAGTGTAAGAATTAGAGGGAAGGCCGCTAGTCATCACCACCCACCGCCAACTCTTGGGCTGCTCTTTTACCAACGAATAGTGGAATTGACCGTCACATTATAACGCCCTCACGGCTGGGAGGGCGAGCATGTTTGGCGCGACGGGGATGCGAACCCGCGACCCTCAGATTACGAGTCGCACGCCTTAACACGCTTGGCCATGCCAGGCCTATAAATAAATACTCTTTTAATACAATATATGATAAAACAAAATTATGAGTTATGATGGTCTAGCAATAACAGGTGATATAGCAATAAATTTATAGTATATTTAATGGTTGGAGGAACATGGATCGTTTTTCATCGTCTAATGCGCCTAATATTTCGTTTTAATGCAAGTTTTTCTTGACGTACATGAATGAGCTGCTTAGATGTTTGTCATGAAGTGAACGTAAGTTTGTGTATTTATATAGGGATTTAGAATTTATTGAGTGGGAATTTTATAGACGCTAATAAGTATAGTATTTTTTGATTTTGTAGTTTAATTTTAACTTCCTTTGGTGCCACATTGATCTAGGCTGGAAAAGCGTATTCTATGATTGGCTGAATATATTGTGTATATTTTTCATTGGTTAGTTGGTGGTGTTTCTGTATTATTTCTTGACAGACTTCTAATTTGATTTATTCTTTGCCAGATTATGTTTGAAATTTCATTTATATGTTTCTGGTAGTTTAATTTTGTGTCGTAGGTGAGACCAAGACGTTTTGCTGATGTAGTTGTTTGGAGAAGCGTTGCTTAGAACAGTATTCATGGCCGCCATTGTTGGTGTTTCGGAGTTCTCCAAAATAGCGAAATCGCTTACAAATAGTGAAGTTAATCAAATTTTGTTCGTTTAATGACATGTCACTTACATACATAATCAAGAGTGTGGGGATTACTTCCCCCCATCTCTTAAGGCACCCGTGCCTCAGAATAAAATACACCGAATAAATGCTCTCAACATTTATAGGATATTTTCTATTTTCTAGACAGTTTAATAACCAACAAATAACCCCTCGTTGTAGTTCCGTCTCTAACATCCGGAACCTCGGACCTGAATGCCGGACTGTATCGAAAGTCTTCTCTAAATCAAGAAGACAAACAATCGCACAATCTTTTTCAAAGCTATCTATTGTTGTTTTAGTCAGTCTAACTAAATGATCCGTTATTTGCCGAAATTTTCTGAAATTATTTTGTACTTCCACTAATTTAGAATTATGTTCCAGGTGAAGATTTAATCTTTCGCTTATTATTCCTTCTAAAATATTTGCTACGCAGCTGGTTTAGCTGATTGGTCTGTAACTTTGTGGCTTATTTGCTGGTTTTACTTCCATTAGAAACACGAGTGTTTGTTTGCTTCCAAGAGACCGGAATATACCCTGTTTTGAGGGAAGAGATTGAATAGTGCTTTGAAATGTTCAAGTAATAACAGATATCCATTTTTGAGTGGTGTACTGCTTGTATGTTGTCGGCACCTGGTGCTCTGTTTTACGTGTTTGTGTAGCTACATTGATTTGTGTTACTGTTATTTTACTTCTCATGTATTCTTCTATGGTTTCGGTCATTGTTTGTGATGACTGAGAAATGGTATAAACATATTTGTTTTACTGAATTTCGTCGTTCACTCTGTTTCGGTAATAGTTATGTTTTTTTTTTTTTTTTGAATTTCGCCCAAAGCTACATGATAGCTATCTGCGCTATCCATCCGTAATTTTGCAGTGTAAGACCAGAGGGAAGGCAACTAGTCATCACTACCCACCGCCAACTCTTAGGCTACTCTTTTACCAACGAATAGTTGGATTGACCATCATATTATAACGCTCGCACGGCTGAAAGGGCGAGCAGGTTTGGTGCGACGGGGATTCGAACCCGCGACCCTCGGATTACGAGTCGATAGCCTTAACCCACCTGGCCATGCCGGGCCTAGTTATATCTGGATAGCTTCGTGTTTGCAAGATACTTTGCAGGTTATTCTTTAAACAGTTTAGCTTTTTACGCGTAGTGATAGTAAATTTGTTTTGAATTTGTCGCGAAACCACACGAGGGCTACTTGCACTACACGTCGCTAACTTAGAAGTATAAGATTACAGGAAAGGCAGCTAGTCATTACCACCCACCGCCAACTATTAGACTACTTTTTCACTAACGAATAGTGTGACTGACCATCTCATTATAACACCCCATGAGTGTAAATAGCCAGAGTGTTTGGTGTGACGGGGATTCGAACCCGCGATCCTCAGATTACGAGTCGAGCGCCGTAACCACTTGGCGATGTCGGGCCTGGTGGTGATAAAAGATTCCAACTCAGGTTGGATAAAATACGGGTGTGCAAGAAGCGAAGTGAAAATAAATATCCACAAAGAAAATAAGCATAATTAGACCCGAGGTCTGTCTTTATTTTAAGCAGTGGTTCAAGAGACCCAGGGCAAGCCCAAAATGCAATCTACTTAATGGTGTCATTTTTCTCTCTCGTGTCACACGTTTTCCTAACATGCTTCTTCTTCTTACTGAATAAAATATTTTTCACTATTACTCTATTTTACCATTAAAATAAGCAATTTAAAACAAAGTCATTATTACTATGAACACCTTTTACGTTACTAATTACCAGTGTGATATATTAAAAGGGCCGGCCAAAACAGCGTACAATTTAACAGTCAAACGGAGTTGTTTTATAGCAATAAATATTGAAAATAGGCTGAAACCTTTTTTATTTTCCCGATAACTGGAAAATCAGAATTACAAGAATTACTCTAATGTCTGTTGGTAAGGTTCTCAGAAGGAAACTCAATAAATATTCACGATACTCGAGTAAAAGCTATTACAAAACGAGATAAAATATTGACGCTTTGTTATTTTTTTTTTAATCTTCAGAAGACAAACCTGCGAGAACACCATACTACTGCAAAGACAGACTGGCTCAAAATCAAGTATAATAAAACATAGCAAGCAGTTTATAAAATATGCAATTACGTCTAATGGTTAATAAGGAAAAAAATAGAACAAAATAACAGTTGCAATAACAATTCTTCTCGCTCATTAGTGTCAGTTTCTTAATGTACGAGGTTTTTGATATTCACACTCACATATATAGTTATGATTAAAACAGTTTGTCATTTGTTATACATTTTGATAGCTTCAACAAAAAACAACGTGTATATAATATTAGTAAATGGATACAATGATTTGATCTGTTCAGATAAAACAAACTATTATATCTCTTCTCCTTTGTAAAGCTATTTTAGTTTGTATATTCTATATGATGGAAGGACACCTTGTTTTAGTTTGTATATTCTATATGATGGAAGGACACCTTGTTTTATTTTAGTTTGTATATTCTATATGATGGAAGGACACCTTGTTTTATTTTAGTTTGTATATTCTATATGATGGAAGGACACCTTGTTTTAGTTTGTATATTCTATATGATGGAAGGACACCTTGTTTTAGTTTGTATATTCTATATGATGGAAGGACACCTTGTTTTATTTTAGTTTGTATATTCTATATGATGGAAGGACACCTTGTTTTATTTTAGTTTGTATATTCTATATGATGGAAGGACACCTTGTTTTAGTTTGTATATTCTATATGATGGAAGGACACCTTGTTTTAGTTTGTATATTCTATATGATGGAAGGACACCTTGTTTTATTTTAGTTTGTATATTCTATATGATGGAAGGACACCTTGTTTTATTTTAGTTTGTATATTCTATATGATGGAAGGACACCTTGTTTTAGTTTGTATATTCTATATGATGGAAGGACACCTTGTTTTATTTTAGTTTGTATATTCTATATGATGGAAGGACACCTTGTTTTATTTTAGTTTGTATATTCTATATGATGGAAGGACACCTTGTTTTATTTTAGTTTGTATATTCTATATGATGGAAGGACACCTTGTTTTATTTTAGTTTGTATATTCTATATGATGGAAGGACACCTTGTTTTATTTTAGTTTGTATATTCTATATGATGGAAGGACACCTTGTTTTATTTTAGTTTGTATATTCTATATGATGGAAGGACACCTTGTTTTATTTTAAACACCTTTTTTTCTAATTAATCTATTGCGAACAAAAATTAGCAATGAACTGAATAATTATTACGATTTCTTTCTCACTAATAACTACTCGAAATAAAATCTGACTGATTTTGAAAGTCTTGGGGAAGAATGAAGGTGGTCAAAGATAAAATTAAAGGCTTATGTTCAAAAGGCCGACACATGAGGAGAAATGGGACACAGCCTACGCCGTATAAAGAATACTGTTAAAGTTTGTGTTTCAACGTATCTGATAAAATGTCACAAGATTAATATGAAATCATTGCAGAAACATTGAATTAAAAGTGCAGAACATGCTGGACATCAATTGGAGAAAACTCATGTGATTCTAAGTAATTATACACAATCTCGATTTCAAAAATGTAGACAATATGTGTTCATTATCTTTAGATGTGAAGTCATTGTAATATCTGAACATTTTATCAGCACTTTGTGAAATACCATGTAATAAACTTAGTACGATAGATTTACGTTGTGAAATTAAGTTTACTAAAACAACGTAACGGGTAAAACACATATGCTTGATAAATTCAAATAAACAAATTGGGGTAAAATTACAAATATGTTGTTCATGTATGCTCTTTGTTCTCGATCTCATTGTGAGGAATTTCACCACTTTTGCTTCATTCCTTTGTACACCTGATGCGCCCAGGAATAACGAAACCCTCACGTGCTCAGTTTGCTAGAATATTCGCAAAGTCCCTCGACTGAGCACAAGAGGAATGGAGTCAGGTGCCTCTCACTAACTCAGTTGGTCACTTCGTCTCGCTTTGCATAAAGTCAAAACAAGGTCCAATCTTCTTTCTCACATCATCTCGCTGCGTAATCAAATTCTGTAAACCTGTTTTTAAAATCTTTTAAACACTAGTTCTGTAAATATAAATTATTGTTTCTAAAATCATTTCAAGTACTGGTTGCCTCCAGTTCAAGTAGAGTCCGAAAATACAAAAAACAAACAACCAACAACAACCATATAGGTTCAACTACCTTTATGGAAGATATATTACAGTTTGACGCGAGAAAAACATCATACATACAGTGCAAAGGTTACGTACTACCACTGTTTTGTGTGTGCAATTGGTGACATAGATAAACTTTGAGCACCACGCACATGTTAGATAGTGGTAGATAAGAAGAGCGCATGTGTGCCACTTGTAGTTCCCAATATAAGGCGTGAGTCTAAAAATCATCTAACTGACGTATTTTTTGCAGAACTAATGTTTTTGAATATTCAAGCAAAATTAAGCAGTGCACTAAATATCCAGATGGTGCATCTGCAGCGAAATTAGTAACCTCATGGAGATGGTCTTCCAGTGCCACATCTACCAGCAAATTACAAAACAGAAAAGTTATCTTGCAAAGAAGAAAATAAATAATATTCACCTAGTAATTCCACCATATCAATATAAAATGCACCATCTGATCACACAAAAGTAAGCAAGTGATTTGATTCGTGACTTGTCTATCAAAGCAGCATGGGGAACTCCTCGACTCTCGTGTACAGCAATGGAAGCTATTAGCCCCAGGAACAAGTTTTAATTGACCAATTGGTTCTCAGTGAAGCATGCAAGATACTGTGTGTGTCTGTACAAATGTTGATGCACTAATGCAACAACTGACTACTGGTGGTTATCCTCAGGATTGGAGATTTTATCGACTCATCTTAAGTTAGATTGAAAACTGTACCTTTGTACAGTGGGAACACTACGCCATCGATTCCTGTTCATAATTGTGAACATGAAAGAAACTTACCAAAGCATGTAAATTATACTTTCTTAAATGCAATTTTTATTGAATAAAGTTAAAAAAATATTCAAGATATATATAATAATATTCTCAATAAATCTATTATAATGCCAAACTAGGTGTTTGTTTTGAATTTCGCGAAAAGCTACACGAGAGCTATCTGTCCTAACCTCCCTCATTTAGCAGTGTAAGACTAGAGAGGTAGGCAGGTAGATATTTCATGTTTATTGGCACAAAGCTACTAGGCTATGTCGTATATTATAATGGTATATGGAAATGAAGGTAAAACACGTAAAATATGTAAAATTAAGACCAGGAAGACTGAAACTGGAACCTGAAGTTGGCCTTTCCATTCCTGGGTTCAGGTCAAAATAAAAAGTAAAATGTGTGAAAGAAATAATGTTAAAACAGTATGTAGTTCAAAAAACTTTAAATTAAGTTAAAAAGACCAATGGCTCTTAAAAATGTAATAAACATGAGTAAAGTGGGCAGTATCACCTATGACATTGGCTAAAGTCAAGAGCAAACCTACCTTAAAAATATGTTTAAAATGGAGTCATCCTTCTTGGTTGTAACGACGGAAAGATAATAAAATAATATGATTGTGACTTAGGTGCCACACATATTACACATTGGTGCATCAAGACTAGGCAAAAGGAAGTAGCGAGTTAAAAATTGTGACCAATGCCTAGTCAAAACATCTTCCTTCCTTCGATCTTTACAGAAACAAGATGACCAAAAGGCTAAAGGCTTGATTTGAAAAAGCTTTTTATTTCGTTGCTCACTCCAGGTTGACTGCCAAATGATGTACAGTCGGGTTTTGATAACTGGACCATGGTCCATGCATGGAACAGGTACGTTGGTATAGAGCCAGAGCAGATGGACTTTGCCACTCTGTCAGCTAGCTCATTCCCACGAATACCAACATGACCTGGTATAAAAAAAGAGACAAAACAAAACTGGACAGAGACAGGTGGTAGAGAGAGATGGTCCAGTTTGTTTTGGATATTGATAAGAATAGGATGGTAACTAACATGGAATGATGTCAGGACCAATAGAGAGCTGAGTGAATCAGTATAGATCGTACAATTCATATATTGCATAGGTTCAATACGATTCAGGGCAAGAGAAATGACATACAATTCGGCAGTGAACACAGAAACTGTGTAGGGGATTCTGTGAAAGGCCCCAGTGCAAAGCCGAAGCCCCTGAAAGTGGATAGAATCTAGCATTTTCAGTGCTGAGGTTCTGGCAAAACCATAAACCATAGTCAAGTTTGGATCGGATAAGGGCACGATAAATTTTAGCATGGAGTATCGATCCGCTCCCCAAGAGGTGGAAGAAAGGATATGGAAAATGTTCAGTGCTGTTATACATTTGACACGAAGTTGCTTGATATGGGAAGTAAAGTTTAATTTACAGTCAAATATAAAATCTAGGAACCTTGCCTCAGGGACGACAGGAAGTACATCATCATCAATACGAAGTTCTGGATCTATATGAATACCCCGTTGGCGGCAGAAATGTACACAAACAGTTTTAGGGAGAAAAAGTTGAAAAACATTTGCTGTGGTCCACTTAAGTACATGATTGATTGAAGTTTGCAGCTGTCGCTCAATAAACCTCATGTTTGATGACTGACATGAGATGTGAAAATCATCAACGAAAAGACCATTTGCAACTGTAAGAGGTTGCTGTTCATTGAGGGCATTAATCTTTATAATGAAAAGTGTGATACTCAGAACACAGCCTTGAGGGACTCCAAGTTCCTGTGGGAATAAATGGGAAAGTGTTGAGACCACACGGACCTGGAATCGGCGGTTAATTAAAAAACGCTCCATAAAAAGTGGCAAATTGCCACGCAATCCATATGATTAAAGGTCTCGCAAGATGCCGTATCTCCAGGTTGTATCATTAGCTTTCTCTAAATAAAAAAAATAGAAACAAGATGTTGTCGCTTGAAAAAGGCTTCTCTGACTGATGTTTCAAGGCGAATTAAGTGGTCTATCGTGGAGCGTTGTCTTCGGAACCCACACTGAATGGGTGAGTGAAGGTTGTTTGATTCAAAGAACCAAACAAGATGAGCATTAATCATCCTCTAAGATCTTACCGAGGCAGCTCGTCAAAGCAATTGGACGGTAATTTGAAGGAATCTTTGGATCCTTCCCAGGTTTAGGAATAGGGAATGCAATAGCTTGGCGCCAAGTATCAGGAAAGACATTCTCCTATCATATCCGGTTAAAGACAGCCCGGAAAATAGTAAAAGAGGTAGGAAAAAGGTGGCATAGCATCTCATAATGCATATCATCAGGTCCAACTGATGTATTGCCAGATCAATGAAGTGCAAGTTTGAGTTCCACCAGTGTAAGAAGGCGATTGTGGTCATAGGGATGATCAGGGAAAAAGGAAAGAGGCAAATGTTCAGCTCATGTTTTAATAGCTAAAGAAGGAAGGGAATGAGTTTGAAGAGCTAGATACATGAGAGAAACATTCACCAAAAGGTATTGGCAATGCCTTTGAATATTAATATAAAGAGGGCACAGAAGTATACCGTCCACTCACTCTTGTTCCATATGACTTTTGAACTGGTAGTTTGAAGAAATGCAGGAAGTATATTTAATCCAAGATACCGTGTGAAAGATGTCAAGGTTTTGGTGGATGCACTGAGCAGCTGCTTGGACAATGCAGTTAGTTACTGCTGCTACACAATCATCTATCGATGATTTACATAAGATGGCAGAATAAAGTTCCGAAAGAGCAGTGAAAGAGGTCTGTGACATCTTGGCTGGTGAAACCTGCTAGGATCTTTGACTCAGGAATGGTCTTTAAATCCCTCTCAAGTATAACTCCTCAAGAAGAATTCAAAGTAGAATAAGGAGTAACCTCAATGGGTGTATCCCCAATCGCCTTCGACTTCAAGAGGAGTTTGGAATTTTGTAATGAAGCTATTTCCACTAAAATGTCCCCAGACCGCAATTTTTTTATACAGATTTAGGTGAGCCAGCAAGCTATTCTAAACCCTTCTGAATAAAAAATGGAGACGTCTGGAGTTTTTCAGTTAAAGAATGTATAATTAATAAAAATCGTGGAACAGATTCAAGTTGTGACTTTGACCGTACAGAGTCATCAATGCGCAGTCGTTTGCCAGTAGTCTGATTTTTCTCTACGCTATTTGAGGGGTATCCATAATAAAAAAATGAATATTTCGGTGCCCACTGACCCCACCCACCACGAAGCCCTACAAGAGGACGCATTACAGTGCCATATACGGTCATTGCAGCGACGCCAGGATTTCGTGAGCACTATACCCGAACACCAGTATCACACAATGTCAACTACACCTGTTGAGAACGTCCTACGCTGGCACTCAGTTGACCCTGACCCAAATGGACTAGCCGATTAATCTTAGAGTGTTCCACTGAAAGTTCAAAAGAAACTACAAAAATTCAAATCGAGGGGAAGACTAGAGAGAAGACAACTATTCTTCACCACCCACCGTAAACTATTGGCCTACTCTTTTACCTACAAATAGTGGGATTCACAGTCACATTATAACGTTCACTACGGCTGAAGGGGCGAGCATATTTAGCGTGATGGGGAAAACTAGAAGTGATCAGTAGCTTTCAACATAACATTTGGAGTCAGTAAATAACTCAAACAGTTAATTTTTTTGCAGCATGATTAATTATCCGGTGCTACCAAGAGATTGTAATACTTTTATTACTATTAGATGTGTCACGTAATGGCTTAGCGGAACGTCTGAAGGTTTATAACGCTAAAAACTGGGATTCGATACTCTTCTTTGATATGTGTAGTGTTTGATTTTTTTTTGCCCTTGTATGTATTTGTTTATTAGAATCATATATATTTGTACATGAGTGTTGCGAGACAGTAGGCGAAGGATAAATATTAAAAGCAGAACTAAATTCGTTGCTGAACCGCTAGATTCGAAAGATTAATAAAAAAAATAATTTGTGTAGTTAAAAGATTAAGCTAGCTTAAAAGCAATTGAAGTTTTAATGCAATTAATCTAAAAGCGAAAGGAAGACGCGTTCGTGTTATACCCTCGGGAAATGTTCTATGCCCTTGACAAACATCGTCTCATCTGTTTGAAATGATACATTGATTACGTAACGTGGAAGCAGAATGCGTTGGCTGATGTGCGATTGGCTCCACTGCACTTTAAAATAAAATATTTCTTCTAAGGGTGCTAGAACAGAAATTCTCCATAAAGTTTGTTATGCTAGGATACTGAAAACGAAGAGGTAAAAACATATTTAGTGCAATGACCGTACTTTACAAAGGGGGGATGCCAGAAACTAAACTCGTTGTTTTTTAACTCAATACTTTAGCATAAATAATTTCTTCGTATTTTTGTTTTATTGAATTTTACACAAACTACTGCAGAATGCTAGTCGTCCCTAGTTTAGAAGTGACTGGCTACAGGAAAAGCAGCTAGTCAACACCACCTATCGTTCGCCAACTCTTGGGCCACTCTCTATTAATTAATAGAGTTTGATTGTTACATCGAAATGCCATCCACGTCTTAAAAGGTGAACGTCTTCGGTGAGGGAATTGGGACTCGCTACCTGGTACAAATATAGAAAAATAAAATACAACAAAAATCAAATATCACGAAATTTCGAATAATGCATTCCTGGGAAAGGTGGAGCCCAAGTATCAGTCTATTGTTTAAATATATTCTCCAAGATAGAAATAAAACATTGAAGTAAATCGAATAATTTTTAAATGTTAAGTTTTTAAAATATCTATGTATCTACCTATCTAAACAATGGTAATAAATAATCTTAAACACTTAAACCACATTTATGAGACATAAAATTTAGGGTTTGTGTATATATGTTTATAATCAGAGACCACAGGACAAATAGTATGTACGTACGCAATTAGAGATCACAGGACCAAGATGTACTTTCTCATAGGCCACAGAGCATTAGGAATACATTGTGCATTACGTTTAACCTCTTAATATCTATCCTCACGTCTTGCACATGATATGTATTAAATTATGTTTATCTTTCGTTTCTTTATACTAAAATATGCTTCAAAAGATTACTAACTTCTTTTCTCGCTAAATGAAAAACAACAACAAAAAAAACCAACAAAACTAAACCTTGCCCAAGTCATCTGAATCCTCAATAAATTGTTTCTTGTCCTCAACGTAGGTCTCTGTGGAAACAGGACATTTTGTATAAGTCACTATGGGTACTTTCTTTAATGAAAGTTGGTTCACCGATAGCAGAAACGTGTTTCTGGCGAGTTGTTTACACGGACTTCTTCTAGCAGGATAGTATCTGTTTCAAGTAACCTGATACTGTCTTTGTTCAAGACTTTTCCTTATAACCAAGGTTGTTTATTTTTGTTATAAACAAAAAACATTTCTTAATAAAAAAAAATCAAAATGAGAAAATCAAAATATGAGCATTTCCAAATAACGTTTAGATATGCAATACAATATACGATATAATATACAATAAAAAGTGTATTTAAAAGGTAGAAACGATAATTTAATATTCAACTCAGTTTCCTGACATCAGATGTCTTGAAAGCAATAAAAATGGAATAATGACAATGATGGATTAATGTTGCACATGCTTAATAATCGGTGTTGTTTAAATATAAAAGAAAACATTTTAACAGGAAACGGGAAGACAGAATATCTAACAGAAGTTGAACAGATAATTGCTAAGCCTTGAAATACACTTTACACTTCTTCTTTGAATTAATGTGATCTATAATACGTATCTTGCAGAAATTACGCTTATTTAACTCCAATACACTTTTCACTAGGCCACTGTAATAATGGTGGATGTAGCATGGACATTTTGGATCACAAATACAGACATTCTTAACGTATTAAGCCAACATATTTATTAGACTATTTTTCTTAAATCCCTCTAAGTACAAGACTTATGACTATTTCTAAAACATACTAAATGCATGACCAAGTGGTTAGGTTGCTTGACTCGTAATCTAAGGGTCACGGATTAGAATCCCTATCACATCAAACATGCTAGCCCTTTCAGCTGTGGCGGCGTTAAAATGTACGATCAATCCCACTTTTCGTTGGTAAAAGAATATACAAAGAGTTGGCAATGGGTGGTGATGACTAACAGCCTTTCTTCAGGTCTTAGACTTCTAAATTAGGGACGGGTAGCGCAGATAGTTTTCGTGGAGCTTTGCGCGAAATTAAAAAACAAACAAACAACACTAAATTTAATAACAGCCCTTGAGGAAACAGGGTAACATAGGTAACAGGATTTACTTATTGTTTAATTACGTGGTTAGTAGAAGACACTGTTGTTCAGTTTATACGAATGTTTAGTATCAGGGATGCTGTGATTTAACCGTAATAAAAAAACTAACTAGATGTTAAGTTAGTTCGTTCAGATGTGAAACGTACGTTAGATTTCTCCCATTATTTTAATCTTCGAAGGAAAAAAAAACTAGTAAAGTAACAAAAAGTGGATAAACAGCTATCATTTCAGTTGATATTGACTTAATTTGGTGTCAAATGTACTCGTATCAGTTTGTGAAACTTTCGAAACATTTAATGTGTGTATAGAATTTTGCTCAGGATAACAGTGGATAACGTGTCAAGAGAAAAATGCGTGCATTTTATATAATTGGACCTTAACAGTGTTATTGTTACTAAGGTATGAGGAGCAGTTAACAAGATGCCTATTTAAGACAAACAGCATAATTAGGGGTTTCACTCATGCAGAGTGTCCTTCACCAGCCTCATAGGAAAACAATAACCTTTGGTCAACAAAGAATTTGATATGGACTGTACAAGAAATTTATTGTTGTTGAAATAACCATTGTGTTTAAATAATAATTATTTGTATAAAACAATATCGTAGCAATGTACTTTCGTTTCGGATGTTTACAAGGTAATATTGATTTGTTACGGAGAAAGTATATTTTAAAGAGAAGTGAATAACAGTTTTTATCAAGTTATTTTTTTCTCGAGTGCAAAATATCAAACATTTATTCCCGTTTTGTTTGTTTTGAATTTTCGCGCAAAGCTACCCGAGGGCTATCTACGCTAGCCGTCCCTAATTTTGTATTGTAAGAATAGAGGGAAGGCAGTTAGTCATCACCACCCACGGCTAACTCTTGGGCTACTTTTTTACTAACGAATAGTGGGATTGACCGTTACATTATAACGCTCCCACGGCTAACGCGGCGAGCACGTTTGGTGTGACGGGGATTCGAACCCACGACCCCCAGATTACGAGTCAAGTGTCCTAACCACCGGGTCATGCCGGGTCAATTCCGGTTTGATGTATACGTGTGTTTTCTTCTTATACAAAGCCATATGGGCCTGGCATGGCCTAGCACGTTAAGGCGTGCGCTTCGTAATCTGAGGTCGCGGGTTCGCGCCGAGTCGCATAAAAATTTTCGCCCTCCCAGCCGTGGGGGCGTTATAATGTGACGGTCAATCCCACTGTATAAAAGTAGTGTTGGCGGTGGGTGGTGATGACTAGCTGCCTTCCCTCTAGTCTCTTCTTATGCGAAATTCCAAAAAAACAAACAACAAAGCCATATCGAGCTGTTTGCCGAGTCCACAGAGGAGCCTGTTTGTAATTACCACAAAACGTTTAAAATTAGTAATTAAAAAATTGATTATTTAACATGAAACAACAAAGCACTTGTTCTAGAAACATTAATATTTTAAACGTGAATTTGGTGTTAGAAACAAAATAAATTTTGTTAAAATAAGAAATTATCAAATCAAACCTGTACCATCACAGCGAATGATTTTAGAAGAATCTTTCAAACGTTCCCTATATTCTGTGTCGTATAATGTTATTTCTAGATGGATCCTTTTACAGAGTTAAAAAAGACATTTTATGGCACATAAAAAAGTGAATTTTATTATTAGTCACAAACGACTAGTTTTGGCACCTTAGTTACCATCATCAAGATTAAAGTTACCGAAACTATTCGGATGTAACGAATATAGATTTCACCTTTTATTGTGCCAAAATAAAGACAGATTTTAATTTTTCTTTCACTCTTGGTATAGTAAAACTATGCGCCCGAAAAGAAATTACGAATTATTTTTCGTTACGCTATAACGTAAGTTTTAAGAAAATTGAACATTTGGGCGGATTTTTGGTTGGAAACAAACTACACATTTCATATTCAGGAACGTTTGAAATATCTGAGAAGCAAGGAAATTACTAACACGTAAATGTTTGTTAAAAACGTGATTGGCAAATAAAAAGTCCAAAAAACTTCAGACACAAACTCGTATGTTTGATGAATGTCATTCATTTTAAATGCTTTCTTTATACATGTCACGGACACGTGGATACTACATCGTGTTTGAAGGATAATATAATTCCAAGCCATTTAGTTCTTTGGATCTATAACAATAGTACTTTATAATTTGTTCGTCAGAAAGCTAGTCATTAGAAAAGTCAAGGATAAGACCCGGTATCCAGTTAAGATCCCTATGAGACCCTGGCGTTTTATATTGTGATAGAAAGTAAGCTGTGTGATGTTATCAGTATGTATGACCCAAAAAAACAATATTCACAAATAGAAGAATTTTTTAAAAGTACAATACGTATTATAAATCAGTATAGAAAAGTGTTGACAGTGTAAAATTGTAAATTATATTAAAAAATGTTTCCCATTCAGTTTAACAAATATTTCCTAGTGGTGAACATAAACCATAATCTAAAAGTAATTTATGTTTTCATTCAGCACGTGAAGAACTAAAATTGCTATCATTCGGATGAGTTCGAAGCATTTCTTTGCTGAGTCATCCTAAGACAATGGCTATCTGCGCTATCCATCCTTAATTTTGAATTGATAGACTAGAGGATAGGTAGCTAGATGACAGCAGCTACCTCTGTAGGACTACTCTATTCGAATAGAAGGAGTTGACCGTCACTCATAATGCATTCATAGCCTTAAAAGTGTGAAAATAAATTTTGCAGAAAAGGGGCGCGAACCATAGACTGTTACGATGCTAACCCTTAAGTCACGGCCAACACCTTTCAAAGACACTGAATCGGTGATGGAGCGTTAGAAGGTAAAATCTTTCAAGAAATCCTCTATAAATCAAAAGATAGTAAACGAAAGATGTACGTTAACTATTAGCTGCTGAAGAATATGAAACCAATATTGTAAGACTTGATAACTGAAGTGTCAGATACAAGAACAAAAAATACTTTTACTGAAGGATTTTTGTTGCTGTTTAGCATTTATGTTACTCTGGATTACAAAACAAAAGAAACATAGCTGTAATCCTGAAACGGTTTATGTAACATTTTAAAATAGGTTTCCAGTTAACAACAACGTTCCGATTCAATAAGACCCGGCATGGCCAGGTGGGTTAAGGCGTTCGATTCGTAATCTGAGGGTCGCGAGTTCAAATCCTCTTCACACCAAACATGCGCGCCTTTTCAGCCGTGGGGGCGTTATAATGTTACGGTCAATCCCACTATTTGTTGGTAAAAGAGTAGCCCAAGAGTTGGCGATGAGTGATGATGATGACTAGCTGCCTTCCTCTAGTCTTACACTGCTAAATTAGGGACGGCTAACGCAGATAGCCCTCGTGTAGCTTTGCGCGAAATTCAAAAACAAACAATTCAATAAATAAAACTTATTTACAATAATCAGGCACAAGAAAACTATTTAAATAATATTTTTGAAACCTCAAGTAAGTCATTCATCTTAATGGTGTGGCAGCAATGTGACATCCATCACAAATTTGTGGGTAAAGAAAGTAATATATCTTTTCTGGTGATCCTTCAGATTCTTCACATCTCTTGCACAAAGACAAGCCATCCATAAAACTAGAACATAGTAATAAAACATATCTGTTCGAAAATATTTCTGCCCCTCAAACTTTAACAACGTTGTAAGCTTTCAGATAAATTACGCTTGCTTGTTTGGTTTTTGAATTTCACACAAAGCTACCCGAGGGCTCTCTCTCTGCGCTAGCTGTTCCTAATTTGACAGTGTAAGACTAGAGAGAAGACATCTTGTCATCATCACTCACTTGAGCTACTCTTACTGACGAATAGTGGGATTGACTGTCACATTATTATGCCCACATGACTGAAAGGGCGAGTATGTTTTGGTGTGACGGCGATTCGAGCCCGAGATCCTTAGAGTGCAAGTCGAGCACTCTAACCACCTGGCTATGCCGGACCAGAAGTTACCCACATAAAGATTTAACGAAGTTTATCAGGCCATTTCGAACAACTTACTTGAACTTTGTGAATCGTTCTGTACAAAAATGCAATATTAACTACTAACATTTAAAACAATATTTTAATATGATTTACTAAGAATACTGCCTCGTTCCAAAAGGTTCACGTTAAAACTTTAATTTCGATACCTGCGGTGGTCAGACCACAGATAGCCCATTGCTTAGCTTTATGCTTAGCTATAAACAATAAAACTCATGTGAGTTTTGGTTTAATATTACACATTGTACGAATTATTTTAACACTAGTCACTAAAGCAATTTTTTCGATATTATTCCAGTAATATTCCAAAGACCTCCTGTTTCTCAAGGTCGTTTAAGAAGTATTAATTTAAATACTTGCTCCAAATGACTATTTTAAAATGATTAAACAAGTTATCTACCATTCGTTAATAAATCACTGATCAAGCTGCTATAGCATCATAGAAAACCAAAATAAAGATGTGTTACTAGACGTCAATGTTTTAAAAATCCACTAATGAAGATGTGCGTCACGTTTCGCAGTGTTGTATTAACGATAATGACATATATTGTGGTGACCTTTACAATATTTCTTTAGCCTTATTTCTTATAGTACATTTTCAGAATATTTTGTAAGCACATAACCCAACATGGCTTAAGTGCAAGAGAAAGAAACAATTAATTCCTCACCTTAAAATATCAAGATCATTTAGAAAGTTTAATCGAAAAATTTAAGAAATACACAGTGAACGAATGCTTTCAGAGAGAAAAATGTGGAGAAAATATCCGATATAAATTTGATTTATTTTTAATCTTCGCGTGTCTGACAATCATGTGTAATGAATTCCACTTACATACACACACATTTATTTAAGACTACCATATTATTTTCTACAAAGAAATACATCATAAAAAACTACAAGTCAAACCAGTATTAAATACAGGTAAAATCACAATCTCACCAGAGCTGGAGTAAGGCACAATCATACATTGTAATAGGTTCCGTCTTCAGCCCCATACATTACGTTACAAAATTTTCATGTTAGACTACATTACATACGTCAGATACGTCACGAAAGATAAACTAAATTCATTTATTGTTTTTCTTGGCGCGCGTTATTTTATTCTAGGTGGTGCTATAAACACTTATATGAAACACATAGTTCTCTTGCGCAGAAATATTGACGTTTGAGCACATAAATGACAGCTAACCCTTTAGAATACACCAGGGATCACTGGGATAACAAAGGGATAAAGTAATCAAAATCTTGTGGCGAAAACTTAGGCCTAACGGGAATAAGGGTAATACTTATGTAGTGGCTTAGCCTTCTTTGGAATTATAAGATTCAAAACATAATAAGTAACCAGCCTTGTCTAAATATTTGTAGGTGTTATCGACAAAGTATTCATATGAAGTTGACGAGTCTTTCTATTAATATATAATGCAATTTATATTAATACCGTAAGCATTTAGAATTCTAAGCTCTAAGTAGTCACAGATTTTACGTTATTAATCTTACAACTAACCAGCAGAAAATCAACCAAAGGTACAGTCTAGTATGAGCTAGTTTATGACCAAAATCCACTTCAACGATATGAAGTTACTTACCTATCAAGAAATCTAAATGAATGGCAATCCGAGATTATATTCATGCTACCCAGTAAGCCAAATTTTAAGATGTTGAACAATATCAAAATGAGTTTACATTTTTTGATCAGGTTGAAAGTAAAAAAACATTTCTGAAATAGGTATAACTTAAAAACAAATCTCCCACGGCAAGTTTAGAAACCACAAATACATTCCGTCAACTTGATCCTAAATATTTCTCTTAAATGTGTGGCGACTTTACTGAAAACGCACGCATATCCTTGATCTCGTTTCGATCCGATTTTTAAGATGTATTACGTACTTAATATTATTAAATGTACTGTAGTAAGTAGTTTACAGTAGGTGCGAGGTTACACTTTCGTTTTTGTTTTTGAATTTCGCGCAAAGCTACCCGAGAGCTATTTGCGCTAGCCGTCCCTAATTTAGCAGTGTAAGACTAGAAGGAAGGCAGCTAGTCATCACCACCCACCGCCAACTCTTGAGCTACTCTTACCAACGAATAGTGAAATTAACAGTCATATTGTAACGCCTCCACGGCTGAAAGGGCGAGCATGTTTGGTGCGACCGGGATTTGAACCTGCGACCTTCAGATTACGAGTCGAACGCCTTAACCCAACTGGTCATACTGGACCGTTACATTTATGAGATTTTATATCATCTTGCTTTAGCCTAACCTTGTAGAAAACTACCTTAGAATTGTGCGTGGGTTCGTATTCTATATAACAGAAAATACAAAAGTACAAAACCTTATAAGAGGCATTTCAAAGTTCATCGCACCTAATATAGAAGTCAGGGGTCGGGGAAATTCAGCATAATGTGCCTTTTTTAAAGCAAACTAGATCCCAGGTCCTCTGCTGCATACACACAATACGGAACTGTTGCGCGTGACAAGAGAATAATCGAGGTGTTTTTAGTAGACACACCACCTCTAATATTTACATTAAATACATCCGTCGTTACTGAAAGACTAATACGTAAATAGCAGCATTCATCATTTCAAATTCTCAAGCGCCAACCCTATAAACCCACACGTCCAGAGTATTTAAAGAAACCCTAATACACTCCAGGGAATTGTAATGACGCATGATGTAAGGTGGGTAGAATTGGTTTGTTTCGAATTTCACGCAAAGCTACTCGAGGGCTGTGTGTGCTAACCATCCCTAATGTTGCAGTGTAAGACTAAAGGTAAGGCAGCTAATCATAACGACCCACCGCCAACTCTTGGGCTACTCTTACCAACGAAAAGTGGAATTGACTGTTACATTATAACGTCCCCACGACTGAAAGGGCGAGCATGTTTGGTGCGACGGGTATTCGAACCCTCGACCCTCAGACAACGAGTAGAGTGTCTTAACCACCTAGCCATGCCGGGCCCAGGTGGGTGGGAATTCTGAACATTGGTAAATTCCTTGTTATTAAATAAACCTGTGTTATGGAAGACACATAGGATTATCTTGTATTTCTTGAACATTTTAACGTTGTTATTTACACAGAAGTTGCAACTGACGAATTCAAAATTTTGAAAAATGTCAAAATGTCCACAAGTTCTTTTTTCTTAAACGTTTATCTTTTTGCTAAACATTTAAGAGTAGAATAAATACATTGAAAAATAAATGTTACTCCGTGGTGATTACATTATGTAGTAGTAATTAAATATTCAAATTCACAATGTTTCATTATCCGTATTAGCATTAAAATAGAGATGTGGCGAAATGCTTCCCAAACTCGTTTTAACTTTAGCTTTGTTTTATGAATTTTAGGCAAAGCCACACGAGGACCATCTGCGCTAGCTATTCCTAATTTAGCAGTGCAAGACTAGAGGGAAGGAGGCTAGTTATCACCAGCTGACTCTTTGGCTTCTCTTATCAACAAATAGTGAGATCGATCGTCACATTATAGTGCCCCCACGGCTGAAAGAGCGAGCATGTTTGGTGTGACGGGGATTCGAACCCGCGACCCTCAGATTACGAGTCCAGTGCATTAACCACCTGGCCATGCCGGACCCCAACTTTTAACTAAGTATAATTAACTTACACATTATCAATCTGAAGGTATATAATTTCCTAGGCTCAGCCTTAACACTGAAAGCTTATAACACTAAAAACAGGATTTCGATTCGTGGAAAGTATAGCACGGATAGCTATACTTGTTTAACTTTGTGCGTCGCAAACAAAGTCTGTCAGTAAGTAATTGTTCATATCTATTGCACACGATACTTCGAGCAGATTATTTAGAAAGAATATATAGATTCCTGAATCATGTAAGTAGACAAAATATGTTGAGTACACAGAAATAAAAGGGTAGAAATTATGTTATCGGTTTATATATCGGTATACATATACATACACATACACTTTTCTTTTAGTCTAAAAACGTTTGTGTAAGTGACTTTCAAGAAAAACTGCAAATATAGGCTGTCCAACAATAGAGCTGTATCAAATTCAGAATTATAGGGGGATTTATAAGAACATTACAAACATCGGCTGTAAGATCAATACAGATGTTAAGTTTATATTGGAGAACTGAGAAAACTACAAATATAGGCTGCCTTACAATACAGTTGTCTCAAGTTTATATTGGGGAACTGAGAAAACTACAAATATAGGCTGCCTTACAATACAGTTGTCTCAAGTTTATATTGGGGAACTGAGAAAACTACAAATATAGGCTGCCTTACAATACAGTTGTCTCAAGTTTATATTGGGGAACTGAGAAAACTACAAATATAGGCTGCCTTACACTACAGCTGTCTCATGTTTATATTGGGAAACTAAGAAAACTACAAATATAGGCTACCTTACAATACAGTAGTCTCAAGTTTATATTGGGGAACTTAGAAAACTACAAATATAGGCTGCCTTGCAATACAGTTGTCTCAAGTTTATATTGGGGAACTAAGAAAACTACAAATATAGGCTGCCTTGCAATACAGTTGTCTCAAGTTTATATTGGGGAACTGATAAAACTACAAATATAGGCTGCCTTGCAATACAGTTGTCTCAAGTTTATATTGGGGAACTAAGAAAACTACAAATATAGGCTGCCTTGCAATACAGTTGTCTCAAGTTTATATTGGGGAACTAAGAAAACTACAAATATAGGCTGCCTTACAATACAGTTGTCTCAAGTTTATATTGGGGAACTAAGAAAACTACAAATATAGGCTGCCTTACAATACAGTTGTCTCAAGTTTATATTGGGGAACTAAGAAAACTACAAATATAGGCTGCCTTACAATACAGTTGTCTCAAGTTTATATTGGGAACTAAGAAAACTACAAATATAGGCTGCCTTACAATACAGTTGTCTCAAGTTTATATTGGGGAACTGAGAAAAATACAAATATAGACTGCCTTACAATACAGTTGTCTCAAGTTTATATTGGGGAACTAAGAAAACTACAAATATAGGCTGCCTTACAATACAGTTGTCTCAAGTTTATATTGGGGAACTAAGAAAACTACAAATATAGGCTGCCTTACAATACAGTTGTCTCAAGTTTATATTGGGGAACTAAGAAAACTACAAATATAGGCTGCCTTACAATACAGTTGTCTCAAGTTTATATTGGGGAACTGAGAAAACTACAAATATAGGCTGCCTTACAATACAGTTGTCTCAAGTTTATATTGGGGAACTGAGAAAACTATAAATATAGGCTACCTTGCAATACAGTTGTCTCAAGTTTATATTGGGGAACTAAGAAAACTATAAATATAGGCTGCCTTAGAATACAGTTGTCTCAAGTTTATATTGGGGAACTAAGAAAACTACAAATATAGGCTGCCTTACAATACAGTTGTCTCAAGTTTATATTGGGGAACTGAGAAAACTACAAATATAGACTGCCTTACAATACAGTTGTCTCAAGTTTATATTGGGGAACTAAGAAAACTACAAATATAGGCTGCCTTACAATACAGTTGTCTCAAGTTTATATTGGGGAACTAAGAAAACTACAAATATAGGCTGCCTTACAATACAGTTGTCTCAAGTTTATATTGGGGAACTAAGAAAACTACAAATATAGGCTGCCTTACAATACAGTTGTCTCAAGTTTATATTGGGGAACTAAGAAAACTACAAATATAGGCTGCCTTACAATACAGTTGTCTCAAGTTTATATTGGGGAACTAAGAAAACTACAAATATAGGCTGCCTTGCAATACAGTTGTCTCAAGTTTATATTGGGGAACTAAGAAAACTATAAATATAGGCTGCCTTACAATACAGTTGTCTCAAGTTTATATTGGGAACTAAGAAAACTACAAATATAGGCTGCCTTACAATACAGTTGTCTCAAGTTTATATTGGGGAACTAAGAAAACTACAAATATAGGCTGCCTTACAATACAGTTGTCTCAAGTTTATATTAGGGAACTGAGAAAACTACAAATATAGGCTGCCTTGCAATACAGTTGTCTCAAGTTTATATTGGGGAACTAAGAAAACTATAAATATAGGCTGCCTTGCAATACAGTTGTCTCAAGTTTATATTGGGAACTAAGAAAACTATAAATATAGGCTACCTTGCAATACAGTTGTCTCAAGTTTATATTGGGGAACTGAGAAAACTACAAATATAGGCTGCCTTACAATACAGTTGTCTCAAGTTTATATTGGGGAACTGAGAAAACTACAAATATAGGCTGCCTTACAATACAGTTGTCTCAAGTTTATATTGGGAACTGAGAAAACTATAAATATAGGCTGCCTTACAATACAGTTGTCTCAAGTTTATATTGGGGAACTGAGAAAACTACAAATATAGGCTGCCTTACAATACAGTTGTCTCAAGTTTATATTGGGGAACTGATAAAACTACAAATATAGGCTGCCTTACAATACAGTTGTCTCAAGTTTATATTGGGGAACTGATAAAACTACAAATATAGGCTGCCTTACAATACAGTTGTCTCAAGTTTATATTGGGGAACTGAGAAAACTACAAATATAGGCTGCCTTACAATACAGTTGTCTCAAGTTTATATTGGGGAACTGAGAAAACTACAAATATAGGCTGCCTTACAATACAGTTGTCTCAAGTTTATATTGGGGAACTGATAAAACTACAAATATAGGCTGCCTTACAATACAGTTGTCTCAAGTTTATATTGGGGAACTGATAAAACTACAAATATAGGCTGCCTTACAATACAGTTGTCTCAAGTTTATATTGGGGAACTGATAAAACTACAAATATAGGCTGCCTTACAATACAGTTGTCTCAAGTTTATATTGGGGAACTAAGAAAACTACAAATATAGGCTGCCTTACAATACAGTTGTCTCAAGTTTATATTGGGGAACTGATAAAACTACAAATATAGGCTGCCTTACAATACAGTTGTCTCAAGTTTATATTGGGGAACTGAGAAAACTACAAATATAGGCTGCCTTACAATACAGTTGTCTCAAGTTTATATTGGGGAACTGAGAAAACTATAAATATAGGCTGCCTTGCAATACAGTTGAAATTTTACGGAAACCACAAACGTCACAACAAAATCGCACCACAACTCTTGTTTCATATTTTGTATTTCTAGCAGGAAGATTGGAGAATTATCAGTGTCTCAGAAGGTTTGTTTTCAATTTCGAGCAAAGCTACACAAGGGCTATCTGCACTAGCCGTTCCCAGTTTAGCAGTGTAAAACTGGAGGGAAGGCAACTAGTCATTACCACCCACCGCCAACTCTTGGGCTACTCTTACCAACGAATAGTGAGATTAACCGTCACTTTAGAACGCCCCCACAGTTGAAAAGGTGAACATATTTAAAGCGATGGGTATTCGAACTCGCGACCCTCAGATTACGAGTCCAGTGCATTAACCATTTGGCCTTGTCGGGCCTTCGCCTAAAATGAAAGTATAGAGTAATTAAAATCTCAACAGGGTACCAACGTTTATTTATTAATTTTACGTACGGAACTGGTTGTGTTAAGATATGCTGGTATCCTTTTCTCATTAAAAAACGCAATGTGCAACTGCTTCGGTAAGCCTGACATGGTCTAGTAGTTAAGCGTGTGTGTGTGTGTGTGTGTGTGTGTGTGTGTGTGCGTGCGTGTCTACTTGCTGCCTTTCCTCTAGTCTTTCACAGCTAAATTAAGGACGACTATCTTAAGGAGAGGGGGACCTGCAGATAAATCTTTGAGAAAAATCACCAATAATAAACTTGCATGTATTATTGTCGGAACAAAAAAAACAACAAAAATAACCCCACAGAACATACTTTAACAATTGTTCAAAACTGTTGTATCCGTAAAAGTAGGCTTAACAGACGATACTTAAAAAATATATTGTTACACCTTAACCCAAACCTTGAAGTACAGTGTGTACAACTTCTATGATCATAACGTGAAACCCACTTTATGTCAGCAAGTGAAATCAACGACTACATTATGTAACAAATATTGTTCCTGGATTGTATATGGTATTTCTTAATTGCTTGTATTGTAAAAATACAGAAAATGGCCATTATTCCCTTCAAACTTTGCTTTGTGACCTGGATAATGAAATTTAGAAATTAATCTATTTTCTATGTAAAAATGGGCAAATTTGCACATTTTCATTTACATACGGTTGAATAAAACAACGTATGAATCAATATTTATATTAAAGTTATACAAAAATGTAGAAAAATACATAGAAGTGAGTAGTTTTTCGAGACTTACTACTCTAATGTAAAACACTTTCACGTATCAGCTCCCACATATAGTCTCCCATCATGTTTTCGTTATACTTTCCCAGGTCACAAAAGCAAAGTTTGAAGAGAAAAATCGGTCTTTTCCACTTACTTTAAGCATAAGCAATTAACAAAATAACACTTTCTGCCCAGAAACAAGAAAAAGTAAAAATTTTATTACATATTGTTATTACTGCATTAGTTTCACATCCACTAATCCAACGAGTTTTAGCAAATCAAACGGATAACTACGAAACTATACAGCGAATAATTTTGAGAAACATAACATCGGAGTAACTTAACACAAAGTTATGTGTTGTCTAGAACTGAACAACCACATTCATTTAAATAGCTAATGACGCCGTCATTTTAATAACTACAAACCATTATCACATTTATAGCTAACATTTGAAGAATATATCACAGAGTAATATCTTTCGATCAGCAAATTAGAGACCCTTTAGTATAGAATACTCCAAATTAACAGTTCGAATAATAGTATACCAAACACTGTTTACATTTCGAACCCAGCTGTGATATTATAAAGTTCAACTTAAGCAATTAGAATATAGAAAGCATTTCTAGGCTGGTGATGCATTTTCAATAGCAAAACGTGGGAAGACAGGTTGCGTGTATCTGCGCGTTTTGCAATCAGGAAATCAGTTGCTGGTGTTTGTTTGGAAAACTGTATTTAGAGCCCAGTCCTATTAATATGTCTTAGTTAATAACTACTCATATTCGTTACGACTGTGTGCGAAAGACGCTCGTCTCACAAGGTGGAGAGTTTTCTAACATTAGCTACACGCTTTCTCAGAAGACCGAGTCTAATGAGCTCATTGACAAATCAGTACATCCAGCTGATAATAATACACAACACAGTCCTTTATTTTCACCACTAAAGTTCATTCTAGAACAGTGGAAGAGGAAATGTTATAGGGTCCACTGAGTTCATAAAGCTTGTTTGTTAGATAAGCTTCGAGCGAAGCTACTCGGGAGTTATATGATAGTTGTCCCTAATTTAGCAGAGAAAGACTAGAAGGCAGCTAGTTTACTCCACTCACTGCTGTATTACTCTTACCAACGAAAATGGGATTGATTGTTATTTAATTATGTTCTCACGGCTGACAGAGTGTTCAGTAGCGGGAGAACTGACAATAGAAGATTACTTTTCTGACACAGAGAAAACGCTCAAACTGAACGTTTTTGTTCTGTAATTGTAGTAATTATTCAGATATTTGAATATTGTTTAAATGCTAATAAAAAAATCGAAGTTCTCTACGCAAAACATGCTTTAACATATTTACACGAAACAATCCATTTTTCAAATGGTAACTATTCTGTGGTAGTGTGAAATACATAAAAATTGTTTTTGAATTAAGCACAAAGCTACACAATGGGCTATCTGTGTTTTGCCCACCACGGGTATCGAAACCCGGATTTTAGCGTTGTAAGTTTGCAGACATACCGCTGAGCCACTGGGAGCATGCGAAATACATAACAGCTGCATGTCAGCCAAGTTGACGAAAAAAAACTGTTTTGGAACGAAAAAAATAGTTCAAAGGCTAGGAAAATAATGTTTACACTTTCACGTGTTCACTATAGTTGTATGGCTTAATGGATACATTCAGGACACAGCTTCAGACAGTTGTTTTCATCTGTTATTTTGGTCGAATTTCAGTTCACTGTAGCGTTCGAAGCTTCTTTTATGAAGAAATATTATACGAGTTTACATTGACAACAACAACAAAAATCACATTTGTTAATCTGGGCAAATTAGTCTTGCGTCGAATCATAAAAAAATTAAGTTCGTTTGTAAGGGTAATAAAACACTGATTTCTGCATTCACAATACTCAATAATATAACAGGATCCGTGGATGCTGTAATAAATATCACACACTACCCACAACAGGATTTGTAGCGACTGCTATGTCATTACAAAAATTGATATAGAGTATCGAAACGTAAACTGGTCATTCAATCAATACGTTATGCAAATTACATGCATTGCTTGATGGTTAGGGCACTTTACTAATAATTATTAGATTATAATCTGTGGGTTGCGGGTTCAAATCCCATCAAACATGTTCGACTCTGGAGGCAATATAATATTTCGGCCAATCCTGCTTTTCTATTATAGTAATCCAAGAGTTGCTGGCGAGTGCCCTTGGTTAACCAACTTCGTCTAGTTTATCACATCAAAATTAGAGACGGCTAGTACACACATTTCTCGAGTAGTTTCGTGTGAAAAAATCCCTCAGAAGTATTGTATAGGGTGGCCCGTAAGTCCCAACCCATCTATATATCTATGCATCCAGTGTATCTGTGTGCTGTCCCTCATTCTCGCTGCATAATATTATGCGACGCCATGTTTTGCGAGACATTTTCAAGTGTAAATGGGCTTACATCGGACATATTTCTCTGATAAAAAAAGAAACAAAATTATAATACATGCGTAATTGAATATAATATAATAACATATGAATGGGTAGGGACTTACGGGCCACCTTGTTGCTCGTAAACCTAATTGTTTCACTCACAGGGACAGCCTTCGAGAGAGAGGGATCACGTGAATACTAGTTCTATTTGTGGAAACAGCCTCCGAAAGGATAGTATACGAATCTTACAGTTTCACTCGTGTAGAGGGCTCTTAAGACCATGGTAGCTAGTGAATCTAAGCAAGCTATGCATAATTCGATTTAAATGTTTCACACCATCGTTTGACAGAATGTTGAAGTACTTCTAAACCAATAATATACAATACTGTTATAGAAATATCTGGACAAGGCATTATCCAAAACAGAAGACGGTTTTATATATGTCAATTGTCTTTCTGATGATACTTGCTGTACACATTGTCAAGAAACTCCAGACATTAAAAACCTATGGAGAGAGCTTTAAGTAGTAGTCGAGAATACCTAATAAAAACACATTAATACTCTAATTTAAACTACAGAACACGAGTGACAGGCTGTCCTTGTTACTGGTTGCAATCATATTTCAAAAGATAAGTAGAATTCCCAGAAAAAAAGTAAAGTCATCTCACCTTTAATAAAACATTCGTTCCCAGTCAGTTGAATTACAGGCCATTTAATTGGTCATCACGTGCCTGATTTTACATAATAATTATAACAACTGAGTTTTACAGTTAAAAGTTAAATTCAGATTATATTTTAATTAGTCCACAGGTGGCTCAACTGTAAAGCTGAAGTTTTTTTGACACTAAACTTCGGGATTCGATCCCCGAGAAAAGTACAACACAGGTAGTACAATGTTCAGCTTTGCGCTTAACAACAAATCAAACCCGAATTAGTCTGATTATTCACGTGTACTTGTGTCTATTATAGTATTACAACAAATACATCACGTAACTGGGGTTAAACAAATATGAATTACTTCAAGTAGTCATTTACAATGAATAATTAAATTAATTTCGATATATCTGTATTCATGATCAATAACAGATTACGATGGATGATGGTTATTCGCACTAACTGTGGAAAACTGTACTAAAACAGTTACCATCACATCTATATGGGATGAAGAGTTTTTCAGTTAACATGTAACCTACATTAGTGTCCCGTTGTATGGGGTTATTCAGAATTAAATATTTGCTTGTTAAGTAAAGATTAGGCGAGAATGTTTGTGAGGCATCTATTATATTTTTAAAAATGGAAGTTGGATAATTCAGTGTGGTTACAATGAGTGTTAAAATATTTGACCTAGATGTTTAAACTATTGGTAAAACGTGATAAGAATGATCCATCGTGAATGGATCTTGCTATTATAAATTAAGTGTTTTATTAAGGTGTTTACTCACACACACACACACACACACACACATTGATTTTGGTTTGAAAAACGAAAAGTGCCTGTCATGGCCAAATAGTTTGAGCGCTCGACTCGCAATCTGACGTTCGGGGGTTCGTATTCCCGTTACATTAAACATGCTTGTCCTTTCAGCCGTGGGAGTGTTATAATGTGACGGTTAATGCCACTATTCGTTGGTCAGAGTAGCCCAAATGTTGGTGTTGGGTAATGATGACTAGCTGTCTTCCTTCTAGTTTTAACACTGCTAAATTAAGGACGGCTAACGCAGATAGCCTTCGTGTTGTTTTGCGCGAAATTAAAAAAAAAACGAGAAACGTAAAAATTACCTCACTAACTTTGTGTTTACAACTGTCATTATATTAATGACACTTCTCCAAGTGTTCAGCTGTGTCTGTGGACTATAACGCTAAACCGGGTTTTGATACCCGTGGTGTGCGCAGTACAGCACATTGTTAGCTTCGTGCTGACCTCTAAACAATCAAACAATATGAAGAGGGAATATTGAAGAAAATATTTTTTTTTTTTTTTGGCACGATGAATAAAACTAAATTTATATATTTCAATCAACTAGTTTCGGTGACAGAATTCCCAGTTATCTGTGGATGTACAGGTTTGTTCTTGAGGACATTCAACCTCTGCACCAAATCTGATCAGAATGAAAGAAAACTAAGTGACAGTATTTACAAACACACAGGAATGAAAACAATACGCCAGATGTTGAGAAAGGGTGGGATTATTCGTTTATCATGCTGTAGCGATTTATAAAGAAAATTCCTATCCTTACACGAAAATGAAGGTCGTACAGAGTTACATTTTCCTGTGAAGAAATGACATTCAACCACCCGCTTTCTATTAGAATGTCAAGTTTTTCTAATTCATGTTTAAAGGCTATTCGTTTTGTCATTTGGAAGAAAAACAATCGCAGTGACTATGAAAACAACAGATTCAAAGCTATTTACGAAATCGGGTTACATTTAAATGCGTCTTAATACATTAATGAAAAAACGACAAAATAGAGGATACATCGATTTATCTCAGAAACAAAATGTATTCTTTAAGCTTGTAGCAACAAGATTTATTAGCCATTGATGGCCGCCTCAGCCTGTATGTACAGAGAATAATCTTATTAGGGTACAGAATGCAAAGCTTTTTAACCAATTGAATAAATCTGAGAAGTGCTCTGCGAAATCGCTATGCTTAACCCACCGTTTCCCGAATATAACCAGTATTCTAAAGACAGTCTCGCTAAGAGATGTTAAGTACCTACACGAAAACAGACGCAAACGTAATACTGGTATAGCTATAGAAATCTAACGAATCAACTAATTATAATGAATATTCTGCAACAATTTGAAAGGTTTCTAGTGGTTGGTGCACTTCAGTTGAAATAAGCAATACAGCTATCTTGAAACTTCACTTTCGACAAACGTTGGCCTAATTCCCAATTAACACACACACACACACACACACACAGCTTATTAACGATTTTCAACCTTCTAAGGGACTTTCATAACATGAACAGAACAAACACAGTTTTACAATATTCTGGTAATAATTTTACAATACAACAGAATTATATTAACTGTTAATAGGCGGTTAAAATCAGCATTATAAAACAATAATGAACTCCACATAAATATGCATTACTAATTTAGTAGCAAAATCATTTTCAAAAAATATCGGTACAACATTAGAACTGGTACAGGATTTTACTACCTCCAGCGAGTTGTGGGATGGTAGTTACACTTAGAAATCCTTGTAATTCCTAAAGTGGACAGTAAATCACCTTTGTATTTCTACAGGGTGGCTCGTAAGTCCCTACCCATCCATATATCTCATGTATCCAGTGTATCTGGGTGCTGTCCCTTCTTCTCGTTGCATAATATTATGCGACACCATGTTCTGTGAGACATTTTCCTCAACATAGCAGGGGTTATTGTTCCAAATGCCGCGGTAACAGCTGCCTTCAACTCATCATTAGTATTATTGAATATAACATAATAGCATATGGATAGGTAGGGACTTACGGGCCACCCTGTATTATGTACTACTTCCAGTCTTCGCCCTTACAAAATGCATAAATCAACAAACGATCTCAAGTAGAACTACAAGCCATACCTTTAATACTTTCATAGTCTCACCCACCCCTTTCTCTTCAAAATGTATTCAACCATAACACAGGAACAACAACACAAGTTCATCTGCTCCAAACTACTCTCTCCCTACCCTTATATTGAATTATTTACACTTTTAAGTTTATCAGTTTACCAACGTAACAGTAGCTAACGGCCTCTAGAGATAAAAGGTATTTTCCCTGTTGAAAAATTATTTTTTTTTAATTTTAATATTTGTAAAAACGTTTCTTAATTTCTAGCATTTGTAACAATTATTTTGAATTTTATTTATGAATAATATAGCATTATCCGTAAAAGCTTTATCATTATTACAAGCTGTTAAAAATATTTTTAGCTGACATATAATGATGCCTTTTAACATTATAGGTGGAATAACACTATTAGATTTGTTTGTTGTTGTTGTTTTTTAATTTCGCACAAAGCTACTCGAGGGCTATCTGTGCTAGCCGTCCCTAATTTAGGGGTGTAAGACGGGTCAACACCACCCGTTCCCAACTTTTGGGCTACTCTTTTACCAACGAATAGTGGGATTGATCGCACATTGTAACGTTCCCACGGCTGAAAAAGGCGAGCATGTTTGGTGCGACAGGGATTCGAACGCGCAACCCTTGGGATTACGAGTCGAGCGCCTTAACCATCTGGCCATCTCATTGGTCAAGAGAAGTTCATTCCTATTGGAACAATCACCGTTTGTATAAATACTTGTTTATTAAAAGTAGTATAATCATTATAAACTCAGAAGTGAAGTATATTTGAACGTGAAACTTTGGTAAATTTAATTTTGGGAATTTGTATTTCTGGACCGAGAAAATTATTGAAAAGTCATTAGATTATGTGATAAATCTTTTAGGCTCCCCAGTAGCACGGCGGTAAGTCTGCGGACTTACACCGCTAAAAACCGAGAGGAATCGAACCCCTGATTTTAGCGTTGCAAGTACGTAGACTTACCGCTATACTAGTTGTGGGCAAGACGAGAAGGAAGGCAACTAGTTATCACTACCCAACGCCAATTCTTGGGTTACTCTTTTACTAACGAATAGTGGGATTGACCGTCACAATATAACGCCCCCACGGCTGTAAGGGAAAAGATGTTTTGGTGTGAGGGGGGTGAAACGAGGAAGAACTTGTATGGCTTTCTCTATATTAGTAATAATAGTATATCTTTGTAAGGTATTTTTGTAAAGGTATTTGTAATATTATTTACATTATTATAAGTTTCTATTTACATATGAGACCACAATGACATCCTATTTTATCAGTCAGGGTTAACAAGAAATTGTTCTCCTACGTTTTTCATTTTCTTTTTGAAAACAATGAGAAAAATACTTATTGTAATTTATTGTTAACAATATTTATTGTTATTGGGATGGATTTAAATTTTTAATCGATTTTTTCATGCAATTAATGAAAATGATTTCCATTTAAAAAAGAAAATAAATCTCGAAAGATAAGTTTTTACTAATTTTGATAATATAGCCATCAATACCTTTATTTTTTTATAAATATTTTATGATTATACGTTTCTTTTGTCTTTTCTTGTACGATTTCGAATTTATTACCTTTCACGGATATTGATTGTAATTACTTGTCCTTTATAACCTCTGAATTACCTTTCCGGTTCGGTGTACACCGTAGATGAGTGTTTTCCTGGTTTGATGGACAATGTGAATGTTGAATTTTTTTTCACTGAAACTCTAATGTATAGAAGCTTACATGCAAATCTGTGTTTTTTGTTGATTTTGTCGCTTTCGTTTGTTTGAACAGTTGTTTCGTACAAACACAGATCTGTTGTTTTTATTTTTTTGTGTTGTTGGTTTACTAAGCTCACAAGACATTAAACAATTCTAATCTGGACAACAGGTGCATGAGAGCAGTATTATTTAACCCAGTCGTGTGTGTATATTGTTGTTTCTTTTCGGAATGTAAAAACAGTTCGCCATTGATCTCTGGTTCTCTTGTGGACTGGATCATTCCATCAGTTTGTCCAGAAATATCAGGAGCGTCTCTTTATCCGTGAGACGAAAGAGTAAGAGGAAAAAAAGAAACACCGTCTACAAGAGTATGGACAAAAAATGAAACACCGTCTACAAGAGTATGTACAAAAAATGAAACACCGTGTACAAGAGTATGGCCAAAAAATGAAACATAGTCTACAAGAGTATGGACAAAGAAAAGAAACACTGTCTACAAAAGTATGGACAAAAAAAATAGAAACACCGTCTACAAGAGTATGGACAAAAAATTAGAAACACCGTCTTCAAGATTATGAACAAAAAAATAGAAACACCGTCTACAATAGTATGTACAAAAAAATGAAACACCGTCTACAAGAGTATGGACAAAAAATTAGAAACACCGTCTTCAAGATTATGAACAAAAAAATAGAAACACCGTCTACAATAGTATGTACAAAAAAATGAAACACCGTCTACAAGAGTATGGCAAAAAATGAAACATTGTCTACAATAGTATGTACAAAAAAATGAAACACCGTCTACAAGAGTATGTACAAAAAAATGAAACACCGTCTACAAGAGTATGTACAAAGAAAAGAAACATTGTCTGCAAGAGTATGTACAAAAAATTAGAAACACCGTCTTCAAGATTATGAACAAAAAAATAGAAACACCGTCTACAATAGTATGTACAAAAAAATGAAACATTGTCTACAATAGTATGTACAAAAAAATGAAACACCGTCTACAAGAGTATGTACAAAGGAAAGAAACATTGTCTACAAGAGTATGTACAAAGGAAAGAAACACTATCTACAAGAGTATGTACAAAGAAAAGAAACATTGTCTACAAGAGTATGTACAAAGAAAAGAAACATTGTCTACAAGAGTATGTACAAAGAAAAGAAACATTGTCTACAAGAGTATGGACAAAAAATTAGAAACATCAGTTGCAAGAGTATAGACAAAGAATTAGAAACGCTAAAAACTGTGTTTCCATACTCATAACAGGCAGAGCACAATTAGCCCATTACGTATCTTTATGTTTAGCAATAGTATTCTATGTTTAAATTTTCTTTAGGATCTTTGTGTTCCCCCCTAGGTCTCAGCAGTAAGTTTATGTGCTTATAATGTTAAAAATCGGGTTTTGATACCTGTAATGGGTAGAGCTCAAATAGCTCATTGTATAGATTTGTACTTTTCAAAAAATTAACAAAAATCTTTAAGATAATGTTCTTTATAGCTGTTTATCTTTACGTGTGAACAGTTTCATAACAATTTTTTATCTTTGTGTGAACGGCTTTATAATTATTTTTTATCTTTGTGTGAACGGTGTTCATAGTTATTTTTTGTCTTTGTGTGTGAATGGTGTTAATAGTTATTTTTTATCTTTGTGTGAACGGCTTCATAGTTATTTTTTGTCTTTGTGTGAACGTGTTAATAGTTATTTTTTATCTTTGTGTGAACGGCTTCATATTTTTTTACCTTTGTATGTGAACAGTGTTGTCGTTATATTTTACTCTTTCTATGAATAGTATTTATTAAAACAAGCAATGAATGTTTTATCTGTTTTGTTATCTCAAAGAATAAATAACGCTCTCTGTCACACTTTTTTGCTGCGCAAGGTTTGTACCAGCGAAATGTTTTTCATGGATTTATTTTAAAATCTGACAAACTACAAGATGTAACCAATCATTGACACTGATACCACCAGCTGTACTCGACGCAAAATAACACATGCTGTAGCCCACAGTGAACATTTTGTTTGGAACTGGAACAAATACATAAAATACTATTAAATTGTATGTCATATGATCAACTATGTCACTTACTGTGTTTTACCTTTCAGTTTTAAACTTTGGTTAAAATGATTTTTTTTTCGGATTAGCGCCACCTTACTGAAAATTGGCATAACTATTAAAATAATTGGCCACCCCCTAGTCTACGAGTACAGTAGCCCTAACGCTTTGAATTCATTGTTGTACGAAGACAGGCTAGTATATCTTTTAACTCTGGTGGACAATGCTAAGCCTTTGTAAGAGGATATTTAACTGTTTCTTAGAAGGAGTGCGTTGTATCCAAAGTTGTCAAGAGGTTTCGGATTATTTTGATTAATAGTAGTAAAGTGTGGTGGAGTGTTTCTTCTAAAGACAATGGACGGCCTTTATTGCACAAAAGAGATATTAAGATTACTGTTTTTTTCTTTAGAAATTGTTTTAGGTTTAGTTATTTCCTCTTTATATTTGAGCGTGAAGAAGACGTTACACGCAATTCTTTAGGTGTTGTTTTAAAGATGATGTCATGCAAGAATAGTGTCATAGTCTTTGTTGTAGGTTGTAAGAATGATAGTTTAAAACATAACGTGTTCATGATATTAAAAAATAAAAACATGGATGTAAAGGGTTTGGGAAATCACATAAAATTTATGAAGCTCAGTAATTTCGCTCCATTTCATTATGCAATCGGAAGAAGAAAAATCTTTCCTTCTCATAAACTTATAAGACTTTATTAATACTGATGTGAGTGTGTGTGTCTGCCTGTTTTGGCTTGTATGAGTTTGGCCCAAGTTTTTATCTTTCGTTTTACGTAAAGAGCTTAGTTTTTGTTTGTTTGAATTTCGCGCAAAGCCACACAAGGGCTATCTGCGCAATATATTCTTATGTTGAAATATACGCTATAAAATGGTAGCTTTAAAAAAAGATTGTTTATTTATAGTTAAGCACAGAGATATGCAAAGGGCTACCTGTGGTTTTCCCACATCGAGTATTAAAACCCGGTTTCTCACACTTTTATGTCCGCAGACATGTCGCTGTGCCACTCAGGGGTCATCTGAACAATTTATCTGAACGTAATATTGGTTTAAAAAAATCCATCCTCAAAAATTGTCATTCAAAAAGTGTTAAAATGAAGTCCACCCATTCTAATTAGTTTCTTATTCAAGCTTCCCATGAAGTCCATCCATTCTAGTCAGTTTCTTATTCAAGCTTCCCATGAAGTCCATCCATTCTAGTCAGTTTCTTATTCAAGCTTCCCATGAAGTCCATCCATTCTAGTCAGTTTCTTATTCAAGCTTCCCATGAAGTCCACCCATTCTAGTCAGTTTCTTATTTAAGCTTCCCACAAAGTCCACCCATTCTAGTCAGTTTCTTATTCAAGCTTCCCATGAAGTCCACCCATGCTAGTTAGTTTCTTATTCAAGCTTCCCATGAAGTCAACCCATTCTAGTTAGTTTCTTATTCAAGCTTCCCACAAAGTCCCGGATTTACAATGCTAAAATAATGGGTTCAATTCCTTTCGGGGGCTTAGCAGCTAGCCCGATGAGGCTTTGCTATAAGAAAAACACACAAACACATTCCCACAAAGTTCACCTATGTCAGTTTTTTTTCTTATTCAAGCTTCGTACAAACCTAAGATGGTATGCTTGCCTATAGTATGCCCCTTAGCTTAAAAATAACTTGTATTAGTAGTCCAAAGTAATTATTTGACAGAAATAAACCAACTGGAGCCTAATAAGTCTTGTAGTGGTGATGGTTCGTGGATTTCTCTGGTGTATTCGAGCGTTTCACCCACAACTCGATATACTATTTTGATAAGATGAATACTGGTATACAAAGGTTTTACAAGTCCGTCATCAAATTAAGGGTGTTAGTCTGTTAAAGTTTGTATTGTTTTTTAAAATTAAAATCATGTGACTTTGGGAGTTTGTTTTTCAACAGTGACCGTATCGTCTTTGATATAAATAATTGCTGTAACGTCCTATAACATTCCAACTCTTGAGTAATGTAAGCATTTAGATTACCAAGTGTGTGTGAATTCTGGGAAATAAATAGTCTTCCGAATTAGGATCCATGATTTGTTAACAATTTATGTAATATTCTATTATTTAGTAAGAGCGTGTGGACTCGTTAATCTGAAGGTGGCGCTGATAGCATAGTTGCTTCGCGCCATAAAACACCAAACAAACCTAAGAAGGTCAAAACGTTGTTCTGTACTTTAATTAAAGTGCTAATACCCATACCAGTCGTCTTGAGAATACATAAGCGGTAAACTGCTTTCCGAATTATAATCCATTATTTTTTGATACATTATATAATCTTCTATTATTTGTTCTGGGCCTAATATCTCAAATAAATATTTGCATATTTCTGAATTATTACGATTTTGTTGACGCTGAAGTATTTTTCATTGAAAATAAATACGTCCGTTGTACTTTCCGTGAATAGGGAGAGTACTTTCCTTAAGTGTGAGCACAAAAAATAAATATTTCTTCTTCGTAATAAAATTCAGCTGTGTCTGTAACCTAAGCGGACAGTTTGAAGTCAGTGTTCTTACATGTAATTGCTAAATAGAATGATTTACGTGAAAACGGACAACAACTATTTAATCACACTCTAAGTTTAATTTCGTGATCATACTTCCATTTTTTTAATTTAAAAACAAACAAGATTTAATCTTTGTAAATGTTTTATACGCTCACCTGCTTCTGTAATACTTTAAAGTGGTTTTAATTAATTAACTCAGTAGAGCTCATGTTTTACGAGTCTTATATTATTTCGCATCTAAGTGTATGCATTTCTTCTCTTACATTTCAGTAAACCGTATACAAAGAATCAAAAGATGATTCTAAAAAAAAAAAGAAAATATGATCTTAAAAAGTCACCAAGAGGATTATAATTCTTGGGCCTGGCATGGCCTAGCGCGTTAAGGCGTGCGCTTCGTAATCTGAGGGGCGCGGGTTCGCGCCCGAGTCGCGCCAAACATGCTCGCCCTCTCAGCCGTGGGGGCGTTATAATGTTACGGTCAATCCAACTATTCGTTGGTAAAAGAGTAGCCCAAGAGTTGGCGGTGGGTGGTGATGACTAGCTGCCTTCCCTCTAGTCTTACACTGCTAAATTAGGGACGGCTAGCGCAGATAGCCCTCGAGTAGCTTTGTGCAAAAAAACAAACAAACAAAAATTATAACTCTTTAATTGGAGAACTGTTCAGTACATAACACATATTTATATCTTTATTGTAACTACATAACACATGTTTAATATTTATACCTTTATACTAACTAAATAATAAATATTTAATATCGATATCTTTACAGTAACTACAAAACACATATTTAATATCTATACCTTCTATAGTAAGTATATTATGCATTTTTAATATCTATACCCTCTATAGTAAGTACATAACACACATTTAATATCTAAACCCTTTATTTAAGTAAATTACGTACATTTAACATCTATACCTTCTATAGCAACTACATAACGCACATTTAATATCTACTCCCTCTATGGTAAGTACATTATCATATTTATTATCTACACTCTCTATAGTAAGTTCATTACGCACATTTAATATCTATACCCTCTATAGTAATTACATAACGCACATTTAATATCTATTCCCTCTATAGTAAGTACAGTACGCACATTTAATATCTATTCCCTCTATAGTAAGTACAGTACGCACATTTAATATCTATACCCTCTGCAATAAGTACGTTACACATATTTAATAACTATACCTTTTATAATAACTACATAACATATATTTAATAACTACACGTTTTATGGTAAATAGATAGCATGTATTTAATATCTACACATTTTACGGTAACTACATGGCATATATTTAATATCTGTACCTTCTATAATAAGTGCATTACACAAATCTAATATCTATGCCATATATACTGCATAGCACTTATTATATATTGTTTCATATGATTTAAACATTAATAATTGATTTTCGCGGTCACTGTTTTATTTATTGTTATGCGCAAGAATTCTTAATGGACTCTCCGTACAGTGGACATCGTGATTGTCGAATATCGATTTTTAGCGTTATATACCCTTTGAATTACCGAAGAGCTACCAGAAAGAGCACTGTTGGATATTTTATTAGGGATACAAAGAATGTCTCACCAGGTTTTGTAAACAAAGGACAATGTCTCACCAGGTTTTGTAAACAAAGGACAATATCTCACCAGGTTTTGTAAACAAAGGATAATGTCTCACCAGGTTTTGTAAACAAAGGACAATGGCTCACCAGGTTTTGTAAACAAAGGACAATGTCTCACCAGTTTTGTAAACAAAGGACAATATCTCACCAGGTTTTGTAAACAAAGGACAATATCTCACCAGGTTTTGTAAACAAAGGACAATATCTCATCAGGTTTTGTAAACAAAGGGCAATGTCTCATATAAATATTTTTTATACAGCCTATTTTTATTACTTTTTTGAAGACATCTTTGAAAGTTTGTTTGTTTGCAATTGTAGGTTTGTTTGTTTCAAAGTAAGAACTTAATTATGTGAGGAAAATTACTTCAAAAGAGTAAGAATCTAATTTGATAATTATAGCTTGTATTTTTCCAAGATGAGAAATTACAGATTGTTGCAAAAATTTCGGTTTTTTGGTGCATAAAGACAAAACAAAAATATGACGATTTAGTTCATGGAAAGAAATGTAGACTAACTGCCCACAACCGAAACATCGTTCAAAAAATGTCTTAAATATTTATAAAAAGTAGAAAACATGGTGGTCGACTTCATATTTGATTACCGCATTCAAGCCTGATAGCAAAGCTACATGAGGGCTGCCTGCACTAGCCGTCCCTAATTTATCAGTGTAAGACTAGAGGGAAGGCACCTAGTCATCACTACCCACCGCCAACTCTTGGGCTACTCTTTTACCACCGAATAGTGGAATTGACTGTCACGTTATAACGCCCCCACGGTTGAAAGGGCGAGCATGTTTGGTACGACCGGGATTTGAAACCACGACCCTTAGAATTACGAGTCGAACGCCTTAACACACTTGGCCATGCCGGGCCTCTGTATTAATGAAAAGGAATACAACATCAAAAGTAAGTTTGTTTTAAAACGAGAATTGGTGATCATGGAGGTGAGACATTGTTTGGTGAGTCATTAACCTGGATCTATTTTATTACCTTAGCAATGAAAAATGTAGCGCGGCAATTTTAAGAACGTAAAAATTGTAGTTTGAGACATGTTAGAAATACCATATGTTTAAAATACCGTTTATTTGAGGGGGGGACTTATATCGCTAAAAACCGTGTTTCGATATCCCTGGTGGGCAGAGCACAGATAGCTCAATTAAACAAAGTACTGTTTGTGTATGTTAATTGAATAGTTTTAAAGTATACGATAATAAATATTCGTATACACCTTTATCAAAAATTGAAATTACATAAAATAAATACGTTTTTTTTTTTTTTTATACGAACAACGTAAAAGGCCTGGTGGTCAGGGCACTCGACTCGCTCTCTGTGGGTAACGCATTCGAATCCTCTGAGAGAACATGTTTGCCTTTTCAATCATGGAAACGTTATAACTTGACGATCAATCTCACTTTTAGTTCATACAAGAGCAGGTCAAGATTTAGCAGTGGTGATGTTGACTAAATGCCTCCCTTCTGGTTTATCACTTCTAAATTAGGAACTAGTGCAGACAAACCTCGAGTAGATTTGCGCGGAGTCTTACAAACAAACCATGAAAGTAATATATAATTTTCCACTTATTAATTCTTCAGTTCTTCAAGTATAGTTTCTGGATCATTTGTTTTCATTACTGTTAACTTCGGCGTTGGCATAACGTGGAGGATAGAGCACTTGATTTGCACTGTGAGGGTCGTGAGTTCAAACCTCTCTCGTCAAACATGTTCTTCCTGTATGGTTGCCGACCATATGCAGCCACCCTCCGAGTATAAGGTTCTTGGCTAAGAAAATACGGGTTGGACCATCACTAATTGATACTAAGGTTGTAACGAAAACAAACACAAAACAAAAGGGTACCCTCAACAGCCGCGGCACTGTAATGCAAAATTTTAGGCAAAATTAGAGAAAATTAATTGATGAAACCTCTCCTCTTCCTTACGTCATTCTGTATCCCTGTGTCAAGTTATTACTGACTGATCAAGAAATATAGAAACGTATGACAGAAACTCACATATTGACGTTTATTTATATAGACTAGATGGGGGTATAACCTTATCATCACCTGCCTTATGTCAGCCTGTATTACTGTGTCGAGTTGTGCTGATTTAGTATTTTTTTTCCGAAATTAGATATAAAATTAAATGTGGTTTATCTCCCTATCTTCTGTAGTATATAAAAAAAGAGAGATTACAAAAATTTCACTGATGCTTAGAATGTGATATGACAGATACCGTGTTTCTCCGATAATAAGACCTACCCATAAAATAAGACCTAGTGTGATTTTTGGGGATAGTTTTAATATAAGCCCTACCCTTAAAATAAGCCCTAGTTAAGAGTGGCAGGAAGAGGAAAGAAATAAAAAAATAATTTATTAATTAGTTTAATAGTTAGTTAATTAGTTTATTTAAGTATTAATCAGTTAGTTTAATAGTTTAATAATAGTTTATTTTAAATGGTTAGTTTAATAGTTTTACTTTGTAACTTCATATTTTTTAATATATCAAAATAAGACATCCCCCGAAAATAAGCCCTAGTGTCATATTTTGGAATGAAAATTAATATAAACCCTGTCTTATTTTCGGAGAAACACGGTATTAAACCTGGGTGCACTAAATCCATATCTCTATAAGCCTACTGTCATAGGAACTGAAAGCGTGAACAATCAGACACAGACGTAGTTTTGTAATTAAATATTTGTGTGCGCCAGTAATACCAAACGTTGAATAACAACAACAACAACTTATAGCTGTTCGCAGGAGGTAGGGGGGGGGTTGGGCCGAATCCTGCCAATATACTGACTCAGAAGTAAATTTTTTCATGACATCCCTGAAAACCACAGTAGATTAATAGACAAAACTTATGATAAAAGCCAGTAAGAAAAGAAGAGCTAGTTTCATGAAAATGTTACTAACTAATAGTTAGACTAAAGTGATAGGTTGGATTTGACTTGTCACTCTCATAAGCTAAACGATAGGTTGGATGTGACTTGCTATTTTCATAAATTAAACGATAGGCTGGATGTGACTTGTTATTTTCATAAATTAAACGATAGGTTGGATGTGACTTGTCATTTTCATAAATTAAACGATAGGTTGGACTTGACTTGTCACTCTTATAATTTAAGCAATAGGTTGTATGTGACTTGTCACTCTCATTGTTTGACTAATAGATTGGATGCAACTTGTGACTGTCATAACTTAACTGATAGATTGAATTCGACATGCCAGTCTCTTAATATAAGTAATAGGCTGGATTTGACTTGTCATTCTCATAAATTAAATGTTAGGTTGTATTTGACTTGGTATTGTCATAATATAATAGGTTGGGTGTGACTTTTCACTCTCATAATTTAAATAATAAATATGATTTGACTTGTGACTTTTATAATTTATGTGATAGATTGTATTTGACTTGTTACTCTCATAATTTAAGTAATAGGTTAGATTTCATTGCCCTCTCATAATTTAGGTGATAAATTGGATTTGACTTGTTACTCTCATAATTTAAGTAATAGGTTAGGTTTTATTGCTCTCTCATAATTTAGGTGATAAAATGAATTTCACTTGTCACTCTCATAATTTCAGTAATAGGTTAGATTTCATTGCCCTCTCATAATTTAGGTGATAAATTGCATTTGACTTGTTACTCTCATAATTTACATGATAGGTTGAATTTGATTTTTCACTTTTCTAATTTATGTAATATGTTCGATGTGACTTGCCATTCTCATAATTTAAGTAGTAGGTTGGATTTGTCTTGGCACTTTCATAATTTAAAAGATAGGTTGGATTTGACTTATCTGCTTCATGATGTACACTCTATCCTAAAATGTGGAGTGGGATTTTGTAACAGCGATGTTGGATTCTGAACGATTTGTTTTAATACTACAAAATAATTTTATCACGAAATTATTTAAATAAATCTTCGAGATAATAGCTGTTTAAAACAATAATGAAATAAATCGTTCAGAATCCAATACCACTGTTACAAAATGTTACCGAAAGGTCACCTTTAGAATAGTTTTGATCCAGTGTTTGTATTTTCTACAGATGGTCGTCTGAATGTGGACTATATATTTCTTTCAATAACAATAGCGTAGGATCAGATCAAACTTTCAAGCTAAAAATCAAATTGGCCAATAGTATAACAAATGTAGTACTCACGTATCTACGTATAAAGGTTAGAATACATCATTTCTTCAGTTATATATCTTCACTTTTAGTAAAGTTTTGAAACTTATATGAGATGTATGATATTAAATCACTAATTGTATGTTCTGTTTCATCCAGGATTTGGGTGTGTTTAACTTTCGAATAATGAAGTCATACAGTGTGGCACTGCCATCTGACTCAAAGAGAAAGATAAATGTATTTGTTCCTTGCTAAACACAGAACTATACAATGGATTATCTATGCTCTCTCGATCACAGGTTATCGAAAGCCGGTTTTTAGCTTTATATACATATTCAAACACACCTATTATCTTAAGATTCATCGTCAAGTATAAATAGAAATATTTGAAAATTTAAAGTCATATTTTTTATTCGCTTATTAAAGAAAAACAAAATACGGTGTTATAAAAACAATTTAGAAAAATTTGCTTTGAAACCGGTTAACGTTTTCGTTAGTTACTGAAAACCTAATTTTATTTGGTCTATTTATTATCAAGTTAGCATTTCTTTGAGTCTATTGGTAAAATTATATTTAAAAAAGTGTGATTTCACGACAGATGGCACTAACGTAGGGGTTAATGATTTGAAATAACGCGCAAATTCACTCGCGTGCTTTCTGCTTTAACTATCACACTTACAACGCTAGAAACCAGGTTTCAATGCCAGTAGTGGGAAGAACACAGATACCCCATTGTGTGTTTTTGTGCTCAATTACAAACAATTTCACCATCGCTAATTTTAAAGTGATAACTCTACCTACCATCAAGTCATGGATTACTCTGCACCAAGAAATTCATAACCGCACCTTGTTTCGTAACGGGATCAAATCCCGCAACCCTCAGATTATTAGTCAGGTTCCCTAATAACCAAGCTATTTTTCATTCATTTATTTATTATTTAAAGGAAAATAATGATCTCACTTTATTATTACTGAACTCTAAACGTGTATAAACTAACGTATTCTTCAGTGGACTGACCACTGAACATTGACAAAGGAGATTCAAATTTTAGTCGATATATTTTACTTTCAATGAAATACATACCTATTTCAACTTCTATTTGGCAACCTACTTTATACTCGATTAAAATGAAGTATTGACAATTTACAATATGTTTACTAATGTGTAGGCTTGTGAAACTAGAACAATATTTACCCGTTGTTAGGGGAGAGCATGTGCCATTGCAAAAATCTAGGGTTACGAAAACATTTTTCTTTATAATCAAATTACATACTAAACCAGGAACTCTGGTGTATTGAAGGGGCGACTCAAAAACTCTCTAAATGTAAGCAACTCGCGTAAAAATTGTTTTTGCAATTCAAGAATGTAATATCCGGATACAAACTGACAAATAAAATATATCTGATAACGAAATGAACGTTGTTTCAAAAGCATTAATATCACTGCATAACAATTTTTTAAAAGTTTTGCTTCCTGAAAAGTTGTTGCTGATTGTGACAGGTACCACCTGGGGGGTATGTACAAATATAGTTTTGGTTTTGCTTCATCACGTAGTAACTCTGAGAAATAGAGAGGTAACTGTTTACCGGCAATAACGTATTTAATTGCGTTTATGTTTCTAATACGCTATTAAGTTCAACATAATTAAAAGTGTTTTGCTCCTGATTTTCATTTGTATTTAATGTCCGGTGCATCACGTTACAGTGTCCAACAGTAGTCAGCAAGCATTGACGGATTCCAGTTGTCCTGATATCGTTTTTCCATTGTAGCAATGTCCTGGTGAAACTGAAGATTTCGATAAAACGGTACTTGATGGGCAAATTTGGATGTGATTTTCGTGATCAGCAACCAAAAATCTATAAGGAATACCCACCAGTCTTCAAGAAGCAAAAACTTTGTTGTGCAGTGTTGTCTATCATTGTGTAATAATTTACTTGATATGATAAACAATAACACATAATTTGTTAAAGGGTTAATAAAATGTCAATATATTTTCCATATATATATTTCAGTAATATGTAGACGTGGCCAGGTGGTTAGGGCGCTCGACTTGATGTGGATTCGAATTCTTGTTGCACTCAACATGCTTTACCTTTCAGTCGTAGAACCATTATAAGGTGACGTTTAATCTCACTATTCATTAGTTTTTGTTTGTTTTGTTTTTGAATTTCGCACAAAGATACTCGAGGGCTATCTGTGCTAGCCGTCCCTAATTTAGCAGTGTAAGACTAGAGGGAAGGCAGCTAGTCATCACCACCCACCGCCAACTCTTGGGCTACTCTTTTACCAACGAATAGTGGGATTGACCGTCCCATTATAACGCCCTCACGACTGAAAGGGCGAGCATGTTTGGCGCGACGGGGATGCGAACCCGCGACCCTCAGATTACGAGTCGCACGCCTTAACACGCTTGGCCATGCCGGGCGCTATTCATTGGTAAAAGAGTAGTCCTCGTGCAGCTTTCCGCGAAATACAAACAAACAATAATATATTATTATTATTATTATTATATTATATTATATTATATTATATTATATTATATTATATTATATTATATTATATTATATTATATTATATTATATTATATTATATTATATTATATTATTATTTGCGACAAACTTCTTTTATTTTAAACGTGTTCATGAATGTAAACAATTGAGAGATTACGCTTTGCATAATTTCTAACTTTATGACTATATAAACAAAAATGAAAGCAAGTATTTCAAGTTTTGTAAAGAAATTAAACTCGTAATTTATAACTCGTGTTTTGTTTTTCATAAAACATGGATCTAATCTTCGAGATAAAAAAAATTACGGATTATTGGATTTTTCTTTTCAGACTTCCAAACTGCTTTCAACAAATTTATCATTATAAATGGTTGCAAAGATATGTTTGTTTCTTATAAGCACACAGCAGAGTTTTGTTACATTTCTGAATCTACTAAAAGACATATAATTATAGTCAACCATCAAATATTTACGACCAGATGGGCACTATATTCTTAACTGATAGAAATTTTAAAGAAATATATCAGGTCAAGCTTCAAGCTAATTCTTAGTGACTACATACAAAATATGTTTTTAATATTTTTTTCTTATCTTACACTATATATATTCTAACAAATCGAATAAACTAAATTCGGTTGAAGTGTCTTTAGTATATTATGCTAAATAAATACATATTTTCGAATGATAGGTGGACAATGTTGTCTGTATTCATGGCAAGATGGGCATATTTTTCAATATTTCAAAGAAAATGAAACGTTCCTAGTCTCTTCGGGTAAACATGAGAATCTTGGGTGAGTTTTTAGTGGAAGGTAGCCAGTCGCGATGGTGTATTCAGTGAAAGGTAGCTCACCGCAGTGGCGTTCGGTGCTAACGAGATGTTAGTACTGTGGTCCTTGGAAACTACAAGAAAAATTTCCATATGATCTGGATGCCAAAACAATCACATGTTATTGCACAGTGGATAAATGTGGAAAGTGAACACTCAGTGTATATGGCATGTGAAATATAACATTATATGTTGCGAGCAACATAAAAATAGTTTCGTGGTAATTTTGTATTATGTTTTAGGTGTGCAAAATGTACTGAACATAATACGATCAAATACAGAGACCAGAATAGTGGATTCTTAGTATATCAAATTCAGTATATTTTCTCTCAGTTAAAATTTAGGAAATAATTCATAATTTTATATCGAACTACAGGGTGGCCCGTAAGTCCTTACCCATCCATATGTTATTATGTTATGTTCAATAATACTAATGATGAGTTGAAGGCAGCTGTTACCGCGGCATTTGGGACAATAACCCCTGATATGTTGAGGAAAATATCTCACTGAACATGACGTCGCATAATATTATGCAGCGAGAATGAGGGACAGCACACAGATATACTGGATACATAAGATATATGGATGGGTAGGGACTTACGGGCCACCCTGTATTATATCTTCATTTTTTTTATATTGCAGTTTTAACTGTTACATAAAATAAATCGCTTCAGAGACTATTTGGACTTGATTTTGCTTTCATTTTGAACAGAAATAAATTCCTGAATGACAGAAATTGAAAACGCATGATTAATTAATGCTACTATGGATTTTCAAATAACCTGTATTGTTATTCTTTTCAGCTGTCTCCGAAAAATAGCGTTAGGGGTAAAATAATGCATATAATATTTGTCTCTAGACTACACCATGCGTTGTTTTATAACGTAAATCAATATAACAGGGCGTGTTTCGTATAAATGTCTCTGAAAAAAAATGTGAAAATTTAGTATAAGTGAAGCAGCTGGGTAGCGAATAAGTGTTGAGACACATTGGTAGACAGTGCAAAGTTTAATATTCAGTGCACGTACAATATTGGGTGATCAAAATCAAAATTAAACACGTTCTATCTTCAAAGAAATACATCATTGGTGGTGCTCTTAATACTTAGAATATATATATATATATTATAACAAGACAAATATTATTGAATATAGAACAAAGAAAGTGATATACATCTTTCAAGATAATATAACAAGATACGTCATCGAACAAAACAAATAATATTTAAATCACTTCACGGAGCTAATTAGTGAATACCCAGTATGTAGTGACATTTAACACTCTGTAACAGACATAAGAGGATTTATAGCCCCAAGCACTGAATTCCGTTACCCCAGTGGTGTAGTCTTATTAAAAAAGAAACATGGACACAGCTACTTTTCAACTGAACCACGAGGCAAGATCCAGTGCATATAAACCCTCTTAGGCTCTGTAACAGTCGTTTACACTAATCTGTGTTCATAACTTATCCACAGACTACCGAAATAAATAAATGTAATTACACACTAATCTGTGCTCATAACTTATCCACCGACTACCGAAATAAATAAATGTAATTACACACTAATCTGTGTTCATAACTTATCCACCGACTACCGAAATAAATAAATGTAATTACACACTAATCTGTGTTCATAACTTATCCACCGACTACCGAAATAAATAAATGTAATTACACACTAATCTGTGTTCATAACTTATCCACCGACTACCGAAATAAATAAATGTAATTACACACTAATCTGTGTTCATAATTTATCCACCGACTACCGAAATAAATAAATGTAATTACACACTAATCTGTGTTCATAACTCATCCACCGACTACCGAAATAAATAAATGTAATTATACTCTAATCTGTGTTCATAACTTATCTATTAACTACCGAAATAAATAAATGTAATTAGCGTGAGATGCAGGAACAGGAAAGAATATTTCTTTAAGAAAACAAAGTTCGTGTTAACATTTTGCTCTATCAGAACATCTTTAGACAATCTACTCTTTGCCACAACAGCATTATGTCTGATGAACTGTAGCCTCAAATGGAAGTCTCTAAGGAAAAGATGACCTTGATCGGAAAGTTAAACAGTCGGTAGTGGCTAGTAGTAACGTCATACATATGGCTGACCAACTTGACCTTTACGGGTTTAAGGTTTCCTTGTTGTTGTTTTTTCAATCTAGGAGGAAGAGTGGACAACGATTTGAGAGTAAGCCTAATCTGAGAGCACGAAAAGTTTCGCTGTAATGAAGATTTGCAATCTACATTTATTCTTGAATAACAATAAGTCGCAAGTTAAGCTCAATACATATTTCACAGCAGCATTTTATTAATATTCACATCTACACACAAGTAGTAGCGAAGGTAGTGGGTTCGTTGGGTACAGACATCCATTTCGACACAATTTTTGGAGTGAAAAGTTCAGCGAAAGTCTTACGAAACAGTCTGCTCATGGAACAATAGAGAACAAAGTTCACACCACTGTTGATCAACGCTAGCATATCCATTACTTCTCCAAAGTTGAGGTACACGTTGAAGAAAAATGGCTTGCCGAGAATACCACTCAACAAGGCGAGGATTCCCGACGGAAACTCGGTAATAAGGAAGAGCAGAAGCACGGCCAGTAGCATCCTGGTAGTTCGGTCCGAGGACTTGTCGCTGCTGGCTCTGTTTTTCAGCCTCTTTTTACGCACATCCGCCTCGTAGAGAACACGGATGAGTCCAACGCTGAGTCCGGTAAGTAGAACGCACGGTACCAGCTTTGTCAAAACGCTAAAGACCCAGAAGTTTGTTTTTTCCAGGAAATGGTTATTTCTGGTGGCAATAGCGCTAAAGTTTACTTTGTACTGTAACGTGTCCTTTTGTTCCTCTGATATGGTAAATGTTAAATACATCGGTATACAAAATAATGCGCACGTCACGTATGTAGAAATGATGGCACATTCTGCTCTAACCATGGTACACCATTTCTTGCTATTGGCAGGGAAACTGACAGCCAAGAACCTCCAGATGGCTAACGTAACCGTCAGCCAGATGGAGATGGTGTGACACACGACAGTAAAATGCGCATGAAAAAGTGTGAAAACGGCCCATGCGTACGAATACTTATCTTCTTGTTGTTGATAAGAATGGATGTGGGTGTGAATGGTAAATGGAACGTAGGACGCCATAACAAACATGTCGGCTACAGCCAAACCCGTTAGTATAGCGTTAGTTGGAGACACCATGTTGTTTCTGGTTAAAACTATGATATTCAAGATGTTTGTCATGATTCCAAAGATACAAATTATGAGACTCAGATATCCATGAATTGGAATGTATCTTGCCTTAAAGGTTTCCAAGTGATCGCCGTAGTAGGGTTTCACGGTTTCTTCATCTGGCTGGCTGGGCCAGGAAAGAGTTTCGTTCGAGTAGACGGTATTGTTAAGGTAAGCCAACAAGTAGATTAAATCGGAAGTATTGATCTGATATGTCATTTCCATCTGTTTGTTTGCATTCACTCACTTGCCATCGACATGAAATTGTTTAATTCAAAGCTACAAAACTGTGATAGATCTGGTTTAGATCACACTCGTTTCAGGAAGAAATATGGTTTCCAGTGAATGTACGCATATTAGTTCGTCTAGATGGTACATTAACACGTTAAACCTGTGAACAGTTCAAAAATACTATGTAGTTCGCTGAGAACAGTTCGTTGAATATGAATAGTCTGAGTTCTTTGTTTAACCTATCAATATTTCTTTGGTTCACTCCTAACAAGATTGAAATAAGTTTGATTAGAAATCCTACCCATGCATCTGTATAAAGGCGTTAAGAAATGTATATATGTTTATCAAATTTACTAACATCCAATGTATTTTGAATTGCGAATACGTCCTTCTCAGCTAAGTTGATTTATTTTGTTTTTTCTCTACTCGCTGCCAAAGCTATACAGCTTCAAACAGCGATGTCCGTCTGGACTACAAAATAATAAAACACACAAATCTTAAAGCAGCGGAAACCTGACATCTCTTTGTTTGTGCTTATCATTTTGAATAGTATTGATAACTAGACGACTTTTATCCTATGATTATCTTGCTTCAGAGCTTCGTCATTGATGACTTTCATGGCTTCATCATCTAACCTTATTACCTCAAGCAGTATCTCGTTGTGGTTACGAACTCGGCTGATTAGGAATCTGCGTAAAAAAAAAACAACATACAGCCATTTCATAAAACCTTTGAATAGAAACATTGTCATATAATATCATCTTATTCACAGGTAAATAAAATTAAAAACAATTTCACGTATAGGCAAATCGCTTCATTGCTTCAGGCAAGAAATAACAGAACTAAGGAACATACAGGATGGATTATGTTTTACGCGTTCTGGTTTGCTCTCTCTCATACCAAAGAGTATTGATTTTTTTGTTAAACTGCTGTAATAGGTAGCTTAATATTTTACCGAATACTTCATTTGAATAAAAGTAAAAGGTTTTCTGTACCCACTAAAATCTATTTGTATTGAATTGAGCTCAAAAACAAATTGTATTGTTTTGAGTACCCTTAAGCAGGACGATAGTTATCAGTTTTTGAATATATATATATATATATTTGCCTTCTCGTGTAACGCGCGAAGTAAATAAAAATACGTTCTTCAAAAGAAGTTTTAGTTGTATTTAAATCACATTAATTAAATAATATTAAATCAATTAATCAAAACTAGCTAATTTTTGCTACTGTTACCATTAAATGGTTTTACCTATTTAACTTACAAAAACTTAAATAACGAGTCAGTCATAGAGTCATTTCTCACTTGAACGCCCCCAGTGGCACAACGGTAAGTATCTGGACTCACAACGTTAGAACCTGGGTTTCGATGCCCGTGGTAGGCAGAGCATAGATAGCTCATTGTGTAGCTTTGTGTTTAATAACAAACAAAAACTAACTTCAAGCATTAAAGCTATTAAAACTGGGCGGATAAAACTATTGATAAAGTGTAAGAATAGCATAGACTTAATACATTTTGTTACCATTAGTATCTTGAATTATTTCTAATTTATCGAAGTAAGTTAAAGAAGTGTGACCCATAATTTGCACAATTACAATAGCACCAGTCTTCTACAAATAAGAATTTTATCACCCTCTTATTAACAGAATTCATGTTCTCTTCAAACTCACTAATATAATTCTATATATATACATCTGGTATTATCTTTCATAAAGATTATACTACGTTTATTTTTAGTGCCATTAATAAGAAATGCGACTATTCGCACGTTAATTACGGGTATGGATTAATGAGTTGCTCTCTACCACAGAAAATACTATAATTTTACGATTTATCATATAAAATGTACTAAGAGTACCAATACAAAATTACAATAAATATCTTATAAACTTGAATGACTGTTTTCGGAAGTTAACGCTCAAAACCTGGTTTCAATACGCTTGGTTGGCACAGCAATACACGTCCGTTGTTAAGCATAACATAATCTTTCAATGTTTGTTTTTTGTCCCTAATTTAACAGTGTAAGACTAGAGGGAAGGCAGCTAGTCTTCGCCACCCACCGCCAACTCTTGGGCTACTCTTTTGCCAACGAATAGTGCGATTGACCGTCACATTACAACGCCCCCACGGCTTATAGGGCGAGCATGTTTGGTGCGACCGGGATTCGAACCCGCGCCTCTCGGATTACGAGTCGAACGCCTTAACCCACCTGGCCATACAGAGCCATCTTTCAATGAACGCAAAAATCTTCACAGCTTATTCAAAACATTTAATGCTGTAATGTATTCCAGTTAAAACATTTAAACTTTAAAGGTTGTATAATGTCGAATTTGTTTGGTTTTTTTTTTTAATCACGCTAAGCTACACGAGAGCTATCTGCGCTAGCCGTCTCTAATTTAGCAGTGTAAAACTAGAGGGAAGGTATCTAGCCATCACTACCTACCGCTACTGTTGGGCTGCTCTTTTACCAAAGAATAGTGTAATTAACCGTATCATTCTAATGCTCACACGGTTGAAAAGGCGAGCATGTTTGGTGTGACGGGTCTCGAACTCGTGACCCTCGGGTTACGAGACGAGCGCTTTAATCACCTGGCCATGCCAGGCCTATTACAGAGCGCCAACTTCTCAAAACATTTAAAGGCTTTGCCATCATATTTATTAGGAACGATTCTAAATAAGTTGCATTATTTTTTGTAATTAATTTCCGTTGCTGTTCCGACATTAATTTTAGTTGTTCTATGAGTCTCTCAAATGTTACAAAGCTAAAATCTGGAGTTCGATTACCAGAGCGTAGATAACTCGTCAAGTGGCTTTCACGCCAAACTAAACGAAACCAATTATACTCTGCTTCTTGAAATAGTAACGCCACTCTTTATAACAGAGCAATAAATCATTGCACGGCCACACTAAGAAATACGTTTGACACGAGAAGTCGCTCTTTTTTATTTTATTAATCTACATACGTATTCCAACAATAAAATGTTTCTATTTTTCGTAAGGATTTGTATCATTGTGTGAATAAAATTTTCATTCGTAACCAGTTTAAGATATATCTCATAAATAAAGTTTGTGTTTCGTTTCTTTGTTCCTGCACATAGATAGCCAGAATTTCGATATGGTAGACTGGAGGGAAGGCACCATGTCAGTAGCACCCAAACCAACTCTTGAGATAATTTTAACTGACTGAAAAGTGAGATTTAACAGACACTTTAACAGTGTATTCGTAGCTTCAAAGCGGAAAGAATGTTTTATGTGAGGGGACACGAACCAAGAATTCTCTGATTCACGACAAGAACAATAATTACTACAAAACTACCAAAATTAATATTGACAACATAAACATAATATGAGCCACACCAAGCAAAACTGTGATCTCATTTAACACTATAAATCTTAACATATTTAGCACAAACGTACAGGTGTTAACATTAGTAACAACCAACTATTTATTCTTATAAAATGTAGACAACAAATCATAACGAACAAATAATTTCCAAAGACGTTATCTTAGTAAACCAATTCAAAGTAATTTTGGTAAGCTTGAGGACTAATAGTGGTAAAATTCGGGAATCGATCCCTGCAATACATACAGCACTGATAACCTATACATAGCTATGGTAATATGAACTGGTGAAATCAGCCGAGCAAAGTCGAAAATATGAAATTTATTTGTGTGATGTTCTATATTCAAAAACTACCGTTTATTAATATGTTTTAACCGTTGTAAAACACAATACGGCCCGGCATGGCCAAGCGTGTTAAGGCGTTTGACTGGTAATCCGAGAGTCGAGAGTTCGAATCCCGATCGCGCCCAACATGCTCGCCCTTTCATCCGTAGGGGCGTTATAATGTGACGTTGGTAAAAGAGTAGCCCAAGAGTTGGTGGTGATGACTAGCTACCTTCCCTCTAGTCTTATACTGCTAAATTAAGGACGGCTGGCGTAGATAGCCCTCAAGTAGCTTTGCGTGAAATTCAAAAAAACAAACGAAACACAATACATAACAATAATAATATTTATTTTAAAGCGCTTAGATTCATTTATAAAAGACGCGTCAAATTCATGCAAGATTTTGTTGTTGCAAGTATCTAGAAAATAAGCAGAATAACTGCTCATGGTTTATCTGCACTAGGTAATATTTGCTCCACTTTTCCCTCAGTTGTCACGCCTTGCAAGCCTGTAATCGTTTTAACAGTAAGTGAAGTTCAAACACGTAGCTCTCAACGTTCATAGCAAACAAAGCGTGAGAGTCATCAGGTGAAAACAAAATTCTAACATTTATTATAAGCTACTGTTCACAATGATGTTTCTTTTTTTTTTTTTGTAGTTCAATAGCAGAACGTTTATTTCTTATTAAAACTTCACTTTTAAACACTTGTGTATAAAAGCCTCAGCTTAATTATTTTAATCCAATTTTAGCTTTTCAAAAAATTCTTAACACTTAAACGTGTTTTTTAAACTCGTAAACTGAGTTTATAGTGCTGTATAAAATAAAACAAGGAGGTAAACCAGTAACGTAAACGAAATTATGTCATAAAAATATTCTTATCTTAAGTGTTTACAACATAATGAAATTCAATTCAAATGGTAATTTTTGCAAATAAATATATGAATTGTGGTTCTATAAAACTAGGAGAACAAATTTGAATTATTCAGAATTAAAATGCTGAAAAAAAAAGATTTATTTAAATTTTTTTTTGTTATAACCACAATGTTACACAATATACTATCTGTTTTTTGAAAACCACGCGAATATGCGAACCCAATATTTAGCGTTATGAGCCCTAAATGCATAGCTAAGCTCCTGGAGGGCTGTGTATAAAGGAAATGCTCAAACGAAAAACATCTGACAGCCAACTGAAAGACGTCACAGTCACATGAAGCCACTACTTCTAGTTACAGCATGTCTTTAGCCAGTAGAGTTCGATCAACTGACTTAAATATATTCTTAGTTTTTCCGTGAACTCATTGACTGTAATGGAGGATTGTTTTATAAGTTTGTTTTTGTTTTGTTTTGAATTTCGCGCAAAGCTACTCGAGGGCTATCTGCGCTAGCCGTCCCTAATTTAGCAGTGTAAGACTAGAGGGAAGGCAGCTAGTCATCACCACCAACCGTTAACTCTTGGGCTACTCTTTTACCAACGAATAGCGGTAATGATCGTCCCTTTATAACAACCCCACAGCTGAAAGAGCGAGCATATTTGGTGTGACGAGGATTCGAACCCGCGACCCTCAGATAAAAAAATCACAGACTTTTCAAACATTTGAGTTTGTGTGTTTAGAATTAAGCTCAAAGCTACACTACTGGTTTTCTGTGCCCAGCACACCACGGGTATGGAAACCCGATTTCTAGCGTTCTAAGTCCTCACAACGTAAATGTTGTGCCAGTTTGGGTAGGGGGTATACATCTTAGAAAAACTGTTATAAAGAACTGGTTTTATTAACTGTGTATTGTTCGTACGTTATAAGCATAACGAAATAAAACATGCGTACATAATGTTTTTTTTTTTTTTCGACATCAAAATTAATCTTGGAGAAATCTTGTAGAACATTTTTTTGTTTTATTTTTGCTAGAGCAGTATAATTGTCGTCAATTGCATTTGACATAGTACTATAGTATTAGAATAATTATATCTTTTAACACTATATTTTTATTTGGATTATCAGGCCGGCTGGGATAAAACAGTATTAATAAGAAAACTACGTAACGTTTATAATTTTGGCGTAATTTAAGTGAGAGACAAAAAGGACAGACAAATTATGAAATACGTAACGAATTATTACTTTACAAATAAAGTCTGCAGAGAATAATTTATCTGCATCACTGTTCAGTTGTAAAATATCATTGGTACAGCGGTAAGTCTATGGATTTACAACGCTAAAATCAGGGGTTCGATTCCTCTCGGTGGACTCAACAGATAGTCCGATATGGCTTTTCTATAAGAAAACACAGACACACACACACACACACAAGACTGGTGTGTCTAGAATTTGTTCACTGGTAGTTTTCAAGCTTTTAATCTTGAAAATAAATCCTGCTTCGGCATGGCCAGTTGGGTGAGGCACTCGACTCGTAATCCGATGGTCGCAGCTTCGAATCCCCGTCACACCAAACATGCTTGCCCTTTCAGCCGTGGGACCGTTATAATTCGACGGTCAATCCCAGTATTCGTTGGTGAAAAAGTAGCCCAAGAATTGACGGTGGGTAGTGATGACAAGCTGCCTTCCCTCTAGTCTTACACTGCTAAATTAGGGACTGCTAGCGCAGATAGCCCTCGTGTAACTTTGCGCGAAATTAAAAACAAACAATAAATCCTATATTCAAGTTTTGGACTCGTGGAAAATAAACAACTGGAGGCTATTACCAACCATGTTAAGCATGTTGAATCTCTCGCGGAATTCAATATGTTTATAGCTCAATGCGCCATTTCAAAAGACCTGAGTTTGAAGAAATATTGACTTATATCCGTTGAATGAGATTTATGGAGCGTCATATTTTTTCTAACTAAATATTTTAAATTCACATTTGTCGAAAATCATTTAATGAGATAAAGTGAGGATTTCTTTATCCAATATTTTGCTTTTATACGTGCCAATACAATAAGGCAAAAACAGTAGAATTAGAATTTTGTTTTCACAGGTTTTAGTTGTGTTTTGTTTTGAATTAAGCACAAAGCTACACACTGCTCTCTCCATCACGGGTATCGAAACCCGGTTTTTAGCGTTGTAAGTCCGCAGACATACTGCTGAGCCACTGTGGTGGGGGCTGCAGGTGTTAATACTTTTACACAAAAAATGCAGTTTTCGCAACAGCCCTATGGAGATTCCATTCGCTACACGACAGACTGAGGAGGAAATAGATTTACTTGCTACGTCTACACAAAAGTTGACGATGTTTATTGGTTAATAACTTTTGACACTGAGAACATGCAACATAAATAAAACTTTATATATATGTTTCAAAAAAATCTAATTAACACGAATGATTTTATCCATTATGTTACTGTCCACAGAAATATATAATAAGACATTAATACAAATGTCTAGAATGTTTCCATGTTTAAAAGTAAGCCACCGAGGGGCAAAACCAGAAATAATTCCTTCTTCAGCCAAATGTTATATGTGAAATAAAAAAGCAAACTGTCGTATTTTTAACTTAACAAACACGAACATTTATATATATATATATATGAATGTATTACAATATAAATGAATAAATACTAATGGTTGGAGCACTCGTCTTTCAATCTGATGGGGTCATCGCTAGTACAGTGGCAAGTCTACAGAGTTACAACGCTAAAATCAGGGGTTCGATTCCCTTCAGTGGATCAGGCAGATAGCCTGATGTGGCTTTACTATAAATAAACACAAACAAATATGTACAATCAATCTGAAGGTCGCGAAATTAAAGCCAGTCATATAACACACTTTTTTTCTCAGCAGTTAGGGCGTCATAATGTGATATTCAATCCTACTTGTCGTTTGTAAAGGGTAGCACATATGTTGATGGTAGATGGTGTAGACCAGATGTCCTCCTTCAAGTCTATCCCTTGAAAATTGGGGACTCGAGTAGCTTTGCGCGCAAATCAACAGAAGCACACATTGGTTGGCATAAAATATATCAAAAATATTTGTAAAACACCTGTAATGAAGTTAGTTTGTCACGTTTTTTTGATAAATCATCTGGTGGTTTCTGTAGTCTTGCCATTATTTACAATCAAAGAAAACAGAGATGGTCGTGGATTTGGTTTCATTTAAATACCACGCAGGGCTACTTGAGGGCTATCTGCGCTAGCCGTCCCTAATTTAGCAATGTAAAAGCAGAGGGAAGGCAACTAGTCATCACCACCCACTGTCAACTCTTGGGCTACTGTTTTACCAACGAATAGTGGAATTAATCATCACATTATAACATCCTAACAGCTAATAGGGCGAGCATGTTTGGTGCGACGGGGACTCGAACCCGCCACCCTCGAATTAGGAGTCAAGTGTTTTAATCACCTGGCTATGCCAGGCCAGATGGCTGTGAAGCCACGTTCACACAGTTGCCAAATCATTTAGGAATAATCTCATGATCGAAGTCTTGATGGAAATGATGAAAAACTTGAAAGCAACAAAGAATAAAGAAACAGTTAATTTGAATTATCTATCAATGTATAGCTGAATACTGTGTTGATGAAAGTAAATATAACGTACATTGGACAATGTTCATATTAATAAATGATTACAAGCATTCGTCGAAGAGAAGCGCGAACGCAACTATTATCAGCTGCATAGTATATGGATTTACAACGCTAAAATCAGGGGTTTGAATACCCTCAGGGAACTCAGCAGACAACCAGATGCAGCTTTACTATAACAAAACATACACATACATCAGAGGCATTACGCCGAATATAAACTGTTTTTGAGTGGTTTTTGTTTTGTTTTTAATTTCACGCAAAGCAGCTCAATGACTATCTGCGCTAGCCGTCCCTAATTTAGCAGTGTAAGACAGCTAGTCAAATCTTGGGCTACTCTTTTACCAACGAATAGTGGGATTGACTGTAACGTTATAACGCCCCCACGGCTGAAAGGGCGAACATATTTGATGCGATAGAGATTTGAACCCGCGACCCTCAGATTAGGAGTCAAATGCCTTAATCCACCTGGCCATGTCGGGGCTGAGCGGTTTAGATAAATATTAATTGTAACCATTGTATGAAGGAGTACCAAATCATTAATTAATCAGTTGTTTCCATATTATACTCTTTGAAAATTAAAATATGGTTTCGGCCGTATATGAGCTGTCGACATTAAAACTTACCAGTGATTTTAAAACTCCAGAATTTCTCGAGCCCGGGAAAATTGATTGAGTCTCTTGCTCAAACTTCGTGCTCTTTGATGTCGGTGGCACATCTAAAGACTACTAACGTTAAAATCGGGTTTCAATATCTGCGATAAATACAGCACAGATGTTTTGTTTGTTTGTTTTGGAATTTCGCACAAAGCTACTCGAGGGCTATCTGTGCTAGCCGTCCCTAATTTAGCAGTGTAAGACTAGAGGGAAGGCAGCTAGTCATCACCACCCACCGCCAACTATTGGGCTACTCTTTTACTAACGAATAGTGGGATTGACCGTAACATTATAACGCTCCCACGGCTGAAAGGGCGAGCATGTTTGGCGTGACGGGATTTCGAACCAGCGATTCTCAGATTACGAATCGAGTGCTTTAACCATCTGGTCCTGCCACAAGCGAGTACTTACGAATAAGCTGTAACAAAATTATTTAGTTTAGCGCGACGCGGGCGCGAACCCGCGACCCTCGGATTTCGAGTCGCACGCCTTACGCGCTTGGCCATGCCGGGCCATCAGCACAGATGTATGGTTGTTTTTACGTTTAATAAACAAACAAATAAACTTCGAGCTTCATTAAGATGCTTTATTTATTTGAGCAAAATCACATCTTCTGTGTTCACCGCGAAGGATCGAACTCCGGATTTCAGTTTGTACCTTAAAATTACCGCCGACCCACCGAGGTACCATTAAAATGCATTCTTCACTGAGCAAAAATTAAAACTTGTACATAAACTGTCATATTGGAAAAGGCCTACCATCTCGCCAATTTAATAAGTATACAAAACCGCTACTTTCGCAGTTAAGTGACAAAGCCAAGAACTAATGCAGGACATGAAATATTGATCATTGCTCTCCTTTAAATTCCCCCCAGTTCAATGTATCGGGGTTTTGATAGAGGATATCATTACTTACAGACGGCTGTAGATATGACCCGAGAGTGAAATTTTGTTTTACTCAATAAACAAGGAAATGAATTTTGTCTCATAAATGGCTGTAGAAGACACAACAGCTCCCACTGCCACCATTAGTGTATGCAAATATGTACGAGCCAACGTGACTCTGGAGTCAACTACCTCGCGTGCTGGATTCCAATCTGGATGAACGTTTTTATGATTTTGTTTTTAGGTTATCATAACAGAAGCTAGAAGCTACTTGTATTTTTCCTTTTCAGTCTTACAATTGCCTAAATAAAATTGTTTTAAATAGTTAGATGAAAGGTTTATTTAACTATGTTATGCAAGACTGTTGCACATTATACATGGAAACATTCTCAAAAATGTTGAACATTATTTAAGGAAATATTGCACAATGTTTTACACATTCACTTAGGCAGAGACAGACGAGATTGTGTGTGACAAGTCGGCGTTATCTAATGCGATAAAATCCTCGGGAAAGACTTACACTATAACGCCCTCACGGCTGGAAGGGTGAGCATGCTTGATGTCGGGATTCTAACCCGCGAAACGCAGATTGCTAGTCGAGTGCTTCAACCACCAGGCGATCATAATAAACAGAAGTTCTGATACGAACCAACAATATGAATTTAAGACGACATTTTCAATTAATAGAAAACCAACATAAGAATCTTTCTTCTACATAGTAATAATAATATAATATATGATCGCTAATTAAGTCTCATTGTATTCTCTAATAAGAAAATACATATGATGAAATAAAGTTTATTTATTTATTAGCCCAGGAATGATAAAAAAAATGTTTACCTCTAACTAACTTCCTAGATAGATATTTTCTCTATCCTTGACCATCTAAGAAACCACCATGGAAAAGTAAAGAAAACAACTCTTAAATATTAAATAATTGGTAAATCGACGACAAATCCAGATAGAAATAATTATACGTTACCTAATTTTAGGTGTTGTTATTAACCATAACTAATCGTAACCAGAAGATTATATTTTTAAATTAAACATTTAGAATACGTCATTTTCATAAAATTATTAGCCATATCAGAGAATGGAGCTTTTCATGAAGTTCCGGCATAAAATTCTCAGCCATAGAGAATATGTAGCTTTTCATGATGTCCCGGCATAAAATTCTCAGCCATATCAGAGAATGGAGCTTTTAATGTTGTCCCAGCTTAAAATCCTCAGCCATATCAGAGAATGGAGCTTTTCACGATGTCCCAGCTTAAAATTCTCAGCCATAGAGAATATGAAGCTTTTCATGATGTCCCGGCATAAAATTCTCAGCCATATCAGAGAATAGAGCTTTTCATGATGTCCCGGCATAAAATTCTCAGCCATAGAGAATATGAAGCTTTTCATGATGTCCCGGCATAAAATTCTCAGCCATATCAGAGAATGGAGCTTTTAATGTTGTCCCAGCTTAAAATCCTCAGCCATATCAGAGAATGGAGCTTTTCACGATGTCCCAGCTTAAAATTCTCAGCCATAGAGAAATGGAGTTTTTCATGATGTCCCGGCATAAAATTCTCAGCCATATCAGAGAATGGAGCTTTTCATGATGTCCCGGCATAAAATTCTCAGCCATAGAGAATATGAAGCTTTTCATGATGTCCCGGCATAAAATTCTCAGCCATATCAGAGAATGGAGCTTTTCATGATGTCCCAGCTTAAAATTCTCAGCCATATCAGAGAATGGAGCTTTTCACGATGTCCCAGCTTAAAATTCTCAGCTATATCAGGGAATGGAGCTTTTCACGATGTCCCAGCTTAAAATTCTCAGCTATATCAGAAAATGGAGCTTTTCACGATGTCCCAGCTTAAAATTCTCAACTATATCAGAGAATGGAGATTTTCATGATGTCCCAGCTTAAAATTCTCAGCCATATCAGAGAATGGAGCTTTTCATGATGTTCCGGCATTTCTCAGCCACATGCTTTTCATGATGTCATAAAATTCTCAGCTATAAATGATGTACCGGCATAAAATTCTCAGCCATATCAGAGAATGGAGCTTTTCATGATGTCCCAGCTTAAAATCCTCAGCCATATCAGAGAATGGAGCTTTTGTGATGTCCCGGCATAAAATTCTCACACATAGAGAATATGGAGCTTTTCACGATGTCCCAGTGTTTACATATAAAATCTATTTCTAACGCGTTTTAAAAAACTACTAATAATCACTTAAGACAACATTATAAAAAATACCTACTTTTTCAAACACTATGACTAAAACCTTTTTCTGCTTGTCCCCAATAGTGACCCGACATGACCAGGTGGTTAATGCACTCGCCTCGTAATCCGAGATTTGTGGGTTCGAATCTCTGTCACACCAAATATGCTTGCCCTTTCAGTCGTGGGGGCGTTATAATGTGACGATCAGTCCCACTATTCGTTGGAAAAAGAGTAGCCCAAGAGCTGGCGGTGGGTGGTGATGACTAGCTACCTTCCCTCTAGTCTTACACTGCAAACGTAGGAACGGCTAGCGTAGACAGCTCTCGTGCATTTTTGTGCGAAATTCAAAACAAACCAAACCTTAATAGTGGGTTCGAATTTCTGTCCCATTCTACAAAACATGTATACCCTTTCAGCCGTTATTGTGTTATAATGTGGCGGTCAATCCAACGATTCATTGATAAAAGAGTTGATGACTGGATGTCTTCCCTCTAAACTTTCACTGTTAACTTTATGACGGCTAGCGAAGATAGCCGTGGTGTAGCTTTGCACAAAATTCAAACAGTATTTTGTACGTAATTAATGGTTCAAATAAGATTTAAAAAAGGGTTAGATACGAAATATTTACCATAATCCAGAATCCATCTCGGATATCAACTTTCCAAGAAACAGAAAAAGGTGTGATTCCAACAAATACACCTATGGTTGTTAACCAGTTGAGAATTTACATCCTTATAGATGTAAATTTAGAACAAATTGGGCTACATTCGCGAGTTTAAATTTGAAATGAACATTAGGTTGCTTCTGAAAACTTATTTTTATCGTTTGTAAGATTAAAAGTGTATTATTAACGTAGCTTTGTACACAGTATATTTTTTTGTGGTTTTTTTTAACCTAAGCAATGGTGTGCACATTTATTAAAATATCTCAACATTGTCATTTTATGAAATTTAAAAATAAATAACTTGTTAATATTTTAATTAATAGTGCAGGACTTATTACAAAAGTAATAGAGAATAATATTGTTTTAAGCTTATTTAACGGAACTATTTATGATTGCCACTTTTGATATGATAATAGCCAAGCATCTTTGTGATATATTGTCTATTTTATTGAACTTTTCTGGTGTAATTTAACTAGAATTTTCTTGAAGTTATGTCCAAAGTCTTTCTTAAGCACAGTTGTTGCTCATTCCATTCGCTGAATTAGTCTCTTTGTTTGGCTGCAAGGATTTGTCGCTAGCACTCCTCCCAAAAGACCTCATTGCTTGGCTGCAAGGGTTTGTCGCTAGCACTCCTCCCAAAAGACCTCATTGCTTGGCTGCAAGGGCTTTGTCGCTAACACTCCTCCCAAAAGACCTCACTGCTTGGCTGCAAGGGCTAACACTCCTCCCAAACGACCTCACTGCTCGGCTAAGGGCTTTGTCTCTTCCCAAACGAACTGCTTGGCTGCAAGGGCTTTGTCGCTCACTCCCAAACGACCTCACTGCTTGGCTGCAAGGGCTTTGTCGCTAACACTCCTCCCAAACGACCTCACTGCTTGGCTGCAAGGGCTTTGTCGCTAACACTCCTCCCAAACGACCTCACTGCTTGGCTGCAAGGGCTTTGTCGCTAACACTCCTCCCAAACGACCTCAGTTCTTGGCTGCAAGGGCTTTGTCGCTAACACTCCTCCCAAACGACCACAGTTCTTGGCTGCAAGGGCTTTGTTGCTAACACTCCTCCCAAACGACCACAGTTCTTGGCTGCAAGGGCTTTGTTGCTAACACTCCTCCCAAACGACCACAGTTCTTGGCTGCAAGGGCTTTGTTGCTAACACTCCTCCCAAAAGACCACAGTTCGTGGCTTTAAGGGCTTTGTTACTAACATTATTCCCAAAAGGCCACAGTTCATGGTTTAAGGGCTTTGTTGCTAACACTCCTCCCAAAATACCACAGTTCTTGGCTTTAAGGGCTTTGTTACTAAAACTCTTCCCAAAAGGCCACAGTTCTTGCGATTATTGTCATTTTTGAAACTTTCTGTGCCTGACTTCTTTCTTTATGTTTTTCCTTCTTTTTTTCATGGAAGTGTTTTTAACATATCTAACATTTCTTTTCTGATCCCCTGCCTAGCTTAATTTTATGAAGGGTGTTCACTTGTATCTGTCCAACGTTTACGTTAAAGTATTTAAGAAACAGTCAAACTTTCCTTTTGCAGTTTTCTGAAGGTCTGGCTATCATCAGGTAAATATTTTGAGTCTATCAAGTGATTAAACTGAGAATACAACCAACTATATTAACAGAAATGGATAATGCTATTGAAATAGAAAAAATGTAAACAACTCCTATATACCTTCATTCTTTTTGTTGTTATTTTTGTCGAATTTAGGGCAAAACTAATCCAAGATATATGCGTAACGAATTTCCTAATTTTGAAATAATACCTTAAGGGAAAGCTAGCTTGTCAAAAGTACTCGTCTTCAACTTGAGGGCTACTTGAAACGAACAAGGGGATTTGATTGTCACTCTTATAACGTAACCATGACCTAAACGAGCAAAGGGAGATTTGTTGTCGAGAAAACACACTTGTAGAGAAATGTATATGTAAAAACGGCTCGTTTGGGTTGATAATTTTTTTTTTACGATGACCGTGGAAGGTCAAAACGTTGTTCACTCATATACGTTGAAAAAAAAATTCTGAACCCAAACGAGCCGTTTTTACATATATATATATATATATTTGTTTTTGTTGTTTTCGCGGCACTGAGACGCAAATTACTTTCCAAACACACAGTTCGGCACACTGACAGTTGAGCCACGTTCAACCCACGTCTATATGTATCTGCATGAAATGTTATAATCTCAATTTTTTGTCAATGATGAGTGAAACACAGATTAAAGGCAATCATGTGTGTTTGTTTTTGTTGTTTTTTTAATTTCGCGTAAAGTCACACGAGAGATAGCTGCGCTAGCCTTTTCCATTTTCACAGCGTAAGAATAGTCATCACCGCCAATTCTTGGGCTACTCTTTTAACAACGAATAATGGAACTGACGGTCACATTATAACGTCCCTGCAGCTGAAAGAGCGAGCGTGTTTGGTGTGAACAGGATTTGAATCTGCAACACTCAAATTACGAGTCGAGCTTTCTAACCACTTAACCATGCCATACTAATCACATGTGATATGTTGCACTGTTTGATATTTAGATTAGACATCTAATTTGAAATCGATTAAACATAGTAAATTCACAGATGGAAAAAAGTCAAAATTTTAATATACTCTTCAAAAAATGAAACGCAAAAGGGATATTTTTGTTATTTTAAAGAGAAATATATGTAATAACGTTACAAGCTCAGAGTATGTGATGTTACACGTGTTAAGGCCAAAATTGTCAGACCAAAATGACAATAAAAGTTGTGCACTTTGAAAACGGAGGAAAACATCGGATTTTTCGCCAAAACACATGCGTTTCCAATAAATTTGTTTGAGAGATCTGCATGTTCTGCAAATGCAACATGTGCAAAATCCCTATAAAAGTGACGGGTTCTCGGTTTTCATAGCTCAGTGTTAAGCCACTGACACGCAATACAGTTACGCCAAGACTGACTGAAGCACAACGCAACAACGCCATTGGTTGCTTGGAAGCAGGCGAATCTCGATCAGATGTTGCCAGAGCTGTGAATGTCCACCCAAGCACCATCACAAGGCTATGGAATCGTCACCAACAACATGGATCAACTTGTGACCGTTCACGATCTGGCAGACCTCGTGTGACCACGCCCGCACAAGATCGCAACATCCGGTTACGTCACCTTCGGGATAGGACCACCACTGCGACGTCTACTGCCTCAACCATACCAGGGCTGAGTAGGATTTCCGATCAGATCGTACGCAACCGTCGACGAGATTCTTAGGCCCCATGTGCAACCCATCATGGTGAACGTCAACGACGTTTTTTCAACATGACAACGACCGTCCTCACACAGCCCGACTCACCACTGTCTTCTTGAGACACCACAACATCAACGCTCTTCCCTGGCCCTCCAGATCACCAGATTTAAACCCCATCGAACATCTTTGGGAGGAGTTGGACCGACGTCTGCGACGGCGACAACCTCAACCGCAGACTCAACCTCAGCTTGCAGCAGCTTTGCAGGCTGAATGGACAGTCATTCCACAGGATGTGATTCGTCATCTCATCGCTTCCATGGGTAGGAGATACCAAGCAGTTATTGTTGCTCACGGGGGGGGGCATACTCGTTATTGACGTTAAACTTCAACTAGTGAGCGTGGACTTCGCCTTTGCAGACTTTGGATGTTCAGCAGTGAATGTGCAAAGTTTCACACATGTCATACAGAACTACCCGGAATAACCTTGTTAACAATATGTCTCAAATTTTGCCTTTTGCGTTTCTTTTTTTGAAAAGCATATTTTGAATGCGTGTGTTTGTGTGTTTTTCTTATAGCAAAGCCACATCGGGCTATCTGCTGAACCCACCGAGGGGAAACGAGCCCTTGACTTTAGCGTTGTAAATCCGTACTAGCGGGAGGCTAATATTTTGAACCTCCTTCTAATATCTGACATTAAGATGTTTTGTTCGAACGAGTCAAGGCATCAGGAACAGTGGAGAGTTATTTTCTTTCTTTTTTGCTTGATTTCGCACAAAGATACACGATGGTTAGGTGAGCTAGCCGTCCTTAATTTAGCAGCAATAGGCTAGAGGGAAAATAACAAGTCATCATGAGGTACCTCCAGCTCTTTTTTGAACGAAAATTTATATTGACCGTCACATTGTACCTCTTTCCCCCAAAACACATACACATCTGAAAGGTCGAGCATGTTCAGGTGACGGAATTGGAAATTGCATCTTACAGGTTGCGAGTAAAGTGACCTAATCATCAGGCTCTAAGAGGCCTTTGAAGTGTTCTGATAAACGTGCAAACAAGGTTTATGCAGTTGCCATTACTAACAATTTTATTACGACAGATCTAGAATAATTTGGGGAAAATATAACAAATACTAAAGTATACGTTCGATAACCGAGGTTTCATAGTGTTTAATACCAAGACCGACGTGTATGAAACAACTAGTACACTTTGTGTAAAAAGTTAATCATTCAAAAGAAATTTATACTATTTGTATTGTTTGTTTGTTTTGAATTTCGCGCAAAGCTACACGAGGGCTATCTCCGCTAGCCGTTCTTTAATTTTCAGTGTAAGACTAGAGGGAAGATAGCAAGTCATCACTACCCCACCGTTAGCTCTTGGGCTACTCTTTTACTAACGTATAGTGGGATTGACCGTCACATTATAACGCTTCCATGGCTGAAAGGGGGAGCATGTTTTGTGTAACGGGAATTCGAACCTTTGGCTCTCGGATTACGTCAGTTTATAACTGGCCGGGTGTTAAATGGCAAATAAGATGCCCAAGTGAAACGTGAACACGAATCAAAATTATATTTTCACTTAGATCCACTTAACTTATGGATAAGTGTAATGATATTCTGTGTCAACTTTCAAATGTTCGAGTTAAATTTTTTATTGGCAGATGTTTAGTTTAACTTTGAATCTGATGGGACTATTCATTGTCATAAAGATTAGTATTTGATTACAGCGAGAGTTGTTGAACTATGGACCACAAGAAAGTGTCGGGAAGGTCATAGAAAATACGCAAAACTCACAATACGGTTACGATACTCATTGTCTATATGTTCGTTGAACGAAGTAGTTCTCGTACGGGGTACGTAATATTCGAAGGGACTTTGTGCTAAGACATTTTGGCAACCAATAGCCTTTAGCTTGAGGAACAGAAAATGAATTATGGGATACGCTAGACATGAAGAAAACATATGTTCCTAATTTAGGAACTGAACGTAGCAAAACACGATTTCTTGAGATCAATTTTGTTCGAGACGACAGTTTTATTACCTATATTTAACACCCCTGGAAAGATGCACTTTCCTCAAACACCTAACGCTACTGATATTGGAAAACAACAACAAAAAACTTAGATAAGAAATGCACGCATTCGTTAGATACGATTAAAAAAGAGAAACTTTGCGACAAAGTTTTGAATAAAAAGAAGAATTACAGATAAAATACTGACACGAACATTTATAGATGTAAAAAGGGTAACGTAAAGAAAGCAGGCAAAAGGGCTATGGTTTGGTTTGTTTTGAACTTCGCGCAAAGCTACACGAGGGCTATCTCCACTAGCCGTCCTTAATTTAGCACTCTAAGACTAGAGGGAAGGTAGCTAGTCACTACCACCCACCGCCAACTCTTGGGCCACTTTTACCAACGAATAGCGGGATTGACCGTCACTTTATAACGCCCCCACGGCTGAAAGGGCATGTTTGGTGCGACGGGAATCGAACCAGCGACCCTCCAATTACGAGTCGAACGCCTTAACTCACCTGGCCATGCCGGGCCTAGGGTTATGGAAGAACGGATATAACCGGATTAATGGGATTCGTGTTGTGGATGTTCTGTCTATACTTGTTATTATAAGTCTATATATTACAATTTATCAGTATTGCTTGAGATTTCAAACTATTTTTAACGTATATACAAAATGTGTATGTGTAATAACGTTCTAAAACAATACAGTAATTTATTCCGCTATGTGAACGTCAATTTCCACATTCAGGTATTTTTTTAGTCATAAAAGCTGACTTATCTAACAACTAGGAAGCTCCATTTTACTGTTTGAGCATTTGTACCTAGTTTTTCTGTTAAAATAGTTCGTTATTGTTTTTTCCATAACTATTATCCAGCGGCACAAAAATCTCTACGTGTTTAGATCCAATTATTATTTTTAATACTATTACTGCACACAAAGTTCATTGTTTTATTTCACAGCTATTGCTCAGCGTTACAAAATCTATTCGTGTTTTGATCCAATTATTATTTTAAATACTATTACTGCACACAAAGTTCATTGTTTTATTTCACAGCTATTGCTCAGCGTTACAAAATCTCTTCGTGTTTAGATCCAATTATTATTTTAAATACTATTACTGCACACAAAGTTCATTGTTTTATTTCACAGCTATTGCTCAGCGTTACAAAATCTCTACGTGTTTAGATCCAATTATTATTTTTAATACTATTAGTGCATACAGAATTCATAGTTTTATTCCATATACATTGCTCAGCGTTACAAAAACTACACGTTTAGAGACATAATTATTTTTTCCAATACTGAGTTCCCCGTTTAAGGAAATCCTTTTGAAAACAAAACTAAACGAATAAAACTTCTTTAAATGACAATCTGAAAGGCGTAAATAACAAATAAGCTTTATTTAAATAATTGTATGTGAAAACGCACATTAGTTTTCATATTTTAAATAAATCTAATTTTGTCTATTCAGGTTTATATAAAACTATAGTGCAATAACCGCTACATAAGTTTTGAATATAGTCTTACAACGAAAAAAAAACGCACTTAATACAAGAAATGAATACATTCAAAACAAACTGAACACAAGTTATTGGTTACCAAGAACCATTGTCATCTTATATATACACTTAACATATGTGAAAACTTTCGAAAATGCTGGAAAGCTTACCTCACTGGATTTGATTCCTTTTCAACTTTAATTAAGAAACTGGATCCTACGTACAAAGCTGTGAAGCCCAATAGTTTCTTATAAGTTACGTTATGCAGTGACAAATAAATAGAAGCAAGACAGTTTTGAGTAAGAAGCTTCGTAGAGAGTAAGCAACCCGAAACTTTTGAAAGGTAATCACTAGGTTTAAGTTTTGAAAGGAAAGCTCTTGGTTCTTTCTTCTCTATACTTACACAGCCGGAAAGTCGGAAAACGGGTTCTTCTCGGTATCAGGACTTGAAGTAACTGGTCGCGGACTTCTTTCTAACGGTGTATTTAGACCGGTTAAGGATCTTTATCACATGTGCGCAGAGCTGTTTTGTCCAACCAATCACAGCTCTATAACGCCAAGCCACCTGTTACCTCTTACAGCTTGCAATCAATCACTACTTTACGGAAGCGCCGCTCGACGATAACTAAATGGAACAGACGAAAGTCGTTGTTAAAAAAATAAATAAATGTATATTTTAAAATAATTTAACTAAATTGGCAGGATGTCATTATGATAATTGTAACGAATTTCTAAACTAAAGAAATAATAGATGCAAACGCACGAGTGTTTTATTCTGTAAGGCAAGTCGCTTTGGTCTTGTTCCGGGATCGTGTAGCTACTATTTACAAAATTGTTTTGAACATTTAATAGTTTGGGCAGCAGAGAGAGGATATGCCACTGAAAGACATGTACAAAGTGTGTTACATCAAATCCTGGTCTAAAGTAAACTAATGGATTTTCAAAGGGTAAACGCTTAAAAATAGAAACAAATACTTTGGAAACTTCTCAATGTCTTCAAACGACTCGGCCTTCCTTTCCTTGCCACAGAAGAAAGATCAAGAAAAAGAATCGATTCGTTTGGTTTAGCTACCAGTAAGCTATTTTCGTCTCTGTAACCATATGTTTAAATATTACGGATTACCGGACAAATTATACTTAGTAACGGGTGAAACAATACCTCCTGTGTACAGAATTACCCACATTGGACCTTATTGTCTCTATGTTTACCTTATTGTCTCTATGTTTACTTTATTGTCTACATGTTTACCTTATTGTCTCTATGTTTACTTTATTGTCTACATGTTTACCTTATTGTCTCTATGTTTACCTTATTGTCTACATGTTTCTTTACGTTATTTCTCTCCTGGTTTCAGCTTTGTATGATTTTTATTTTTTTTCCTCTTTTTATTTATTAACAGACCGAAGAACGACCTGCTACCTTCTGTCTCTCACTGTAGTCTTCAATGGTAAGAGTCCAGTTTAACTCATGGTTTACGTACTTTCATTTTTAGTGGGATATCTATTCGTTTGAATAACTTTTTTATATAAATGTTATTTAAACATTCGTGTACGCATACTTCTTGCAGTTATACAGGGGGTGGAAAAATGATCCCCCTCTGAAAAAGTTTTTAGAACGTACTCGACGAGATCTGTTGAAATATAATACCAAATCCTAATTTTAACACTAATGGCTTTCGTAAATCCCTGAACTTTTCATGATTTTAAGTTATATTTTCTTGTAAAAACTGTTGTACACTTGCTGTAATTTCTTAGATATTCTTATTAGAATCAGCCTGTAAAATAACCAAACACGTTTCTCTGCGATAATCGAACGTAAAAATGAAACTGAAAATAATACAAACCAGTTTCACAAGTTAATCTTTAGTAGACCTTACGTTGGTTATCAGTACTGCTTGACATTAACATGGCATGCCTTCAGTGGGTTTGTGAAGGTTTGAGAGATTGACTGCCATCTTTCTTTGAGTAAACCAAAAAGTTTATCTTACGTTATTCGGTTTAACTCAACCCATAAATTTTCAATCGGATTGATATCAGATGATTGACCTGGCCATTTCATAAGATGAATTTTCTTATTTCTAAGATCTCTTTTAACGACTCCGCAACAGCAAAAAAAACTGTTTTGATCATTTTGCTAACTGGAATATAAAGATTTGAGAAACTACACCTGGTGTACAACAGTTTTTTATGAGAAAGTATAACTAAAACCAGTGTTAAAATTAGGATTTGGTATAATATTTGAACAGATCTCGTCTAGTGTGTTCTAAAAACATATAGTTTTATACATTGTTTTGTTATCAAATAAAAGATATAACAAATTAACAACAATTTTCAGGGGGCCCACTTTTTTTCAATCTCCTCTATGTCTATAAACATTATTATATATGTTACACTTCTCATAAACATTATTATATATGTTACACTTCTCATAAACATTATTATATATGTTACACTTTTCATAAACATTATTATATATGTTACACTTCTCATAAACATTATTATATATGTTACACTTTTCATAAACATTATTATATATGTTACACTTCTCATAAACATTATTATATATGTTACACTTCTCATAAACATTATTATATATGTTACACTTCTCATAAACATTATTATATATGTTACACTTCTCATAAACATTATTATATATGTTACACTTCTCATAAACATTATTATATATGTTACACTTTCCATAAACACTATTATATATGTTACACTTCTCATAAACATCATTATATATGTTACACTTCTCATAAACATTATTATACATGTTACACTTCTCATAAACATTATTATATATGTTACACTTCTCATAAACAAGATTTTAGGACACAAATCCCACTGATTTCCACCACAGTTAATCATATGTACATTTTGTTTTACTCTTTCTCTACATATATATTGAGTGAATTTTCCACCACAGTTAATCATGTGTACATTTTGTTTTACTCTTTCTCTAAATATATATTGAGTGAATTTTCTACCACAGTTAATCATATGTGCATTTTGTTTTACTCTTTCTCTACATATATATTGAGTGAGTTTTCCACCACAGTTAATCATATGTACATTTTGTTTTACACTTTCTCTACATATATATTGAGTGAATTTTCCACCACAGTTAATCATATGTACATTTTGTTTTGCTCTTTCTCTACATATATATTGAGTGAATTTTCCACCACAGTTAATCATATGTACATTTTGTTTTACTCTTTCTCTAAATATATATAACTAAATCATTTATGAGGAAACATTTACACGTCATGAAATTAATACTCGTAAATATTATGAACTCCAAATAGCTACAGTTTTATAAGTTTGAGATGTAATATTTCACATGACAAGCAGTAAGTATTCATTATACGTAATGTATGTAACTTAATAAAGTGAAGACTTTTTCGTGGATAAGTAACACAATAAATTGTGAGCTCGTCTGAGATAAATTATAATACGTAAAGTATGTATTATTAATTATTATTTTCTTGAATTAACTTTTATTATTCAGACGAATTGACTAATCATTAAGCCCGATTTCTTCATTTCGGAGATTTGTGCTTGAAGTGAACAAATGCCATTGAGAAACTACTGAATTATTAGTTACAATAACAACTTGTAAGTGTTTTTTTTTTTTTTTTAATTTCAAGCACAGCTACACGAGGGATATCTGCGCTAGCTGTCCCTAAGACTAGAGGGAAGGCAGCTAGTCATCACCATCCACCGCCAACTCTTGATCTACTCTTTTAACAACGAATAGTGGTATTAGCCGTAACTTTATAACGCCCCCACGGCTAAAAGGGCAAGCACATTTGGTGCGACGGAGATTCGAACCCGCGACCCTCGGATTACGAGTCGTGCCTTAACCACCTGGCCATGCCGAACCCTCAACGAAACTGATACAATCATTTTGTAAGCATCTTCAGCGTGTACGAGCTGTAACAAATTTACTCGAATTAAAAAAAAAAACCTTAAATGTTTTCTCTTCAACAAGTTATCTGTTTTAATGATATAAGTTTGAAAATATTAAAAGAAATCTGACTAAATATTTGTTTATCTGAGAACCAAAATCAGAAGTTTGAAAAACAATTGTTTGAGGAATGAGCTATCAAAAGCACCAAAAATGCTCGCCCTCCTAGCCGTGGGGACGTTATAATGTGACGGTCAATTCCACCATTCGTTGGTTTTTGAAAGAGTAGTTCAAGAGTTGGCGGTAGTTGGTGATAACTCCTTGTAGTCTACCACTGCTAAATTAAGGACGGCTAGCGCAGATAGTCTTCGAGTAGATTTGCGCAAAATTAAAAACAAAGAATGATGTTAATACAGAGTGCCTACTTCAACTAATATGTCAAGTACTGATCGAAATAACACGAGAAATTGTTAATTACGTAAAATGTACATCTGAAACTAAGGCAGCAAATAGTGGACGATTAACTGTTATAACTTACAATACTTTTGGTAGCATTTTGTGTGCGACTGACTGTGACTCCTATTAATCCACGAACAACCGTATATATAAATAATTTAAAAAAGCATTACCGTCCCGGTATGGCCAGGTGGTTAAGGCACTTGACTTGCGCGAAATTCAAAAACAAAAATATTAACATCTAATAGGTGGGGCATTATTACTGAAAACTTTGGGGTTAGGCGACTATCATATTTTTAACAATGTAACTTAGTACTTCTTACAGATTAGCCGAATTGCAAGAGATAAAGTAGTGATATCTTGCTTTAAAACAATTATTATCTTGACGACTAGAACTACATAAAATCCATGGAAACCTTCATATCTTCAGCCAGCTAGCAGTATCAATATAAACTACAACGTTTTTTTAATGTTTTGGTAAAAAATATCATTATTTATCTTTTATCTCTTTTCCTTAGGTGATACTTCACATAAACCTTAAGGTAGTATATTTTAAAGGAAAAAATACAGGAATTGCGCGTGTGAAGGTAACCTTGAATAAAAAAAACAAACGAACTAACTAAAAAAAAAGCTCCTAAGAAGTTTCTGTTTCGAATTAAACGTGAACTTCTCTGTTCGTAATGTTTTAGTATTGAGCAAATAATTGGTTATCATCGGTTTTTGCTTTAAATTTCGCGCAAAGCTACACAAGGGCTATCTGCGCCAGCCGTCCCTATTTAGTAGTGTAAGCCTAGAGAGAAGGCAGCTAGTCATCACCACCCACCGCCAACTTTTGGACTCCTTTTTTACCAACAAATAGTGGGATTGACCGTCAATTATAACGCCCTCACAGCTAAAAGGGTGAGCATGTTTGGTGCGACGGGTATTTGAACCCACTGCCCTCAGATTACGAATTGAACGATTTACTCACGTGGTCATGCCGGGCCATAACTTGTAAGTGAAAGTGAAGAACATGTAAATCAATATGTCATTCTACATTTGCTATATTGAGTGTCGACGAAGCCTTTTGGTCAATACCAGAGCTATTTAAACTGTCTGACATACGAATGTCATTTTACTATTTTTAAATACAACATATTTTACACTTCCAGCTTTTCTTACTACGTTATAATAAGTTTAGTTATCAGAAAATATAACGTCAGCAAAAGAACAACAAAAATCACTATCTTCGACATGAAAAAAAGCTTAATAAATTTTGTACCAAAGAGTTATCATTACAAAGACGAAGATTAGTCTGAAATGCGCCCTCTAGTGAATCACCATAAATAATTAATGGTGGAGCTTTGCGCTTAAATAAAATAATCTGTACGACATTTTATTTTACTTGGAAGTTAGAAACAACTAGCTAAATATAATTTAGGTTAAAAGTAACACAAATGAGACTTAGCATATAATTTTCCTTGAAAATAAAAAAGTTTCAAAATCAAAATAATGACTTAAAAATGCACCTATGTACATATAACTAAATAAACGTTACTAGACCTTAAGAACTTCATTTGTTAAATATTTAGGTCGGCACCCGAGAAACAGTTATAATAGTGGTAAGTAACGTTTTAGCCCACGAAGACGTACCTGTATTTTAAAGAACAAATTCAATAGAGGTCCCGGCATAGCCATGTGGTTAAGGCACTCAACTCGTAATGTGAGGGTCGCGGGTTCGAATCCCCGTCACACGAAACATACTTGCCCTTTCAGCCGTAAGGGCGTTATAATGTGACGGTCAATCCCACTATTCGTTGGTAAAAGAGTAGCCCAAGAGTTGGCGGTGAGTGGTGATGACTAACTGCCTTCCATCTAGTATTACACTGCTAAATTAGGGACGGCTAGCGCAGATAGCCCTCGTGTAGCTTTGCGCGAAATTCAAGAAACAAACAACTTCGTAATTATATGCAACTGTAGAGATAAAGGTAGTTCTAGTTCACATGATTTCTCACTGCGATGAACAAAATGGGACACAGATGAATTATAATGAAGATATAACACAATATTCTTCCATTTTCACAAACCTACAAAATAATTAACTTGTAAGTGACTCTTAACGAAGCTATTTCGCAGATATATGTAACAGTTCTTCAGATAAAATGTCTAGGAAACTTAATATAAATGTGAAACCAAGGCAATCATTAAGAAACTTTGTATCTATTTGGTTATTCTTTCTCGTTTTAGTTATCGCTTATCAAATACTAGAATGTTAGGAGGAAAGTTTGTTATATTATGAAGCGGAAAGATACTGCTTGCAGGTATATAATTACAATATAAGACAAACTAGGAAATTGTTATTACACTAAACAGTCATTGAAACCGATCGTATATTTCATTATTATACAATATACATATATGCACATCTGCTCCATTTTACATTTCTCAACTTTACGATCTTAAGTATTGTGTTAATTAAGCACAACAAAACTGATAAATTTTGTTGCTCTTTAGGTTCATAATCTTCAGATGGCTGAACAAATTTTGGTATCTGTAGTTTCAGACGTTGGGGAAAATTAAACATAAACAGTGTTTCCACGTGGGATAAACACGTGAAGTTTATGTTCGTGGTTTTACGTAAACCACGTGTTCACAGTCGTACATATTGTCTTGTCATATCGTATTTAGTTTGGATGAATTATGGGTTATGTATAAACTGTGGAACGTATACTAATCACAAGGCAGCCAGATCTGATGGTGTCAGCCAAACAGTTGTTTCTGGATTATATAATCTCTGAAATGACAATAACACAGATATTTTTAATCCAGTATTCTGAAACACGTGTTCATTATATGCTCAGGAAAGGTAGACAAAAAATCCAACAGAATTCTGTTTAGTGTGTCATATAAGATTATGACGAAAAGGTGTAGTTTCAATGTTCAATATTATAGTTGAAGAAAATCGCATAAATAAAATAATGATTTAAAAGAATGTTAGAAAAAGTAAGTTTATATTAAGAAACCATTAAATATTACAGGAAAACAAAGTAAATATTTTAGACAAATAAAAACTTTGTTAGCAACAACAGAATAAGAATATATGACAGATCAAAATATTGTTATATTAAGAAACCATTACACATTACATCTGCTCGGTATGGCCAGGTGGTTAAGGCACTTGACTCGTAAGCAGAGGGTCGCGGGTTTGAATCCTGTCCCACCAAACGTGCTCGCCCTTTTAGCCGTGGGGGCATCATAATGTGATGGTCAATCACAAGAGTTGGCGGTTCGTAGTGGTGACGAGCTGCTTTCTCTAGCCTTACACTGCTAAATTAGGGATGGCTAGCGCAGATAGCCCTCGTGGTAAGAACTAGTAAGAAAAACAACACTTAAAACTAAAACCCCTTTAAAACGTAAAAATGACCCAAACTTAGATAGAAGTTAAAAATACCCATGACCCTTACATTTAAAACGTCATTAAGTTGAACAGTATCACTATAGCCAAACTTAGATAGAATTTAAAAATACCAATGATCCTTAAACATTTAAAACGTCATATACGTTGACCAGTATCACTATATAAAATAACCCTATCCAGGGGTTAACCTGTATAAAACATGTATGAAATGGTGTCGTTGTGCAGAGTCATAACAACGACACGACTGGAAAATGTGCGCTATTGTGACTTGAGTGTCCACATGTTGATGCATCAATTCCAGATAAAATAAAACGACGTGTTAAGACAACGGGACCAATGTGTAGCCTAGTTAAGACAACTTCCTCCTTCTGATCCTTATGGAAGCAAGACGGTTAAAGAGCAATGAAAAGTTTTATCGTGAAAAGCTTTTTATCATGTTGCTCACTCCAAGAAACCGAACCCTGAATACAGGACCGTAGCCCATGTATGGACGTGATAGTACCAGAGAAGATGGACTTAGCTGTGATGACAGCGAGCTCGTTCCCGCGAATACTAACGTGACCTGGTATCCAGGAAAATGTGGATAGAAATGGATGATGAAGCGAAATGGTTTTGAATATCGACGACAACATGGAGACAACTAGCGTAAAGCGATTCCAGGTTCAGTAGAGAGCAAAGCTACTTGGAATAAATAGTACGGTTCTCGTGCTGCTTAGCTTCTATATGATTTAGGACAAGAAAAGTGTCGTACAATTCGGCAACGACCATAGAAACTGTAGAGGAAATTCTGTGTGCAACCGCCGAACCACAACAAACCATGGCAGAGCCCATAGTCATCTGATTTCGAACCATCGGTATAAATGGAAATGGAAGAATGGTTCGAAAGACATCCGGAAAATAGAAAACTGTACTCTAATCGAGATAATCCGCCATCCTTAGACGATTTAATGAAATATAACAGGTGGGGATGGTAATAAGCCATGGTGGGATAGCTGAACAGTGAAGACAGCAACATAATCTATAAGAAATACCCAATTCAGCTAGCTGCACTTGGATATGATGACTAAAAGGAACAATGGCACACCATCTATTCGGATAAAGCATGACCCATTGAGGAAGGAAAGAACACTTCCAGGTGTGATGTTGTGGAAAGGATCGAAGTTTTGATGTTTACAGTAAAGACAGTTGCAAGTGACAAAGGTATAGAGGAGGTCCATGAGACTCAGTGAATACACTCTGGACTACAGAACCAAAGCTCCAGATGGTAAACGAGGTCCAACGTTTTCAAAATCGAGAACCTGATGGAGCCATAGACCAAAGACATATAGTCCAGTTTCGATCAAGTAAGGGCATAATAGATCTTTAAGACAAAACATTAATTCGCTTCACATGAGGTGGAAGAGAGAACATGGAGGATTACAGTGTCTTTTTACACTTGACGCATATCTGCTTGATGTGTGGAGTGAAAACTTACAGTCAAATATAAGCCCCAAGAGCTTTGTCTCAGGGACCACAGGTAGGACAACTTTACCAAGATAGAGCTCGGGATTGGGATGAATACCGCGTTAGTGGCAAAAGTGCATGCAAACGGTTTTAGAGAGAGAAGGTAGAATCATTTGCTGTGGTCCACTTCAATAAATGATTGAGGGTAGTTTGTAGCTGCTACTCAATATCTCTCATGTTCGACCACTGACATGAGATGTTAAAGTCGTCAACATAGAGCCCATTTGCAACAGTTAGAGGGAGTTGTTTAGTGATGGCAGTACTCTTTGTACTAAAAAGTGTGATACTCAAGACAAAGCTCTGAATAACTCCAAATTCCTATGAGAAAGAACGGGAAAGTGTTGAAACCACACGAGCTTGGAATCACCAGTCCATTAAAAAATATGAAGAGCAATATTGAAAGGGGCGGAAGTATACTGCCCACTGACCTTCCAAATCTTGTCCCTTATGACTTTGGAAGTGGTGATTGAAGAGATGCTATTGAGAATGTAATACAAGATTCCTTCTGGCTTTTACGTCCTACCTGCCGAGCACGTGCATAGGCTCATTGAAAAGCGATGTGGTTTGAAAATGTAGGATACCTATGAAATATATACAAGGGCCATTTTTGAGTCTTCTGTGCCATGTGGCAGGCAGGATTCCACCACGAACGAGGATACCGTGAAAAACATGTCGAAGTTTTAAGAATACACTGAACAGTTGCCTGGATAATACAGTCAGTCACTGCTTCTACAAAATGATCACTGTCCCGTGGGTCAGCGTCAACCACCCAAGAGAAATGACAGAAAAGTTAAGGGGAAGCAGATAGAAATATCAATAGCAGTAAAAGACTGACTAGGTGAATAAAAATATGTACCAGAACTGAAGTGAGAATGGTTGTGGTCTGAGAGCGTACGCTGTACAAAACGACCCTTCCCATTAAGGTCAGCACCACTCCAGAGGGAATTATGTTCATTAAAATTCTCCAGGATTAAAAAGGAGAGAGCAACTGTTCTATGAGAGTATCAAGGTCTGATAGATCATAGGTCTCTCTAGCTGTCTTCTAGTTATGGTACGACCCAAGGAAACACGGATGGCCATAAGGTCTCTCTAGCTGTCTTCTAGTTATGGTACGACCTAAGGAAACACGGACGGCCATAAGGTCTCTCTAGCTGTCTAAGAAACACGGACGGCTATGACCTCCAAGATTACATTGAGAGAAAAATAGGGCAGGCACATGCTGAGCAACCAGCAATGAAGCCCCTCCATATACTCTTCCATCACACAACCTGTCATTTCTGTACAAATAAAACTGCTGAAAGGTGACTGCTTCACCAGGTTTCAGAAACGTTTCCTGTAAGGATAGACACAAAGGATGACAAGAATCAAACAAATCCTTAAAGTCATCGATATTCGAATGAAAACCTCGACGGTTCTACTGTATCAAAGTGGTCATTTTTACTTAGACGGAGGAGAAATGGGTGGAGAGCTCTTCCGTTTTCGACCACGTATTTTCTCTCTATTAGAAGGAGGTTGATGGACCTCCAAGGATCTTGCCCTGGGTCTAGTGAGAAAATCTTTGTTGGTGGAGGACTAATTCAGCGAGTGAGAACGTAAACGAATATTCGTTCTGCATCTCGGATCCGGAGAAGAAGATGGACCCGAGGAAATGCCAGAACATGGGGCCACTGGAAGGAGTGGTAGGAACAGAGATGGGAAAAGACATTGACTCGTCAACTTTTCTAATCATGGAAGCAAAAAGACTTCAAATGCTTTGCAAACAACTCTGTTTAAGACATGGAAAGACATAGTCTGTCTGTACTCCCACTGTAGCAGTGGAATGCGCAGCATACTCCGAGATGGAGTGAAGGACAATAAATTCCGAGCCTCTGGGTATGGAATATTGTTCACAGACTTTATGCATTGAAACTGCTTCTCCTTCACTCACTTAGAGTAAGATCGAAAGTAGAAACTTGTGAACTACTGCAGTTAAAACAGTGTGGTTTCAGATTCACCCATAAGCATCGTGATCTTTGCCACCACAAAGAGCACGTTTTGAAAACCACGACATGATGTCTTTGAGTGACTGAATCGCTTACATTGGAAACATTGGAGATGGTTGGGAATATATGACCTATCTTACTGTTTAAGTATCCTGTAATGATAGTGGCTGAGACAATGAAAATATCAAAATTACGACATTTGTAGGTAGCATTATTTCGTCTTTTCGAGTAAAGATACGGTGCACAACAGAAATGCCTAAGTTGGAGAAACCAACGAGAAGTTCCAGCTTGGAACTTCTTTAAATCTCTCTCAACTGTAACTCCATTGGAAGAATTCAAATGGCGAGTAACCTTAACAGGTATATCTCTCATGGCGTTTAACTCTAAGAAGAGTTTGGTGTACTGTGTTGAAGATGTTTCCACCAAAGTGTTTCCTGAGCGCACTTTTCTTGCTGACTTGGGGGAGCGAGCAAGCCCCTCTAATCCCTTTTGAATAATAAAGAGAGACATCTGCCTAAGGATTTCTCAGATAGCGAATGCAAAATGAGAAATCTAGGTGCAGAATCTGACTGTGATAGTGACTGTTGAACAGAGTTGTCCATTCGTAGCCGTTTACCAATTATCTTTTTTTATTTATTTGTTCGTTCATAGATGAGGGTATTAATAATAAATAGAATACTTTACATTGCCCACTGTCCTTACGCATCACGGAGTCCTAAGAGATAAAGCACTGCAACGCTAAACAAGATCATTGCAGCAACGCCACGGTTTTGTAAGCACTATACCCAAACACTACCACCATACACAACGTCCACAACATTCGTTAAGAACGTCCGATGCTGGTATTCAGTTGACCTTAGTCTAAGAGGACCAGTCGATTGACCTTGAGGGGTCAAACAAGGCCACTCGTCTATAGGAATTTAAGGCTGAAGTGAATTGTTAGGTTTCGACCCCTCAACCACCAGGATCTTTCCCTCCACTTCAAGATCGCCACGCATAGAAAACACGTGGGTTGATGTTTAGATCCCAAAGGAGGTAAACTGAAAGTATAGAACCTTCTCTGGGGGTCCTCTCACCACTTACAGGAATCCACTTTGAGGGGTCTTTTTATCAAGTAGGTAAAAATCGCATAAATAAAATAATGACTTGAAATAATATTAGAAAAAATAATTTTATATTAAAAAAAATCATTAAATATTACAGCAACAACAGGATAAGAATATATGGCAAAGTACAACATTTTTTTTACATTAATAAACCATTAAAAATTGCAGCAATAAAAATAAGAATATAAGAGAAATCAAAGTATTGTTGTATTAAGAAGCCCTTAAACATTACAGCAACAAAAAAAACAAGAATATAAGAGAAATAAAAGTATTGTTGTATCAAGAAACCCTTAAACATTACAACAACAACAAAGTAAGAACATAAAAGAAATAAAAGTGTTGTTGTATTAAGAAACCCTTAAACATTACAACAAAAAAAAATAAGAATATAAGAGAAATCAAAGTATTGTTGTATTAACAAGCCCCTAAACATTATAGCAAAAATAAGAATATAAGAGAAATCAAAGTATTGTTGTATTAAGAAGCCCTTAAACATTACAACAACAACAAATAAGAATATAAGAGAAATCAAAGTATTGTTGTATTAACAAGCCCTTAAACATTAGTATTGTTGTAACCGTTAAACAACAACAAAATATAAGAATATAAGAGAAATCAAAGTATTGTTGTATTAACAAGCCCCTAAAAAACATTATAGCAACAAAATATAAGAATATAAGAAAAATCAAAGTAATTAAGAATAGCAAAAAATAAGAATATAAGAAAATCAAAGTATTGTTGTATTAAGAAACCGTTAAACATTACAGCAACAAAATATAAGAATATAAGAGAAATCGAAGTATTGTTGTATTAAGAAGCCCCTAAACATTATAGCAAAAATAAGAATATAAGATAAATCAAAGTATTGTTGTATTAAGAAACCATTAAACATTACAGTAACTGTATAAGTACAACATGAGAATAATTACAAGAAAGCTAAGCATGTCGTGTTAGTTTCTGGATGGTTATTTATGATAAAATGTATTAGTGCTTTAGCATCTCAGGGAAGGGTGTTGTCTGTTTGTGCTTTGGACTCGTATTTGAAATTATGCATGCTTGAAGCTTCTGGAAGTTAATTACATCTTTTACAGTGACTTGAATAGTGGTTTATCCAGAAGGCTAACAGTCTGAGTTTAACAGATATTGAAGTACCGGTTTACTCAAAGAATCTAGTGGTCTCAGTTTAACAAATAGTAAAGTACCGCTTTACTCAGAAGGTCTAATGGTCCTTAAATCTATTAATGTCACAAAAATTACCAACCAAGAAAAATTTTTAAGATTACTAACATTTTCAAGCATTACAACTACACGAGTAATTCAGGGTTGTTCAGCTTAATCAATTAGTGTTACGACTCAAGAAAAGCATCAACTAATAACAGTTGAAATCTCAGCTGAGCAACGTCTCCTATGTGTTATTCAGGAAAGGGATATACTTAACTATCAGTAAATGAATTACACGTGTAAAATAGGTTTGAAACAAAACGACAACTAGTAAATAATAAGGAAAACCGTTCTACATAAGAGTCGATTGTTAAAGAATAAGCGAATGGTTTCTCATTTTGATAACCAAAACACAGCAGTTAAGTGGCGTACATTTGTTTTTTACCAAACGATGTTGTGATAACGGTATCGATCGTAAAATTCTGAGAATTTTTCCCCCAGTGGGTTTAAGATATATTTTATTTTGTGAAAGACTTCAAATTCTAGTTATCCGCTAAAATATCACGCTTTATTTAAATACAAGCTGTGGAAAGAAACAATCAACACCTGAACATATTTCAATTCCTCGTTAGTAACTTTCATGCGAAACCACATGGTAATCTTAAATTATCAATTTCCAGCCTACAAAAGACAACTTGTTTCTAGTATGTTGAACTTCTCTCTAGCAAAGCCGTGATTTCTTGGATAGAAAAAATCTTTTAACAAAAATAACATGAGAAGACAAACTACAGAACATGGGGCGTAGATACAAATTATACAACAGCGGTGTATTTTTGAAAATAAAAATCCATTATTCGTGAGATGTTACGATTTATCTCTATTTTTCCAGTTAACCAGCCCGCTCCTTTATTTTTCCTTATCTGATAACTGCATTTTCTTCCAGACGTTAAGTATAGTTTAACTCCTTACTTAAGGCAGGTAGTAGATTGTAAATCTATGTGTTTAAACAGAAACCATTTAAACGCTGGTTTAAATAGTAAAACATTATAAACAAAATCAATGTTAATGAATTAATTACCGCTAATTTTTAGTGAATGTTTTGCCTAAGATCTGATAATGTTTTAAAAGAGAAATATTTTGTTTTGAAAAGACATTGGAGCAAACAAAATCACGTGTAATTTATAGACCTTAAACCTAATTCTAATAGGTTTCGTTATTATTAATATTGCAAATTATTACATATTTGTTGAAGCAAGTTACATTAATTTATAAGAACGTCCTTTATCTCTCGTTAAATACAGGTTTATTTTTTAATAAGCAAGTGCAGAATGGGTTAACTGTGCTCAGCCTACTGTGGATATCGATACCTGGTTTTTAGCGTTATGAGTCCTGATAATTAACACTAAGACAGAGAGGGGCATTACGAATGAGTCTGATATTCTAATGAGTGGTTCAGTGGACAGAAATATCTTCCTCAGTCAGGATAGATAACTTACTATAAACTGAAGAGAACGAAATAATGTTTATTTATTTCACGCCATTAGGTGCGATTCGAACCATGATTGTAACATTGGCTGTTTAAGATATCTCACGTAATACCATACTATTAAACTTTGTTGTGAAAGTAAACTAGCCAAAATGCTTCTTAGGCTAAAAAACAAATAATTTCTTTATTCCTGACGAAAAGTGTATACTCTTTTTATTTCATCAAAGTCTGTGGGTGACTTCAAGATGCATTTAGGTGACAAACAACGTGTAATGATTTGTTTATTTGTGCAGCTATTTATCATTAACCCCTGTCAAGTCTTGGGCTACTCTTTTATCAACAAATAGGATTGTATGGCCAGACAGTTAAGGCATTCGACTCGTAATCCGAGGGTCGCGGGTTCGAATCTCCGTCACACCAAAACATGCTCGCCATTTCAGCCTTGGGGCGTTATATCGTGATAGTCAATTCCGCTATTCGTTGGTAAAAGAATAGCTCAAGAGTTGGCGGTGGGTGGTGATGACTAGCTGCCTTCCCTCTAGTCTTACACTGCAAAATTAGGGACGGCTAGCGCAGATAGCACTCGTGTAGCTTTGTGCGAAATTCAAAATCAAACAAACAAACCAACGAATAGTGGGATTGTATGACACAATGGTCTACGGTTCCGGATGAACGAACTGGGACTACCGCGTGGAATTATTATTCGCTGGTTATCTTACTTTTTGGAAAAATGAAAATGCAAAGTAAATGTAGAGGGAACATTTTCTGAGTACTTTACTCCACAAGCTGGCGTCCCTCAAGGAGGGTCGTTCGCCCTATACTCTTCATCATGTATGTGAACAATTTGCAATTGAAGAATCCTAATCATGGAATCTCCTCACAGTTTGCTGATGATGTGACAGTCTGCCACAACACCAACAATAGCAGCCACAAACATACAACCACAACTAAATACAATAAGCGTATATTGTCAATATAAATACAGCAAAAACACAACTTGTCGTCTTTACAAAATTGACAAAATACAAAAAAAACTACAGCGTGAAATATATATGAATGGAACACAACATTAGACTGCCACATCGGCAAAATTTCTTGGTCTGACCAATGACTCAAAATTAACATGGATTAACTGTGTAAACGTAATTAAAAATAAAGTCTGGCGAAGAACCAACTATGCTAGGAGTTTAACTGACAAGAACAGTAGAGCGTCAATAGACAACATACTAAAAATTTACAAAACATACATTCGACCGGTAATCGACTATGTAGCTCTAGCATAGAAAACTGTAAGTGACAAAACAATTAAAACCAAACTACAAACAATACAAAACACACTCCTCACAACAGTATGTAGAGTTCCAAGAACTATATCATCTAAATTTATACATAAATATTCAAACATACCAACCATACCAGATAGACTCTTACATAGTACAATAACTTATTTTGATAAACATTGGATGAAAAATGAATTATTATGCGAACTAAACAGGTAACTCATACATTTGAAGATAGTCCTAAACACCTCTCCCCGATCAACATATATTTTAAACAAAGAAATAAATAAATGAAAAAAATATTTATAGAGAGAGAGATAGAAAGAGGAAAAAAAAAGATCACCATCAAACCAGACTTCCTACTGATAGGGCAAAACAGATGTAAATGTATACCAATATATGGACATTGCACTGAAAAGGGTCGCAGCAGTTCAGCCCATTCTGACCCTAAAGTAGTAACTAACACTGCTTGACTATACAAGTAAAGGAAGAGGTCAAAGAGCACCTGACCTTCCAGGATATATATATGATGCCCAAAACCCGAAAGAGAGAGAATAGTGGGATTGACCGTAACTTTATAATGCCCCTTATAACTGAAAGAATAAGGATGTTTGATGTGAAGAGAATTCGAACCCGGGACTCTTAGATGGGAAGAAGAGCGTTCTAACCATCTGGCTATGTCGGTTTGTATTTTAACACATTCATAATTGCCTTGGACATTTCAACAGTGAGGGTTCCTTGCTTATAAGTTACACTAATACTTAAATTGTAGTTTGATACAACCTTCTAAAATTTCAATCGAACTTTATTTCAGGTTATCTCTTTCATCTCTTTGCACTGGCAGCATATTAAGGTAGCTATGTTATTTTATGAATTAATGTTAGCACTGATATACACTGCTGGCCAAAATCTTAAAGCCAATGAATACAAAGAAAAAAAATATGCGTTTTATGTTGTCAGACTCAACCATTCATTTGAGTAGAGCTTCGAAATATGAAAATAAGAAAAGGGAAAAAAAACAAAAAAACTTTTGTAGCATTTAATGGGGAAAATGTGAACACTATGAAATTAGCCTTAATAATAGCTGGTCAAAAGTTTAAGACCATACTGAAACGAAGCGTTAATTGGTAAACACGTAAAGAAATATAGTCATTTCCGTTTAAGCATTAGCGTTGTCAACATCTCCCACTGATATTATCTGTGTTACATTGGGTTAAAAAACATGGCAAAGGCTAAAAAGTTGACAGAGTTTGAACGTGGCAGAATTGTCGAGCTGCAAAAACAAGGTCTCTCTCAACGTGCCATCGCTGGTGAGATTGGGTGTAGTAAAACTGATGTTGCAAATTTCTTAAAAGACTCTGAGGGATACGGAAGGAGAATTTCAAGTGGTTGGCCCAAGAAAATTTCGCCGGCGTTGAGCAGGAGGATTCGACATGTTCGGCAAGACACCAGCCGATCGTCGAACCAGATTAAGGCCGTTACGAACCCAGAATGGAGCTCAAGAACGATAAGACAGCAACTACGAGAGAAAGGCCTTAAAAATCGTAAACGTCTTCAAAGACCATGCCTCCTTTCACACCACGAAACAGCACGGTTAAACTTTGCTGAGAAGCACCAAACATGGGACGTAGAAAAGTGGAAGAAAGTTTTATTCTTTGATGAGAAAAAATTTAACCTGAATGGTCCAAATGGCTTTCATCATCCTTGCCACGATAAGGATATCCCACCGAAGACATTTTCTACACGACACAGTGGAGGAGGTTCCATCATGATCTGGGGTGCTTTCTCCTTCCATGAAACAATGGAGCTTCAGGTTATACAGGGGCGTCAAACAGCAGCTGGCTACATTGGCATGTTGGAGAGAGTATCCTTATTGACTGAAGGCCCTTGCTTGTGTGGAAATAACTGGATCTTTCAGCAGGACAACGCTGTAATCCACAATGCTCGCACGACAAAGGACTTTCTCATGGCAAATAACGTGATTCTTTTGGACCATCCAGCGTATTCGCTCGAACAGAACGCCATTGAAAATGTTTGTAGGTGGATGCAAGGGAAGTATATAGAAATGGACGTCAATTCCAAACAGTGCATGATCTTTGTGAAGCCATCTTTACCACATGGAATAAAATTCCAGCCAGCCTTCTGCAAATGCTTATATCGACCATGCCAAAGCGAATGTTTGCAGTTAGTCGCAATGACGGCCGTGCAACTCACTACTGAGACCTCTTGTTGGGCATTTCCTTCCCTGGTTAAGATTTCTTTTTGGTATGGTCTTAAACTTTTGACCAGTTAGTATTTGGGCTAATTTCATAGTGTTCACATTTTCCCTATTAAATGCTAAAATGTTTTTTATTTTTATTTTCCCTTTTCTTATTTCTATCTTTCGAAGCTCTACTCAAATAAGTGGTTGAGTCTAACAACGCAAAATGCATATTTTTTCTTTATGTTCACTGCCCTTAAGAATTTAGCCAGTAGTGTATGTGTGTAACTTGCTTCTACCAAGAATTATTGACAGCACTCGGTCCTAAAACCATTTATAGCTAGAAAAATATATATGTAAAAACGGCTCGTTTGGGTTGAGAAAATTTTTTACGTAGAGGAGCGAACAACGTTTCGACCTTCCTCGGTCATCGTCAGGTTCACAAAGAAAGAAAAAGGTAACTAACCGGAAGCTGGCCACATGTTTGAAAGGGGTTGTGTAACTGAGTGTCGAAATGTAGAGGGCGGTGTTAGATGTTTGAATATATAATTTTATATTATTTATTATATTATTTTTAATATAGTATAAAGGTATTTCTTTGTATTGGTTCATTTTGGGCTTGCGTTTGTTTATGTTTGTTTCTTTATTTAGTATTTAGTTGTGTTTATTTGACTTGCAGTGTCCGAAAACGTGTGAAGGTGACTTTTTGTGTTCTTTGAATCTGGTTTCCATTTTTCTACTTGTTTCTCTAATATAGAAATCGTGGCAGTTATCACATTGTATTTTATAAATAATGTTGGTGTGGTGTTTGTCAATGTAGGTTTTACATAGTATAGACCTCAGTTTTGTGCCTGGTTTTGAATACATTTGGTATTAACTGGAATGTCATATTTTGTAACTAGTTTTTCCAAATGTTTGTTATTCTTCTGTTGATGTCGGGAATATATGGTATGCAGCAGTATATGGTTTCGTGATTTTTTAAATCGTGGGGTATATTTACTTTTGTCAGTTGATTTTGCGTTTTGTCTAGGTGTTTGCGTATAATGTTTTCTACGGTTTGTGGAGAAAACTTATTGATGTTGATGAAGTATTGTTTTATTTTGTCTAATTCATCGTTAATTTTATCTGACGAACATAGTTTTATGACTGTGTTTATTTGGTTTCTTAGTATGTTGAGTTTTTGTTTTGTTTCATGTGCTGAGTCCCAAGGAATGTATAGTCCAGTATGGGTGATTTTTCGGTGGATTCCTGTTTTAAATTGTGTATCGGTTCTTGTAATTTTGAGGTTAAGAAATGATATTTGATTGCTTTCTTCCTGTTCACATGTGAAGTTAATGTTGGGATGTATAGAGTTAATGTTATTGAAAAAATTAAGTGTGTGTTATGTAGATGTGAATCCCGCAACTATGTCATTTACATAACTGTCCCAGTAAAGAGGTGGATGTAATGCTGTGTTAACTGCTTGTGTTTCAACTTGTGTTATAAAAACATTGGCTAGACCTGGAGATACTGGGTTGCCCATACTTAGGTCATTTGTTGGTATATAGTTGTTGCTGTTGAACATGAAGTTTGTCTTCATCGTGGTGAATTCTATGAGGGTTGCTAATTGGTTGCTGGGAATGTCTATAGTTGGGTTAGGGTCTTGGATATAGAGTTCTAAGGCTATCTTGCAGGCTTCAGTGGTTGGAACTTCTGTAAAGAGGGATATAACATCGAAACTGGCCATTAAGGCTTTATGATTAAGTTGATTTAGATTAGACTTGAAATTAAAAGAGTCTTTGATGAATGAGCTGGCTGATGTTACATATTTGGAGAATGCCCATGCTATGTATTTACCAAGATTGTAATTAAACGATTCATATGTGGACATTATTGATCGTAATGAACAATCTGGTTTATGAGGTTTGGGGATACCGTATATTTCTGGTGTGCGTGAGTCGGTTTTCCGTAGGTAGGAATAAAGTGTTTGTGAAATTGTGTTGGCTTTTTTCATTTTTAGTAGTAATTTGTTCAGTTGTGTTTCGTGTGTCTTTGTTAGATTTATGTGTATTGGTTTAAATTTGTTAGTGTCTGATAGGATGTTCTTCATTTTTTGGATGTATTCATTCGTGTTCATTATGACTATAGCGTTTCCTTTATCTGCTTTTAGAATTTTTATGTTTTTGTCTTGTTTTAGGTTTTTAATGAAATTAATGTCTCCCTTTGTAAGGTTGTTTTTTAGTTTTCTGTTTTGTGAAATTATGTTGATGGTTTAGTGAGAAAATTCTTTGAAAAATCGTTTAAGATGTTGTTTTTAGGTGTTTCTGGAAAATATAAATTTTTAATTTTACCTGGGAAGTTTGACTGTTGAATGTCAATAAAATTGTCTAAGTTTTCTTCTTTCTGTTGGTTGTTTTTGGTTGTTTTCTTGTTTTTGTTTTCTGTGGAAAGTATCACAAGTCTTCTGGTTAGATCGTCTAAACATGTTTTGATTTCTATGGTTGGAATGTACCTAGGTGCTATTGCGAAGTTGAGTCCTTTGTTAAGTAGATGTATCTCGTCTGTGTTTAATTGTCGGTCGGATCTGTTAATTATGAGGTTAGTCAACGGTTTGTCGTGGTGTCTTTTCTGTTGTTTGAATCTTAGTTTTCTAGTTTTCGTTGTGGCAGATATTTTGTCTCTTATTCCTAGTGTTGATTTGGTTTATGTTTCGTTGTATAAGTCCGTAAATCTCTGGTTTGATGCAGCATGCCTGTTGATGGTGTAGGTTTATTTTCTGTTTTGTAAGTCATGTAGTTCTTTATATTTCGTGTTCAACATGGCTTTAAGTTGTTTTTCTGTAAATTTTGAATAATGTTTTCTCGACATCACTGATTTATGGCTCAATTTTCTAGCGAATAAGAGCATAATTTTCTCAAGACTTTGCCACCCAGTTAATTCAAAGGGTTCTGTAACATTTTCTACACAAAATATCTATTACCACTGTCTCCGCAGAACCATATACTTAATTTATAGTAATGAAGGTGTACCTTGTCGTTTATCAAGATAACCACGTCTCAACTGGCTTTTCTGCTGAATGTGTTTTCCATAAAATAATCTGTATACTTCAGTATGCATTATGTCGCTATATTTATTACTTTTATTATTGAATTTTGTTCTATTTTAAAGAGATATTTCCATGTTTTTTTAGGCCTCATACAGAGTGTAAATGGAGTTATATGTTAATTGTGAACATTCTTTTTATTTGCGTGTTCCGAACTGAGTTCTACATTTTTATTTCTGGAACATCTAGTTTCTTGGCTGTATCAGCACGTGCAATTCCCACTTAGAAGCTTACCAGGTTTCAGAGATCTTATTTAAGTATTTTTGTTTGTTTGTCTTATCGTTGACTAATGACGTTATTAATGTGTTTTGAAGCTTCTTAAATATTTACAAAAGAAAAAAGAAACCAAGAGTTTAGTATCCAACATTCAACTCTCCTAATATTTGATGCCCTTTAAAAAAACTTAATGTATCTACTGATACATTTACTTGAACCATCAAGCGTAAAAACATTTTCACTAATGTTATTAAGTTTTTATATTAGAGCTATGATCTAGTTAGCAACAGAATTATTGTGCATTACTGGTAAAACCAGTGAGGCACGCGTTCATATGTGTGCCATGTTCCATTAGCTACAGCATAATAAATACCAAGAAGAGACATTCAACGCGTAGATTCTATAATCTCTAAGTAAATACAAACCAGCACCAAGAACAAATATTCCAAGTAGAGGTTCTATAATACCTAAATAAATACACACCAGTGCCAAGAACAGACACTCAACGCGTAGATTCTGTAATCCCTAAATAAATACAAACTAGCATAAGGAAGAAACATTCAACACAGAAATTCTATAATTTCTAAATAAATACAAACTAGTACAAGGAACAAATATTCAACAGTGGATTCTATAATCTCTAAATAAATAAAAACTAGAATAAAGAACAAACCTCGATGGATATATCCCCAATGTCCTTCGATTTCAAGAGAAGATTGGTGTGTCATGGTGTAGGTATTTCCACTAAAATTAATCTTTTCCTTACTGATTTGAAGGAGCCAATAAGTCCCTATAATCCTTTTTGAATAAAAACAGGAGACATCTGCCCAAAGGATTTCTCAGATAATGTATGCAGAATAGGAAATCGAGGTACGGAATCCGAATGTGATGGTGATGTACAACAGAGTCATTCATGAATGGTCGTTTTCGAATTATATATGTTTTGTCAGATTTATTATTATTACTGTCATGGGTTGAGGTACTCATAATGAATATATTCAATTCCAGTGCCTTTTGACCCCACCCACCATGGAGCCCTACGAGTGGACGCAATAAAATGTCAAACAAAGAAAGTGCAGCAGCGCTATGGTTGCCTGAACACTACACCCAAGCACCATCATCAGACACAATACCAACAACACCTGTTGAGAACTTCCAGCACTGGTACTCAGTTAACTCTAGCCCAAGAGGACCAACCAATTAACCCTAGGGGTCCAACCACTTGAGAAATCCAAGGCGTGTTGAGGTGGGCCCCTCAACCTCCATTATTGTCTCCTCCCCTTCACGGATCGCAACGCACAGCAAACACAGAGCTTGATGTTCAGATCCCGAGGAGGAAAACTGAAAGAACAGAACCATCTCTGTGAGATCCCGTCACTACGTAAAGGGATCCACCTCGAGGAGGGATATAGAAGGGTGACATTCTAAAGCGACGTAGATTTTTTATAAATAGATCTTTGTCATAGAAGTAGTTTCGAAATTTGAATGAATTTAAACACCTTTCATAACATACCACATGATGACTACCGAATGAATACAAACATTTTTTATAAGGTATCACATTATGATTGCCGAATAAATTTAAACACATTTCATAAGTTCCACATGATGACCGCCAACTGGCTCTTGTTCACTACCGTTCGATAAGCGCAAATGACTGAAAAGCTGGTTTGGTGGCTATAGGTGGTTAATATAAAATCCGAAAGATGTTTATATTCAGTGTTTTAGATCTATTTATCTTGAATTTCTTGGGTATCTTCAGTCTGGTTCCTTCACCGCTTGGTACAGTGTTTTAGTCAGGTTTCTTCATCGCTTGGTACAGTTTTTTAGTCAGATTTCTTCATCGCTTGGTACAGTTTTTAAGTCAGGTTTCTATAACGCTTGGTACAGTTTTTAGTCAGGTTTCTTCATCGCTTGGTACAGTTTTTTAGTCAGGTTTCTTCATCGCTTGGTACAGTTTTTAGTCAGATTTCTTCATCGCTTGGTACAGTTTTTAAGTCAGGTTTCTATATCACTTGGTACAGTTTTTTAGTCAGGTTTCTTCATCGCTTGGTACAGTTTTTTAGTCAGGTTTCTTCATCGCTTGGTACAGTTTTTAGTCAGGTTTCTATATCGCTTGGTACAGTTTTTTAGTCTGGTTCCTTCACCGCTTGGTACAGTTTTTTTAGTCAGGTTTCTTCATCGCTTGGTACAGGTTTTTAGTCAGATTTCTTCATCGCTTGGTACAGTTTTTTAGTCAGGTTTCTATATCGCTTGGTACAGTTTTTTAGTCTGGTTCCTTCACCGCTTGGTACAGTTTTTTTAATCAGGTTTCTTCATCGCTTGGTACAGTTTTTTTAGTCAGGTTTCTTCATCGCTTGGTACAGTTTTTAGTCAGGTTTCTTCATCGCTAGGTACAGTTTTTTAGTCAGGTTTATTCATCGCTTGGTACACTTTTTTAGTCAAGTTTCTTCATCGCTAGGTACAGTTTTTAGTCAAGTTTCTTCATCGCTTGGTACAGTTTCTTAGTCAGGTTTCTTCATCGCTTGGTAAATTTTTAGTCAGGTTTCTATATCGCTTGGTACAGTTTTTTAGTATGGTTCCTTCACCGCTTGGTACAGTTTTTTTAGTCAGGTTTCTTCATCGCTTGGTACAGTTTTTAGTCAGGTTTCTTCATCGCTTGGTACAGTTTTTTAGTCAGATTTCTTCATTGCTTGGTACAGTTTTTTAGTCAGGTTTCTATATCGCTTGGTACAGTTTTTAAGTCTGGTTCCTTCACCGCTTGGTACAGTTTTTTAATCAGGTTTCTTCATCGCTTGGTACAGTTTTTTAGTCAGGTTTCTTCATCGCTTGGTACAGTTTTTTAGTCTGGTTCCTTCACCGCTTGGTACAGTTTTTTAATCAGGTTTCTTCATCGCTTGGTACAGTTTTTTTAGTCTGGTTCCTTCACCGCTTGGTACAGTTTTTTAATCAGGTTTCTTCATCGCTTGGTACAGTTTTTTTAGTCAGGTTTCTTCATCGCTTGGTACAGTTTTTAGTCAGGTTTCTTCATCGCTAGGTACAGTTTTTTAGTCAAGTTTCTTCATCGCTTGGTACAGTTATTTTAGTCAGGTTTCTTCATCGCTAGGTACAGTTTTTTAGTCAGGTTTCTTCATCGCTTGGTACAGTTTTTTATTCAGGTTTCTTCATCGCCTGGTACAGTTTTTTAGTCAGGTTTCTTCATCGCTTGGTACAGTTTTTAGTCAGGTTTCTTCATCTCTTCGCACAGTTTTTTAGTCAGGTTTCTTCATCGCTTGGTACAGTTTTTTAGTCAAGTTTCTTCATCGCTTGGTACAGTTCTTTAGTCAGGTTTCTTCATCGCTAGGTACAGTTTTTTAGTCAAGTTTCTTCATCGCTTGGTACAGTTTTTTAGTCAAGTTTCTTCATCGCTTGGTACAGTTTTTTAGTCAAGTTTCTTCACCGCTAGGTACAGTTTCTTAGTCAGGTTTCTTCATCGCTTGGTAAAGTTTTTTAGTCAGGTTTCTTCATCAGTTTTATTAATTACTGTGTTATTAATCACACAGGCCATCTGTGACATGCTTGTTTGTTTATTTTAGACTAAACCCAAACTGGAATATTCGCTGTGTGTAATACGGGAATCGAACCACATATTTTAAATTGTAAGTCTATAGATTTACTGCTGTCCAATTACGAGCATCGAAACCCGATATTTGGCCTCGCAAGCCTGCATACATACCGCTGACCCCCTGGAGGCGTTTATTTTCCTAAAGGCCTTCACAGAAATAAAACTTTCCGTTTCATAGAAACTAGATATATTCTACAGTTGAATAATAGTGTCAAAGGTATTCTGCACGCAACTGCTTATTATGGTTGAAAGTAAAAATCGGATCAGATTCAAGAACGAGAACTGAAATATGATGATGTTCGATAACTAATGATCATATAATAACCTCATGTAAACACCGATATTATTATCACGTGTGGCTGCTAATTCTTACAAGAGATCTGTGAGCTTATAACGCTTTATCTAATGGCACTGCTGTAATAAACTCTATACCTCTATATGGAAAAAAAACAAAACATACAATATACTAACATTATTAATTATTTTCGAACTTAGAAAACTTATTGTGAGAGTGTTGAGGCATCTTATCGAAAACTGTTTACCACAAAGAAACGTCAAGTTTAATTCCGATAGGACGTAAAAATGGAGATTATATTGAAAAGTATATAAATTTCCCTTAAGTGTTGCTAAGGAACAGTCATAAATCATCTTCACACGTTCAGACACACTGAATCACCGTCTCCTATACACAGTCCATTAAACATAATGTTCTCTTTGTAAATTGCGTCGATATACCGTTGTCGTTACCAAAGCAAAAGAGCACGTGGTGATGACAGTTTTTACCTTTTAAAGCAAAACATGCAAAATAGTTCTAACGGTACGACTACCCTGAAATGCACGTAGTTGGTGTCTGGTTAAAAACCAAACAATTTCTCAACAATATTTCTTCATCCCTAGTTCAAAGTACGTGAAACCAACACAAACCGGGTCAAAAGAAACCTATTTTTGTTGTTAGGTCAACCAACGGACCCCGGCATGGCCAGGTGGTTAAGACCCTCGATTCCTAATCTGAGGGTCGCGGGTTCGAATCCCCGTCACACCAAACATGATTGGCCTTTCAGCCGTTCCGGCGTTATAATGTGACGGTCAGTCCCAGTATTCCCTTGGTAAAAGAGTAGTCCAAGAGTTGGCGGTGGGTAGTAATGACTAGCTGCTTTCCTTCTAGTCTTACACTACTAAATTAGGGACATCTAGCGGAGATAACCCTCGTGTAGCTTTGCGCAAAATTTAGAAACAAACACGTCAACACACCATCGCCGAAGATACATACACTGAGAAAGTTTTAAGTTAGAACTAAGACGTTATATCTCGATGTCAACTACTTTAACTGTGAATTTTTTTTCGATGTATAATTTAAAGCTCGTTTCGTTTATTTATATCGATCATTTGAACCGAAACAGAAGTTTCTTGCTTTCTGACACAAATAGGCCTGGCATGGTCTAGCGCGTTAAGGCGTGTGCTTCGTAATCTGAGGGTCGCGGATTCGCGCCCGAGTCGCGCCAAACATGCTCGCCCTCCCAGCCGTGGGAGCGTTATAATCCCACTTTTCGTTGGTAAAAAAGTAGCCCAAGAGTTGGCGGTGGGTGGTGATGACTAACTGCCTTCCCTCTAGTCTTACACTGCTAAATTAGGGACGGCTAGCACAGATAGCCCTCGAGTAGCTTTGTGCGAAATTCCAAAACAAACAAACAAACAATCTAACACAAATAGCTATTAATTTGACATTAAACTATTAGAAACTACGTAGCTGCGTAGATACGATTACACTGAAAACATTTGTAAGTAAAAACAAATTTCCAAAACGTTTCGAAACACTTACGTAGATACTGAGGTAGTAATAGCAGCTAACTGATTTTGTTCTTCTTAGAAACTTTTAGGGTAAGTCAATCGTACTCTCAGTCCATACATTTTTCTGATTTACAAATAAGTTATGGTTTCTTGGCGAATAGTAAAGTTTCTCTTTTTTTTTCCAATCTAAATAGAATAAGTATTCTCACGTTTGCAGATTATTTGTAGCTTTCTTTAAAATTTATTCACATTCCCTTTCATCCCAATTTTAACATGAATGAGTGTTATTGTTACTTCTTTCTCTAATGTAGATTTTTTAGCATTATTTAAAATTCATTCTCATTCCCTTTCGTCTCAATTTTAACATGAATAAGTGTTACTGTTATTTCTTTCTCTAATGTAGATTTTTTAGCATTCTTTAAAATTAATTCACATTCCCTTTCATCCCAATTTTAACATGAATAAGTGCTATTGTTATTTCTTTCTCTAATATGGATGTTTTAGCATTCTTTAAAATTAATTCACATTCCCCTTCATCTCAATTTTAACATGAATAAGTGTTATTGTTATTTCTTTCTCTAATATAGATTTCTTAGCATTCTTTAAAATTAGTTCACATTCTCTTTCGGCCCAATTTTAACATGAATAAGTGTTATTTCTTTCTTTTAATGTAGATTGTTTTTAGCATTGTTTAAAATTCATTCTCATTCCCTTTCGGCCGAATTTTAACATGAATAAGTGTTACTGTTATTTCTTTCTCTAATGTAGATTTTTTAGCATTCTTTAAAATGGATTCACATTCTCTTTTATTTTAAGTTTAACATGAATAAGTGTTATTATTATTTCTTTCTCTAATGTAGATTGTTTTTACCATTTTTTGAAATTCATTCACATTCCCTTTCGTCCCAGTTTTAACACGAATAAGTGTTATTATTATTTCTTTCTCTAATGTAGATTGTTTTTACCATTTTTTGAAATTCATTCACATTCCCTTTCGTCCCAGTTTTAACATGAATAAGTGTTATTATTATTTCTTTCTCTAATGTAGATTGTTTTTACCATTTTTTGAAATTCATTCACATTCCATTTCTTCCCAGTTTTAACATGAATAAGTGTTATTATTATTTCTTTCTCTAATGTAGATTGTTTTTACCATTTTTTGAAATTCATTCACATTCCCTTTCGTCCCAGTTTTAACATGAATAAGTGTTCTTTCGTTTATTAGTGTTGATTGTTTGTAGCATTCTTTAAAAACTATTCACATATTTATTTTCCTAACTTGCTCAAAGGTTATCACAACTTAATTTTGAGATTAGTAGGAATGTCATAAATCATTGTTGCGAAGAAATAAGAAGCTTTGTATTTCTAATGCAACCGGTTTTGTAAAAGTCTAAGATGAAAAAACAAGTGAATTTTGTGTTTTATATTTGGGGATGGTCATAAAAGATTCAGGACCTCAGACGCAACACAAATGTAGTTTTCTAACTCTGTATTTGAATGAAGAATAACAAATGCACGTTTGAAAGACACGTGCCAAAATGCAGTAATGAAGTTTCAACGCCTGATAAAAACATTTACTTAATTTTGCCTTCGCATATATTGACTTACTATTTTTAGTAACCTTTATTTTCATACTTGAATGATTCTGATTATATATTAAGTATAGATCACTAACAGAATTTCGTCAGGCGTGAAATATATCCCGAAATTTGCAAAATGTGCTTATGTACATTTCATTACAATACCATTTTTGAATATCGTTCGGGAATTAATAGGATTTCATGTTCGAGTTATCATACTTTTCTTTGTTTCTTTCTAATTAAGCACAAAGCTACGCAATGAGCTATCTGTAATTTGAATACCACGGGTATCAAAATCTTGATTTTAGCTTATAATTTTTTAGTATTCTGCCTGGGGATGGACGATATTTTGTGTTATGGAGGTATGTGGGATCACGAAATTCACTGTACGTTGTGAATCATGTGCTAACATGTATATATCTTCCGCTCTTCAGTAGCTCAGGGGTGTGTCTGCAAACTCACACAGCTGAAAATTGGGTTTCGACACCTGTGGTTGGCAGAACACAGATAGATCATTGTACAGTTTTTTGCTTAATTCTAAACAAACAAACTATATCTTCCATTCACAATTAATTTCAAACCGTAAGCAGAATTTGCAGCATGGAGAAGAAAGAGCATTGTTAGATCTTTATAGAAAAAACACATCTAATTATGTATCGTCTTCCATTATGTATAACATTTCAAATAGCTGTTATACAATTAAGTGTCTTAATAAAGTAGCATAGTCGTAACTCAGTATAGTGGAAATTGTGTCTGAATTAAACTTTAACAAGAAGAACTACATGTAGAAATAACATCATTTATGTCCTCATTCGAAGATATTTTTTCAGCATCTTCTCGCCGTTCCGTTTTGCCAAAGTATCTTTTACCCTAAACCTAGTGAGCTGTAGTCGATTACTGGTACTTCTGTTTACTATATATTGTTATAATGGTTAAACGTAGCAAGATATATTTGGTAATTTTATGAAGGATCATGAACTAAAGCTTTCAAATACCATAAAATAACTGATTTGGAATATATAATTAATAATAACTTCTGATCGAAGCAAAATAGTTTGTTACATATTACAATTGTAAATAGCCTAAAACTGAGTTAACTTGTAATTTAGATTTCAAAGTTAAATAAATCTCCACATACATATCCAATTTATGACACTTACCAACAATATTGATACTGTTTCATTTTTCAATACGAATATACTTTAATATGCAAACAATTATAGAATTTACAATAACGGTTATTACAAACATTGATCTATCTACAAAAGTTTTACAAACTTGCAAACAATTTCTAATTTTCTTTTTGGTCTTATCGAAGGATCGCGATGAACAAATTGATTTTGAGTTGATATAAATACGATTCACTTAACAGGAAGCTGTGTGGTTTTTGCTGGTCACGCGCCGATTACGCGTCGAGTTTTTCACCGCTGAAGCTATATAATGTCTTCGTAAAAAATACTAATATCCGATGTAAATCTACTGAAGTTAAACGGTTTTTAATGTTCAAAGTTTATAAAAATTTCTGGTCATGTAGTTGAAGTTCCCCATTAACAAGCGCGAATAATAATTACAGTTTCCGCGATTTGTAATGTACCATATTTAGTAAACCAATAATGTATATTGTTTCTTGGCGGGTTGCATTGGTTGCATCTATTCCCTTTATTTGAAGGGAGATTCTAGAAATTTCTGCCTGCACTGCAATACATACAACACACCAGTGTTTACCTACACACATATATTATTTATTCTTACACTCAATAATTTATAATATATCGTGTTTTTAAAAATTATTATATTTGTGATTTATTAGAACATCATTCAAATGTTAGACCCATGAAAGATTAGACCCCTCCGCAGACAGGCACACCTCACCGTTTGGGAACCAACGGTCTATAAACTTTTTTATCTGACGTAACCAAGTGCTGTGTTTAAACTAAATAGACGCATCATCCTAACACCACGTTCTAATGATTGGAACTGGGCTTTGATACGTAGCTTAAATATGAAGTTTATATTAACGTAGGAGTATCTGTACATATGTCATGTTGTTCATATGTAACATGAAGCACACTATTATCATAACTTGGTCTCCACCGTCGGTGGGTCATTGGTAACTTTATGAACTCACAGACTAAAACCAGAAGTTTGATTCTCCGGGGAAAGCAGTATTGATATTTCATTACCTAACTTTGCACTAAGAGAACGACAATAAATATCTTCATTTTGTAATACTTGTTAAGTAACTAAAAATATATCTGTTTCTTGTTCACAGCACAAGTCGAGAACGAGAAACAGTTATTAATATCTCTGTTTGTTTTTTGAATTTCGCACAAAGCTACTTGAGGACTATCTGCGCTAGTCGTCACTAATTTAGCAGTGTAAGACTAGAGGGAAGGCAGCTAGTCATCATCACCCTCCTCCATCTCTCTGGCTACTCTTTCACCAACGAATAGTAGAATTGACCGTCACGTTATAATGCCCCCCCGGTTAAAAGGGCAAGCATGTTTGGTGCGACAGGGATTCGAACCCGCGACCATCAGATAACGAGTCGAACGCCTTAACACACTTTACCATGCCGGGCCCTTTTGATATCTCTATGAAATCCTGCAAGAGAGAAAACACTGCTAGCAAAACATTCACACTGTCTCTGTTATATCTGAATACAGCTGGTTTTGTAATTAAGCACACAAACAACGTAACTGATGTCAACCAACTACTAGATACCACTAAATGTGGTTTTAAAGGTGTTTGATCGAAAGTCTTTTTGTAATAATACATTATCTTTTACACTACATTTAAATTATTTATTTCGTTTATTTTAATGGTAGGAAATGACTGCTAAAGTAACAAGTTTTGAGACAGCAGAGAAATTTTACTTTATATGTAGGTATATATATAGTGAATATATAACTTGATACCACACTACTGAAAAACATTGGTATTTCAGAGGTTAGATTTCAAAGAATGTTTTTGAAAGATTCATAGCAACTGGGTGATTAAAGTCTAATTATAAAGAGAGGAGATATCCGAGAAAAAAAAAACAGTTTTGGGCGGGAAGATGGCTGCTTTCGAGATTTCAACACCAGATTAAATGGAAAAATAAAGAGTATAAGTCTAGTAGAATAACCAATAGTATTGATTTAAAATTTGTGCAATAAAAATGGAAATATTTCAGTTAAAAAAGACGATGAAGCACTCAACGTTTGTCAGGATTACATAACTGATAAATGAGTAAAGTAATTATATAATTCAGCTTTAATGAAATTCCGCCATATTGTTTGTGTGGAGACATGTAAAGAAAATTAAAAAAAGCGAATTACCAAAGAGGTAAACCGTGATGGTGGCCATATATAAGTGTGTTACTTTGTTAAGAAAAAGGTAAAACATGATGGTAGACATATATAAGTGTGTTAATTTGTCAACAAAGAGGTAAACTGTGAAGGTAGGCATATATAAGTGTATTACTTTTTTTCGTTGCTAAAAGATTTGGGAGATTACGTCAGAACTTTTTGTCTTACGAGGAGAAATCAACATCACGACATCGTACTACGTAATACGCAGTGGATGACATTCAAGCGAATTCGAATGTCCAAAGGATGGTGATTCATATCATATCCTGCTCTAATGGTAAAAACACGTATTAAGAAAATAATAAGAAATTGGTGCTATTAGGTAGAAGCTAAAATATAATGTTGCCAAAAGAAACAAAACTGGAGTTACAAATAAGAACAAATCCATTTTTATAATTCTATGCATTGGTTGCATCTCGATCTAATTTCTGTCACCATGTTGTTAGGCATGGCGAAGTACCTGCTAGTAGTGGTATTGTCAATGTGGTAATATTATACTTAATACGATAATAATGAGTGTAACGCACAAACCTAAACAACGCTTTTCTTTTGTGAGCTTGCATAAAACTTGAGTGTTTATACATCTGACTCACACCCTTGACAGATGTATTTTTATCTATTTTATTTCTTTGACTGAAGAACAAAAATAATTCAATTATTAGGTTATACGTTTCAAAGTAGGCCTAAAGAAACTTCCACAAACAGAAAAAGCAAATTAAAACAGAAATATAAAATGAAAAGGACAGGTGTTAAATGGATTATCTGTACTGTTCCCTTCACGAGTATGGAAACCATGGTTTTAGCGTTATAAATCTTCATACTTACTGCTAAGCCGCTGGGGAATCGGGCAACAACTTACCTAAAATGTTTCACTGTTTGCCAAAGGGACTGTCCATTACTCTATATCAAGTAAAAATATGTTAATGATTTTTAAAGTATGAATAATGAAATGAAACCATAATATGTTATCCAACTCAAAGAAACCATCCACACAGATGTCAATAACGAGGTTAAATTTGTAACGTTTCTTAATGGCGAAAGTTAAGTTTTTTTTTGGTTTTTTTTCATGGCTACGTGTCTTCCAACCACATCATGGAAACAGAATCCATACAAGCGTCATGATTCGTGCTTATTTCAAATATTATAAGTATTTCTCTTCAGTGCAAAGCAAGTCTGAAGTGCATGACGTTTTTCAGCTCTTTCTTCACATTGAGCCCACGAGCGGCACAGCGGGATGTCTGCGGACTTACAATGCTAGAAACCGCGTTTCCATATGGGCGGATCAGAGATAGCCCATCGTATAGATTTGGTATTAACTACAATAAAACAACATTAGTCTTTAATCTACGCAACAAAATAAAATATTTTGTAAGTTATACGACTTTAAAAGGTTGACATCATCCAGGTAGTTTTATAACTGATATAGTATGAACATACTTTAAAAGGTTGACATCATCCAGGTAGTTTTATAACTGATATAATGTGAACATACTTTAAAAGGTTGACATCATCCAGGTAGTTTTATAACTGATATAGTATGAACATACTTTAAAAGGTATTTTCAATCACATACATATTATCATCCAAACCATTTTAAGCTATCAAAATTGCCGACATGAATCTAACCCACTTGGATGACAGTATAAAAAATAATAAAAATATAATTTTATTGGATCACTTGATCTGATTCAGAAAACCTACGAATGATGTCGAGAGTTGTTGCCCCCGCTAGTAGAGCGGTATGTCCACGGATTTACAATGCTACAATCAGGGGTTCGATTCCCCTCGGTGAGCTCAGCAGATAGTCCGATGTGGCTTTGCTATAAGAAAAATACAAATATCGAGAGTTGTTTGCTCCAATGTTAAATGTCAAAGTTTACTGGCTCTTATACAGAATGAAATATAATTCATATAAATTCTTGTCTTTAAGTAAGAGTACCAATGAAGTTGGTCATACAACTTATTCAGAGACACATGAGGAACATTCACTGGAAACAATTCCTTCTGCTTGATGGGCCTTAATATCATTGGTTTGGTAGTAGACTCAGCGAAACAGACTTTGATATTTACAAAAAAGAGGCCGTAAGCAGCGTTATTGAGGTTTGATTATGTCTAGACAGTTTTAAGACAAAAAACACCAATAAGCGCCAGATAACAGGATATCTTGCTAGGATATAAAAGTAAGACATGCCTTGTAGTTATGGTATAAGCTATTGGTTCTTATATACAGTTAATATTACATCATGACGCAATAGCATCATCCTAAAAGCTGCAGTGAAATAGAAAATGGCTAACTTTTTATTTTGTAGCGTACCATGTCTAAAAGGTCAACCCTATAATATAGAGCGTTTGTATTTTTCACCATGTTCTGGGAAATGGAAAGCATATTACACTGCACAACAAAGTTTTTGCTTCTTAAACACTGTTGGGTGTTCCTTATAGATTTTTGGCTGCTGATCACGAAAATCACATCCAAATTTGCCCATCACATACCGTTTCATCGAAATCTTTAGTTTTACCAGGACATTGCTACAATGCTTGCTGACTACTGTTGGACACTGCGACGTGATGCACCGGACATTGAATACAAACGAAAATCAGGAGCAAAACACTTTTAATTATGTTGAACTTAAAGTCGTATTAGAAATATAAACGCAATTAAATACGGTAAACAGTTAACTGTCTATTTCTTAGAATTCTTAGAAACGTGATGCAGCAAAACCAAAACTATATTTGTGCATACCCACCAGGTACCTGTTACAATCAGCAAAAACTTTTCAGGAAGCAAACCTTTTCAAAAAGACTGTTGTGCTAATGTGTTAGTGCTCTAGTTAGAAAGACTGAGATTGGTCTTTTACGTGCAACTGTTTCCTTTCAATGCATTATAGGTTCTCCAATATGAAAACATTTTAAATATGTTATCATTATTGTATCATTAAAAGTTCCCCAATACGATAACACTACATATATGTTATCATTATTGTATCATTCTAAGTTCCTCAATATGAAAACACTATACATATCTCATCAATATTGTATCATTATAGGTTCCCCATTATGAAAGCACTATAGACATGTTATTATTATTATAACATTGTAAGTTCCCCAATACAAAAATACTACACATATTTTATCATTATTATTTAATGTTTAGTTTCAGGTTGGTACGTTCATCATAACCTTTAAATAGTTCAAAAACAATTTATCATTAAGATTATTCAGTTCTTGCTTTACAACCATAACTAACGTTTCTTTAATACAACCATAACTAACGTTTCTTTAATAGTACCATAACTAACGTCCCTTTAATAGTACCATAACTAACGTTTCTTTAATAGTACCATAATTAACGTTTCTTTAATACAACCATAACTAACGTTTCTTTAATAGTACCATAACTAACGTTTCTTTAATAGTACCATAATTAACGTTTCTTTAATACAACCATAACTAACGTTTCTTTAATACAACCATAACTAACGTTTCTTTAATACTACCATAACTAACGTTTATTTAATATTACCATAACTAACGTCCCTTTAATAGTACCATAACTAACGTCCCTTTAATAGTACCATAACTAACGTCCCTTTAATAGTACCATAACTAACGTTTCTTTAATAGTACCATAATTAACGTTTCTTTAATACAACCATAACTAACGTTTCTTTAATAGTACCATAACTAACGTTTCTTTAATAGTACCATAATTAACGTTTCTTTAATACAACCATAACTAACGTTTCTTTAATACTATCATAACTAACGTTTATTTAATATTACCATAACTAACGTCCCTTTAATAGTACCATAATTAACGTCCCTTTAATAGCACCATAATTAACGTCCCTTTAATACTACCATAACTAACGTCCCTTTAACAATATAATAATTAACGTCCCTTTAATAATGTAATAATTAACGTCCCTTTAATATTACCATAACTAACGTCCCTTTAACAATATAATAATTAACGTCCCTTTAATAATGTAATAATTAACGTCCCTTTAATACTACCATAACTAATGTCCCTTTAATAGTACCATAATTAACGTCCCTTTAATAGTACCATAATTAACGTCCCTTTAATACTACCATAACTAACGTCCCTTTAATACTACCATAACTAACGTCCCTTTAACAATATAATAATTAACGTCCCTTTAATAATATAATAATTAACGTCCCTTTAATACTACCATAACTAACGTCCCTTTAACCTATCAAAAGTATGAACCTTTTCAACCACAATGTTGTAATTTAATCGAATAAAGTGGGACTCCTATGTCAAATTAGCTAGTAGCGTTATATGTATGGACGTCCAGTCAACTCTTCACAGAGAAGTGGAACTACCAGGACCAAAACTGGGGAAGACTCGGGTGCAGCAAGAGGGAGGTGTCCTCATGTATATGGTGTAGTCTTCCGTCAAGAGAGGGGGCTGGAATGTTCTTGGAATATAATCCAGGTGATGTTCCCGAATGTAGCGCTGAATTTTGTGTTTTTTCCATCTCTCGAGATTCCAAATCAGCCATTTGAAGCTGTTCATAACCTCTCCCTACTCACGATCTAAATGTGGTTAACATTACAAAAGGCACAGGTGCTTCAGATAGACATCCTAAGGTGTTTTTTTTTATCATTCAATCTTCTGTGAGCTGTGAAAAGGCCTTTGAGTCACACAGCGGTGCGTTGGTGTTTTATACTAGTTCGCTAGCATTGTATGTATGCTTGTAGTTAAGCACAAAGCTTTGCCCACCAAAGATATCGAAATCCTGTTTCTGTCATTTCAAGTCCGCAGATACGTCTGGCTAACTCTTCCAGCAGTTTTGGATATAGCAGAACTAAAATTCGCAGATTGACAAGGATGACCCGAGGGTGTTTCTGACTTAGGTTCTTACCAAATAGAGTTACATTTCATCTGAAAGAGAAACCAGGCATGAAGATAGCCTAAGACCACATGTGTAGAGTTGCTGAATTCGAATTTAAAATCAGGTTTTGTATTTCTTGGAATCTCACGTGTGCCGAATTTGAACCTCTTTGATACTGCTTCTCACAAAAATCAATTATTGCACACGTGCTCAGGTACCACGGGTGCTGTTCTATTGAGCATTTGTCAGGTACGATACGACTCAACTGTTTCTTAGTTATAGATCTAATATAGGATGATGAAGAAGATTGACTGACACATGAGGGTTTGATAGTTAGTCTATTTCAGTTAGAAGCTTCTCTTTGGACTTTTATTTCCCTACGTGGCAGTTACATTTGTTATTGAAAATTTATATCAGTACCTTATGGATATTTGTAGCGGTTTTTACACCAATTACGATCCTTTATCGTGGCCATGAAAGTACTCCAAAACATTTTATGTGTTATTAGTTGTTTTAATCTGGCCGTGATTACTGTCACGAAATGTTCCTTATACTCGTACGTCATCCAGACATTCTTGATGCAAAAGTAGACAAAGATCTATAGCTGTGAAACAATTTAACAACAGTACTTTGTGTACTCCTTTCCAAAACAACCCACTTTCTGACTTCAAGAACCTAGCAACATCAGTAATTGAAGGTATGATTCATAGTGACGAATTATGTACTACAGCTTAGAAAGTCATAGTAAATGAACCTAGAATTACCACTTTCTGTCTTTTCCCTAAAATCCATAAAGATGGACACCCGCGCCGGCTCATCGAATCTGCTAATTTCTGGTTACCTTAACGATATTTCTCTTGATGACGAGAAACCCACTTGAAATAGAAATGTATTCCAGAACGGCTGATATGGGTATTAACACGTTTAGTGACAAGCATAGAACAACGTTTCGATCTTCCTAGGTCATCTTCAGGTTAACGAAGTTTTATCACCATTTGTCGTGTCAGACACACATAAAGGACACCACGCATGTCATTACTTTAATCAAGCACTCATACTTATGTGGTAAGGAACTCTACGTCTTCACTATAGTCACACTGTACACATCTATCAAACACAATGAGGACTAAATTACCTTGGAATATTTCTCAGTCAAAAGACCCATAGTGGACCCTCCAGCACACGCAAACTTCTAGGTTTAGCCGAAATCGCTATGGGGATTAAAATGGGTTCCACTTTTATTACCCTTTTTGTTGGATACACCGAAAATTTTGTATTTAATCAATATAATGGATCATTACCCATGATATTACGACGACCTACCATGAATTGCATCAATGCCTGATATTACATAATGACGAGGAAACCCACTTTTAGAGAAAATTATATATGTAAAAACGGTTGGTATGCGTAGAGAATGCACTATGTAGAGGAGCGAACAACGTTTCGACCTTCTGCGGTCATCGTCAGGTTCACAAAGAAAGGAAGAGGTAACTGACCGATAGCTGACCACATGTTTGAAGGCGGTTGTGTAATTGCGTGTAGGAATGTAGAGGGCGTGCACAGATGTTGGATTATATTTATTAATATAGATATAAATGTGTTCCTTTGTATTGGTTTATTTTGGGTTTGAGTTGTTGTATAAGTAAGGCTTCTTTAATTTTGCATTTGTTTATGTTTGTTTCATTATTTATTATTTGGGTGTTTGCTGTGGTTATGTTGTGTTTATTTGATTTGCAGTGTCTATTAATGAGTTAGGGTCTCAGATAGAGAGTTCTAAGACTATCTTGCAGGCTTTAGTGGTTGGGACTTCTGTGTCACCTTCACACGTTTTCGAACACTGCAAATCAAATATACACAACATAACCATAAAATACACTCAAATACTAAATAAAGAAACAAACAAATGTAAAATTAAAGAAGCCTTATACAACAACTTAAGCCCTAAACAAACCAACACAAAGATATACCTTTATACCTATATTAATAAATATGTCCAATATCTAAGCACGCCCTCTACATTCCTACACCCAATTACACAACAGCCTTCAAACATGTGGTCAGATATCGGTCAGTTACCTTTTCCTTTCTTTGTTAACCTGACGATGACGGAAGAAACCAACACAAAGATATACCTTTATACATATAATAATAAATATATCCAATATCTAAGCACGCCCTCTACATTCCTACACTCAATTACACAACAGCCTTCAAACATGTGGTCAGATATTGGTCAGTTACCTTTTTCTTTCTTTGTTAACCTGACGATGACGGAAGAAACCAACACAAAGATATACCTTTATACCTATATTAATAAATATATCCAATATCTAAGCACGCCCTCTACATTCCTACACTCAATTACACAACAGCCTTCAAACATGTGGTCAGATATCGGTCAGTTACCTTATCCTTTCTTTGTTAACCTGACGGTGACGGAAGAAGATTCTTTGCTCCTCTACACAGTGCTTTCTCTATCCATATCAGCCGTTTTTACACATATAACGATTAGTATTGAATTACAAACTATACTCTTCAAAAAAAGAAACGCAAAAGGGATATTTTTGTTATTTTAAAGAGAAATATATGTAATAACGTTATAAGCTCACAGTATGTGATGTTACACGTGTTAAGGCACTGATTGTCAGACCAAAATGACAATAAAAGTTGTGCACTTTGAAAACGGAGGAAAACATCGGATTTTTCGCCAAAACACATGCGTGCCCAATAAACTTGTTTGAGAGATCTGCATGTTCTGCAAGTGCAACATGTGCAAAATCCCTATAAAAGTGACGGGTTCTCGGTTTTCATAGCTCAGTGTTAAGCCACCGACACGCAATACAGTTACGCCAAGACTGATTGAAGCACAACGCAACAACGCCATTGGTTGCTTGGAAGCTGGCGAATCTCGATCAGATGTTGCCAGAGCTGTGAATGTCCACCCAAGCACCATCATAAGGCTATGGAATCGTCACCAACAACATGGATCAACTCGTTACCGTCCACGATCTGGCAGACCTCGTGTGACCACGCCCGCACAAGATCGCAACATCCGGTTACGTCACCTTCGGGATAGGACCACCACTGCGACGTCTACTGTCTCAACCTTACCAGGGCTGCGTAGGATTTCCGATCAGACCGTGCGCACCCGTCTACGAGATTCTTAGGCCCCATGTGCAACCCATCATGGTGAACGTCAACGACGTTTTTCAACATGACAACGACCGTCCTCACACAGCCCGACTCACCACTGTCTTCTTGAGACACCACAACATCAACGTTCTTCCCTGGCCCATCCAGATCACCAGATTTAAACCCCATCGAACATCTTTGGGACGAGTTGGACCGACGTCTGCGACGACGACAACCTCAACTGTAGACACTACCTCTGCTTGCAGCAGCTTTGCAGGCTGAGTGGACAGCCATTCCCAGGATGTGCTTCGTCATCTCATCGCTTCCATGGGCAGGAGATGCCAAACAGTTATTGATGCTCACGGGGGACATACTCGTTATTGACGTTGAGTGACGTTAAACTTCAACTAGTGAGCGTGGACTTCGCCTTTGCAGACTTTGGATGTTCAGCAGTGAATGTGCAAAGTTTCACACATGTCATACAGAACTACCCGGAATAAACTTGTTAACAATATGTCTCATATTTTGCCTTTTGCGTTTCTTTTTTTAGAATATATATTACACTTTTATTTTCCCACCCATCTTTGGACTTTACTTGGGAATAATCTGACACAGCAATAACAGATTCATACAAGACGACATTAAAAGCACACACACATTCATCCACGTACCTACATTAACATATTCATACAAGACGACATTAAGAACACACACACGTTAATACACGTACCTATATTAACATATGAATACAAAACGATCATCTGACTACTAGTATACATTACAAAAAAACACATTCTTACAAGTACCTACATTAAGGTATACATACAAGCCAACCATCTGTCCATTAGTGCACATTACAAAAAAACACATTCTTACAAGTACCTACATTAATGTATACATACAAGCCAACCATCTGTCCATTAGTGCACATTACAGAAAAACACATTCGCACACGTTCTTACACTTAGAATCTTCTCTCCTGTACACTAACAAAGGATAATGCTTGACTCACAAGTTTTACGACAACGAAAACTATTTAGTGACGATAAATATTATAAATCTAATTCTAAAGACAGAAAACATTGTCAAACACACAACCCTGATTCTTTCATTCACGATGGAGCCACCAAAGCTCATACATCCGACATCAAAGTTTCCACACTATCAAGAAAACATAACAAAAACACATCTATCGAATTCCACTACTACTAACCATCAGACCAAGAAGAGATCAAAGATATTACACTAAACAATTACTGATTACTTGTTGACCTTATCACTAAATCCCTTTTCAAGAACCCACCCATTTACTCTTACAGAAAAAACAGAAATCCTGTTACACAGTAATCTAAAAACAAACAACAACGTTTTACTAAACGAACTTACACATATGAATGAAGTAGATGTGTTACATGCCCAAACGTACACATCATCAAACATATACAAGGAAAACACAACTTTCAACATACAACACTTCTTTACATATACCACCAAAAATATAATTCACTGTATCACCTGCAAAAAAACACAATAGTTTAAAAATTGGACAAAGAGGTCACCAAACTCGGTAACCGAGCACGAAAACATACAAAATATGAATTAGACTGTAGAACCAGGTTACATCCACAAACAAACATTTCATCATCGACAGAAATACAGTTGGAAATTTACATTCTTGGACTTACTAGTAGAAAGACAGACAATGCAGATTCTTATACTTTTTTACTGGGTAACAATTGGTGTTGATTATACTTTTGTACTGGTGACAATTACTGTTGATTATATTTTTGTACTCGTGACTATCGGTGTTGATTATACTGTTGTACTGGTGACCAGTGTTTTTGATTATACGTTTGTTATTCTTGTTGAACCAGTGGGTTGTGGATTTTATTGTCCTGGAGGCTATCAGATAACACTGACAAACCCTGTGATCTTAAGAACCAGGATCGAATCTTGGGTAATGTCAAATCGTACAATTTTCCTTGTGACTCCTTTAAAGAAACAGTAAATTGTCAACCAAAACGCACAGTATAAATTAATTATTTTTTATTATTTAATAGTAATAACGATATTAAAACAAATCTAATAACTAATTAGTAGTTCGATCTTAAATATCCTGCATACTATTATTTGATAGAACGTTCTTTTCCTTCTAAGACGTCGGAAACTTTCAAAAAAAGGTTTAAAACCTCGTTAAAAGCATTTTTCACGAGCAAGCACACGAATTTCTTCTTTTGTGATATTGGTGTCTTAGCAACGTGTTTGTCCGAAGGTTTTTTTTTTATTTCAAAAGATTAAAAGGCAACCAGTCTTTTCACAGGAGGTCACTCAGGAGTCAACTTAGTTAATTATTTTTTGAACTATAAAACAACATTTTTTGCGATTTTTTTGCGAACAATAAAACTTTAAATGTCTTTTTGACATAACTGGCTTAATGAGAGCAAAATTGAAAAAGACAACTCTAGAGGCTTGAACAGAGGCTACCGTTTATGACCACTCTAAAAGGAGCCACCAGTCTATGTGACTGTCAACTATGTCAAGTTTAACTGTAATGACGAAGATATAACTTCACCTAGCAACATGTCGAACAATCCTGAAAAAGGCAACTTTAGAAGCATGGACATAGGCTAGTTTTTATTACCCCACTTAAGTGGAACCACTGGTCAATATATCTGTCAACTGTGTTATGTTTAGCTGTAATGACGAAGATATAACTTCACCTGGCAGCATGTCGAACAATCTCTATTCTATTTGTCGTGTTCCAAGATTTCCATGAATTTGTCATCATGGCCGTTTCTTTATGCAGTCCTCTACTATGTGCCATGTGACTTACAAAACTAATGTGAAAACAGTTTTATAAATAAACATCTTCTACGTATGAGATATAAAAAAAATATGGTAGAACAAAATAGATGGTCCATCCTGAGCAACAATCGCTTTGTGTTCTATGTTTATTGCAAAGTTATTTCCAGGTAGTGCATACTGCATACTCTAAGTTTGTTGGAAGGTTATTCTATAGATAATAACTATTGCATGCTCTATTTTAATATATGGATTCTTCCTGAGCAATAACCAACACAGTGCGAATGTGACAAAAAGTCCAGATATGATTCAACTAAGAAGACTTAACACATTCATACACGTACCAACATTAACATATTCATAAAAGACGACATTAAAAACACACACACATTCATACACGTACCTACATTAACATATTCATACAAGACAACTATCCGACACAGCATTAACATATTCTTACAAGACATGATTCAAATAAGAAGACTTAATCCTTAAAATATTTTAATTGGTTATTAAGATGTATTTAATTTATGTTACTAAAAATATCGCAAACAAAACATGATCTATGTTTCTATTTTTATGCTTATTTCAGGAGAACAAATACAAGTTTTACTCACATTAATATCTAACAGTTTGTTCGTTTGTTTTGAATTTCGCGCAAAACAGCACAAGGGCAATCTGCGCTAGCTGTCCCTGATTTAGCAGTGTAAGACTAGAGGGAAGGCAGTTAGTCATCACCACCCACCGCTAACCCTTGGGCTACTCTTTTACCAACAAATAGTGGGATTGACCGTCACATTATTACGCCCTTACGGCTGAAAGAGCGAACATGTTTGGTTTGACAGGGATTTGAACCTACGACCCTCAGGTTACGAGTCGAGTGCCTTAACCACCTGGCCATGCCAGGCCAATATCTAACAGTTAGGGATTACTGTATTTCTTATAGCTATTCCCACAGAAGGAATCTTAAAGTTATGATTTAACATATAACATTTTTTTCGAGACAAAAGGATGTTTTTGGTTCGTCTTCAACTTTCATCTGAATAGAATCGTTTACAGCAAAATTATGCCAAAAGTAACTTTTGTTCGATTTTTATATGTATTCTCTACACTCTAATCAAATTGATAAACCTTCCTGTAGTGCTTTTAGGCCTTATGATATCAATTACATGTATCGTATTACTTAGGCCATCACAGCTTTTAACATTTTTCTACACATTTTAAAGCCACCAGTATAGAAAACTTGAGAATCATTGTTCGTGTAATGTTTATAGTAAACTTATCAGGCAGAATCAGTCGTTCTTGATTAGAAAAAAGTATTGCTTGACTGGAAATGGTTTCTATCGTATTCATTTTGATTATTCCACGAAGTTTGTGCAAAGTTTAGAGATTGCATTTCATTCATTTGTTTACCTCAAATCACCGTTGTTCAAGGCCTGTTAAAAGTAAGGTCTGTTTTGCTACAGACAAATCTTTTATGAAGTACAATAAATTAGTCCATTTAACAGCATTAAAACATTACAAAGACATGAAACTGTTCATTATTACAGTCGAAAGTATCTCTGAAGATACTTGTTGTCATTGTTTCTATAATATTAATAAACAACACTCCAACGAAAGAAGTGTCCATCAGGATACCCGTTGTGTTGTTCCTATAATAATATAACGATAATTCAATGAGAGATCTTTACTTCATAAAAGTGTCCATCAGAATACCCATTGTCGTTGTTTATATAACAATAAAACGAGAGTTTAATAAAGAATTTTCACTTCATAAAAGTATTCATCAACTTTTCTATTGTCGTTGCATCTATATAAAAAAAACAACAGTTTCACTAAGGATCTTTTCTTTGTAAAAGAAACTAAGTTGTCACCACATGTGTACACGGGAGGTTGTAAGTTTGTTTTTAAGTTACAAAATGTACTTTAAAATCTGAATATCACTTTTAAAAGGAATTTTGTTCATATAGTTATTGGTTTCATAGTGGTTTTATACTATCACAAACTAGCTTCATGGGCTTTTTAAAAGGTTACAAAATATGTACTTTAACATAAAGCATTTTTAAAAGATTTCTTGAGCCTATGTGTTTCTCTAACATCGTGAATCTAAGAGAAGGGAGGTACAAAAACAGAGCACGTTTTACTCGTAAGTAACACGAGCTACGTGATTGTTCGGTTATTTGGGGTTTAAAGACGCAAAGCAACTAGGCGATCTGTTCCAAATAACCACGAGTCACGTGACGCACTGCACAAACTGAATTTCCGACTCTGAAGAAAAGCGAATTTGAAGGGATTGGTTTGATTGTTTTTCTTTTAATTTCGCTCAAAGCTACATGAAGTCTATCTGCGCTATCCGTCCCTTATTTAGCAGTGTAAGACTAGAGGGAAGGCAGCTAATCATCACCATCCACCGCCAACACTTGAGCTACTCTTTTACCAACGAATAGTGGGATTGAGCGTCACATTATATCGCCCCACGTCTAAAAGGACGAGCATGTTGGGTATAATGGGGATTCGAAACCGCAACCCTCGCATTGCGCGTCAAGTGCCTTAACTATCTGGCCATGCGGGGCCGATTATATTAGTATAGAGCTGGTTATTAAAGACCAACCAAGTTACCTAAACTAACTATTATAACTCCAAAGAAAACCCAATAAGTTCACTGCAAGTAAAATTTTTCTGATTTTACCCAAGCCTTTATATGCGACAAAGTGTTCGTCCACATAAAGTAATGTCAAGTTCTTTAAATAATAAAAACTGAAAATACTTATGGGAAACATTCATTAAAACTTCTTATATGTTTATCACAAAATATTTAACAATTTTATTTAGAGTTTCTTTATGAAATCTATTAAATATTTCAACATTAATAATGGAATTTGTAATATATTACAAATTTTGCAATTTCGCACAAAGCTGCTCGAGGGCTATCTGCGCTAGCCGTCCCTAATTTAGCAGTGTAAGACTAGAGGGAAGGCAGCTAGTCATCACCACCCACCGCCAACTCTTGGGCTACTCTCTTACTAACGAATAGTGGAATTGACCGTCACATTATAAAGCTCCCACGGCTGAAAGGGCAAGGCTGTTTTGGTGCGACCGGGATTCGAACCCGCGCGACCCTCGGATTACGAGTCGAACGCCTTAACACGCTGGGCCAATAAGGAAAAGTAAAATATTTTCTTTTATTAAGAATATTTAGGTTAATATCATTCTCAGTTATTTTAATTTCTGAATCTAAATAATGTGCCTATACATTATATATTCAAGTATTTTCAATTTCTAATCTTACCTGATAAATAAGGTAAATAATATTATTTATTTCAGTATTATTTATACTAATTAAATTATCTATATATCTGTGAGTTAAAGAAAAAAATATCTGGGTTTATATAATTTTGAATAAACCAATTTTCAAAACAATAAAAATTTAAACGGATGTATTTCTAGTTAAGTGATAACAATTATTAAACAATCGATCATATTATTAAGTAAATTACTTAATATTTTATTTGATAAAATTAAAAATATAAATATTAATAATAAGAAGGATATATTTTGGATAATAGAAAATAATTAACCCATTTGAGAATAGTTAAATAAATTTGAGAAATTAAACTACTGAAGTAATGAATTTCTGTTATAAATTAATTAGTGAAACAATTCTATTACCCTTCACAGTGTGTGTGTGTTCCTTATAGAAAAGCCACAAAGGGATATATACCCCGAGGGGAATCGAACCCCTGATTTTAGTATTGTAAATCTGGACACATACCGCTGTACTAGCGGGGGCCTACCCTTTATAGAACTGGAAAGAGAAACGTAGCTACAAAAATATAAAATACATATCAAGATTATGCATTTATAATAATTATTGTTTTTCAACAATCAGGAATTTAAATAAGCAATAGGACTATGGGGACTAATATTCTGCTTTTATCGCAAATTTATATATGTACACACACAATACTATTCAGTTTAAATTTGTAGTGCCTAAAAGAAGGTGATCAATATTTCTTGTTCACACTTCACTCTCGAGGTGTTCACTCACACACGAACGCCCACTCCCACCCCGTTACATGCTATTTCTAACAGATATATCTATCAGATGTTATGATTAAACTAGACAATGAGGTGAGAACATCAAGTGAACGAGATGTCTCAAAATCAGAAAGTCTTAACTAAGACTTTCCTGTCGAAATAACTGCAATATATTCTCTTAAAGTTGGATTTCCTACTGCATAAACAAGCCATTAACGGATCTACGCTTACCAAAAGTTATTTATGCAGTTCCTGCTTAATGTAACATTAATGATACACGATTCTAAAAGTGCGTCCATCACGTTTCAAGACATTTTGTTCATATAACCGTATGATGGAGCTTAAACCATAGTAGAAATAAAACTAACTTGCTTTGCCTGCTAGGTTCATCTCTAGCCGCCTCCGTGATATTTATTCAGGAAGATGTGCTACTTGCTGCCTTAGTAGTGCGTATTTCCAAGTGTACAACCTGCGGACCACACTACCTCCATTAGTTTTCCAACTAACACATCACGTTGAAGTAAAGACAAGATATGAGCTATAAGACAAGTCTATACAGACTAAAGGGCGGGAACATAGCGCAAAATCTTAAGAAAACGGATAACTTTAAAGCGACATGTATCGAATCTTTCGAAATTTTAAGTGCTAGTCTTAAAAAAGTTTCTCGTCCTGTCATCTTAATTTACATTTATCTGTTTACAGTTTTATCGAGCAGAATTGTCTGAAGAATGTGAAACGCTACATTATCATGTGCCATATCAGACAAATGTTTCAGTGATTTGGAAGAGAAGTTGAATTATGAAAACTTATCACAGGAATGAAGAACATACGGGTTCGCCGTCGATCCGGGGAAGTCAACAACAAAAATATGACGAATAATATATAAACATGCGACGAAAGACTGAACTAATCTCCTGAGAAAACACGTTTCATAAATTATCAGACTCGGTAAAGTTTCGTTTGATAGAACATCCAGGTTCTGATTATGTAACAGAAACGTGGTATAGACTGACTAAAAAAACTACACAGATTAATAGTAGTTTTAGCTAAAAATGTCTTAAAACTACAAGAAACGCCTGACGTTTACTAATTACCCCTTACGCCGTAAGTGCTTTCAGAAGAACCATTCTAACTTGAGTATTGTTTGAATTATGAACAAAAAACACGTGTATACAAATCACTGTCTGAAACTTAGAACACCAGTGGTATTACCAACCACTGTCTAAAACCTAGAATACCGGTAGCATTACCAACCACTGTCTAAAACCTAGAACACCAGTAGCATTACCAACTACTCTCTAAAACCTAGAATACCAGTAGTATTACCAACCACTCTCTAAAACCTAGAACATCACTAGTATTACCAACCATTGTCTGAAACGTAGAACACCACCGGTATTACCAACCACTGTCTGAAACGTAGAATACCAGTAGTATTACCAATCACCATCTGAAACGTAGAATACCAGTACTATTACCAACCACTGTCTAAAACGTAGAATACCAGAAGTATTACCAACCACTGTCTGAAACGTAGAATACCAGTAGTATTACCAACCAGTGTCTAAAACCTACAACACCAGTAGCATTACCAACCACTGTCTAAAACCTACAACACCAGTAGTATTACCAACCGTTCCCTGTACATATGTGATGTTGTGCCTACCGTACTTTATAAACCGTAGTTTATCCGTACCATCTTCCCTTCACATAAAAACGTTCACATGTGAGTGCTAGAATTTCTTTCCATTAAATTAAAAAACAACAACAGCTCTTAACCAGAAAATGAGTGCACTTTCATTAGATTTACTTGTTTATTTAGAAGTAAGCACAATCTACACAACGAGCAATCCGTGCTCTGCTCACCACGGGTATCGAAATCCGATTTCTAACGTTGTATGTTCACATACATACCTCTGTGCCACTGGAGGGGAGGCTTAGATTTACAGTTGTGAAAATGTAAGGGAGAGAGTATTAACTTTATTGTATAGTTTAGCATTTCATATATATGGTGAATTCTGCACAGAAAGCGCTCTGTGTAGCTTTGTCCAAAACAATTCGAAAGAAAGAAATTTCCACACGTTATATTTTAAAAAAGACACAATCCATATGGAATTGAATTATTTATTGAATTACGCCGCAGAATTACTAACGTTATGTTTTATTCATTACTGTTTTTTTAAAAAAATCCAGGTGTTGAAATATGTGTGAAAAGTGTGTTTTTCTTATAGAAAAGCCACATTCTGCTGAGTCCACCGATGGAAAATAAGTTTTCTTATTAAGTTTTTACTTTGATTAACAAACTGAGGTTTGTTTTAAGAACACCGAAGCAACTAGAAGATGCTGAAAGAGCATTTGATAGTTGATATTGCGGTGGTTTTTAGAAAATTGTTTTTGTTTGTTTTTGAATTTCGCACAAAGCTACTCGAGGGCTATCTGTGCTAGCCGTCCCTAATTTAGCAGTGTAAGACTAGAGGGAAGGCAGCTAGTCATCACCACCCACCGCCAACTCTTGGGCTACTCTTTTACCAACGAATAGTGGGATTGACCGTCACGTTATAACGCCCCCACGGCTGAAAGGGCTAACATGTTTGGCGCAACGGGGATACGAATGCGCGACCCTCGGACGCACGCTTGGCCATGCCGGGCCTTTTAGAAAATACAAAACAAAAAAAAAGCTTTTTTAATAGATCAACCAATAGATGAGAAAAAATAAATTCTATAAAAATGTTCATTTTACAACACGTGTATTTAGAGTATTTAATTAACGAATGATGTTAAGTAAACAAAACGTTTCTAATTAACAAGGAATAATTGTAACAACTCATATGTGAGACGTTTCTCTCTTTCCATGTTATTTGTACATGAAAAAGATATATAGAAATCGTTAAAACATATAAAAACATTTGTAATTATTATTAAATGTCATCACGCTTTCATTTTCTAACTTCTCAACGAGTTAACACCAGAAAATCGATTATAATAAGATAATATTTATATTGTAACGGATTTCTCGTTTTACGCGTATTATAATACCTACGCTTGTTTCGGGTATAGTTTTCCTTTTTTATTGTATGTGATCTATATTGTTGACTAAGTATTGCGAAACTTATAGAGAATTCTTGACAGTGGGAATCAACAATATGTGTTTGCGATTGCACCCTAGAGCATTATTGAAAATCCTAGAGGTTCTCGTGATTTGTATATATAAAATCTGACACGCCGAGAGACACAGAGGTTATTGTTGGATAGCTATAGTCAGTACGCTTTAGGTCTAGGAAGCTATAGTGGTCATTAACGTCTTATTAACCGGAAAACTACAGAATTAGACCAGGAAAGTTATAGATTACGAACATTACGAACCGTTGCACTTCTGTGAGTTACTTCGGACGTTATTATTTTTGCTAGGACATTAAATATCTCCCTCGCCGTAAAAAGTGAACTCATAAGGGAGTGCTGAGATTAGCCAAGAAAGACGTCGCTAGGGAAGCAAACCGATCTAGATAACTTAAGCATGATGTGGGATAATATTAGCTCAGAATTAAGCTGCCCCCCCCCCCAATGGCACAGCGGTATGTCTGCGGACTCACAGCGCGATAAACCGGGTTTTGATACCCGTGTTGGGCAGAGCACAGATAACACCCCTTGTGCAGCTTTGTGCTTGATTCTAAACAAACAAACGAACAGAATTAATTTGCTCATCGTGGACTTGGATCCTTGATATAATATTCAGTATTTCGTGTTTGTTTTTTGAATATTGCTCAAAGCTACACGAGGGCTATCTGCGCTAGCCGTTTCTAATTTAGCAGTGTAAGGATAGAGAGAAGGCAGCTAGTCATCACTACTCATCGCCAACTCTTGGGCTACTCTTTTACCAACGAATAATGGGGGGTTGATCGTGACATTATTACGCCCTCATGGCTGAAAGAGCGAGCATGTTTGGTGCGACGGGGATTATAACCTGCGACCCTCAGATTACGAGTCGAACTCCTTAACCCACCTAGCCATTGCCAGGCCGAAATATTCAGTACTAGACCAGATATAAGAATCAATATTGTTTGTAAAGCTGTTGTATATAAATCAATATTTATAATCACTATTAGTAATAAGCGTTATTTTAAATTGTATTGTGTTTTTATGTTTGTATATTAAAATATATTTGTGTAAAAAATGGAATTGTGTGTATCAGTCTTATTGGCAAATAACACAAATTTAATACTATTAACAACTATGCTCAAATTAAAATTTCCGGTCATTTCAAATAGTAATACCTTAACATAAGTAACATAATAAATCGAAAACTCGTCCAAATTAAATAATAGTATGTAACAATATTAACTAATGTTTCTATGCGCTCATGTAGGCGGAATGGCAGTTTCTCGTATTAAATCCATCCTTTAGTCAAAACAAACGTGTTTGCATATGTGTTGTTAATAGTTTGCATATAAACTTTGATTCATCAGTTTAATAGCAAGCGTTAACAGAAATCCACATTAGACAAGTTCAGTAGTCACAGAGTCGGTCATAGTAACCGTTGCCGAAAAATATTGCCTCATTCATCACTTGGCGGCACTAGACATCAAAATCGAAACTTGACAGATTGATTTAAGGAAACTTTTCAGCTGCATATTCAATCATTCTTGCAGGAACCAGGCTAGCATGACATCGATGTATTATAGAAAGCATTTATTTTTCAAAACCAACTCTGCTTCGTGTCAAAATATATGAACTAAAATGAACATAACACTGTCTTCGTATAGTAGTATTCTATGTATAAAATCAATTTCTTTCATAAAAGTAGAATTTCGGTGATCTGTTATTCTCTTAATATCATAGCTTTGAGGCAAACAAATAACAAGAAATATTGAAAGGTGGATCAAATATAGAGAATATTTTTTTCCTGCCTACAAATTGTTTTTTCTTAGGCCAGATTGGGCTATAGGCATAAAGTTTTCATTTTTGCCTATGTACTTGTTTTAGAGCCAAGCTTCATTGGTCTATTTCATGATTCAACCGTAAAGAATCGAACTCCATATTTCTAGGTTGTAAATCCGTAGACTTGCCGCTGTGTAGTCAGAGCATTTGGCTCGTAACCTACAGGTGTCAGGTTTAAATCCCTGTCACACCAGACATGCTCGCCTTTTCAGCCGTAGGGGCGACATAATGTCACAGTCAATCCCATTATTATTTGGTAAAAAAGTAGCCAAAGAGTTGGCCGTAGGTGGTAATGGCTAGTTGCCATCCCACTAGTCTTACACTGCTAAATTAGGGACGGCTAGCGCAGAAAGCCTTCGTATAGCTTTGCTCAAATTTCAAAACAAACAAACCCGCCGGTGGGACGTAGATATAAATCTCCGGCATTTCCAGACAACTAAAACATGTTTATTCCTTTCAACACATAACACATTAATATTAATAGCCATAAAATTTGAAATAACGTTACTAAGTGTTGTATAACGTGCTTCGTAAGATATACAGCCTTCACCTCAAAACATGTTAGATGTATACAGACTGCAAATAAAACGTACGTGATATGATCTATAGCCTCACTTTGCTTGACATACTATGCAATACGCGAGCCTTTGGAGACAGAATTTATAACGTTTGCGTAAATGTAAGTACAAGTAAGTAAATAAAGTTGTTACATTTAATGTTAACTACCGTGTTTCTCCGATAATAAGACCTACCCATAAAATAAGACCTAGTGTGATTTTTGGGGATAGTTTTAATATAAGCCCTACCATTAAAATAAGCCCTAGTTAAGAGTGGCAGGAAGAGGAAAGAAATAAAAAAAAATTAATTTATTAATTAGTTTAATAGTTAGTTAATTTATTTGTTTAAGTATTAACCAGTTAGTTTAATAGTTTAATAATAGTTTATTTTAAATGGTTAGTTTAATAGTTTTACTTTGTAACTCCATTTTTTTAATATATCAAAATAAGACATCCCCCGAAAATAAGCCCTAGTGTCATATTTTGGAGTGAAAATTAATATAAGCCCTGTCTTATTTTCGGAGAAACACGGTACTTGTTTCGACTTATAAACTTATGCTCAGACCCGATATGGCCAGGTGATTAAGGCTCTCGTAATCTGAGGATCGTAGATTCGAATACCCGTCCACCAAACATGTTCGCTCTTCAGCCGTGGGGGCGTTATAACGTCATGTTTAATCGCACTATTCGTTGGTAAAATAGGAGCCTAAGAGTTGGCTGTGTGTGGTGATGACCAGCTGCCTTTTCTGTAGCCTTACACTGCTAAATTAAGGACGGCTAACGCAGATAGCCCTTGTATAGTTTTGTGTGATATTCAAAGACAAACTTATGCTCACCGATTACATTTTATCGACATAACTATAAGCCTGACGAGACACTTATGCTTTAACAAATTAAGTGACTATACAACGTCACAACATCTCAAAGAAACGATTAAATTGGTACAAGATTAATGAGACGTGTTATCTTATTAAAGTATCAGCAAAGATTAGCACGGCTTTATTCCAAGTACCGGATTTTCGATCATTCTAAGTAATAAATCAATGCGTAATGTTAATTTTGAAAACTGTTTTAAAGTTATACAAACAATAAACCCTTGTTTTCCGTTCGATATTATAAGTTTGTTTGTTTTGGAATTTCGCACAAAGCTACTCGAGGGCTATCTGCGCTAGCCGTCCCTAATTTAGCAGTGTAAGACTAGAGGGAAGGCAGCTAGTCATCACCACCCACCGCCAACTCTTGGGCTACTCTTTTACCAACGAAAAGTGGGATTATAACGCTCCCACGGCTAGAAGGGCGAGCATGTTTGGCGCGACTCGGGCGCGAACCCGCGACCCTCAGATTACGAAGCGCACGCCTTAACGCGCTAGGCCATGCCAGGCCCTCGATATTATAAACTTAAATTACCAGCAAAAATATTGTTTATTTGAATTTTATATAAATACTGTATCTGACGATATATTGTAAATTTTTACAAATTAGTAATTTAAAAAAATAAATACCTGGCGCCAAACAACTGGTAAATCTCTCTAAAATAAAATACTATATAATGTAAAATTAAGTTGAGTTAAAACTAAAGCCTCAATATTATGTGAAACATTCGTAGGTAGAATTTAAAAAGTCCTGTGGACCACAAAACCCAAAAACATGACCACGTTGGATAGTATCACCATCACCAATGACATTGAACAACGTTAGAAACGACAGTAAAACGTGAGCTGTCACGACTCGAGTGTCACAAAGGCCACACGTTGGTGGATCAGACCGAGTTGAAAGAAAACGATAAGTTAAAAACTGTGACCAATGCGTAGCTTAGTTAGGAAAACTTCCAGTCTTTACGGAAACAAGACGGCCAAAGAACGGGAGAGTTAATGTGAAAAAACGTGTTTTCATGTTCCCTCCAAGTCGACTGCCAACTGGCGCGAAGCCGAGTCTTTAATACAGATTGTAGTTCGTGTATGGGACAGGGGTGGCTGTGACAGCCCCAGAATAGATGTCCTTATGTGTCGGGTCAGAAAGCTTGTTCCCGCGAATATCGACATGGCCAAATATTTAGAAAAACTGGAAATACTTAAAAGGGCGTAATCAATGTGCATGATAAAAGATACGTCCCATAATTATTTAAAAGCGCACTGACCACGTTTTATTTAATCAATTATTTGTTATCCAAAGAAACAGATACAAATTACGTATCAAATTTGATTCATTCTGTAAAAATACTTGTCTTACTCTCTATGTGCTGTTTATTGAACAATGTTATTGGTGTAGAAGTAAACGTATTCGAAACTAGAATATTCATTGATATTATGTGAGCGCTGGCCCGGCATGGCTAAACGTGTTAAGACGTGCGACTCGTAATCTGAGGGTCGCGGGTTCGCATCCCCGTCGCACCAAACATGCTTGACCTTTCAGCCGTGGGGGCGTTATAATGTTTCGTTCAATCCCACTATTCGTTGGTAAAAGAGTAGCCCAAGAATTAGTTGTGGGTGGTGATGACTAGCTGCCTTCTCTCTAGTCTTACACTGCTAAATTAGGAACGGCTAGCACAGATAGGCCTTGAGTAGCTTTGTGCGAAATTCAAAAACAAACAAAAACATTATGTGAACGTCTTTTACAAGCTGGCAAATTATGATTATAATTAATTATAATTGTCATATGACATTTAGTAGGCCTATTGTATTTCTAACACTGTATTCTTAATGTAGTCCTTTAGGGATTTTCAAGTGTAAGAGAAATGTATAATAATATTATTTCAACCACACCATATTCGCCATATCCTTTTTGACGACGCATTTCGCTCAATTGAGAGCTCTTGAGCCTGGCCTGGTAATAACAAACACCGGAACACTCTTGACATAAGCCATTTATTACAAGACAACTGTTATAGTGTGAAGACATTTTATAAGCTAGCGAAACATGATTTTAATTTATTACACTTGTCATAATACATTATGTTAGGCCTATTACACTTTTAACGCTAAGTTCTTAATCTAGTTTGACTTCCATATAAAATTTGGGTATTATATTTTAACTTATAATGTGTGAGAATTATAAAAACATACAGAGTTAGAAGAAATTAAAAAAAAATAACTTTATTATTCCTCAGTCGAAAAAAACGTGTCTTAAACGTAAATAAATAAAAAACATCAAACACGAAAATTACTAGAATAAAAATAAATGAATGTTAGAATGAAAATAAATTGAACTTCTCAAATATTCAACCCAACCAGACTTACAAAAAGAAACAGAAAATAGAAATAATCAAAATAAAGTATCGGATGATAGGGAAAGAGCGACTTCTAGCGGCAAAACAGACCTGGAAAGTAAAGTAGCCTAATCACAGTCGGCCAAACCTGATGGACATCATTTTTTTATTTTTACACGGTTATTGAGTCAGTAAGCTTACAGGGTCAAACGAGTGGCCACCAAAACCCCCAACACTCTAGTGAAAGGACAGTGACATTCAACAATGTAATCAATTCGAGACGTGACAACCATACGAACCGTACTCATTAACTTCGTAGCAAGCACATGAACAACCTCAGAAGATGGTCTCGGCTACAAAAGAAAATACTATTCAACACTACTGGTATGTTCCAAGATCGTGCCTTTTTATTTTGGGATAGGTCAACAACGGACGAATTATCGTAAACAAAATTATAAAACTTAGCCACATTCTTTATAAAAGGTATGGTCACCTACTTCGTGTTCCTTTATCATTTTCCTTGTAGTGTAATTGTTTCCTAAACGGATCTAAAACGACCTATTTGAAAGATCGGTCATCAGTATTTGTAGGTGGTAATCTGAGAGTTGCGGGCTCGAATCCTCGTCGCACCAAACATGCTTGCCCTTTTAGCCTTGTGGTATTATAATGTTACGGCAAATCTCACGATTTGTTGATAAAAGAATAGCCCAAGAGCTGGTGGTGGATGGTGATGACTAGTTGCCTTCTCTATAATCTTTCACTGCTCAATTAGGTACGGCTAGCGCAGATAGTGCTCGTGTAGTCTTGCGGGAAATTAAAAAAGAAACAATAAAAGTCTATAGCATTGTTCTCCTTCAAGTTTCCATGACAGAGGACACAGAAGTACGTTCAGCGACAGTTTCATTGATTGCACTGAATATGACTAGACAACGTTGTTTAAGATGTTTTGCAGAAAACAGATTGCAATGACAATAAAGGTAGAATTAGATCGTCTATTATTGTAGAGTCTATGATTGTATAGTATATTATTATAGTATCTACAATTATATAGTATATTGTTATAGTACCTATTATTATAGTGTCTATAACAATATACTATATAATTGTAGATTCTGTTATCTTAGTATCTGTTATAATAATATCTATTATTTAAAATTTATATTATACCGTTAGATAGGGTGTATAATGGTTTGAGATGGACCTTAGTCTAAAATAGTTGAGGGCCTCTGGATTCAACGAACAATAAGTTAGCAGCGAAGTACTAACCGTCAACAGAAACGTGCTCAGTTATTTTGTGATTGCCGAGGAAACTGTTAAGTTACAGTATAACTTAATATCGAAGGAACCTTATTATGTAAATGTGTGTACGTGTTTTCTTATAGCAAAGCCACATCGGGCTATCTGCTGAGTCCACCGAGGAGAATCGAACCCCTGATTTTACGGTTATAAATCCGTAGACTTACCGCTGTACTAGCGGGTGACATTATGAAAACGTAGACTATTAGTTATAGCCTCTCTTTGATACATACAAGTATCTATGTCTTAAAAATTATATTTCAATATTCTTCAGAATGATTGTTTTGTGTGTTTGTTTTAATTCGCACAAATCTATACGAGGACTATCTGCGCTAGCCGTCCCTAATTTAGCAGTTTAAGCTATTCTTTTACAACGAATAATTGGACTGACCCTTCACATGATAATGCCTTCACAGCTAAAAGGGTGAGCATGTTTGATGTGACGGGTATTCGAACTCGCAACCTTCAGACTACGAGTCCAGTGCCTTAACCACCAGGCCATGCCGGGCCCTTCTCAGAATGATGTCACAATTCACTGAGACAAACAATCCCAAAGCATAAAGCCATTTATTATGCTGAGGTTCAGAATATATTCTGTGTTTCAAATCCAAATAACTCAATCCGGGGCACGTCTTACCACTCTCATCCCAACCCAACAGTATAACTAACACCCCCATCCCAACCCAACAGTATACCGTAAGCTTACATTTCATAACTGACTGAAATAAGTAAATATTGTGAAAACGAGCTTGAACAAAAAAAAAAAGAAGGAAAGAGAGGAAACGTAATTGCGACAGTGAAACGTCAGGAAATTCGTTTGTGAGCCAATCAGAATAAGGGAGCTTCATTATATCGTTAAACGTAACATAAAATAGACTGGACAGTATACGTAAGAATTCCAAGTATATATATATACTTATACATTATTTACAGTAAGTGCTTATTAATTTTTACTTGGGTGTTGCTAAATGTTTTTTACTTTCACGTCGTGAGATTTTCCATTGGAACTGCAGTGAAACAAAGTATGGAAAAAAAAAACAAATACAAATGTAAATACCTTGAACATTGCAACACAGAATTAAATCTTTTCTTAGCTGTCGCTATTGCTATAGCGACAATACTGCTTCGTTACATCTGCCCTTCAACAAACACTTTCCTGGATTCATACTCTCATCGTATGCTTCCAGCTATCTGTCTTATCAAGTTTAAATAGCTTAATATCATGCGTCAATATGCCATTTTGAAATTATCAGAGGTAAAAAATGTATCAGTGCTGTACGGCAAGACTTGTAGACAGCATCCCTGAAGAGTCACTTGTAGACAACTTTATTGAAGAGTCACTTGTAGATAACTTCATTAAAGAGTCACTAGTACACAACTTCACTGATAAAGAATCACTTGTAGACATCTTAATTGAAGAGTCACTTGTAGATAACTTCATTAAAGAGTCACTGGTACACAACTTCACTGATAAAGAATCACTTGTAGACATCTTAATTGAGGAGTCACTTGTAGATAACTTCATTGAAGAATCATTTGTATACAACTTCACTGATAAAGAATCACTTGTAGACATCTTAATTGAGGAGTCACTTGTAGATAACTTCATTGAAGAGTCACTGGTACACAACTTCACTGATAAAGAATCACTTGTAGACATCTTAATTGAGGAGTCACTTGTAGATAACTTCATTGAAGAATCATTTGTATACAACTTCACTGATAAAGAATCACTTGTAGACATCTTAATTGAAGAGTCACTTGTAGATAACTTCATTGAAGAGTCACTGGTACACAACTTCACTGATAAAGAATCACTTGTAGACATCTTAATTGAAGAGTCACTTGTAGATAACTTCATTAAAGAGTCACTGGTACACAACTTCACTGATAAAGAATCACTTGTAGACATCTTAATTGAAGAGTCACTTGTAGATAACTTCATTAAAGAGTCACTGGTACACAACTTCACTGATAAAGAATCACTTGTAGACATCTTAATTGAGGAGTCACTTGTAGATAACTTCATTGAAGAGTCACTGGTACACAACTTCACTGATAAAGAATCACTTGTAGACATCTTAATTGAGGAGTCACTTGTAGATAACTTCATTGAAGAATCATTTGTATACAACTTCACTGATAAAGAATCACTTGTAGACATCTTAATTGAAGAGTCACTTGTAGATAACTTCATTGAAGAGTCACTGGTACACAACTTCACTGATAAAGAATCACTTGTAGACATCTTAATTGAAGAGTCACTTGTAGATAACTTCATTACAGAGTCACTAGCACACAACTTCACTGATAAAGAATCACTTGTAGACATCTTAATTGAAGAGTCACTTGTAGATAACTCCATTGAAGAATCATTTGTATACAACTTCCTCAAAGAGTCACTCGTAGATAACTTTATTGAAGAGACACTTGTAGAGAACTTCATTGATTAAAGAGTCACTAGTACACAACTTCATTGAAGAGTCACTAGTACACAACTTCACTGATGAAGAATCCACTTGTAGATTTGAAGAGTCACTAGTACACAATTTCACTGATGAAGAATCCACTTGTAGATTTGAAGATTCACTTGTACGTATCATACAGCAATCATGTCTTCTACATTATTAAGCAGCTTAAATAACAATTTGATATGCTTTTCGTTTGCTTGAAGTTTGTGTGAGTATTGTTTTTGTTTGTTTTTGAACTTGACACAAAGCTACATGAGGGCTATCTGCGCTAGCCGTCCCTAATTCTGCAGTGTAAGACTATATGGAAGACAGCTAGTAATTATCACCCACCGCTAACTCTTAGACTACTCTTTTACCATCGAATAGTGGAATTGACCATCACGCTATAACGCCCCAACAGCTGAAAGAGCGAGCATGTTTGATATGACGGGGATTCGAACCCACGACCCTCAGATTATGAGTCGAGTGCATTAACCACGTTTTCTTCATCTGGCGATGGTTGGTAGATTGAAAATGAGCAAACATCCCATATTTCAATACAACCCTGAAACTTTCTTTTGAGATGGAGAGATTATAACTTTTTGATTAAATGTCACATGTTTTTAGCATCTGTAATGATAGAAAACTAAAACATGGACTTTTTTACAGTGGTTTATTTTAACCATGCTCAATACATACAGTGGAATTCGAACATTGCTTAAATATCTCGTGCACAAGGTTGATGTTGAAGTCAAACGTCATTTCTATAACACTTATTTACGTTTATTATGTATCACAATTATATTAGTCCTCTGATATCTTATCGAATAAATTCCCAATTCTTGGCACAACGACTTACAAATACTTTATATTTAAGTGTAGTAAGTGAACAGTCTAGACAATAAAGGTTTTGGTGTTTCATACAGACTAAATATTTAAAAAAGCTTTGTCTGTTTGTAATTAAGCACGAAACTACACAATGGGATATCTGTGTTCTTCCCTCCACGGGTATCGAAATCTGGATTCTAGTGTTGTAAGTCCACAGTCTTATGGCACTGGGGGGTCTATCTAGAAAGAACTATAAGTGTTAAAATATCTCAGAATTTTTGAATCACAATGGGTATAATTAATTTAAAAAATGATAAAATAGAATCAGTGGTTATTCACAAAATTACCTCTCTCCCCCATTCAAATCAGGCTCGGAATGGCCAGGTGGTTAAGGTACTCGACTCTTAATTCGAGGGTCGCGGGTTTAAATCCCTGTTGCACCAAACATGCTCGCCCGTTCAGCCCTGGGGTCGTTATTATATGACAGTCAATCGCGCTATTCATTGGTAAATTAGTAGCCAATGAGTTGACGGAAGGTAGTGATGACTAGCTGTCTTCCCTCTAGTCTTGCCCTGATAAATTAGGGAAGGCTAACGCAGATAGCCCTCGTGTAGCTTTGCGCGAAATTCAAACCAAATCCATTCAAGTGCCCTATTGTTTTCTTCTGTTTTTGTTGTTAAAAGATTAATGGTCTGCAAAATAATAAGGTTGATTAATCAGAAACATGACCTCTCGTGGCTGGAGAAAGCCAGATAATTACCATTCCTTGTTCTATTTCGAGTTAGCTCATCCATTGGATTTGGTGAAGAGATTACAAACGAAAACTAATTGAATGAAACAAAACATGTGAAAGATTGCTGAAAGCAAGGGCCACATTTACTTAAACTTACCTATCCTCCAATGCAAGAAAAACAACTAGATCACTCGAGGCCCGGTTTGGCCTGGTGGTTAGGATGCTCGACTCGTAATCTGAGGGTTATGGGTTCGAATCTCCCTCACACCTAACATGCTTGCCATTTCTTCCAAGAAGGCGTCATAATGCTGTGATCACTTCCACTATTCATTGGTAAAAGAAGACGGTGGCTGGTGATGAATAACTGCCTTCCGTCTAGTCTTGCGCTGGGCCCGGCATTTCGAAGCGTGTTAAGGCGTGCGACTTGTAATCTGAGGGTCGCGGATTCGCATCCCCGTCGCGCCAAACATGCTCGCCCTTTCAACCGTGGGGACGTTATAATGTTACGGTCAATCCCACTATTCGTTGGTAAAAGAGTAGCCCAAGAGTTGGTGGTGGGTGGTGATGACTAGCTGTCTTCCCTCTAGTCTTACATTGCTTAATTAGGGACGGCTAGCACAGATAGCCCTCGTGTAGCTTTGTTCGAAATTCAAAAAACAAACAAACAAATAAAACCCCACACAACCTCTTCCTCGACGAATATACGATTAGAGTGTGTCCTTAGTTTGGTTAATAAACTTAATTATTGTCGTATTATTTACACCCAAGATGTATGGTGAAATACCAGAATAGATGTCTATATCTTGCACTCGACTCTTCCACGACAGCTTATGTTTTGTAAGATGGTCCTGGTTATGATATAATGTTGCAACATAATAAGATTTGAAAACAAACGAACAATCTATCATTTGAATACTAACATTACTAATCTCACGATAAGTTAACGGTAAGCTGAGAAATTTACAAAATTTTTAATATCTGGGGTTCGACTCCACGAGGTAGATGGAGTGAAGACAGACTGTTGTTACAGTTTTTACAATGAGGAAAAATAGTTTATAAACAGGTCACAACGTTTTAGACGTAGCAACCTGTTTAAAGGTTAATAAACATAAAATTTGAATAAAATTTGAAAACAAACGAACAATCTATCATTTGAATACTAACATTACTAATCTCACGATAGGTTAACGGTAAGCTGAGAAACTTACAAAATTTTAATATCTGAGGTTCGACTCCACGAGGTAGATGGAGTGAAGACAGACTGTTGTTACAGTTTTTACAACGAGGAAAAATAGTTTATAAACAGGTCACAACGTTTTAGACGTAGCAACCTGTTTAAAGAAATATTTATCCAACACCTACGCTTTTAAATATTTATAATTGGCAAACAAACTCAAATGCAACCTTCAAAACTGTCTTCATTATATTCGATATTTACTTGCAAAATGACGACACATTTCTAATTCTTTCTCGTCTGCGTTCACATACGTATTTGTGATGTACATACATATATTCATATATATCTTTATGTGGGTATTTTGCCCAACCCAACAACTAAATATTTGACTGTTTGTATAAAACGTCTTCTACGTAATGTAATGTAAGAACTGGATTAGCAATGTTGTAACATAGTGTGCCCGGTAACAAAAGTGTATTCAGAAACACAGTATTGGCAGAATGATATGCAAAAGATTGATATACGACGTGTTTGCACTGTATTGACAGCTTTATATCGCGAAAGGAATTCTTTATGTCAAAGCAAACGAAGATATTTCTAGAATTATAACTTAATCCATCTATGTTCACATTGGAAAGCCACGTGAATGTCAATACTACTGTTCGCTAAATGTCGAAAGATTATTTTTGCAGAATCAACTAGCACGTACATGGATAGCATTGATAAAACACACAAACTGAAGCCTAGCAGTATATAAATAAAGTATGGGAATCTGGTTTTCTCCGTGAACTGCAAAATGCAAGCTTTTCACTCTGCCCGAAGACAGACATAAATAAATAAACAGAAGATCGCGACATTTCCATCCCGAGTTAAAGGCAAAGAGAACTACAAGTATTAACTGACACATCTGTACATATTTTATGACAGCAGATCTCTACCTTTAGTAATCCGAGAAAACTTAAAACTTTTTAACTAAAGATGTTTTTCGCGGACTCACAAAGCTGTCGATGGTTTTTGTTCAAAGAAAAAAATTACGTGTACATGAACGCAACGCTGTATTTCGAAATTCAATGTTTTAATACATACGAATACAATTTACAAAAATAATTTTGTTCTACAAATGATACATTTTAAAAAAAATATTTTGTTTATTAAATTTCGAACATGATTCGCGGACCCTTCCACCTGTAGTACCCTCACGAATTCTACGAGGGTTGCGAGTTGGAATCCTCGTCACACTAAACATGCTTGCCCTTTCAGCCGTGGAGGCGTTATAATGTTACAATCAACCCCACTATTGGCGGTGGGTGGTGATGACTAGTTGCCTTCCCTCTAGTCTTACACTGCTAAATTAGGGAAGGCTAGCGCAGATAGCTCTCGTGTAGCTTTGCGTGAAATTAAAATCAAAACAAGAACAAATGACCCGAGGTCACAGTAAATTAAACGCGACATTTTTATGTGACAAAAGCTTGTCGTTAATAAATACAACTTTGATGGTCATATGAGTGATTTTTGTATATTTGTTTTTTGTTTGTTTGCTTTCGAATTTCGCACAAAGCTACTCGAGGGCTATCTGTGCTAGCCGTCCCTAATTTAGCAATGTAAGACTAGAGGGAAGGCAGCTAGTTATCACCACCCACCGCCAACTTTTGGGCTACTCTTTTGCCAACGAATAGTGGGATTCACCGTCACATTATAACGCCCCCACGGCTGAAAGGGCGAGCATGTTTGGCCAGACGGGGATGCGAAACCGCGACCCTCAGATTAGGAGTCGCACGCCTTAACACGCTTGGCCATGCCGGGCCTTTTTTTTATGTCTGAAAGATAATAATTCTAACAAACCGGGTTTTGATACTCGTGGTGAGAACAGTACCGATAGCCTGTTGTGTAACTTTGTGCTTAGCTGTAAACAAACAGCGATTATCGTCAAATTTTATTTCACATATGGGCTAAAATATGTCTTTGCATTCACTTGTTTTTTATAAAATAATTTATTTTATGTTCACAAATACCTAAAATGTATAAAAAATAGTTAGACATTCATTCGTTACTTTGTTTCTGAAAAAGCTACACTTAATAGCTATGAACCCAAGGTTCTATCTGTTCTTTTTATGATTGGTGCTGGCAGAGATGTGTGTAGCGTCTCTGTGCTTCTAGGAACCACTAATGAATCAATATTACTTTTCAAAATTCATAGCGACTGCTTCATTTTCTCGTCTATGCAAAGTTATACTCGCTACATTTTTAAGAGAAAATATAAATTATAGTCATTTTTATATTGTATAAAATTATATTTTGTATAATTGTACAGTTTTGTATATCTCCTTTTGTGTATTGGTGGTTACAGTATACTTAACGTGTGGTGGTTGGGTGTTATACTAGTAAGTTTAGATAACTAGTTAGGGCCCTTCATGCTAGTTTAATTCGTTTACTGGGCTACTAATTAGTGCTTTACCACTATTGGGCTGGAATGCGAACTTTAGGAGGTAAGTTTATCTTAATTACTTTCTAGTGGTAGTACTTCATTATTATTATTATTTATTTACTTTGGAGATCAGTCATGTTCCCACAACTGTTTGGAGGCAGTGAAGGGTGATATAGATGTGGAACATTGTGGGCTTTAACACTCACATCAGGCTTTCCTAATTTTTATTTCTATTCCTTTGATTATTTTATTATTTATAAATTTCTTCATGTGAGACTGGCAAACGGAGGCTGACAGATAAACGGTGTATCTCCTACTGCAATATGGGTCCTACTTCCGTAGTAACCTCCAAAACCTAGGCTACATTTTATATCTCACATTATATCTTGTACCCTGGGGATCCTTTTAATGTGTACAGTGTTTTTTATTTTTGTTTAGGATTATTTGTCTTTATTAGAATGTATATATATATATATATATACTTATTATGTATAATATTCTATATATTCTTTCTGACTTAATTAGGCGAACCTATATTTGCTGACATATTCAATGGATTCGATCTGCAGCGATGACTTGCTGGCTATCAATGACTTTATACTACGTTACATATATATAAATGGTTTTTTATTTCCTTGTAATATTGTTATATTTACTATTTACGATTTAGAAGTTGATTCATTATTCATTGTTGATTTCAGAGTTTTATTCACTTATTTCAACATAAAAATTTAATTTGAAAGATGCTGTTAAATGTTTTATTAAGTTCCTGAAGTAAACATTTTTGTCTCCCACTGGTACAGCGGTAAGTCTACGGATTTACAACGCTCAAATTAGATGTTCGATTCCTCTCAATGGACTCAGCAGATAGCACGGTGTGGCTTTGCTCTAAGAAAACACACACACACTGAACAATTCTAGCAGAAGTCTTTGTTGGTTAAAATATTTTAATTGATAATACAATATATTCATATGTACCAGCTACTTCCATGTTGGACAGTTACTTAACAAAACCCCAAATATACACGTTATTATAAATCATGATGAATAGTATTTATTATAATATACATATAACAGTATTATATGATTTTGTACATTGTAATTTGTGTAATATATTGTATATAGTTATATTTGTTTACAACAAAATAATTACACTTGTTAAGTGACACAGTTGCTGTTGTGAACTTGTTGGGTCAGGATCGAACTTGTATTGATAAAACAACGTCAATAAAGTAAAAGAAGAAATTAGCCTGTAGGTGCACAGTGTGTATCTGTGGAGATTGTAAGAAATGTCTTCGATGTCAGCGTGGGTGCAACGATTTAAACTCGGAGGTCAAAATGGCACGAAAAAAAAGTGGGAACAGCCATAGAACAAATTAAAGACACGAAGAAAGAAAAATGGAAAATTTATTACGTTTCTCAATTGAAGAGTGATGAAGACGAATATTTTTGAGAATCCCTTAGATTTTGTTACACTGAAGAAACGGCGCATATCATCCGAGAACTCAAGTGTGAAAGCAAGGCGTTCAAGGTCTTGTTGCAGTACTCTAATACGGCACAGGAACCAGGTCTTTGGTATCGAGTCTACAGAGGTATCAAGCTTTCCATATGAAGAAGCTCTACGGATGGTATCCAGTTTCAGTGCTCTTGACAAAAACAATCGATTGCTTGTGTTCTGCATGACTATATTAAAGATTTTATTTACCATGTTACTCCCAGGAGATCCAGATGGTCTTATGAACGTGACTGGAAATGACATTTATATGAAATCCGATGACACAAAACTATCCTCATCTGTCAACGATACGCAACAAGCTTTATTAGAAGATTGTAGTGAGAGAAAAGTTATTCTTACACTGCTGTGTTAGTTGATGACATTCAAAGAAGTGAAAGAGAGATTGTACATTGAAGAACAAATTTTTGAAACAGCTAGATGGCACTTTCGTCGATTGAAGTCTAGTTCTAGAACCTACAGTACAATCAGTCCAGTATTATTGTAGGCGAGTTGCACTGAAATTGGAAAAGTACCATTGATCAAGGTGATGAGAATTATCCCACTGACGCCAAAGTCAAGGCCTTCGTATTTACTCTTTAAAATATGAACAATAATGGGAACAAATAGCCAAGAACACAAAAATAGTTAGCTTGATGCCAGCCAAGAGGGCGAGTGGGTAAGTTCTTTGTTTACTGCTGTGTTCTATAGGAGCCAAACAATTGCGATAGCGTCTCTAAATCTATTATTTTTTTCGTAACATTTTGTGTGGAATTTTACTTCAACCTGGAAATGCTAAAAATAGAGTTTTAGCTTAATGTCTAACATAGTCTCGGAATGAGCTAAAACTCTATTTTTAGCATTTCCAGGTTGAAGTAAAGTTCCACACAAAATTTTACGAAAAAAATAATAGATTTAGAGATTACGGGATTTGAACCCGTAACCCTGTCGCACCAAACATACTCGCCCTTTCATCCGTGGAGGCGTTATAATGTTACGGTCAATCCCATTATTCGTTGGTAAAAGAGTAGCTCAAGTCATGGAGGTGGGTAGTGATGATTAACTGCCTTTCCTCTAGTCTTACACTGCTAAATCAGGGAAGGCTAGCGCAGATAGCCCTTGAGTAGCTTTGCGTGAAATTCAAAAACAAACAAAACTGATCTGACATGATCTGAGAAAAGTTTTCCTTTCAAGTCTTTTGAATCGCAAAGTTTGGAAAATGTTATTCAAATATTACAGCAAAATAACACGGTTTACGCTAGGAAACCCCTAAAATTCGCAATTAACGATAAATGTTCCCAGAGAAAAGTTAAAGTGAAAGTATATGAAATCAAGCTTGTTCCCTTCACAAACTTTTAAAACCCTTCATTTACTTCGGTCCTCACATCTATGGGTTATAATAACGACAAATTCTGTGCTAGCCGTCCCAAATTTAGTAGTGTAAGACTAGAGGGAATGCAGCTAGTCATCACCACCCACCGCCAACTATTGGGCTACTCTTTTACCAACGAATAGTGGGATTGACCAAAACATTATAACGCCTCCACGGCTGGGAGGGCGAGCATGTTTAGCGCGACGCGGGCGCGGACCCGCGACCCTCGGATTACGAGTCGCACGCCTTACGCGCTAGGCCATCTACTGTTGCAGTAACAGCTAAATGGACGACATTTTATAATTCATTGAAGAAACATAAACAGTGTTTGATTTAGTCAAGTAAAGCGCATTGAGAAAAATGCATTCAGATGTAGTTTGTTTATTTATAGAGAAGGCTCCACAAAACTACGTCTTTTCTAATGGAAAAGTTACAGTTATTCCCAACTACGTTAAGAAATTATCTTAAGAAACGATGTTAAAGATTCCATTTAACTGTTTTTTTTTTCTATTCTGTAATATTTAGAATTAGAAACTAAACTAGTGAAAAATAATAATAATCAAATTTTGCAAATGTCTTTATTTCAACCCTACAGATGTTCGCACGCTTCACTCTCACATGACGTGCGCTAAGTGGTTTCGTGTATTCAGAATAAAACGTAAATTTAAAAACAACTAGCAAAACTTATAAATCGAAATAAAGTTCGAAAGATCAAAGAGATAAAATACAGTAAAATTATATTTAATTTCACTTCAAATTGATAAATCAATTAGTTTATATATTGCCATCACTTAACACTAAACCGGCAAAATTCTACTTTGGTTAAATGAACTTTCAGTATTCGTAATTTTATCGTTCTCTAAAGACAGTGTGTGCAACATAAGTAGAAAATACTTGGGAGTTTTTATTTCAGTAGGATTGTGTCATTTCTCTTCCTATTTTGACCTTAATCCTTCTTGTTGGCCCGAGGATCGCTGGTTCGAATCCCCGTCACACCAAACATGCTCGCTCTTTCAGCCGTAAGGGCGTTATAATGTGACGATCAATCCCAATATTTGTTGGTGAAAGAGTGGCCCAAGAGTTAGCGGTAGGTGGTATTGACTAACTGCATTCCCTCTAGTCTTGCACTGTAAAATTAGGGACGGCTAGCGCAGATAGCCCTCGTGTAGCTTTGCGCGAAATTCAAAACGAACCAAACCAAAACCCATTTAATTTGGGATTGGCAGTGAAGATTTATCTAAGCCAAGAATTTTTGCGTTACGGTAGCTGGCCCAAACAGCAACCATAATGGACGATTGTGTTCGTGACCCTCACATTAGGAGACCATGCCTGGCTTATCATGTAATCAGTGTTTCGAAACGTTTGTTTGTTTTAAATTTCGCGCAAACCTACACGAGGGCTATCTGTGCTAGCCGTACCTAAATTAGCAATGAAAGATTATAGAGAAGGCAGCTAGTCATCACCACTCACTGCCAACCCTTGGGCTACTCTCTTACCAACGAATAGTGGGATTGGCTATCACATTATAACGCCTCCACGGCTGAAAAGGCGAGCATGTTTGATGTGACCGGGATTCGAACTTGCTACCCTGAGATTACCAGTCGAGCGCCCTAACCACCTGGCCATGCAAGGCAATTTCGAAATCCTGAACTAAGGCGGTTGCTATTCGACTTTGATTTGTAATGAGTAAGTTTTGTATGAAATATGCCTCTCACATAATTATTATATACTACCAGGTGATAACGGTTAATCTTATGTGTATTCATGTGGGATATTTCTAGTCCAAGATAACAGGAGCATTGGAGTAAATCACCATCAAAGATAACAGTAGGTTCGCTAGGAATTTATCAATATGTGAATCCAATGGTTGGTTAACTGAAACAGAAAAACGGATGTAATGACTCTGAGATGCTGAAATTCACGAAGAAATTAAAGTATACTAACTTACCGTGCATCTTAGAAACCTACCGAACATAAACTGAATAGTTTACTTTGAGCTGAAGACGTAGACTACAAATAGGCCAGACATTACAACATATATAAACAAATCCTAAATTCTACCTAAACATTATACCAATAAAACATGGTGAACAAAATAACACGTATTACTGTACCTAGTTAGATCAGTTTTAACCAGTTATAGGTCTAGACCACTTCCTAATTCTTGTAAACGTTTACCAAATAATGCTACTGAGAAAGTTTAGCTTTCAAGCCTGCTTTGCCTCAGTAGAAAAATGTTAACATAGAGAGAACATAAACCGGTGACAGTTACATAGTTAGTGTAACGTTTCTAAGACACTTTACTGAAATCAGCGCCTGACTTGTGCAGTCACAAATAAAGCCTAGAAATGTACATTACATAGTTATATTTTACGTCACAAGTCATAACAGTGTAATGACACTTTATAGTGTCTCAAAATATTTGGAAACTATGGAAACTAAAGGCTTCTCAGAGTCTCTTACAAATAACATGTCCTTATTTTAAGCCTTTTAACCCTCGCAGGTGGATAATGTTCCAAGTATACCTCTTAAATATAGTATAAACCCACATGTATACTTCCTTTGGTAAAGCGAGCAGTAGCATGTGTTCAGACCAGTGATATCTGAGTGGCTTCAGTGCCCTTATTATATCACTTCCGTGTGTGTTTTTCCGTGCACGCGCAAGTTTATTTATGTCTTATAGTTTTGATTGGAACCATTCTTTAAAGTTTTACGCAAACAGCCGCCACCAAGAAAACACAACTGAATTAATGTTACGCATGCTAAGCAAGAGGAATCAGTTTAAGAGCTATTATATTGTACAAGTTACTGTATACTATAAAATAAGCACATAAACATTATCTGCTTGGCTTTAATAAATGAAAAAAACAACAACAAAAAACGCTTTATATCACCACATTAGTCATGTAAAATGTTAAATAAGTGATACTTGACCTTGCCATATTAAGCACTACTTTTCTTTAGTGTGAATTATTATGCTGATATCTCTACATTATGTCATTTAAAAAGTTCGTTTTAGAACAAAGCCACAGACTCTCTGCTGTGTCTACTGCGGGGAATCGAATCCCAAATGTTAGCGTTCTAAGATCGTAAACTTATCGCTGTTTTATCGAGTTTTTAAACAAATGAATCTTTGGTCTTTTTATATCATTCACATTACAGTTTTTTGTGAGAGTTATTATGTGTTTTTACGTTCAATAAATATGGTTCCGAAATTCGACCATTTTTCTTACACCTAGGATAACTTAGCGGAGTGAATAGTTTATTTCAGCCTGTTGCCTCACAAAAACAGCAGTAATCAGATAGTCATTTTAAGTTTAAAAATCCTTTACATTCTGTTGTGTACCACATTTTTTAAACAATACTAATGTTTCAGTATTTTTCACCTGAAACTGGCATCATATATTGTTGACGGATGTTTCTGACGCTAACAGATATGTTCCTTTATATATATTATTGTTGGATTTTCCAGGAACTATCACATATGTTTCTTATTATATTTTGCTGTTGGAGTTTGCAAACGCTAACAGATATGTTTCGTTCCATCTTTTACTGTCGTATTTTCCAGACACTAACTGCAAGTTCCCGAACTTGAGTAATATTTTGTTAAACGTGTTTTTGAAAGATCAGATAACGTTTTGTTATGGAACTTTTCGTGTGGTTTTTGTCATCCTACCCACTTGTAGACTAACTCCTCAAAAGCTTTAGCATTTCGTGCTCTGCTTAACTACGTGTGGGTAAGTCCTGGGTTCTGAAGACCTGGTGCCTTTTCTCGACATTTTGTGATCATGTTCAAAGTTTTAAAAATTACGAAATGCTGAGTTTGAAATATATTACAAGTGCGTTCCATCATTTTGTTTGACTTGACACGAACTGGTGTATAAATCACTCGACTCGCAATATGTAGGTCACGAGGTCGAATCTTTTCATCGGACATGCTCGTCCTTTGAGCTTGGGAACGTTATAGTGTGGCAATTAATCCATCAGCTCGTTGATAAAATGTAGCCCAAGATTTGGCGGTAGATGGTTTTGACTAACTCCTTTCCCTTTCCTATCATTTCCAAATAATAGGTGTCTTCAATTTATGTCTTTTCGTGAAATTCAAAAACAAGACGTCTGACATTCAATCGAAATATAAATGTAACATGCTTAACAACTTTATGTTAAATTGCACATACGCACTACTAAATGATCAGTTTTGTTTCAACGAGTTTCGTATGACAAAGAGTTTTTCAAATAGTTTCTTATCGTCATATGTATTTGTTATTGCTAAAACTAGAAAGTCAGAAATGAGAGTTATTCTCTTTTTCCCTTCTTTTACTCTTTTACAATCGATGAGAAAATTATTTTTTTTTCCCAAGTTTCTCACAGTGTTAACTCATTTTCATCATCATAATTCTGTAAGGCGCTGTTTTTATTCATTTATTTTACAATCGCATTAAACAGTACTAACAATGTAATGAAACATAAAAAGAGAGAAAGAAATAAGATTATCTGACTACAAACTTAATGTTTTTAAGATTAACTCAAGCAAATTTTACTTGAGTTTTACAGCTAAATGTTTTACGTATTTTTCTTTGTTCGAAACATTAATAAACATATTGTTGCACAGAGCAACAATGTAACGACTTTGAAACATTAATAAATATATTGTTGTACAGAGGGACGATCAAAAGTACTTGAATGATCAGTAAATAATTTTCTAAACGTATATTCAACACAAGCTCAAGAGAACTTTATATTCTAAACACAAAACTTGCAACTTGAAGTCTGTGAGAGAACATGTACTGGAAAATATAGATTGGGATATGTTTATGTATTGACCAAATTAGCATATCAAATAGCCATTATATTAGAAACACACCTAAAGCAGGATCGACATGGAAAGTCGTTTACAACAGACGGTTTTGATGGTGTTGCAAATATGTATTAATAAGACACAAATATTAAACATTTCATTAATTCTTCCTAATCAGAACAAATCTATTACTGAATGTAATCAAAATTATTTGTTCAACTTAGGCCTAACCTAACAGAAGTTAGGCCTAACTTTTTAATCGGTAAACTATAATTTCGTGTAAGAAACTCGCAAGCAGTTGTATGAAATCCTTTTCTGTGTAAAACATACTGAACACCCCAGCATTTATTAAGTAACTGGTGAGGTTAAGTGGAATATCAGTGATATTTTTGTTTCAATTTTTTGTGTGTCTATTTGTTATCAAGGAAGAACAAGCGTAAATAGTTCAACAAGATGTAGCTAGAAGTCGAGAGGATAGCAATAGTTCTAGGTTAACCACAAGGTGAGCTGAGGAATTTGTCACTTAAAATAATTTTGAATTCAAAAATCAACAGGTCACACCATAATCACAACTAATATAAGTTCACATCCACCAGAACTAAATTTTAACAGTAAAACGAGAGCGAAAGTTGATCACTTACAGAAGGTTATGTAACAATCCAAAATATTTATACAGTCTGATCATATAGATGTCTTCAGATCGGAGCTTAAAATTTCGAAAATGAAGACATTTCTTGTATTTAGTGGAATTGGAAAACAGGTTTGGTTTGGTTTGTTTTGAATTTCGCGCATAGCTACTCGAGGGCTATCTGCGCTAGCCGTCCTTAATTTAGCAGTGTAAGACTAGAGGAAAGGCAGCTAGTCATCACCACCCACCGCCAACTCTTGGGCTACTCTTTTACCAACGAATAGTGGAATTGACTGTCACGTTATAACGTCCCCACGACTGAAAGGGCAAGCATGTTTGGTGCGACGGGGATGCGAACCCGCAACCATCAGATTACGAGTCGCACGCCTTAAAACGCTTGGCCATACCGGGCCTTGGAAAACAGAGGAGAACGGATCAACTTAGGAAATACGATAAGACAACAAATCTTATCCAGTCGTGGTAAGCAGAACGTTGCGTCTTGGAACAGGTGAGAATCCAAACACATAATGATCAGTAGCAAAAGCAGAACGTGGCCCAGACAAGTTGCTTCCATAGCAGATCCATTCAACCTAACAAACTTAAAGCAACTGAAAACGAAACGACCGCTCATGATATTCTATACATAAAGCATACATATCAAGTCAGTTAACACAGCATTAATGAATCTCTATGCTATAAGGTTTATACAAACGGGCATTTGGAACAATCATCCTAGTACACTATATTGATTATGGGAAGAGTAGTGTGAGTTGGACCAAACAACAGCGCCCCCAGTGGCTCAGCGGTAAGTCTGCGGACTTACAACGCTAAAAACCGGGTTTCGATACCTGTGGTGGGCAGATCACAGATAGCTCATTGTGCAGCTTTGTGCTTAATTCAAAACAAAACAAAACAAATAACCTTACGACGAAGATTTTCGCGACGAAAAGAAAAAAAGACTATAGCTCAGTTGGCGGTAGCGACGTGGTGATACTACGAATACTTTTTGATATAACGTACTCAACCTGGGTATAGTATCTGTTTAAGATACTGACACTGGTCTACCGCAAGGAAATGTCATTTGGTAAGAATTATATGCTAAAAAACTGTTACTTCATCAAAACGAAACATTCAATCACAACGAACATGGCGGTTTATTCTCAAAACCCGAGTGCAAAGAGGAATTCTATGTTTCACACGCGCATTTTTCATACACTTACGTTCCTTGAAATTGCTGAAACAGACAATAATGGCCTCAGTATGCTGTTCAAAAACATTCTATAGCAAAAATATCTTATAACAGAAGCCATCAAAATGAACACCATTGGTGGAAATAAGAACGGGCTGTCCTTCTTGATGACGAGAAACCCACTTAAAATAAAAATGTGTCTCAGAACGGCTGGTATGGGTATTAACACTTTTATTAATAAGGTTAAGATGACCTAGGAAGATCGAAACGTTGTTCTCTCCTTGTCAATAAAAGTGTTAATACCCATACCAGCTCTTCTGAGATACAAGGATGGACTGTGTTAGCATGGGTTGTCAATATCCTTTGTATTTTGAAACTTATTGAAAACTAATTTATATCTGTCAGAGTTTTAGAGATATTTATCTTAAAAATTAAATCATTTCTTTATGTTGTGAGTTGAACATTTTATTAAAACAAGAAGAAATATGTACATGTAACATTATGAGGAAACATTGTCATTGTTTACACTGTACAAATAACAAAGTAATGGTTCTTTTATGTTATGACGTAGAAATGTTGTGGCATGACTTCATGCGCTAAAAAATAAATGCATTTTGCAGAGTTTTTCTGTAAGTTTAAAGTACAGAGTTTAATGTATAAATATTCTAACAGATGATAAGTGTCTCTTTAATAAACGTATCGGGCCTAAGCCTTCTCTAGTGGAAAAAAAACTGAGGTTTGTTTGTTTCTTTGCAGTTAAGCACAAAGCTACACATTGGGCTATCGGTGTTCTGCACACCACGGGTATTGAAACACGGTTTCTTGAGTTATAATTCCGCAGACATGCCCACTGTGTCAGCAACTGAAGATAACTACAATTAAACTGAATAAAATATTATATTTAGATCCCTAAGCTTTGTTGATGCGTGTTAAACTGTCTTTCACTGTTATCTATAAAACTAGGGTTAAACTCTGAGGACATTTCTAAGATAAACTCGTTAGACGACGGTTTAAAGACAGTGTTGTTGAGCAAAGTCAAATAGCTCACCCTCAGGTAAAGGCTTAGTTGTAACGACGTAACACAAGTAGTATTTAACAAGATTTGTACGAATGAACTTAAAGGGCATATGTATTAATATGGTCTTTAAGAAAGTTATGCAAAGCGGAAAATATATTTAAAGTCAGACTGAAGTTTTAACTACAATAAGTACTTTGTACAAATTTCTCAAATACAACGTGAAAGTTAGAATTTTTATCCAAAATATTCTGTGTAAAAGTAGTCGTCAATAGAGTAAATATTTTATTGAAATGTAATACAGAAGAGTTCCAAAAGTAGATAGAAATGTACGTATAGTAATAATAAACTCATTTCGAATATCTTAAAAAAATATGAGATTTAATAAGTATTGAGTAAGAGGGCGTTGTGATATACCAATTCATTTTCTCTTTAGTTGTAATGCTTAACTAGAATCACACATTTAAAGTTATTGATTATATCAGTAAATTTCCAGGAACGATACTAAAAGTTAGAGTAAAATTATGGTTGACTCCATTAATTTATTTAATTCGTCTAAGCCAAACGATCTAAGTCGTTACTTATTTATAACGATGAAAAAGGAAAGTAGTGATTATTATATTACAAATTTCTGTTACATTATTTCCACTAACGCTAAATTAGGAAATAGATTCTGTGCCTAATGTGTTCTTAAGTGTAACGAAAATCAATCTGTTATACAGTCATTAAGCAGTTGGTCCGCTCTATAATACCGAATAATAAATTAGGCGCAAGGCCATAATATTATTGGCATACCTATATTAATTGACGATACTATATGGGGAATTATTATTAACAGGCTATTTTATCACAGATTTCAGCTTTTAACTTGAATTTTTCACTAACAAACTGTCCTATCACAGACTCCAGTTTTTAATTTCAATTATTCACTAACAGACTATCCTATCACAAGTTCCAGTTTTGAACTTGAATTATTTCTAACAGACTATCCTAACATACACACCAGTTTTTAACTTGAATTATTCGCTAACAGATTATCCTATCATCGGCTACAGCTTTTAGCTTGAATTATTCATAATAGATTATCCTATCATAGGCTCCAGTTTCTAACTTGAATTATTCAATAACGTACTATCCTATCACAGACTCCATTCTTTAACTTTAATTATTCGCTAATAAATTATCCTATCATAGGCTCCAGTTTTTAATTTGAATTATTCAGTAGCAGACTATCTTATTACAGATAGTGTTGTCCAGTTTGTAGCTTGAATTATTCAATAAAAAGCCATCCTATCAGAGACGGCCCGGCATGACCAAGCGTGTTAAGGCGTGCGACTCGTAATCCAGGGGGCGCGAGTTCGAATCCCGGTCGCATCAAACATGAGCATGTTTGGCGTGACGGGGATGCGAACCCGCGACCCTCAGATTACGAATCGCACGCCTTAACACGCTTGGCCGTGCCATGCCTTTTGAGAAATGTATTCCAAAAGTCAGATGTTGGTGTTTAGTTTGAATGTCGCGCAAAACTACACAAGGGCTATCTGCGCTAGCCGTCCCTAATTTAGCAGTGTAAGACGAGAAGGAAGGCAGCTAGTCATCAACTCCCACCACCAACTCTTGGGCTACGTTTTCCAACGAATTAGTGGGGTTTAGCGTGACATTATAACGTTCCCACGGCTGAAAGGGCGAGCATGTTTGAAATCCTGTATTTAAAGAATCACTGTTGCAATAAAGATATCAGTATCCTTACGAAAACAACCGAAGTTGGTCGATTACGAACTTCAAAAATGTCAAACATTTATAGCCAATCAAATGAGATCACGCCGTAGCACCCAAAATGATTTAAACACGCGCTTATTAATCCATGCTTATCGGATAATATTAATATTGCTTAAAATCGATTCAAAATTCTCGAAATATGTTGTTAGGTTTTGTTTGAGACTGTTTTAAATATCATTCAAAATACAGGAACAAGTTTCAGTCATACTTTTAGAAGTCGTTGTCATATTACTGTTAATAGCTTTAGTTCTATTTAAGATACACAATGGGAAGCCAGGGCTATGCCGACCTCGAGTGTCGAAACCACATTGTAGCGCTTTAAGCCCTCATATTTACTGCTGAGCCCCTTGGTGGAGCTGGAGAGATGTTAATAAATAATTCATTACCTTGATGGTAAGGTCTGTGGAAAGTCCAGCTGTGCTTTTTCTTTGAAACAAAAAAAAAATCCCTTTCGGAGCAGCAAGCGAAGAATGATGAGGCAACAGCAATTGTGGATATTTTCAGATTAATAGAGTCAACAGAATACGTGAAGAAACCATAAATAAAACAGTCTGTTGATCGTTAGTACATGAAGACAATCAACACAACTGTTTTTCGCTATTCTGGAAGAAAGAAAAAAAAATCGCAGGTTTTATGTTTGTTTTTGTAGGTTCTAAAACATAATTTTTCCAACGAGTGAACGCAAATACACTTGACTAGCCTAAAAGCACACACGCATAATTTGAATGTTTATTTTACATTATCTAATGCAATACTTTATTTTTACTTGTACCATCAAACATGCATTGAGCGCAGCACAATTGTTAGTGTATACTTATCGATATAATCTATATATATACACTACATCCATGATACGCGCCTAAAAACCTGCAAAATAAAGCAAAAAATGCACTCCATATTTTCCGACTCTGGGTGAGTTGTAACAGTAACTGTCAAATTTCACAATATGATTAGAGTAGTCCTGTTAGTACAGCAGTATGTCTCCGGATTAACAACGCTAAAAGTAGAGGGTCGATTCCCCTCGATGGGCTCAGCAGATAGCACACTGTTGCTATAAGAAAACGCACACACTCTCTCTCGTTTGTCAACTCAAAATTAGAGACAATTTGAGTAAAAATAATTAAGTTGTGATTTCCATATGTCCATATATATTTGTTTGCGTCAGCTTACCATAAATGTTCAGTATAGTAGCTTTTTGCCTTGAGTGTGCCTATATACACTTTTATATTTATAGAACTCGCATCATAACATTTCTCGAAGGCACAACTGTTTTCACTCATAATAACATTAATTCTATGTGGAGGTTAGTGCCTATCTAGCCGACTTGACTTCCGGCGTAATTTTTAGACATGTCGTCACAAGGTCGTTTAAAGCTACAATACAAGACTTTTGTATGGGATATTTTCAAGTTTCTTTAACCTTAAATGCTATACAACTGTTCAAAAGTTACCCAAGTAGTATGACGCATATAAGTATTTAAAGCAACGTGCTTTAACACTCCTACGAAAAGACGTTTCTAGTCCTGATTTCTCCAAGCCCGTTCCCCTGGCTGTGGTTTCGCTAGATAGTAGATAGGGACAGTGGGAATCTCGTTAATCCATTCATTAATGGATTTAAATGGCAATTTCATTTAAATACAAAATTATTAGCGTAATATTAATAACCTTTCAAGTTGCTCTGGGGCCTATTAGGCCCCACTTTTCGTAGGAGTGTTAAGCAAATTTATAAAGAAATATTTTAAAAGGTCAGCTTTCCAAAAGTGAGCTGTGAATGATAACAATTTCGTACAATCAGTTTATACTTACGTATCATAATAAACATTATCCTTAATTGTTAATATTTTTTCCTTTCAACAATTGAATTGTGTGTATAATGTTTTTAACATTTAAATAAAAATTAAAATATACGTTAAAAATTACTCTGAAATATTTTAGCGGTGTTTTGAGAAGCCATGCAAAATTATTCCATTTATTAAAGTGTTTATGATACGTTTGAAACGAGTCAAAGACAACTAAATAATTTTGTTACAGCTTATTCGTAAGTACTCGCTTGTGGCAGGACCAGATGGTTAAAGCACTCGATTCGTAATCTGAGAGTCGCTGGTTCGAAATCCCGTCACGCCAAACATGCTCGCCCTTTCAGCCGTGGGAGCGTTATAAAGTGACGGTAAATCCCAATATTCGTTCGTTAAAGAGTAGTCCAAGAGTTGGCGGTGAGTGGTGATGACCAGCTGTCTTCCCTCTAGTCTTACACTGCTAAATTGGGGACGGCTAAAGCAGATAGCTCTCGTGTAGCTTTGTGCGAAATTCAAAACCAAACCAAAGTCACTGGTGGGCATTTTTAGATCTGAAAAAAACAAACAAACCAATATAGACCACTTTATAAAAGAAATTCACTTTCAGCTCAAAGTTTCACAATGGTATATGTAAATTTTCTGCGTCGTGGAGAGTGAGTCACATTTTGAATTTTAGAGCTGACCCCTAGGGTATGCTTAATAATTATTGATAATCGATTGTCTTGTTATCGAGAATTTGATTGCTGCATAACGTGCTTAAAAAATTATGGTTTGAAAATATATAGGTTGTATTATCTGCGAAATAATTTAATCAAACCAAACGTCTGAAGCCTATTTTTTTTTATTAAACATGCCTTTAATTTTCAGAGTTCAGCTAAAGTTGAATATAAAATAAGTTATAGAAATGTTAATTCTTCAAAGTTTGATATTTTAATAACTATATTAAAGTAATATATTCACAAAGGATGAAGCCAAAAGAAGGCAAAGTAGATGCTTTGCAACTTTTTATCATAAGTGTAATTATAAATAACAATTGAGAAACTGTATCGATTTCTATATGTTAAGGTTTGATCTCCAATGTAAGCGACATGAGTTTGAGGATTTGGAAATATTATACATCAACTCTAACTAGTTTAATAAGCAAAGTACCTCCTACCCGTGTTTCAACCTGTGTGATGAGCAACGCAACATCACACATTAAGCTAAAAACTACTGAAACTATCCCTTCAACCCCACTGGCTTTTTGAAAGATATTATTTATTTTTATTATTTAAGTAACAAATTACTATTGGTCAATAGCCTTTCGGCTTGGCATTGCCAGTTGATTAGGGTGCTCGACTCACAATCCGAAGATCTTTGGTCCGAGTGCCCTGCCACCAAACATGGTCACCTTTTCAGCCATGTGAGCGTTATAATGTTACGTTTAATCTTGGTATTCATTGATAAAAAAGTAGCCTAATAGTTGACGGCGTGTAGTGAAGACTAGTTGCCTTCCATCTGGTATTTCTCTGCTAAATTAGCGCAGATATACCTGGTGTACTTTCCGTGAAATTCAAACCATAACTTTTGTTGGTGACGAGATTCTTAATAATGCATGATTCGCCACGAATAGTTGGATTGACCGCACATTATATGCCTCCACATGTGAAAGGGCGAGCATGTTTCTTGCGACAAGATTCGAACCCACGACCATCAGATTAAGTGTAGAGTACCTTAACCACCTGTCCATGCCGGGCCATTAAAGCACCGAGTAAGCACTATCCTTCTCTATCACATTGAGTCTCCTTTTCAATACCTTTTCACTGAAATAGTTTTTTACGATTATAAAAGGCTGGTGTTTATTATGTTTTAGACTTTTTTATCTGAATATCTTTTTTTATACTTTCAGAGTAAGTAAAATGAATTCCAGGGCCAAAGATGTCGTGACTAAACATATCAGGAAGAAACAGCAATGTATTTGTCGAGAATGTGGAATGGTTTATAACACTGAAACAGCTGCAAACTACGAGAACATCATGCGTATAAAAAGATTTAGTGTCTAGGAATGTGTGTGTCACGTATCCCCTCCTGAACCACTCACTGGTCGCACCGACTTCTGAACAGTATCTTCTCTTACAGAGATTTTCAAAAAGGTAAATCGTTTCTTCCAACTCTTTAGCAAACTCAAGTGCTTTGCGAAAACTCTTTTACAGGAAGCCGCGAAGGCTGCTCCCAAATTTGGCATTGATTTACATTAGAACCACGTAAACACGTATGTATGCTGAGTACCATTTGTGACTTGGTTAAAGAAATCAGATTTGAACCATAGTGGCAATGATCATTAAATTGGGAAAGTGCATAATAGTGTTCATGCTTTAAATGGACATTATATCAACACTGTAAAAGTGGACTACAGGTTAAATTCTTACGAACAATAGCAGACCAATCTAGTTGGACAACGAGAGATACGGGCACAGCATTATCTTCATTTAATCTGTTCATAAAGATGAACAATATGGCAGTGGTGTAGCTCGGGGGCAAGTGGGGGATCGGGGGTGAGGGCGCCAACTTGATGTTACAAAATTAGGAAAATTGTGTAACTAGGGGGCACGAAAACTGACTTTGTCCTCGGGCGGTGAAAACCCTAGCTACGCCTCTGTATTATGAGCGGAATGGTGAAATGAGTGAGCAAAGAAGGCATTGGAATTTAAATGAAAAAAAAAACACGTATTTTAATGAAATGCAAAGTTTGTTCGGTGTGATGGTGTTGAATGGTGTTTACAAATCGAAGAATGGAGTAATCAAACATCCTTTATACCCTAGCAACGTTAAACTACTCAAAGAATAGTTGGTTCGTTGATTGGTTGACGTTTATTGGCGCAAATTAACTAGGCTATTTGCACCAAACATCAGGTAAAAAAAAGTAAAAATAAAATTATTATAACATTTAAAAAGGAAATCAATTTACAACAAATCAAAGTAAAAAATTCGGATAAAAGATTTAAATAGAATTAAAAATGCCAATGGCTCTAAAAAATTTTAAAACGTAAGTAAGGTGGATTTGTTTTGAATTTCGCGCAAAGCTAGTCGAGAGCTATCTGCCCTGGCCGTCCCTAATTTAGCAGTGTAAGACTAGAGGAAAGGCAGCTAGTCATCACCACCCACCGCTAACTCTTGGGCTACTCTTTTACCAATAATAGTGGAATTGACCGTCACGTTATAACGCCTCTATGGCTGAAAGGGCGAGCATGTTTGGTGCGACAGGGATTCTAAATCGCGACGCTCGGATTACGAGTCGAACGCCTTAACTCACATGGCCAACTAGTTCTGTTTTCAGTGACTTGTTTGCCCTATTTGCATATATTCAAAGAAAAAGTGTCTGTGCTAACAGTTGTAATTCTTGACTAACCTCCAATAATTCTAGACCATATCAGTAACAAAGGCAGAGAGGATACTGCAACCCAAATGGTAAAAACTACTCAATAAACCAAAGTCAAATGACTAACTACTGCTTTTTGTTGTTATTTTTTGTAGCATGTTCGATATAAACAATGTAGAAAGTGCCAATAAGGTTTCTTTGAAACATTCAACTACATTTTGAGACAGTTTTGACGTTTGAAAACAACACTTTTTGCTTATCGATTTGTTATCTTTTAAACCAAACTCATTTTATAATAATCTTGGAATTTCGAACGTTATTCTGTGGTAAATTAAGCAATGTTACACAAAAATTAACAATATGTGAAACTATAATTAATTACTTATGTCTAAATGAATAGAGTCAGTAAAGATTCCAGCTTCAGCAGTAAGGTATTAAAGACAGTAATTGGTAAGAAATTTGATTATTTTTAGTGTATAGTGATAGGTGCTACACTGGGAAAGAAACTGATGTCTCGAAACATGCTCGCCCTTTCAGCCGTGGGGGTGTTATAAAGGGATGGTCAATCTCACTATTCGTTGGTAAAAGAGTAGCCCAATAGTATGCGGTGAGTGGTGATGACTAGCTGTCTTTCCTTGAGTCTAACACTGCTAAATTAAGGACGGCTAGCTCAGATAGCCCTCGAGTAGCTTTGTGCGAATTTCAAAATCAAACTTACAACATCATTCCTGTCAAACTGGTGACACCTGGCGACAAATACAAATATTAAGCTAACGGTATAGAAATAAAATTCAAATATCATTGCGAAATTAGAAAACATTATCTTCATACTCGTATTACTTTTAAATCACTTAAGCGAAGTAACATTAATGTGGTATATAACCAAGAGTAAGATAAATACGTTTCTAAATACAGCTGTCAGTAATGACATACCTACATATCCATTATCGATACATTAGTTGATAAGTAAAAACCATTTATATTTCTTTTGATTTACGTGAGACAAGTGGTTTTAAAACCATGTCACATCGTGTTTGTATTGTTATACTGCTGATACTCGTGTGCCATGTTCTTATCAAATGGTAACATATTGTGCTAACACGATAGTGAATTAACACACAATGATCTGTTGAGCACAGCGATATTTATTTCAGAAACCAAACAACTTGGCTGAAAATGTGGCATAGTACACTCGATTTAATGCAAATTTCCTACTGAAGTCTAGGCGTACTATTTATTTGATCTAGTTGAGACTAGGTTCTCTAACAACAGTTATCCTTCATCACTGGAGTCACCGAACATACTCGCCATTTCAGCCTTGGGGTCGTTATAAGTTACGGTCAATTCCACCATTCTTTGATAAAAGAGAATTACAAGAGCTGGCTAAAAAGGAAGAAGTTGATTAGTTGCCTTCTCTTTGCGCGATATTTAAAACAAACCGAACTTTAATTACTGGCTTTCCCATTGATCATGAAGTGTTCTTTAGTCACAGTATGAGCCCATTGATCATGAAGTGTTCTTTAGTCACAGCATGAGCCCATTGATCATGAAGTGTTCTTTAGTCACAATATGAGCCCATTGATCATGAAGTGTTCTTTGGTCACAATATGATCACAGGTTGTAAGTGTATTTTCTGTAATCTTAAACAGTTCTTTGCTGCTAACATAAGAATACTCTGTACTCTCGTATCGATATGGGATCGAACCGTCAATACGAGGTAGAGACTTTCACACTTAGAGCCCTGGTATCGAAAGATTACATTAGAGGGGTTAAACGTCGCGGTCTCATTTTTAAAACAAAGAATCAAAGTTTTCCTTATCCTTTTTGAAGGTTTAGAAATACGTGTCAAATGAACCTTCTCAATTAATCAAACTGTTCCATTGTTTATTTATTAACAGTTTCTGTGTACCAGTGAAAGCTAAATAAGTGCCGTAAGAAATTTGTCCACGTACTCTTTTATACGTCTTGAAACAAGGTGGTTAGGGTGCTTGAATCTAAGGGTCACGGGTCCGAATCCCTGTCACACCAAACATACTCGCCCTTTCAACCGTGGGAGCGTTAAAATGTGACGGTGAATCCCACTATTCGTTGGTAAAAGAGTAGTCCAAGAGTTGACGGTGGGTGGTGATGACTAGTTACCTTTCCTCTGGTCTTACATTGCTAAATTAGGAAGGGCTACTGCAGATAGCCCTTGTGTTGCTTTGCACGAAATTCAAAACAGAAAAACAGTTAAAATATATTTCATAAAATCAGATTTATGACATACCAAAATAGCATTTATTTTTAACAGAATATTCTACATATTTAAAAAAAATATATATTCCATTTATTTATTCTTAACAACGGTATCAATAGTAAACACTGTCTTCAACTGCTTACTATTTAATTATACCAAAAATAAAGTTGCTTCCTTCATTAACATACAAAAAGAAATGTGACTTGCTTCAATCAATTTCTTATCAAAATAACACATGAAAAAATGTTAGCCATGACTAGAGTCAAATTACAGTTCATACTAACCGTATTGTTCTCTTCAAATATTTCGTTGTTGAAAATTAAATGCGATTCCCTTGTTGTAATTTCCGTTAAACAAATCTGTCCACGTGTGTCACGAATATCATCCCTAAACATCACCATGAACAAAATAAATATAGGAATGTTAGAAATGTAAACTTGATAATAAAGTGTTTCTCATTAGCCTGGACGTCGATTCTTTGGTGTTAACACCCCTTGAATATTCATAACTGTATTCTAAACTCGATTCATTCTCAGCATATTTCTTATGTGAAGTTAAGTCAGTTTTAAAGTATTTATCTAAATATCTTTCGTACTATGTGTGTTTTCTTATAGCAAAGCCACATCAGCCTATCTGGGGAGCCCACCGAGGGGGATCGAACGCCTGATTTTAGCGTTGTAAATCCGAAGACATACCGCTGTACTAGCGAGGAACGTCCTGCGAACTATTTTTACAGTGAGTAAAATGAATTCCAGGCCAGAATATTGCTTAAATGTATGGCCAAGATTTGTTTATAACATGTGATATTTGACACAATATGTCACATACGGTATTTTTATTTATGAATTTTCGAAAGTTCATAAAGGCTGAACCTATAAGTCTAATATTTTTGGTATGTTACTTCAGAGATTGCAGTACCTTTGTTCTTAGTTTCAAGCAAGTATCTAATAAGTTTATTTCACCTTGTTCTAGTGAGGCCTGATCATATCGACCTGTTTTTATCATTACATACGTCATAACATTTTCATTCTCACCATTGTTCAAAACCACAGTATTATCTCCCTTTATATGGTTTATAATTATTTAAATACTTTAGGTTCTATACTTTGAAAACACATGGCTTTTGGATAAAGTTATAATGATATAAATCCTATAAACTAATGCTGCTAGCGTGAATTCTAAATTTATTAGAGTTCGTTCCATATTTGGTATAAGCTTTGATTTAAGATTAATCAATGATATTTCGAAAAGTAGTGTTGTAAATCAGATCTAGCTAACACTCTATTCTTGTGGTTAGGGCTCTCTACTCGTAATCTAAGGGCCGTGGGTTCGAATCCCCGTCACAAAAAACATGCTTGCCCTTTCATCCGTGGGGGCGTTATGATGTGATGGTCAATCCCACTATTCGTTGGTAAAAAAGTAGCATAAGAATTGGCAGTGGGTGGTGGTGACTAGCTGACTTCCTTCTAGTCTTACACTGCTTAATTAGGGACGACTAGCGCAGATAGATCTCGTGTAGCTTGGCGCGATATTAAAAAAAAGCCAGCCCCCTCTTTTCTTGAGGTTATTTAACAGTTCGATAAATTACAAATTATTTTAACAGGTTTACCATGAAAAACTATATCTTAAATAGGTTCTTTTTTTTAATATTTTTTTCCTTTAGTTCCTTTGTTTGTGTTTTGGTTAACTGTTTATTTATATTTACAATAATCGTTTTACACACACACACACAAATCTACCGAACTTGTGAATTGCAACAGATCTGCCTATGTTAACTCAGGAGTAGCCCGAAGACTTATAAAGGCAGAGTTCGGCTTCCTAAGAGCAATGGGCAGAGCATAACTTATTATACAGCTTTATGTTTAATAATGAAAGTTAACAAACATTTCTTTAAACTTTCTTTACACTTACGGATTTGATTTTCTAAAAGTGTTTGAAACTTTCGTTTCATTTTTGTTTACACTTATGGTTTGGTTTGTGTTGAATTTCGCGCAAAGCTACATCGAGGGTTGTCTGCGCTATCCGTCCCTAATTTAGCAGTTTAAGACGAGAGGGAAGGCAGTTAGTCATCATCATCCACCGCCAACTCTTGGGCTACTCTTTTACCAACGAATAGTGGGATTGACTGTAATATTATGACGCCCTCACGGCTGAAAGAGCGTATGTTTGGTGCGACGGGGATACGAACCTGCGACCCTCAGATTACGATACACTAATGGAGTTGATTTTCAAAAAAAGTGTTAAAGAATTCCGTTTAAACTTAGTTGCATCCGTTCATATTTTATTATTATTTTTGTGTTTTCTATAATGTCTTAATTGTTTATGTCTGAAACTAGAAGTTTAAAAGAAAAGAAGTGGAGTAATATTTTACATCTCACAAATGTTCCAAACTTTCAGATCTTGTGCATGTTTTGTAATTTTAAAAAAGTTCTTTAAAATATACAAATTTTCACACAAAAATGTTGCCATATTTTAAAAAAATAAATTGGTATCGTATCTCTTTCTTACATAATCTGAAACCTCTCTAGACTTATAAAATTAATCATAACCTATATAACTAAAACATTCTTGTTATTAATTAGGTATCGTAAAATTTGCATGACCATATTAGGTAACGTGTTTCACACGTCATAATGTAATTGAATAACGGCATCTACGTGAACACATAAAAAAATGAAAAACCATTAATATCAAAATTACAAACACTACAGTCTTTTCCCTCCGTTTTAAACTCAAGAAAATCACGTTTTTAAAATCAGTTTCTAAACGTCGAAATTTGTTTGTTTTTGAATTTCGCGCAAAGCTACACGAGGGCTATCTGCGCTAGCCATCCTTAATTTAGCAGTGTAGGACTAGAGGGAAGGCAGCTAGTCATCACCACCCACCGCCAACTCTTGGGCTACTCTTTAACCAACGAATAGTGAGATTGACCGTCACATTATAACGCCCTCACGGCTGGGAGGGCGAGCATGTTTGGTGCGACGGGGATTCGAACCCGCGACGTCGAACTTATGCTGAACAAAGCTAAATTAAATTAAAAATATGCAACACCTACCAATTGTAAATAGGAGCATAAATACCCATTCATAAAAAAAATGACCGGTTCGTTAGTAAATGAACTTGATGTTTCATAACATAAACGTTTCAACCGTATTTAATGTAACAATGAGTTCTTGTCATGTCAGTGATGTCAACATGATTTAATTAAACCCAATGTTCCTTATTACTTTCAGATTCAACTTCATAAACTTAATAATGCATAAATGTACCGACAAAAACATTTGACACATTTGAGACGAAAACATACATTTGAGAATTGAACTTTTGAAATACACACATTCTATCTTCAGTGAGCTAAGATTTCTAAATTTATAAAGTTCCAAACTCGTATACAGATGAAACATATGAAGGAAATATTTCTAATATAATAGGTTTAATATAAGATACGACAATTATTGCAATTTTTTAAGGAAATTATAAATTTCATTCAGAACAAACTTCATTGTTACAAAATTGTGGTATTACTTAAAGTTGGGGATTCATTTACCATAGGCAGATTATTTCTAAATGAAAGTTATTTATTTAGTGATTCAGACGACATTAAATATTATAAATAAAATGGCGTTATTGTTGATTTCATTTTGCTTATAAAATACATATATTTATAAAAAGAGACAATTCTGATTATAATTAAATCAATATATCTGTATAAGAGCTATATAAATTCAACTCAAACTTAATTAGTACCATTCTCTCAAATATGTAACGGATGTCCAATTGCAATAGTCAACAGATTTTAAAATAATATTGCTAATTAGCGCCCTCTTGACGAAAAAAAAAAAGATGTAGCAGCCGATTCTTATTGTTAGAAGTTCTGAAAGTGCTTACTTACACACGTTCACTAGAGAAAGATGTTTCCAAGGCAATCAGGCGAAGTCAAAGCTATAGTTATATTTCACAATGACGAGCAACCCGAGTGAAGAAACATTTAAGGTTAGGTTGCCTGGCAACCTCCACACTGCAAGTCTAACCTCTTCTTTTCACGCCACGCTGGAGCACTGAGTGTCGTACTGCAACAGACTTATGTCAGGTTAATTAGCATGTCATAATGTCATCAATACTGCTTGTTAGAGCTTTCTTTTCAAATCGGAGAATTATTATTACAACTAACGTTCACGAATTGAAACAAAATAACATAATGAACACTACTAAAAATGCACTTCATAATAAAATAATAGATATTAACTTTTCAGAACTAGTATGGAACATCAGTTTTTCGTAAACATTCGATTTTATTGACGTCTTTGAAGTACAACTGACACAAAAGCAGTGAATGGAAACAGAATATATCCATTAAAAACAAATTGAAAACCACACACGATAAGAGAATAACTTTTAATAAGTTGTCAAAACACAAATCCTGTTCTGTTGATGCATATAATATGAAACAATATCTACTCGAATCCATATAACGTGCCTCCCAGTGACACAGAGGCACGTCTGCAGACTCGCACCGCTAAAAACCGGGTTTTGATACCCGTGGTGGGCAAAGCATAGATGGCCCATTGTGTAGCTTTGTGCTTAATTCAAAACAAACACTATGATATAAAAACATTTCAGCTAGTAAAGTCAAAAGGACTGATTAGGCTTAGAAAATGTGACAAAAACACATTAAACTGCACATTTTTACCATGTTCCTCTTGTTTGGTTTATTATACGAAAAGTACGTACAAATGGAATGTCAACTGGAAACCTTTGTCTTTCATAGATTACTCCCAAATAACTGGTAACAATCGAGTGTGGTCTTGAACAATTACTTATGACACACAAAAGATGCTTTATAGTTAAATTTCTACGAACCTTTATTTTCAAAACCATAATTGACTAATGAAGATGGAATGTGATAAAACATGCGTGCAATATAACATTATTTTCATTACGAATTAAAATTAGCTATCTGATAACTTTAACACGTTAACAGAAAGTAGGGCTATCTGACAACAAATTACATTTTCTAGGAAATGGTTATAACTGTTAACCATACAGAATAACTTACCAGTAAATCATATATTTCTCCATAATTATTCGAAAGGAGACAGAAGGGTCTCTGGAGAGCCCACTTTTCTTAAACACACGCACCCGTATACAGTAGTGTTTTGTCTGTCAGTCAGTCAGTAGACATTACCATCACATTACATGAGGGACGTTTAGCGCTGCAATTTGTACTATTCCAGTGTCAATAAAATGTGTGCATGCCATGAATCTTGAGAAGAATTATATAGTCTGTATGCTACATCTTAGCATCACACGTGAACTTAAAAAGCAAGACACGCAGACGTTTGCTGCTCTTAATTTTGATTTTATTTACTCTTGAACCAGAAACTTTCGTGGACAGTTATATAGCGTGTCTGTACTTACTTTGAAATAGTTAATACTTGTCTGTTTTCATTTATTTTTTTACTAGCATATAATTTACATCTATCGTTTTAGAAGTCTATGTCTGCGGACTTAAAACTCTAAAATCCGGGTTTCGATACCCGTGATGGGCAGAGCACAGATAGCCCATTGTGTAGCTTTGTGCTTAATCCAAAAACAACAGCAACAACAATTTTAGAAGGCCAATATCACAAATGTTAAAACCAGTTTCACTTTAGAGATATCTCCAGTCCAGTGTAGCTGATGGATTATTATTGCTAGCAATAAACAATTTTCATCACCATTACTGGACTAGTCGTGACCTAATGGTTAGTTTACGTGGTCTCTGAATCAAAATATTTGCGGTCCTCGTCTCCTTAGTGTAAATATTTTAATCCGTACCATGAGACCAGGGCAGTAACGTAACAAGTATGGTCAAATGACTATTAATCAAGAGTACGTTTTTGACCACATGTCTTCCTCTAGTCCGTGAATTTAGAATAAAAACGACTGTATATGGATAGTCCTTTATGAACTTTTGTAGAAATACTCTAAGACAAGCTGACAAAGATCCCCATTATAAACAATAAATAACAACAAACATTTACGTTCGTTAATAATTATTTTTAGTGTGTTCTTACTCTCCAAATCAGACACGTTTCACTAAGAAAGAAAGAATAAGAAAAATATATTTCGTTCAACTGTCACTATTTACGTATGAAAATTATTTATGTGTAATCTCGGTAAACGTTCTGGCTCGCGACATTACAGTTTACTTACGAGTAATAATAATAATGTTAATTTACACCTTCTAAATTGTTATTAAATAAAGGAGAACATAGAGAAAATCAAAATAAAGTTCAAATTTATGTTCCATTAAAAATCAGTTTTTGCTGAGTACTTATGTTCAATAAATAATTCTACTGTGACTAAGCATCAAAATTATAACACTAAAATCCGGTGCTGCATGCCAGCAATGAACACAACGTGCATAGTCCACAGGCATTATATTACTGTAAAAGTTACAGTGCGAACGCTAAACACTATTTATATGTGCAATAAAACACTTTAAAAGTTACATTTGTAATGCAAGAATCCAAGAAACATAAAATATGTAATAAAAAATCCAGTAAATTTAAGATATTGTAGTTCATATACATAAACAGCTTTCGTCGTTTAAAATAATTTCCTTGAAATGCATGAGTACCATTTGACGTAAACTTGTATTTTTCGTTGTCCAACCCAGACAACGTGTCTGGTTTTGAACGAAATTTCTCCTAGTGACGGACAATTAGAGATATGGGGTATGTATACGAAATTAAATCCTAATGTAGCTCTTACTTGAAATCCAAAATAGACAAATCAAGGGCAATGTAATGGGGGAATATTTTTAATCTTATTTTTGTCACAAATGTTAAACAGATTATATGTCGTTGATTAATTTCATAAATGTATTTTAAAAGCATTAGTTAGGCCTAATATAAATATTTTTTCTTTGTTAATGTTAAAGATATGTTCCCAGTTGCAATAAATACATGATTCATATATATATGTATATATACTATAATAGACAAAATTCAAATTCTGAAATTACCAAACTTCAAAACTTTAAAAACTTAAACGGCTGTTATATTAGGAATACGAATACATTTCTATTTTGAAATGAATACAACGCTACGGACAATATTATTTAGTCTGAATTGCGTTTTCTTTCTTGAAATAAATAAGATACCAGACACATGCTAATCAGACTCTATTCTTTTGACTGCTTTTAATATACGTATATCGCATGGTTTTTAAATAATAACCCCAGTTGTTATTCCCCATATATACTGTTGAATATAACTGTGTCAAAGCTAAGACAACGAACTGAGAAAAGAAACTTTCTTACCGTAAGATGAATTGAACACGCATGAACAGTAATAAAAATTCAGGACATAAGACAAGAAAAAATTGGGAAGCTTTACAGTTTTAAAAGGGTTTTCATGTGTCCTATGATAGGATTTTTCAGAACCAATCCCATATATGTGTGTGTGTGTTGTGTATATTAACTAATACGTAAATTTCAGACTATAGTAACTAAAGTATCCATATCACAACAGATTGTTATGCTATTAAACTACGAAGATGGTCTGCAAATATAAGGCGATCTCTGCCTCTTGTTTTGTGGTTTCTCGTCACAATTTGACCCGCAGATGTTATCGCAATGTCGCACAATTGGCGACCTGCTCTGTGTTCAATGTGAGTTTCAAACCTGGAATTCTAGCATTATAAAGTCACTAGCTTAGAGCTGAGCTGCTATGGAGAAACATTAAAGTGAAACACAGTTCTGCCAAAGTGCTGCTAAAGATTGATGTTTATGTAATAAACACAATGCAGGAACATTAAATATTGCAGTATATATGAGTATTGATTAACTGGTTCATAACTAAATGGAAATCTGAATGTATTGTAGGCTCAAAAATTTAGACAGACCATGATGAAAAACCTTATAATACTAATGTTTTTGAAAGCACACCTTTCTATTACAGGGGTGAATTTGTAATTTAGAGTTCTAGTACCAGGCCACCAGAACCATCAATAACTTCGGATTAATGTATTCTCAAGATGGCTGGTATAGGTATTAAAACATTAATTAAAATAAAGTACAGAAGAACGTTTCGACCTACAGAACGTTGTTTTGTATTTTATTTTAATTAAAGTTTTAAGGTTAACTTGAAGATAACCTCAGAAGGTTGAAACGTTGTTTTGTACTTTATTTTAATTAAAGTTTTAATACCCATACCAACCGTGTTGAGAATACATTTTTACTTCAAATGCGTTTCTCGTTAGCATCTGACGTTGTACTATGTACTAGTCACTTGATTTGTGAGTAACCCATTAAAAACGTATAATTAGGCATTTCGGCCATAGGATGGCGCCAAGGTTAATCTTGGGGAGTCTATGGCTAGGCTAAATGTTGCACTAGAATAAAGATCAAATATTTTTGTTATTATTTCTTCTATTAATAGTAGTAGTATTGTCACGTGCTGAGCACCATATTGATCCATACATGCTGGATATTTGTTTGAATGATAAAAACTACAGAAAAATTTAAAACATCCGTACGATGAAACTTTGAATCGTCTACGCACAGCGCAACAAGTAGCAAATATTAGTCCAAACTCACTGTATGTCATCTGACGTTAAAGGTTAAAGGTCAACGACGTCAAGGAAGAAGTGAGTGGGGAGGACAAGGTGGTTGGTCGTTGCTGTTGGCTAGGATTTACGACGCACAATCTAGAGTCACGGGTTCGAGTCCCCTCACTAATCATGCTCTCTCTCTTATCCATTGGGGGTTTTATAAAGTGACAGTCAACACACTTGAATTTTCGACCATGACCGTATCGAGGTGCATTTATTGACTTGTATAAACATGTGTGACTGGACCTGTTGGTTCAGCAGCCTCTGGACATAGCTTTGCCTCCGGGCCCGGCATGGCCAAGCGTGTTAAGGCGTGCGACTCGTAATCTGAGGGTCGCGGTTTCGCATCCCCGTCGCGCCAAATATGCTCGCCCTTTCAGCTGTGGGGGCGTTACAATGTACGGTCAATCCCACTATTCGTTGGTAAAAGAGTAGCCCAAGAGTTGGCGGTAGGTGGTGATCCCTCTAGTCTTACACTACTAAATTAGGGACGGCTAGCACAGATAGCCCCCGTGTAGCTTTGTACGAAATTCAAAAACAAACAAACAAACAAGCTTTGCCTCCTTAAGACCATTGAAAAAAACAAACAGTATAGTGGGTGGGGACTGTTTATTCAGAAAACCCGATTTTATTTCCGTAAATCCGACGAGAACGAAAAAACTAAATGTTGACGATGACGTCGATTATTTTACTACCAATCACAACCTCAGACGTATTATTCTCTATTCAATCTTTGAACATGCCTATATTTTTTTGTTTCATAATGTTGTTGTTATTTGGATGGTGGATGGGGAAATGTATATCAGTTTGTTCACTGAACTTCCCACAAAGCTACACGAGGACTACCTGCACTAGCCGCTCCTAATTTAGCAGTGTAAGACTAGAGGGAAGGCAGCTAGTCATCACCACCCACTACGAACTAAAGACACGTTAGAGCCAAAAGATGTAGTTTTGAAATTGGAACAGATGCACAGTTATTACAAGATGCTTATAAACAATTTTCATATTATAAATGTCATTTCTACAATGAAGATAAGGTTTTGATGTATTTCGTGGTACTACCATTGTATATTCCGTATAGGATTTATCTTCTCATATCTTCATCAGCATTTATTTTGTTGTGTTTTCGAGATTTATCGTAATTTCTCAAAATCAACGGTTTCCGAAATGCCATCCATGTTGACCATCCTAGCGTCAAAACTAATTATTGCTGAGCTGGTTCGAGTGGAAGGTGTTAAAAAATGTTTTGTAGTTTTGAATAGACTGGAATAGAAATACGGACATGGTCGATTCGGGAAATAAAAAACATATTTAGTTTAGGTTTATTTCCCCACTTTAAAGTATTCAGCTATTAATGCTTTACTTAGTACGTCTTTCTTTTCAGAATTTTGTATTTTTCATTGTTATTATTATTATTAATTTATGTATTCATTGTGTCTACTTGTTATTGTTTTTTCTTGTTGATTTTCGGTGAATGAATATTGCATCGGTGAACCGCTATAGGTGAAATTTAAAACCGATCTATAGGTATATACTCTCATCTGACAACATCATAAATAAAACCCACGTCAGAGCGCGCGCTATTAAAAATTAAATATGTGTGTTCACATCCCAGCTGCAAGAAACCTACACCGTCCCTGTTAGACCACAATGTACATATTGCTTATAAGTAGGTAATATGTATTTATATGGTATCCCAATAAAACAATAAGCTCGTGACCTTTATGTCAGATAATGATTTACCGAAACGATACTATTTTATAGTAACTGAGAAATGCAAAATGGAGTCCTGTAAGCTGATACGTTATTGGTTGGAAAGTAATAGTTTAGAAGACATGGGAATGTTTCTAGACATTTTGGATAGTTTAATTAAACTCGAGATTCATTTCAGCATTCATAAATATTTTATGGCCCCTTGAGGGGCATACTGGTATGTATACCGATTTGTGCCGCTAAATACCGGGTTTTCATACCCGTGGTGGGCAGATCACAGATGGCTCTTTGTGTAGGTTTGTGCTCAATAACAAACAACAAAGAATTTTTAGGCTGTGTTTTACGTTTAGCTTGTAAATATCCAAAAAAAAAAAAACTATTCGCCATGATTCTAATTAGACATCTATACCCGACGGTCAGTTGCAAATTCAGCTTTATCAGTTATGGGTAAATTTTAATACCCATAACAGCGGTTGTCTGATATATTCTCATGAGACACTGACGCAGTTTTTTTTGTACCCTTTATCCTTTTTCGCAATGAAAGAATGTTCGACTCCTGCTTTCTTCTAACTAAAGATAAAACGCATTTGATTCATCTTTAGGTTCTGCAGCCTGTAGTAAGAAATAAATTGAATCACGTTATATAAATCCTTCAAATGTTATTCTGAAAAATCGTAACATTTCTCATTTTGTTTGATAAAATTTTATTTGATCATGTGATCAGATAGAATTACTCAATTTGGCTTTATTTTTTATTATTTCTAAAAAAAAATGAAACGTGAAGAAATGATATGTGATAGAACTAACTGGAAAGAACGGAACGCCTCAAAACCCTTTTGTAGTGAAAGAGTATACAAGTGTTATCAGTAAATGTTATATCACACACATATCATTAATGTGTTGCTCTTCTTCTCAGATATAGAAAAGATGACACAACTTGTATATTGTCAGTGACGTTGATGAGGAAGCTTAGGTTATTACAGAAGTAAAAATCGTTTACATGGTATCTACTTTCACATCTAGGTGCGTTATAAGTGTGACAGTGAGTCCCTTTCATCTGTTCAACAGCTCAAGAATTATGTATAGCACCGTAGCATAATTGCCACGCTAATGAAATGCAAACAGAACGGTATGGCCAGGTGGTTAAGACACTCGATTTGTAATCCGAGGGTTGCGGGTTCGAATCCCCGTCGTACCAAACATGCTCGCCCTTTCAGCTGTGGGGGCGTTATAATGTTTCGATCAATCCTACTATTCGTTGGTAAAAGAGTAGCCCAAGAGTTGGCGGTGGCTGGTGATGACTAGCTGCCTTTCCTCTAGTCTTACACTGCTAAATTAGAGATGGCTAGCGCAGATAGCTCTCGAGTAGTTTTGCGCGAAATTCAAACCAAACCTATTGTTGAGCCCCTCCTTTCGATCAACTCTGGATCCGCCATTTGCTATAACTATAAAAATGAAAAGCAAACAGAAGATATTTTAAATAGCAATCCAACATTGTTGCCGGAAAATACAATAATTATCTTATTGTAAATTAAGAAAGATCTACCGTAAAAGTAATCATTCTATGCATTTAAACACTGGATTCTTTCATCCGAAAATTGTTGTGTTTTAGATAAACTGCTGAAAGAAAACATGTTAGATTTTAGTGAAAGTACTCTGGATGTTTCTCTACATAATTTCAGTAATTCTTGATCAACGTCTATTCTTTATGAGTCGAAGACAAACGTTATTAGTTATCGTTTTATAAACAATAGAAAATATTATTTAACACACATTATCAAAACTAATTACAGTTCTTACTGTCACGTCATATCTTCTATATTTGACGCTGTAAAAGAAAAATTGCCTTAAATCTGTCCACAATACCCCAATAACCTTTTCAGAAACAAGATTACAAATAATAAATTAAATACGGCATAAAATTTTTGTCTATTTTAAAACTTAGTGCGTAACGTGTGAAAATACGAATTAATGAGGAAAAAAATGGAGAGCGAAACTACTTAAAAACTTTGCTAAAACTACATCATTCGATAAACACGGATCAAACCAAAATTACTTTTGTAATTTTAATGCTATAAAAGGGTAGCGCACAGAGAATTGTTCAGATTATTTTGTTTCAGATTTACTTATTTTAAAATGCTTAAAGGCACAGAAACCAATAAAATACTGGCAGACAAATGTTTGATAATTTAAAAGAAATGTTAAGGGAAATAGGCTGACTGTATTCTATAATTAATTATAAACTTTTCTTGCACTTCAGAGGAAGGATTTTAATAACAATAAGGAAATGTGTCTATTCATTAGTTAAGTGGTCGACCTGGCATGGCCTAGTGTGTTAAGGCGTGCGCTTCGTAATCTGAGGATCGCGGGTTCGCACCCGAGTCGCGCCAAACATGCTCGCCCTCCCAGCCGTGAGGGCGTTATAATGTGACGATCAATCCCACTATTCGTTGGCAAAAGAGTAGCCCAAGAGTTGGCGGTGGGTGGTGATGACTAGCTGCCTTCCCTCTAGTCTTACACTGCTAAATTAGGGACGGCTAGCACAGATAGCCCTCGAGTAGCTTTGTGCGAAATTCCAAAACAAACAAACAAACATTTCTTTCGTGTAGTCATAGATCTTCTTACACGTATTTTCAGTGTCTAATCAGAAGCCCATACAGAACCAATAATGAATGATTAGTGTACACGCGTTATAAAAATTACCTTCGAATTTTTACTGAGACTAAAGAGTGTTGCTTTTTCATAGCAAAGCCCCATGGAGCTATCTGCTGCGTCCACCGAGGTGAATCGAACCCCTGAATTTATCGTTGTAAATCCGTTGACTTAACGCTGTACCAGCGGGGGTCTTTACTGAGATAAATATCAACAAGTCGGTTCAGAATTACTCGAATACTTTGTTGCTTGAATCCCAAGACGCGATGGATGATTTGATGGGTTTGATCAGTCTTACAGTTTTTCAATAGAATAAAACTTTTTTATCAACAAACAAAAAACCCCGGCATTCTTCTGAAAAAAAAGAAAAAATACCGTTAGATATTGTGAAACTAGAATACCACGAATAGAATCTTATGCTTTAGTTTAATTCCAGACAAGTCTACCACTTAACTGAATCGTTAAGGCTGTTAACATGTTAAACAATCTAGTTGCTTGTTTTTGAAAATCGTTAGGACTTTAGCTTCTTATTTTAACCGAGTTAATAGTTTTGCTGTTTTAACTTAATGTTAACTAACCTGCATTTTGAGCCTTAAGCGACAAGTCAATTGAATTCATGATGACGAGGAACCCACATGAAGTAAAAATGTATTTTAAATTTCGGCTAGTTGGGGTATTAAAACTATGAGTTGCATACAACCTCTCTTTGTTAACCTGAAGATGACCCAATAAGGTCAAAAATGCTGTTCTATACTTTATTTTAAAGTCAATTAAATGGTTTGGGCGTTTATTTTCTTACAAAGCTCCTTCAGTGGCACAGCGGTATCTTTGCGGACCTACAACGCAAGAATCTGAGTTTCGAGCACAGATAACCCATAACTTCAAACAAAGAAACAAACCTTTTTCAGTAAAAACTCGGTTTTGTACCAGTTTCTCAATCGTAAAGATTTGAAACCAATTAAATAAACTATTAGCAAAAACTGTTGTAAGACTTCTTGTACCATCTAGAAAGAATTTTTACTAATTCACCTCATGTCAGGCTAAGAACAGACGAATTATAGATCACCTTTTATATCATAAATAAAAACATTACTTGATTCTTTGATGTTATATGTGATAAAGTATAAAAGAGGGAGCTTTAAAACCATCAGCTCCAGTTGTTGTTAGTTGTTACTAGTAGAAATTTTAGTAATATTTGTCTCCTGATAATAGTAAAAACAGTAGCCTGTTAGACTACAAGTTCTGTTTCTTAATTATAACTGCATATAACAAAGATTGTGCATCAGAATGGCGCAAAAAACACAGAGAATTTAAACAAATATACACTTAATGAAACTCTCCATTTCTAGACATGTCCATTTAGTTCTGGTTTTAGGCCCGGCATGGCCTAGCGGGTTAAGGTGTGAAACTCGTAATCTGAGGGTCCGGGTTCGTATCCCCGTCGCGCCAAACATGCTCGCCCTTTCAGCCGTGAAGGCGTTATAATGTGACGGTCAATCCCACTATTCGTTGGTAAAAGAGTAGCCCAAGAGCTGGCGGTGGGTGGTGATGACTAGCTGCCTTCCCTCTAGTCTTACACTGCTAAATTAGGGACGGCTAGCACAGATAGCCCTCGAGTAGCTTTGTGCGAAATTAAAAAAACAAAGCAAACTAGTTCTGGTTTTAGATTTTGATGTCCGTTATTTTACCTGCAAGAGTTTCCAACAAATATATTAAAAAAAAAAAAACGCGATTAGAACTTTGGTATACAGAGCATACCATTAATGGCCAGAATTACATAAAAAACCGATAAAATAAATATTGCATTATTTAAGTAAGAATTATTTTCCAACCAAAGTAATAATTGATATAATTCGAAAGAGTATACCAAGAAAGTCTTCACACCTAAAAAAAAGATATGTGATGTACCCAAATAACACTGTTATTCACCAGTAAATATCCCTTGAAAATAAAGAAACTTAGAGCTTTACTGTGCAACGTTTGTTCACATTTAAAACTTCAGGTCATCCTTAAACCATTCGTTAGAATAAGGGAAGTGTAACGTTTGTTCACATTTAGAACTCCAAGTTATCCTTAAACCAATCGTCAGAATAAGGAAAGTGTAACGTTTGTTCACATTTAGAACTCCAAGTTATCCTTAAACCATTCGTTAGAATAAAGAAAGTGCAACGTTTGTTCACATCTAGAACTCCAAGCTATCCTTAAATCATTCGTTAGAATAAAGAAAGTGCAACGTTTGTTCACATCTAGAACTCCAAGCTATCCTTAAACCATTCGTTAGAATAAAGAAAGTGCAACGTTTGTTCACATCTAGAACTCCAAGCTATCCTTAAACCATTCGTTAGAATAAAGAAAGTGCAACGTTTGTTCACATCTAGAACTCCAAGCTATCCTTAAACCATTCGTGAGGATAACGAAATATTTTGCGTTTAAGCCAAATTAACAAACTAAAGGTCATCTACATGTATAAATGCTTCGAGTGTTGAGTAGCATCTAATGTAAAAAGACAGGGTCTGGCATAGTTTGGTGGTTAGGTCACTCAATTCGCAATCTGGGCGTCAAGAATTAAAATTCCCCTAACCGAATAAGCTTGTCCTACTAGGAGGAAGAGGTCACAGAGAACCTGACCCTCCAGGGTATGAACTTTTCTTACCCAAACACCGACAGACATTCATTTGTCCTACTATACGTTTGGTGACTGGGGCATCTGCTCAGCTATTAAAACAAAATACTGGGATATCAACCACCATTGATCGCCATGTTATAACGGCCTCACAGTTGATAGGGGAAGCATGTCAAGAAATGGGACTCGAAGCCACGAAAGACAGATTTGGAGTGGCGTACCCTAACCACCATTACATCTCAGGCCATTTTATTTAGGAATACCACGAGAAGTATTTGAGGTCTCTGTGTTTATTTTGCTTGAGTTAACCACACACCATCTAGTAATCCTCTCTGTATTTGATTGGATTACGTAGCTTAAGGAAAACACGTAGAAATACTAACAAAAATTAAGAACGAGTTTTATCTGTCATTCAACTATATGTACTTACCTAAAACACTCAATTATTTTATCTACCCACAGACGGAAGATAGAGAGAAAATATGTATCGACCTCCAAATATATACTTGCGAGTCAGAAGTCTACGGACATGTTACGCCAAAATTCGGGGCTCAGTTCTTGCGACGGACAGAGTACAGATAGCTACGTATGTAGCTTTTTGTTTATTTTTATTAGTGAGAAACGTTAAACACTGATAGTCCAATCTTATCACGTGCCAGTAACAAAACTTCGTCAATTTCTCTGTAACAGAAATGCGACTAGATACGGAACAATGGCTACCCGTCCTTGTTAATAGCTGCAGGAAATAAGTAGTAAAAATGTTTGCTACTAGCGGTTGATATTTGCACATCTAAGTCAGAATTTTATTTAATAGGATGGAGTCCTCAAAAGAAGTTATAAGGATAACCGTTTCATATGTAATGTTGGGAGAAAACCGTACTCAGCTCAATTCACTTTTTACGTAATTTATGCCTTCTTTCAAAATGTCGTTTATATATACTCGAAAAACGCCGAGACAATGATGTTTGATGGCTATTATTCCAAACAACTGATTAAAACTAAACTTACAATACTCTGCGATCAATCAAATATATAACACTAGACAAAATATCGAATTTCTCATTTTTGTTAGGTAATAAAGCGCTTCAGATCACAAATAAAAAAATTATTTTTTGCCAAATTAAACTGAAAAACATGTAAACATTGTTTTAAATTTTCATTAGCATAAAACCTAGACTGCTCAACTAGACATATACTTAATTTTGAAAATTAAAAAGAGGACTGTTTAGCTACATATAAATTCGCTTTTGTGAGAAACACGACCTTCCTTGACATGTGGTATCGCTCAGATAAACTCCTCAACCTTCGAGCAACACATGGAAGTTCTCTATTCAAATTGTTCCCAACTTTGAGTCAAATAGTAGGTTTATAGATTACAGAAACATTATGAGATAAAAACGGGGTTAGGAAGTTAAGTATACAATCAACGTTTGGGTAAATCATGGGGTAGTTTGACTGACACATTCTCGACTTCGAGTTAAACTTGGAGCTGCTATTAAAACTTGGAGTCGTTCGTCCAAAAACATATCTTGAAGGTTCAATAAAACATTGGAGCCCAAACCAAAATAAGACGTTTCATGACTACACAAAGCATCATCTCTCAATATTCACTTAATACAATACATCAGTTCGTTTGTTTTGAATTTCGCGCAAAGCTACACGAGGGCTATCTGCACCAGCCGTCCCTAATTTAGCAGTGTAAGACTAGATGGAAGGCAGCTAGCTACACCACCCACCACCAACTCTTGGGTTACTCTTTTACAAACGAATAATGAGATTGACCGTCACCGTATAACGCCCTCACGGCTGAAAGGGCGAGCATTTTTGGTGTGACGGGGATTTGAACCCGCGACCTCGGATTAAGAGTCTAGTACCTTAACAGTCTGGCCATGCCGGGCCATCTGCTGTGTCTACCGAGGGGAATCGAACCGCTGATTTTAGCGTTGCAAATTCGAAGACTTACCGTTGTTCCAGTGGGGGACTGTTTGTTTTGAACTTTGTACAAAGATACACGAGAGCTATCTACGCTAGCCGACCCGAATTTAGCAGTGTAAGACTAGAGGGAATGTAGCTAGCCATCGCTACCCACCGCCAACTCTTGGGCTACTCGTTTTATACTGTATACACTAGTATACAGTTTAAATTCGCCATTCAATAACATTTATCGTTTCTCATAACTATCACATAATTTTTATGAAAAACGACAGCCAGTAATTTATAGTATTTATTTTTAAAAAGTGTCATTGTTATATATATTAAACTACAATATTCCCATTGGTTAATAACTTCCGTAGTCGATAATTTAAAATGTATAGTTGGCAACAAAGGAAGTTTTTAATCAGTAATTTATATTTATGATATCACTTTCGGTACGAACTTTAGAAGATTCCTGTTTTTATTGGGATATAATACTAATTAATTGTTCTCAGCTATTAACATAATAAAAGTACAAGTTGTTAAGGTTGAGGTTCCTGCTATATACTGGTGAACTCGCCTACACATTCACTTGCAGAGGTGTCGTAAAAGCTTGACCTTAATCCGCTAATCCATTAATCCGTTGGGGGTAGTCGTGGTGAGCAGTTCTAAATTAGAGACGCCGCTGCTTGAGTCTTAACAGTTTCTGACCTGGTGATTTAACCCATGTATCGCGTAAAGAACCGTACAAGATAAAAGTATCAAATGCTGTATAGAAGAGTGTTTAATTGTGAGAACTTGTAAACCCAAAATGGTATTTAGTTGTCTTGTCTTCTCGGATTTGTTTGATAAAATGTACAAGCTCTGGATTGTTCCTTACTTGTTCAAATAAACAAACTATTTCGAAAGTTTTAAAAAGTATAAAACCAGAAGTTGTTGAGTTGGTATAATATATTCAACTCCATACGTAATCACGTGTTTAAACGTTAGGCGTGGCATGTGACACGTGTCTTTTGTCTTCGATGTTTAACCTGCGTTTTTCAAAAGCTGCTTTAACATTATTTCGTTCTGTAACTTCTCGATGAATACAGATATTTTTAGGAGAAAGGCTTAGCTATTGTCTAATTAACTTCTCCGTTATTTGAGACTGTGCAACAGCTACAGTCTCTTATATTAATTACACTTCCCTTTTGATATTAACCACGCATGCGTTTAATATTAGAAGCCTTAGGCTACCGGGTCTTGAATCAGACTACCACTAGAAATGTTACTTTTTCTGGTGAAGTTACATTTGAAAAACTTTATATAAACGTCATTCTTAACCTAAGATCACTTTATCTCACTTCAAAGAAAGTCTGATTCGTTTATCCAAGTAACGAAGCACAGATATCGGGTTTGTCATTTCTTCTAACCTGAAAACGCGCAAGTTCTTTTTCGAGACCTCAAGGCGATATGAGATGCGACATTCTAGAAATAGCTATTGGTAGACTTTCGAATCTTAACTCTCATAAGAGACACATCTAACTCAAAACGTTTTCCGTTTCGCTTATCTAGTTTCCTGAAATTGTTTTTTTTCGGTAAATGAATGTTTATAAGCATAAAATGATGATAATATCGGACTTCAAAAATGCGGAAGAAGATATGTCTGATAAGAAAAAGGTATGTCTAATAAACTGTCTGATAAAAAAAAGGTATGTCTAATAAACTGTCTGATAAGAAAAAGGTATGTCTAATAAACTGTCTGATAAGAAAAAAGGTATGTCTAATAAACTGTCTGATAAGAAAAAGGTATGTCTAATAAACTGTCTGATAAGAAAAAGGTATGTCTAATAAACTGTCTGATAAGAAAAAGGTATGTCTAATAAACTGTCTGATAAGAAAAAAGGTATGTCTAATAAACTGTCTGATAAGAAAAAAGGTATGTCTAATAAACTGTCTGATAAGAAAAAAGGTATGTCTAATAAACTGTCTGATAAGAAAAAGTATGTCTAATAAACTGTCTGATAAGAAAAAAGGTATGTCTAATAAACTGTCTGATAAGAAAAAGGTATGTCTAATAAACTGTCTGATAAGAAAAAGGTATGTCTAATAAACTGTCTGATAAGAAAAAGGTATGTCTAATAAACTGTCTGATAAGAAAAAGGTATGTCTAATAAACTGTCTGATAAGAAAAAAGGTATGTCTAATAAACTGTCTGATAAGAAAAAGTATGTCTAATAAACTGTCTGATAAGAAAAAAGGTATGTCTAATAAACTGTCTGATAAGAAAAAGGTATGTCTAATAAACTGTCTGATAAGAAAAAGGTATGTCTAATAAACTGTCTGATAAGAAAAAGGTATGTCTAATAAACTGTCTGATAAGAAAAAGGTATGTCTAATAAACTGTCTGACGCGAAATAGATAAAACTTTTCGTCATGTTATTAACATACATATAGAACTAGTTGATATAGAACTAACGAATGTATAAATTTTGACACTTTTCGAGCGTTGTTTTAAATATTTTTGTCATATGACCGTTTCCATATGACGGTTTCCATATGACCGTTTCTTCAAATTTACTTAACCTTCAATGAAATCTATAAATTTGAACATGATTTTAGGGTTATCGAACAAAACATCAGATGGTTTGATTGAAGAAAACGTATCGGTATATTTCTCGACTAAAATTCTTTTTTTACCTTATAATACATTCTATTATAATAGGCGCAAAACACGGCAAAACTGCTAACAACAAAGTTTCTCGTTGAAAATAGAGAATGTATTAAACATAGAATCTATACACTAAATTTAGGAAAAAGAAACACTTTCTAAGAGCCACAGATCTTTCCAATCATTCATCATGTACTCTAGGGTTCCGGCATGGCCAAGTGGGTTAAGGCGTTCGACTTGTAATCTGAGGGTCGTCGGTTCGAATCCCGGCCGCACCAAACATGCTCGCCCTTTCAGCTGTGGGGACATTATAATGTGCGGTCAATCAAAATTAGAGACGACTAGCGCACATAACCTTCGTGTAGCTTTGCGAAAATTTAAAAAAAACCAAAAAACACGTAATCTAGTGTTACAAACATCAAGAAATACGTTGCCAAAGATCTTCTACAAAGAGACGGTTTGTGAATCTGAGAGTAAAATCTTTTCACTAAAATTGTTTTTATAGTATAAGCACAAAGCTACAATAAGCTATCTGTGCTCTGCCCACCACAGGTATCAAAACCCGGTTTCAAGTGTAGTAAACCCGCAAATATACCACTATGTCACTGGAGGGTGGACACTAAAAATGTGTGTTTTCTTACAGCAAAGCCATACAGGGCTATCTGCTGAATCCACCAAGGGGATTCAAACATTTGATTTTAACGTTGTAAATACGGACACTAAAAAGGTAAACAAATGTATATTCTAAGAAGTATTAAATTCCTCACAGCTTAATTTTAATTATATTATTATACTATTTCATCTATGTAAAAAAGTGGTTATTTTCAAGAGTAAATATGGACCCGGCATGGCTAGGTAGATTAAGGCGTTTGACTCGTAATCCGAGGGTTGCATGTTCGAATCCCCGTCGCACCAAACATGCTCACCCTTTCAGCCGTGGGGGCGTTATAATGTTATGGTCAACCCCACTATTCGTTGATTAAAGAGTAGCCCAAGAGTTGGCGGTGGGTGGTGATGACTAGCTGCCTTCCCTCTAGTCTTACACTGCTAAATTAGGGACGGCTAACGCAGATAGCCCTCATGTAGCTTTGTGCGAAATTCAAAACAAACAAACAAACAAGAGTAAATCACAGGAAAATTATTCATTTAATTTGTAACTAATAAACTTTGCTACCGACATTAGTATCAATTAATAAACTTTGCTACCGACATCAGTATCAATTAATAAACTTTGCTACCGACATGAGTATCAATGCATATGTACTGAAGGTCATTCTGGACAGAATTAGAATATGAACAAGACATTTGGAGATAGAAGCATGAACCGAATAAAAAAACAAACAAACCACAAAGCGAGGAACGTGTTTGAGTACATATTTGTTTGTTGTTTGATTCATATGTACTTTCTTCACGTTGGTACTATAAACATTCACACTTTTATTTACCATGTCGAGCAAATTGATTTGAATTATATAGAATATCTCCCGCTTGACACTTCTTATAGAAGCAACAGTTGACCAAAAGCGATCGCTTCGGTTACTTTGCTTTCATATAGCTCAGAATTACTAAACGGTGAGAAACAGTGGTATCCAACAGAAAAAAAAAAAATCCCCGCGTCTACATAGCGAACCTGAACGTTCTATTGCACTGGATGTGACCATTGCATCAAAGCTCAAATATTTGTTCCTGCAATGCACTGCGATCGATTCTCTTTACTGAAAACAAAAGCAATTCGATTTTACTTGTCGATATAACACCTAGAATGGCAAAATACTGTTGCATACAGCCCACTGAAAAATAATGTTATATATACAGATTGATCCACAGCATTGGGTTGACTGCACAGATTTTTATTTATTCATCATTACTTTAATGAAACTTACCGTTGAATTGTTTCAACGTGAATCTGCTAGTATTTTACAAACGTAAACATTTGGGCAAATATGATTTAAATGTTGCAGACAAATATATATATTATATTTTGATAGACCATAATCCCTCGATCTCCGTCACACCAAACATTTTTGTCCTTTCAGTCGTGGAGACGTTATAATTTTACAATCAATCCAACTATTAGTTCGTAAAAGAGTAGCCCAAGAGTTGGCGGTGGATGGTGATGACTAGCTGCCTTCCCTCTAGTCTTACACTGCTAGATTAAGGATCAGATAGCTCTCGTGTAGCTTTGAGCAAAATTCAAAAACAAACAAAACAAACTTCCTGGTCACTCGTCGAAGGCTAGCCTTGCCCAGTCCCGGTGTAGTACCATTCCTGGTCACTCGTCGAAGGCTAGCCTCGCCCAGTCCCGGTGTAGTACCACACCCGCGTCGGACTTGAGCCGACATCACATCAGAACACAAACAAAACAACAAAAATAAGATAAACGGGACAACTACTGCTCAAAACTAAATGATAAAACTGACCCGAAAAAATTCTGGTCACATCTTAAAAGACTCACCAATGAAAATACAGACACAAAGAAATATCCTTCACTTGAACATAATAATACTATAGCACACACGAATAAAGAAATAGCCGAAGCTTTCAAAGATCAACTTCAAAATACTTTTAAAACCCACACTGATCCAGATATGGATACATATTTCTACAATAAAGTCACTAATCACATATTAAACAATAAACATCAATTTGAACCAATTTTTCTAATAAACATAACTGATACAAATACAAGTTCCGACACAGATTATGCAAGCACGTTACTAACAAGTGAAATATCCCTTTAAGAACTATTCGAAGCAATAAAAAACACAAAAAACAAAGCACCAGGTGAAGATGAAATACAAGCTATCCTTCTAAAAAAGGGCACTTCGAAATTGTTTGACCACCTAAATTCACTTTTCAACCTATCTATATCCTCAGGATACATCCCAGTTTCTTGGAAGCTTGCAAATATATTAATGTTCCATAAGGAAGGAAAGCCAGCAAATAAACCTAATAGCTACCGACCAATCAGTCTGACCAGCTGTGTAGGCAAAATTCTTGAAAGAATAATCAGTAATAGACTCTCCACATTCTTGGAGATAACATCAAAATTACCAAAAGAACAAAATGGATTCAGGAAATTTAGACAAACCATAGACCACCTAATCAGATTAACCGAAACCATAATAGATAGCTTCAATAAAAAAGAATGTACTGTCGCTTGCTTCCTTGATATCGAGAAAGCATTCGACACTGTATGGTACGATGGTCTAAGGTTCCGAATGAATGAAATGGAACTACCGCGAGGAATTATTCGCTGGTTATCTAACTTTTGAAAATAGAAAATGTAGAGTAAATGTTGAAGGAACATTTTCTGAATACTTTACTCCTGAAGCTGGTGTCCCTCAGGGAGGGGTGGTTAGCCCTATACTCTTCATCATGTATGTAAACAATATGCCACTGAGGGATCCAAATCATGAATTATCTTCACAGTTCGCAGATGATGTGGCAGTCTGGAAAAGTGCCGCAACACCCACGATAGCAGCCACTAACATACAACCGCAACTGAATAGAATAAGTAAATACTGTCCAAAATATAGAATAAAAATAAACACAGGAAAAACAAAAACTCGTAGTCTTTACGAAATTGACAAAACACAAAAAACAACAGCCAGAATTATATATGAATGGCACACTACTCCAGATTGTCCCATCGGCAAAATTTTTAGGTCTGACCTATGATTCAAAACTAACTTGGATCAATCATGTGAACGAAATTAAAAATAAAGTCTGGCGAAGAACTAACTATGCTAGGAGTTTAACTGGCAAAAACTGTGAAGCGTCTACAGATAACATACTAAAAATCTATAAAACATATATTAGATCTGTAATAGATTATGCAGCTCCAGCATGGATAACTGTAAGCAATAAAATAATTAAAACCAAACTACAAACAATCCAAAACACACTCCTCACAACTGCATACAGAGTTCCAAGAACTATATCATCTCAGTTCATTCACAAATACTCGAACATACCAACCATACCAGATAGACTCCTACATAGTACAATAATGTACTTTAATAAGAATTGGATGAAAGACGAATTACTATGCAAACTAGACAGGTACCTCATACATGATGAAGCTAGTCCTATATATGTATTCAATAATAATAATAAAAATGCCACCAACAAACTTGACATTTTGTTGATAGAATAAACTAATCACTATGTATGAGCCACAATACATGAACATTGCCCTGAAAAGGATCAAAATAATATTCAGTTCTACAATTATAAATACCAATCCGTCAAGAACATAAGTACAGGGAGGAGGAAGAGGTCATAGAAAATCTGACCCTCCAGGGTATGAACCTTTCTTACCCAAACACCGACATACATTCATTGGTCACTCGTCTTAGGCTCGGCATAACCAAGCGTGTTAAGGCGTGCGGCTCGTAATCCGAGGGTCGCGGCTTGGCATCCCTGTCGCACCAAACATGCTCGCCCTTTCAGCCGTGGGGGCGTTATTATGTGACGGTCAATCCCACTACTCGTTGATAAAAGAGTAGCCCAAGAGTTGGCGGTGGGAGGTGGTGACTACCTGTCTTCCCTCTAATCTTACACTGCTAAATTAGAGGCGGCTAGCGCAGATAGCCCTCGTGTTGCTTTGCGCGGAATTCAAAAACAAACTTCCTGGTGCACCTGGTCTTGAAGAAAACACTTTTTTCTACAATGTATATTTACTTTTCAGTTTCATTTACTTTCCAATGGCATATATAAGTTTTATATACAAGTATTATCGTAATCTTACGTTAATATTTAATTATGCGAAACGAAAATATAATCAGTGCGTTGTATGATAAAAAAATCTTAACATCTTTTTTTGTGTGTGGTGGTGGGTACGGGGTGAGGGGTTGAAAGAAACAGGAACATAAATCCATTCAAAGACATTTAAAATTTTAATGTCTGAATGAAACGCGCGTAATTTTCAGAAATACGGGATTTTATCAGCAACATACAATAAATAACACGATCTTCGTCATTGAATTAGAAACCGTCGCTTCCAGAACCAGTTTCGCTCACGTTATGTTTCTCTGTGATATTTTTTTAAGTATGGATCACTAAATATTTACGACGTCGTAACTTAACGTTACACTCTTAACAATCTAGAATATAATCCGTGTTGACTATATATGTAATCGTTTCAACGTGACTGTCACGTGCTCTCTCAAACTTTTCATTTCACATCTTAACGCTACATTACTCCACTATCTAGATTTTTAAATATTCCTCTTAAACTCTTTCTTCTGTCAAGCAGAGTAAGAATATTTTTGTGCTCGATCACACGACCAGCGAAAACAGCAAAAATCTACACAATACTTTCTGCCACCAAGACACTAAACAGAAAAGTGTAGATTGTGCTAGGTCGAACGGAAAAATTCTTTCTGTGCTGAATACATTGAGTTAAGCACCAGCTTTCTGAAGAACCGGAAATGTTTTGCAACTTATCGGATATTTAACTTCACGATAAATAAATGCGTGTTATTGTTATTATTTATAATCTAATATTATATCGTGTAATTGTTATTATTTACGAGGGCTGCTCAAAAAATACGCGGACTGACGTCATAAAACAAAATGTACTTTATTTAGAAGTTACAGGTCTGGGACCCCTTCAAAGTATTCTCCTCCCCAACGCTGTTTCCACTTGTTGAAACAGTCCTGGTACGCTTCTTTTGTAATGTCCTCCAGCTCCTTCGTCGCATTTGCCTTAATCTCGGGAATCGTCTCAAATCTTCTTCCTTTCAAGGATGTTTTGAGTTTGGAAAACAAGAAAAAATCGCAAGGAGCAAGGTCAGGTGAGTAGGGGAGGTGAAGAAGAACAGTGATCGAGTGTTTGGCCAAAAACTCACGAGTTCTGCGTGGCACAAATGTCGCAGCAACGCGGTGCATCTTCAATTTTTCGGTCAAAATCTCGAAACAAGATCCAACTGATATCCCACACTCTTCAGCAAGCTTCCTGACAGTCAGACGTCGATTTGCCCGCACCAGGGTGTTGAATTTGTCGACGTGTGGGTCGTCAGTTGACGTGGAATGACGTCCAGGATGCTCATCATCTTCAATGGACTGTCGACCATCCTTAAAACGTTCATGCCAGTTGAAACATGCCGTACGCTTCATAGCAACATCACCGTAAACCGTGTTAAGCTTAGCAAAAGTTTCAGTCGCAGATTGTCCAAGTTTAACACAAAATTTCACAGCAAGTCGTTACTCCTTCAGATCATTCATTCTGAAATCCGCCAAACGAAAAAAATCGCACTTCACTTAGCTTCACGTAGCTAATACACAAATGAAGATATCTGCAATCGGGAAATGGCGTCGTAATCAGCTGATCTGTGCGAACCTAGCGACACCAAGCGGATTCCCCTGGAACCAACTGGAGCCGCGCAATTCAAACAGTCCGCGTATTTTTTGAACAGACCTCGTATATTCTAATATTATATCGTGTAATTGTTATTATTTATATTCTAATATTATATCGTGTAATTGTCATTATTTATATTCTAATATTATATCGTGCAATTGTTATTATTTATATTCTAATATTATATCGTGTAATTGTTATAATTTATATTATAATATTATATTCGAAGTTTTTTATCCACAATTATCATGTTTACGTCAGTTGGACTTGGCTGCCGTAATAAGATAAAACAATTTTCAGAAGTTAGATTCAAACCCGCTACTCTGGGTTAATGAGGTTAGTGCGTTAGCACTGTGCTATACATGTGCTAAGGCTATTCTTTGTAATATTTACTTATACGCAGTGGTTAAATTGGATTTTTTAAAGCGGAAGAACACTCTTTTATAACATACTTTTTTAATATCAGTGCGGGTCATACCGAAAGATATACGCTCAATGATGTCACTTTTTTTGGCCAATCAGAAAACCAGGAAAGCTAGTAGATTGAATCATAATGTAAGACCCTAATGTAATATTAATCGAGGGAAAACAGCAAATACAATTTGTTTATTCAAGAAATAAATCCAGTAGGCCAATTTGTAAAATTTTAGAGTACTTTTTTTTTAATTTAGAAAAGTGAATTGGAATATTTTAGGCCTACTTTCTTGTATGACCGGGTAATGCTGTCACTAAGCCCCCCACTAGTACAGCGGTATGTCTCCGGATTTACAACGCTAAAATCAGGGGATCGATTCCCCTCGGTGGGCTGAGCAGATAGCCTGATGTGGCTTTGCTAAAAAAAAAAAATACAATGCTGTCACTAAAGTATAGGCCCCTGCTGGTACAGTGGTATATCTACGGATTTACAACACTAAAATCAGGGATCGATTCCCCTCGGTGGGCTGAACAGATAGCCCGCTGTGGCTTTGCTGCAAAAAAACACACACGCGCAAACTCCTTTATTTGACTTTCAGTAAATAAAAACAAATAATAGTATTTATATTTGAAGCAAGCGTGTTCAAAAGCATTTTTATGTAAATTTAAGGTCGTTACGACGTCGACTTATAAAAAAAACCTATGTCAATGATGTCGCGTAAAAAATGTCGCTAACTATATCGTTTCCTTACGATGGCTCGGCCGTAAGCCTAACGCCTTATAACACTTAAAATCTGGCTTCGAAAACTATGTCAGAGCACAGAGAGCCTACCACGTAACAATAAACAACATACAGTGGAGCGCCGTTAAGCCGCGGTATTTGGGGGGTCAACCTGCTTAACCGCGGCTTAAGTGGTCCGCGGCTTAAACCTTTGTGGAAAATTGAGGAAGCTACTGGTACTTCATCATCAATGGAGTGATTTCTATTAGGTTTGTGGCCAATATTTATAGAATTCCACAAAAATATCTAATTATCGAATTAAAAATAATACTTTAAATATTGATCACTTTTTTTTCACGGATTTACCGCGGATTAACTTTAATGTATGGAGAGGTGTGATTCAGTAGCAATGGCGGCCTCCATAAAGCTGACATAGAGAGCGGATAAGGTAGATTAACAGTCGATTTCTATTGTAATATATTTTATTTATTTCCCAAATTAAAGCAACTCCTTTTTAAATGTCCCCTTGAAGTTATAAAGCCAGGATTAAATTCGTAAGCCGCGTTTTTACACGTTCTTAAATTAGCGGTGACAAGACTTGCTACAGCGGCTTAAGCGATTTCGCGGTTTACTGGTCCGCGGCTTCATGGCGCTCCACTGTATTTTAAATGTTGAAAATTTCAATTATATTACGCTGTTTTGCTTTCCATAGTACGAGCCTTCATTCTAAGTCACGCAATTTGGAAGAGAACACAATTCGTAAATTAGAAAGCATTTCCATTACTTAACAAGTCATGGATTCAGTAAAGAAAAGGGAAAAAAAAATAAAAGGTTGAATTAACGCACTCTGAACATTTTTTCGTCTTTGAACAAAACTCAGAGTTCAATCTGGTTAATTTCAACTGATGATCTCGCTGGTCTTTCATCAGTGTTTGTTTGGGAATTTCACGCAAAGCTACACGAGGGCTATCTGCGCTAGCCGTCCGTACTTAAACAGTGTAAGACCAGAAGGAAGCCAGCTAGTCACCACCACCCACCACCAACTCTTGAGCTACTCTTTTACCAACGAATAATGAGATTAACCGTCACATTATAACGCCCTCACGGCTGAAAGGGCGAGCATGTTTGGTGCGACCGGGATTCGAAACCCCGACTCTCAGATTACGAGTCGAACACCTTAACCCACCTGGCCATGCCGGGCCTACTTGATCTTAAAAAACAGATTTGTTACAATAACACGATACAATTTTGATTAATCACACCTCAGCAAAAACGAAAACAACAAACTTAGTGGTTACTAGATTTATTGGATCTTTCAGCCAAACGTTAAGCGTTATTTATCTGTGTGTGTTTTCTTTTAGCAAAGCCACAAAGGCTATCAGCTCAGCCCACCGAGGGGAATCGAACCCCTGATTTTAGCGTTGTAAATCCGGAGACATACCGCTGTATTAGCGGGGGGCATTATTTATCTAATGCTGTTTCATTATAATACAAAGTACAAAACGTTATAATTTAGAACATTTCAATATAAATAGATGGGACGTCAAGTGAGTGTAAGCCTCGTAAAGGTTAGAATAACCTTAACGACTAAATACCTTTAGTCAAAACTTGTTTTTAGTCGTTAATTAATTAGTACACGCATGACAGCGACTACGTCTCGTCTGACAAATAGAAACTTTTGGTAAACAACAATCGGTTTCACGACAGACTTTCTTGAAACATTTTTATCGCAATTTAATCAATACGATAGACCTATAAACAGTGTGACATGTTATTAGTAAAACACGCATGACAGTGTATAATTTTACATTTTCTTCTGGTACTCGTAGATTAAATAAAACGTAATGATAAGTTTTAAACCAGTTTTCTTTACTTTTCTTGCTTCATATTTTTCTGCAAGTTAAGGTAAATCGTATTTCACCGTTTGACTTATAATGACGTAAAGATCTTTCCAACAAATTTCTCACGGATAGTAAAATTCTCCTTGATACTAACATGCGACTTCGTGACCTACTTTCCTACGTCACGTTACCAAACGAGAGAAGAGGAAGAAATATGTAAAACAAAGAGACGGGTATAACATCTCGTATTCTGTTTTTTTTTTTAAATTTCGCACAAAGCTACTCGAGGGCTATCTGCGCTAGCCGTCCCTAATTTAGCAGTGTAAGACTAGAGGGAAGGCAGCTAGTCATCACCACCCACCGCCAACTCTTGGGCTACTCTTTTACCAACGAATAGTGGGATTGACCGTCACATTATAACGCCCCCACGGCTGAGAGGGCGAGCATGTTTGGCGCGACGGGGATTCGAACCCGCGACCCTCGGATTACGAGTCGCACGCCTTACGCGCTTGGCCATGCCGGGCCATCTCGTATTCAGAAGTACAATATGGTTAAAGATTCGGAAGATGTCTTGAATACAGCAGGAAGACTATAACCTTATCTTCAAGGCACATAATCAAGACAGGTAATATTGCCGGGCCTGCATCAGGAAGTTCGAGCAAGAAAATATGCTCAGTGATACTCGACTAGCTTTATCAAACGTTTAAGTCCAATGAATCAGTTTTGTTGAAAGAAATCCTATCAAACGCTTCATCTGAATAAATGGGTTTTATTGAGATCTAATTTCATCAAATATTTTAACCAAATAAATAAAAATCACCACGAACAGATTTTGTAGTGCCATCTAGCGATAAATGGTTGTATTACATGATAACTTATGAAAAGGTTCGAGGAATTGATTTAAAATATGAAATAACAGGAAAGGTAGATATTTTTGTAACACAGAGGGCGCCCGACTTAACTCGGACAAATCACAGAAAAAATTAATAACAACAAATACTGAACTATAAACACTTGTTGTATTAATCTTTTAAATTTACGTTGTATTGAAACTGTTTCAGATATTTATCCGTTGTGTAAGATTAAATACTTATTATTTCAGTCACCAGGGAGAGAGTTTTAATGGTGACCAGTTAGGTAAAATAAAACCAAAAATAAAATTCTGACTAATGATAATTTATTATGAATAAAAACAAGCCCAACCAAAAAAAAAAAAACAACAACATTGCATCAATCAAAAGGATCCCCAGGGTACAAGCTGTAATATGGGATAATAAAATAATCAAAATAAATACAAATAGGAATTAGGAGAGCGAGATGTGGGTGCTCAAACCCACAACGTCTCACATATATATCACCCATCACTCCCTGCAGACAGTTCTGGGATGGTATAGCTTTTAAGTAAAAATAAAAAATGACAACAAAATAATAAGGTACTGCCGATTGTGTGTAAGTAAGTTAAATAAACTTACTTCCTGACGTTTGCATTCCAGTCCCCATTATGGTGGAAAAGTCCAGTAGTCAAATTATACTGGTATAAAGTAGTCCCAACCAGTTATGTAAATAAACTAATATAACTCCCAATAATCACTCATTAAGCCCACTGTAATTACCAATTCTCATGCTCTAAGGAAGCCTTTATATGTGAAAAGGTATTCATCCACCTAAAGTAGTGTCAAGTTATTTAAATAGCCTTAAAACTAAAAATAGTTCCAGAAACTTTGAGTAAAGTTTCCTCAACTTTTACTTGTTTTTATTTATTTAATAACACTCGTACATTTATCAATAAGTATTCTATTTAAAGTTTCTTTATTAAATCCATTAACTATTAATTTTGAATAAATATTTCAACATCAATAATAAAATATTGCAATTTATTACAGATTTTACACAATCTGAATAATTGTGAAGTTATAATACTTATAACAGAAGTGTATGATAGATTACTATTAAAATAAGGTAAACCATATATTGGAAAAGTAAAACATTTTATTTTATCAAAATATTTACATTAATATCATTATCAATTATTTTAATTTCTAACTTAAATAATGTGCCTCTACATTCGATATTGAAGTATTTTTTATTTATAATTCTATCGGATAAATGGTGTTAATAACATAATTTATTCAGCATTATTTATACTAATTAAATCGTTTATGTATATCTGTAACTTAAAGCATAAATATTTAGGTTTATGCAATTTTCAATAAGCGTGTTCTCCTAAAAATAATGATATAAAGTTCAAAACATGTACAATACTTAACTTCTATTACTTGATTAAAAATCTGGTTCTTGAAATATATATATAATTATTATAAATGCAGAAACCTAATATATCTTTGTGGAGCTAACATTTCTTTCTTCCAATACTATGGAAGGATAACTGATTTTTCTTTATTAATGAATTTATGATAAAAATTAAGTCTTTAAATGAAATTGAGGTGTGCAGTATGGTGAAATTAGATGTTTGAATATTATTTATTTGTTCACAATTCTTAGATATTCTAAATTAGGTTAATTATTTTTATCATCCAAAAAGTATATGACTTATTATTAACACTTATATTTTTAATCTTATAAAATAAAATATTATATAATAATAATTTAATAAAATGACCAGTTGTTTAATAATTGTTCTTACTGAATTAAAAATAAATCTAAATTTAATCGGAGATTTAATAAATTTACGAATAGAATAGATAAAAGGTAAATCTAAATAAATATTTGGTTTAGGATAAAGTTTTTATGAAATTATTAATTACAGTATCTTTAGATTCCTTAATAAGATTTAAATGTGTGTGTGTGTGTGTGTGTGTGTATTATTCATCTTTTATCATAATTAATGCATAAATCTTATTACAAATGAAATAAAAAATTACAGTTAGTTTTAACAGTGGAAGTCGTAACATATTTTTGTTGTAATTGTTGTATCTTTTTTTTAACTGGAGAAACGATAAATCTGTATGGTATTTCTTTAATTTTATACGGAATAATTTAAATTTTACTTTCTTTAAGTGCGTAAAACTTTCATTCCAAAAAACCATCGAGGTGAATTAGATGTAATGCAGTTATGTTTCAAAATATATTCATCAATATTATTTTAAATAGATTTTACAATATTATTCTTATTATTCTTTGTGGCTATTCTGTATTCAGATCCTTTTCTAAGTATTTCACAGAATAGTTTATTTTTTATAATTCCCAAGTTGGGCCCGGCATGGCCAAGCGTGTTAAGGCGTGCGACTGGTAATCTGAGGGTCGCGGGTTCGCATCCCGGTCGTGCCAAACATGCTCGCCCTTTCAGCCGTGGGGACGTTATAGTGTGACGGTCAATTCCACTATTCGTTGGTAAAAAAGTATCCCAAGAGTTGGCGGTGGGTGGTGATGACTAGTTGCCTTCCCTCTAGTCTTACACTGCTAAATCAGGAACGGCAAGCACAGATAGCCCTCGAGTAGCTTTGTGCAAAATTCCAAAACAAACAAACAATAATTCCCAAGTTACCAGTAGCAATAAGTTTATGAAAAGTAATAATAAATAACCTATTTTCACACTCAGAAGGTAAGTTATTAACTTCATTTAAATTATAGCCTGTAACCTGGATATCCTTTCGATTGGTGTAGCGTTCTTGATTTTTGTCTGGGCTTATTTTTGTTTACATCAAATTATATATATATAACGTGTCCAAACATGATTTAATCAAACACACAATGAAATATCATATACTAATACTGTACAAAATGTCAAACTGATACTTATTAAACCTACAACATGCTCTCCAAACGCTATGTTTCATACCAGTGATAGAGACTCAAGTAACTGTACCAATAATATACAAATTTCCAGTTTCTTCCGATATTAAACATAATTTTTATTTAAGTTCATTTAAGTTATCTCTATTCTGATAACAGCGTGTATCGAAAACCGATTTTTAGCATTATAAAGCCTCATCAGACTTAATGCTGAGCTACTGGGGAAGAATAATCCTAAATATTAGAGCCCTAAGGGATTAGTTATTGAAACCGTATTACACCCAAGATTTCATTTAAAAATTATCGACAAATATCTTAGGATTTACTTCTTTATGCGTCAAAATAATGGTGACTTTAGGAGGTGTATTAATACATAAATAATCGAAGCGACAAAATACTTCTATATGAATAACACGCTTCCGTCAGCGATGTGGCCATTGCAGGGATCGAACTCTGAATGTTAACGTATTAAACCCTTGTTATTATTGCCACTATGGTAGAAAATAATGTATGAATGTCATGAATTAGGAGAAAAAAATAACTGACTCTTTGAATTATTATAATCAAAAGTTAAGATATTACAGAATCACGTAGGATTTTAAAAAAATTAATCTGTATCATATATATTATATGTGTATGTACACAAAAGCTACGCATGGAGTTTAAAATGTCTGCATCTGTCATTTCTATTTTCATACATATCATTTCTTGTGGCAAAGCATCCAAATGCACGTAATAAGGTGCTCAGAACACTGTTGAAGTCTAAAGTAATGCATTTCAAGACAAAAGGAGTGAACACGTAATGAAATAAAAAAGAAATGTACATATATATCAGTAAGTTTAATTTGAAAATGTTTGTGTTTTGTCTTTTCTTCTGTAGTAGTAAAGAGTTTGGTTTGACTTGAATTTCGCGCAAAGCTACACGAGGGCTATCGGCTCTCGCCGGCCTTAATTTAGCAGTGTAAGACTAGAGGGAAGGTCATCACCACCCACCACCAACTCTTGGGCTACTCTTTTACCAACGAATAGTAGGATTGACCATAACATTGTAATGCTCCCACAGCTGAAAAGGCGAGCATGTTTGGTGTGACGGGAATTCAAACCCCCGACTCTCAGATTACGCACGAGTTGAATGCCTTAAACACCTGGTCAAGCCGAGCCTGTAGTAAAAGAGATGCAAGACCGTTTATAGCGGCTGTGCTGCCATCTCGTACTAATTTAAAGAAACTATAATCAAAAGATGCAAAAAGTTTTGTTATTACTTTACAAATGTCAAAAAGCAGAGATTGTGGTTAAAGTTAACTTGATGAATAAAATTACAAGTTTATTTTAGACATATCGACGAATATCATAGGTTGTTGTTATTTTAGTAAATTTAAATAATATAAACAGGTTCCAGAGGTATAAGTAACAAGACACATTCTGCCAAATGTAAAGAAAAACTTAATTTCTCTAAAAATAATAATAACAACAGCGGTTCAATATTATTCAAACTTTATGTTCAAGAAGAGACAATATTAAGGTAGAAGACACAGACGTGAGGTAGAAATATCGTATGTACTCAGATCCTGAGAGATTAACAAAAATAAATAAAAAACACGTTAAAATAACATTTCTTAAAGTTATTGAAACAAAACCACGCGCGCATGACGCAACAATTATTTTTGAAAAATAATAAAAAATCGCTTTGTCATCTTCAAATAAAACCTATAAACGTTACACACACGTGCATGTATTATTTCGTTATACAAATAATATTTTTAAAAGGGAGTCTTTGTTTGTTTTGTTTTTTTTGGAATTTCGCACAAAGCTACTCGAGGGCTATCTATGCTAGCCGTCCCTAATTTAGCAGTGTAAGACTAGAGGGAAGGCAGCTAGTCATCACCACCAACCGCCAACTCTTGGGCTACTCTTTTACCAACGAAAAGTGGGATTGACCGTCACATTATAACGCCCCCACGGCTGGGAGGGCGAGCATGTTTGGCGCGACTCGGGCGCGAACCCGCAACCCTCAGATTACGAAGCGCACGCCTTAACGCGCTAGGCCATGCCAGGCCCAAAAGGGAGTCAATAACAACATTCATAGTTCATATATGGCGCAAACCGAGTTGTAGAAATGTGAGAAGTGAAGATAGTCTATGCACAATATAAATGAGCTTGTTTTCTTCCAGGCTTGGGAAAAAAATGTGAAACACGAAAGAAAAAAAGTAATAACGTCTCAATAAGTTCCCTTCTTTTCACAGATGAAGTCTCTTTCATTTGGTACAAATATTTTATTAATTTGACCATTTATTTGAGATATCCACATATACATGTCTATGGATTGGTACAGTTGTACAAAAAATCACTCTTTTTAGATATGTAATATTACAATTTTTGCTAAGGACAAAACAAAGTCCTAAGTATATCATATCCAAGGCACACCCTTCCTCCATGTAATGGTTTCCCTAATTCATACAGCGTGATTGCAACTGCAGAAGGTTCCGTTATAAGATTGTCATGTACAAAGCAAACCACTCTAATTTGTAGGGTTTCAATAATCGATATAGGATCACAGTACCCGTTTCAACAAATCTATATCACAGAAATCCATAGGCTCTGAACCTAACGAATGGATCGATATATCTTCATATGGAATGAAAAAAAAACTCTCCTTAAATCCTCCTGTTGCTCGAGTTATTTGACGGTTGGACTAAAGATATGACGGTTGTCTTCTTTTAGTGAACCTATGCCTTATATTGGTCTCGTATCCATAGAGATATCATCGTTTTGTACTTCTAGGCTACTGGTTATGGAATTTTGGTTATTCTGAAACGTTTAATAAATGATCCCTTTTACCACATTCGTGTTTAGCTTTGTCATTGAGCACTATTTGGTTTTGGCAAAGTTGTTCTTTATAAAGAAAGAAAAGAAAAAAAGGACTTTTCCAAGACAGTGGCGCCATTCCCATCTTTGTTACAATACGCAATGTCCGGATCAACGATTAAAGACTTTTCATAATTGTTCTCCATTCCTAATATTTATTACCACTTGAATTTCGTTCAACTTTTTCCGCTAGAGGTCAGTGTTTCAAGAATCATCTTGCAGAGTCACAATCACGGCTTGAACTCCCAACAATGTGGATGTCATAAAAGTTATAGAATGAGGTCGTTTTATAATGAAATTTCCACGTGAATCTTTCCTACCCTTGTAAAGGTGATACAATTACCATATTCTGTTTTATCGGCTCTCTGTTGAAATAATTAGAAATGTTCGAACTATTTTAATAAATACAGAACGTATTGCTGAACCCAAAGAGGTGACGTGTCAGAATATTTCACATAACTCTGTGAGGATCGAAGAAGTCTAGTCTGTCAATTTTTTGCTAAATGTGTTAAAACGTGTTTGTATTTGTTTTGGTGTATTTTCGTCTAGGTAGAGGAATGTGAATCGAACGAACAAGAGTTTTCATATTAGATCATCTCTTTATTAACTATCCACTTAAGTGAAATATTCTAGACACATGCTATTTTGCATAACTACTTGAACCCTATAAAATAGCGACCAAACTCTGTTTGTTTGTTTTTATGTCCAAAGCCACACAATGGACTATTTGTCCTGTTCTCTCCACGAATATCAAAACTTAATTGTTAGTGTTGTAAGTCCAGAGTTACTACTAAACCACTTGAGGGGAGGGGTTTGTGCACTGACCGGAATGTATTCTTTAAGGCATGAATTAAAGCCGTAAAACATACTTTGGTATGAAATTATGCCCTGAATGATGACTGAATATCCTTTCAATTACTTTAACTTACATGCTATTGTTTCCTTACTTATAACCAGTCTCTGCTCTTTTGTCAACAGTGTTTACCAAACAAAATCAACAAGTCATGTCTCTACGGTATAGACAGGTTACTTATTGTTTACTTGTTCTTTTTTGTTATTAATCATACAGCTACACAAAAGGCTAATTGTGTTCTGCCCACACGGATACCTAAACCCTATTTCGAGCAATACAATTCCGGAAACATATCACTATGGCCAGGTGGTTAGAGCGCACGACTTATAATCTGGGGGTCGCAGGTTCAAATCCCCTCCAACCAAACATGCTCGCCCCTTTCAGCTGTAGGGGCGTTATAATGTTATGGTCAATCCCGCTATTTGTTGGTAAAAAAAGAAGCGTCAAAACTAGTGTAGCTTTGCGCGAAATTCCAAAACAAACAAACATAGTCACACATAGCGATTAAAGTAAAATAATTACAGCTGTAAACAAAATCTGATTATTTATCTTGATGCGTAGAATTAATATATAATTATTAATAATATTTTAACTCAGGATTCGTTTCTCAAATAGCTTTCCACGAGTTTTCAACACTGGTCAATTCTTAGATGTCAAAATACCATTAGGATAATTTTCAAGGAATTCAATCCAAAAGTTTAGGACATCTTCTCTACTGATACGAGTATATTAATCAAAATGTTAAACCGTAATTGGAGTAAAAACACCGTACCTGTTTTTGTAAAATACGTTCAAACATCACCTGTTTAGTTCTATAACATTCTTTTTCAAACAGAGAATAATAGAATGTTCGAAATAATAATTAAAAAAAAAAAAGTTAAATTTCTCGACCCATGTGTTTATTTGCTTGTTTCTTTTCTTCACCAAAACGTGAACGGTAGTGAAGAATAGATTACGATGAGACCTAGTATTCTATTTGATTCGATGCTTCCGCCACAACGAATTAGTCTCGCCTAGTTCTTGTGTTATCAGTTCTGCATAGATGAGCAAAGCAAAAAATGTGGGTCTCATATAGTGGTTGAAGGTAAACAGTTTGTTTGGTTTAGATATATTGTCCTTCATTTATCACTGATAACCTGAAGAACAGATTTTTTTTTTGTTTTTTTTTTAATTTCGCACAAAGCTACTCGAGGGCTATCTGTGCTAGCCGTCCCTAATTTTGCAGTGTAAGACTAGAGGGAAGGCAGCTAGTCATCACCACCCACCGCCAACTCTTGGGCTACTCTTTTACCAACTAATAGTGGGATTGACCGTAACATTATAACGCCCCCACGGCTGGGAGGGCGAGCATGTTTGGCGCGACGCGGGCGCGAACCCGCGACCCTCGGATTACGAGTCGCACGCCTTACGCGCTAGGCCATGCCAGGGCCTGAAGAACAGATACTTTTTGAAATATCAAGCTGATTTGTAAATTGTTTCACACAAAAAAAAAGTAATATATTTCAAATACAGCTTAACAGATGGCGCTAGTAATTTCTGTTCGTGTTACTAGTGTGAGTATTAATACAAATTTATTTACGTTCAAAAATATTTTAATAATAAAGGCCTCTCTTCATTCTTTTTGTGCTTAAAAACTAGAGATTCCAGTTAACCTATTTAACCTTCTAACAGCAGTAGTGTAGATAAAGTGTACGTGTTATTTAAACGTTGATAACTGTTCTTAAATAGGTCGTGTAATGTGTTGGTGCGTAAACAGTTTGTTTTGCGCAAAACTGTACGAGGGATATCTGTCCCTAACTTATATAATAGTAATGTAAGAGGGAAAGCAGTTAGTCATCATCACCCTCAGCCAGTTCTTGGGCTACTCTTTTACTACCGAATAGTGGGACTGACCCTCACATAAAACGCCCCTACAGTTGAAAGGGCGAGCATGTTTGATGCGACGGGGATTCGAACCCGAGACCCTCGGATTAGGAGTCTAACGCCTTAACCACCTAGCCTAGAGTTTTGACCTCTCACCGACCTAAAATATTTGTGGCGATGCTTAAATGATGTACAGAGGTTTGAGTACACTACGTCAAAACATTTTTAATATGCCACCTAAAACCGAGGAGTTTTGAGAACAACATGTACCAACTCTTTCCTGAATAAAACATTCAAAGATTTAGGCCAGAGATGGGTTAAAATCATAGATTTAGAATTTTCAAATGGAAATATGTCTTGTAGTTGATGGCACTTGAGAAACAAAGGAGTGTGTATTAGCTTGGGACATCAAAGACCATCGAAAATGAGATCTTCAAGAAGTCGTACCTCACATGTAAAAAGCAAAGTGCAGCATCTTGTAAGAGATTAGAATTCACTAACACAATACCATTCATTCATGTGCTCCAAGCAACAGAGCAAATCATAATTTGAAACAAAAGAATCTCCATTTGAAAAACGACACAAATTAAAAAAAACATTAGAATTACTTACTAACACTAATAGTAGAAACAGAAATTCTGTAATGTAAAAATTTTATTAAAGAAAAATGTAAATTAATGTTAATATAAATATAAATCAAGAAAATAAACGTGTGTTTGATTTGTTACTAAAGTTAATTTCTCTTATACTTATGTTTTTATCACAGAGGCAGAAGATTGTTCACATGATCCAAATCACCGATGTCAAAAACATTGAGGATACATTGTATTAATTGTTGTTAGTTTTTGAGATACTTTTCAGTTGTGTAAGATGGAATATTTGTATATAGAATAAGTTGAAATAACGAAATTAAAACTTTTTTCTAGTTTTATTTTATACCCCGGTTCAGTCTTCTAGTCTGTGAACACATGTCTAAGATTAGCCTACGACTGAGATTTGCTAATTAACATACAATTTTATTACCTACTCTGTTTCTACTGAACAGTACTTTGTAATGAAAACAGTAATATTTAATCTATAAAGCCTTTTCTTAATCGACTTCTTAACAGTAAGTAATTAAGTATCGTGATTGGACCAGAAGAACTATAATGGGTTTGGGTTTATTTACAATTTCGCACAAAACTTCACAAGGATTATCTGCGCTAGCCATTCCTAATTTATCACTGAAAGACAACTAGTCACCACCACCCACCATAAACTCTTGGGCTACTCATTTACCAAAGAATAGTGGGATTGACTGGCACATTATAACGTTCCCACGGCTGAAAGGGCGAGCATGTTTGGTGCGACCGGGATTCGATCCCGCGACCCTCGGATTACGAGTCGAACGCTTTAACCCACTTAGCCATACCGAGCCGGCTATCAATTGAACCCACCGAGGGGAATTGAACCCCTGATTTTAGCGTTGTAAATCCGTAGACTTATCGCTATACTAGCGGGGGGCTTTTTTTTTTTCTTTTATACATCTAACTTACAGATATGCCCGACATAGCCAGGTGGTTGAGGCATTCTAGTCCCCTAGTAATTTTGCGCGAAATTAAAAAAAAAGAAAAGAAACTTATAGATTTGCTCCCTGCTAGTACAGCGGAATGTCTACGCATTTACAAAGCTAAAATCAGGGGTTTGATTCCTCTCGATGGGCTCAGCAGGTAACCCGATGTGGCTTTGCAATGAGAAAAACACACAAGCACACACTTTTAGATTCATTTAAAACACTAAAATCCAAAATTCGATTCCCTGCGGCAGTCAGAACGCAGATAGTATGTTGCATAAGCTCGCGTTAATACAACAATAACGGCAAATTCGAGGTTCGTTATTTCTGGTTTCATTGTTTATTACTTAAAATAAAGAATAATTCAAATAGTGTTCAGCAGTAAAGACTTAATTAATGGAATAATTTCAAATGGTTCTGTTGATGCTTTAAAACTGCTTGTTTGGAAATAATATCAACCACACTCCTTTTCAGAAGAAAATAAAAGTTAGTATTAAAAAAAAAATGAAAGTATTACAAGTATTGTTAAATTTACTGGAACGTAGTTTCACTGCTATTTATTCAACTCGCGTTTCGTTGCGCTGAACATGTTACAAAGAATTGATTTTTCGACAAAGTGCGTTACTAATTTGGAAGAGGGCTGGTATTGCGCAACTTCGATCAATTCGGCTTTTGTTAGTGCCCTCTAGTAGCAACAGAGAAAATCAGTAGAATAAACAATCAAGGACGTTTGAGGGTCGTTCAAAACATCGGGGAACGTTGGAAGTGGTTCGTCTTTTACGCCGTTACAAATAGAGTAAAGTGATGGAGACGACGCCAGAAATTATATAGAAGGCAAGTGTACTCGGAGACTTGACGTTTGTAAAGGAAGCCAGACAGTTGGATGATTTTAACAGCGTTCTTCGGCTAAAGAGGTTTGGGAGACAGCCAGTTCTCGGGTGTTCTAAAAATGACTGAACGGAACTTTAACGTGTGGCATCTCCCGTGTAGTCTGAGCTTGGCCAGTTGCCGCTACCATGCAGAAGTGCTTGCACGTAGACTGCACAGCAAACTGTGGTCCGCGGGAAGGTTTGGAAACACTGAAGTTTCGCACTTGCGAGGTGAGTTGAGTTGTGACACTTTTAGACTTACAGATTCATTCAATGAACATTCTGTCATTATTCCTGTTATAAATAAGGCTCCTGTTTCTAAGATAAAACCGGTTTCAAATATTGTGGACGTCGAGGGCTGGAAAGAAACCATGTTTACCTGTGAAGAAGAATTATGCTGTCCGGAGGACGACTGGTCACCACCCAGTCCAGTAGATGAGGACATTGTTGGTAATAAATCTGTAAACTTGACAGGAGCTATGGATTCTAGCGATAAAATTCAGCACAGCCCTAAAACTGCGTGTTCTCATCCGTGTGGGTCTAATGCTATCGGGGAACCTTGGCGTGAAAATGACTTCCGATATACTCAAGTAATGGATCGAACCAAAAGACAAATTCTCTTTGAAAAGCTTCAGAAATACGCAGAAAGCTGGTCTTTATCAGAACCGGAAACCAAAACTTCTGAACGGTTTTATGATGTTGACAGTGGTAGCGACAGCGTTGAAGAGTTGGATTTAAATGGTCGTAAGGACGAAAGTGAAATTCTTCGTATTTACGAAGGACGAGAATACGAAAGGAATGTAGACGTGTCTTCCAAATCTGCAAACGAAAACACGCTTACGTCACTTCAGAGAGTTCTAGAAAATCCATCCCATGACTGTACGGTTTCTTTAGTAAGTATAAATAAAATGACCACTAACTCAGCCTCGATGGGAGACAGTGGTATGACCTCTCCAACTAGTGTTGAACTTGAAACATGCAATGGTCTTAACAAGAGAAACTTGACTCATGATGACATTGCATTTGGTGGTAAAGAGGGTGAGTCGTCACATCTCACAGACTGTAGATGTAGGTTAGCTCAGGACACTAATGATCATGGTGGTAAAGAGGGTGAGTCGTCACATCTCACAGACTGTAGCTGTAGGTTAGCTCAGGACACCAATGATGATGGTGGTAAAGAGGGTGAGTCGTCACATCTCACAGACTGTAGTTGTATATTAGCTCAGGACACTAATGATCATGGTGGTAAAGAGAGTGAGTCGTCACATCTCACAGACTGTAGCTGTAGGTTAGCTCAGGACACCAATGATCATGGTGGTAAAGAGGGTGAGTCGTTAGGCTTCACAGACTCTAGCTGTAGGTTAGCTCAGAACACAAATGATCATGGTGGTAAAGAGGGTGAGTCATCGCACCTTATAGACTCTAGCTGTAGGTTAGCTCAGGACACCAATGATCACGGTGGTAAGGAGAGTGAGTCGTTAGGCTTCACAGACTCTAGCTGTAGGTTAGCTCAGGACACCAATGATCACGGTGGTAAAAAAAGTGAATCGTCAGATCTCACAGACTCTAACTGTAGGTTAGCTCAGGACACCAATAATAATGGTGGTAAAGAGGGTGAGTCGTCAGACCTTATAGACTCTAGCTGTAGATTAGCTCAGGACACCAATGATGGTGTCGAGGAATACGATAAAGATTTAGATGAAAACACTACAGAATCTTTATACACTAGGGAAGAAACCAAAAAAAGTCTTTATATTAGCGTGGATGAAAGCGTACAAACTTCTGACCCCGATTCTCTAAATCGGCTGTTGGAGGAAAGTTCACAGAATGAAAACCCTGTGACTGATAGCAAGTACAAATCTGAGGGTGTAGAATCGAAATGGAATGTTTTGAATGGTCTCGAAAAAAAAGAGGATGGTGATAAAAAACTTATAAGAAGTACTTCTCTCAAAACCGGTAAAACACCCCCTGGAACTCCAAGTAGAAAAAAAATTGTGTGCTTTGCTGACACTTTAGGACTTGACTTGGAGGCTGTACGACACATAGGATCAGAAGATGAGGATCTTGATATTCCAGCATCTGCATTCAGTGACTTGAATATTTCATCTTCTGGTCGTTCTTCCATCAATTTGATCTCGCAAAATAATCCATTTGCTTATAGCTTTGATATGCACACGTCTTCTAACAACAGTCGCACATTCATTCCTCTGTTTCCACAACCCATGACACAAAATGATTTCATGGATCGGATTCGAAATCAGAAGGTGTGTCTCGAAAATATCATCGCATCAGGTTTGAATGTGCAGTGTTATGTTCGCGTACTCAATATTTCTTTCGAAAAACTCGTAGTAGCCCGCTACACAACCAATGAGTGGTTATCTTATGATGATGTTCTAGCAAACTACGTCCATGGATCTTATGATGGGTTGTCAGATAAATTTTCCTGGAATTTTTTTGTTCCCTTCATGAGTGAAGGCCAGCGGCTAATCTTTGCTATCCGGTTTTTGGCCAACGGTCAAGAATTTTGGGATAATAATGATGGTAAGAACTATATCTTACGCTGCCACAGTCAAAGTTCTGGAGTTTCTGGACCACTGACTGAAGGAAGTTCTCCTTGGATGCACCGCTTCATGTGAAGATAAGAACTATCTTGTTTTTGTGCAAGACATGAAGTTTTAGTCTTCGCTGAACGTGAGTGTCCATAATCTTACACAAAAAAAGGTTTAGGATGAGAGTGTTCACCTCATGAGGAGCAATACCGATAGTCCTGTTCATATAAAATTGGATTATAATATATCTTTCAGTAGATACAATTTGGCATGGGTTTACAAGATACATAAGTGTACAATATGAAAATTTTTACAAACGAGCGAAAATAATCCAGAAAAACAAACAAACACGTCCCTTTACAGTGAGTCGTAAAATACACGGATGGAAATAAACGGTCAAGTATTAGACTGTGTCCTACTTTAGTGCTAACTTTCTGACCCCTTTCTGATTTTGCCTTTCGGACTGTTTATGTTTGGTTCGGATTTCCTTAGAGGAAAAGTGAATTTAAAGCACTTTATGAATTGATGTAGAATAGAAATGGCTAAGTAGTAATCTAAGTCTGCCAACTTGTTAATGTCATTATATATCTATAGTATTAGGAAATCATTGTGCTGTTTTCCTTGTATAAAAAATTTAAAGAAAATTACGTTTGTCTATTAAAATATAAAATTAAAAAAATACATAAGTATATAACATAATGTATTATAAAAATTATAATGATAGTATCAAGGTAAAAACAATGTTTGCTCTTAAAACATAGCGTACTAAAATATAAAAGATGTTTCCTTGGAGAAACGTATTTATCTCGTATAGAAGCATTGGATTTAAAGGTCGTATGTTATAGAAAAAACTAAAATGTTTCAAAAATAATTAAATGATCTATTTCCATCTAAAATGCTACAAAATGTATTTTTATTATTATCTAAAAAAGTATTCTAAGGTCTTGTAAATGTGATCTCATTATGTTGTGAATATTTAAAGAAATGGATTTATGGTTATGAAATGCCACACATGCAGGTTTTTATTAGAGTGCTCTTATTAAAATGTACAGATATACATCACGTTATTAATTCCAGATTCTGAAAGAAAAGAGAGATTTTGAATAAAACTAATACCCATAATACACGAATAATGGATTTTCCTGATAGAATAATCACTAGAAATATATCGTGATTTTTCAAGAGATGGATCTATTTACGTAATGTACAGTAGCTTTGCGAAATGTTTTGGGTGGTTCCATTCTCAGTTTACAAAAATATTTGTGTTAGAAATTAAACTGGGAATTACAAAGGAAGTTGTATGATGATAATGGCGTTAGAAAAGCTCGTGTGAACCATTGTTCACGTGGAGAATGTAGTTTCTGTTAAGGACCAAACCTCCACGTGCCTTTTAAATACACGAGTACGAAACGCTAAGAAGAGTGCGTAAACCTTAATGATACAAGAGGGAAAGTGATAATATATGGTTGGTTAATTAACATGAGTAGGTCTGTGCAATGCGTGATACGGTACTTCCTGAAATACAGCTGTGTACAGATAGTATTAAAGGTTTACTACTTTTGTTTGTTTTAGCATAAACCTAAACAATTGGCTACTATAAGTAGTGGATCCGCCACCGAGGGATCGAACCCTAAGTTTAGTTGTTATAACTCCTGAGGGTTATTACTGATCCGCTAGATGGTTGACATCACAAAAATTCGCAAGCAGTCGTAATTATAAACAGATTGGCATTGAGTTATGAGTCATTTAAAACCAGGTATTCCACATGCAATGTTAAAACATAGGAACGTTATGTGAACTCGTTGAAAGTGGTTTTAAGTGCACGAGTTTCTGTTTTATATTGATTTGTTTTATCCTTAATGCTAAAATTACTAGTACTGATATGAAAACGAACGTTGAATTGTAATATGTAGTTAAACGTTATGTACGAGTCTTCCATACTATTATTGTTTTCTCAGTGAGCTAAATACCAACTCATATTTTTAAACAAGTTTAACGCAAATATAAAAATATCTATATATATAAAAGGTGGCTATAAAACATGTACAGTATTCAATAACAGAGTTCCTATATCAAACAGATTTAATTTATTAAAACAAAAATATAAGCCTATGTATTCTTTAAATATTATGGTGATATTTTCTGTTATATGGGTATGTGTATAATAAAACATAACATGTCCATATCTGTTCTATAAGCAACTTGATTTCATTTGATTATTATTATTATAAGAAGCGATTTTTTTCGACTGAATTCGTATCATTCTTATGTTTCACAATATTAAATGTTACACTTACATCGATTGAAAACAACGGCTTATTTGGTAGAAGCGTTGACTGAATTTGTGTTATTCTTTTGTTTCACAGTATTAAATGTTACACTTACACTGATTGAAAGCAACAAAGGTACAAGATATTGCCTTATTTTTAATGGTACTAGTAACATAGATGTTAGATATTGGGCAGTACCAGCAACATACCCATCATCTTATTTTTAATGGTACTAGTAACATAGATGTTAGATATTGGGCAGTACCAGCAACATACCCATCATCTTATTTTTAATGGTACTAGTAACATAGATGTTAGATATTGGGCAGTACCAGCAACATACCCATCATCTTATTTTTAATGGTACTAGTAACATAGATGTTAGATATTGGGCAGTAGCAGCAACATACCCATCATCTTATTTTTGATGGTATTAGCAACATTCAAACTGAATACTGACTTTATATCATTTTTAGACATACCCATCATCTTATTTTTGATGGTACTAGCAACATTCAAACTGAATACTGACTTCATATCATTTTTAGACATACCCATCATCTTATTTTTGATGGTACTAGCAACATTCAAACTGAATACTGACTTCATATCATTTTTAGACATACCCATCATCTTATTTTTGATGGTACTAGCAACATTCAAACTGAATACTGACTTCATATCATTTTAGACATACCCATCATCTTATTTTTGATGGTACTAGCAACATTCAAACTGAATACTGACTTCATATCATTTTTAGACATACCCATCATCTTATTTTTGATGGTACTAGCAACATTCAAACTGAATACTGACTTCATATCATTTTTAGACATACCCATCATCTTATTTTTGATGGTACTAGCAACATTCAAACTGAATACTGACTTCATATCATTTTTAGACATACCCATCATCTTATTTTTGATGGTACTAGCAACATTCAAACTGAATACTGACTTCATATCATTTTAGACATACCCATCATCTTATTTTTGATGGTACTAGCAACATTCAAACTGAATACTGACTTCATATCATTTTTAGACATACCCATCATCTTATTTTTGATGGTACTAGCAACATTCAAACTGAATACTGACTTCATATCATTTTTAGACATACCCATCATCTTATTTTTGATGGTACTAGCAACATTCAAACTGAATACTGACTTCATATCATTTTTAGAAACAACTTTAGCTACGTTGAGTTGTAAGCAGACGAACGAAATGACCTGTGATTTAAGTAGTTGACGCTAACGTGCAAAGAGAGTTGGTATGTTTTAATTATTTGTAATAACATCTCAATGAAGTCTATGTACATTCGAGTGAAAGTAAACACCACAGTAATTGTGTGATTACTGATACAGCTTTATATTTTCTGGTTTTCCATTAAACTATAGGAATCCACGACATCTCATTGTTTTTAAGTAGAGTTATTGTAAATACTTGTATCTCAGAACGGCTGGTATGGGTATTAACACTTTTACTAATAAAGCAGAGAACAATGTTTCCACCTTTCTAGGTCGTCTTCAGGTTAATCTTTGTTAAAACCCATACCAGCCGTTCGGAGACACATTTTTACTTCAAGTAGGTTTCTCGTCATCAAGTATTGTAGATATTGTTACATCGAAAAAATTACACTGGAATTTACTACGAACTTTAGTTATATTTATCACACGAAAAACAAGTATCATATTAAACGTTACGTTTTATAAAAGTTACAAGATTACCTAAATGGTAAGTTACAGATTTCCAACGCTAAAATCAGGAGTTCGATTCCCCTCGGTAGACTCAACAGATGTGTCTTTGCTATAAGAAAACACACATTACCTAAATGATCACAATCGAACACAATACGAAATACTTTGAATAATATCACATAAACATTAAACGCGATAACGTAAAAGCCAGAACATTCAACATGTTATTGGAAAAAAAACAACATTAATTTTGTTTGCTAATATAATCTATCATTGTTTTTAATCGTATAAATTGAGTATACGCATACAAAATTATAAAGAAAATTCGTTGATTCAGAAATAGTTTAACTAAGTTCTTGTTCTCAAACTTATTTACTGAATTTTTCGTAACTATTCACAATCAAAAAACGGATATATAAAAACGTATATTAAAGGCTGAATTTTGACACGAACTTACTGTTTGTTTTGAATTTTCGCACAAGGCTACATGAGAGCTATCTGCGCTAGCCATCCCTAATATAGCAGTGGAATACTAAAGGGAAGGCAGCTTCCCTAGTCATCACCACCCACCGTTAACTCTTAGGCTACTCTTTTACCAACAAATAATGGGATTGACCGCGACATTATAACGCCTCCACGGCTGAAAGAGCGAGCATGTTTGGTGTGACAGGGATTCGAACCCGCAACTGTCGAATTAAGAGTTGAGTGCCTTAACCACCTGGCCATGGCGGGCCAGGAACTGACACTCAACAACTAGGTAATTATACAACAACTAGGTAATTATACAAGAACTGGGTAATTATAGGTGTTCGAAACAAACTGCATTCGGAGCAGAGGGGTAGAAAAGATTGGAAATATAGCAAGCTTGTCGAAAACTACTATGATTCGGAGTACGATCCCCGTACACATTTTGCAGCCAGAATGGGGATCAAGATGCGATGGAAATTAAGATAAAAAAACACGAGAAAAATAAATGTGAAAATAAACAGTTAATAATCATTGTTAACATCAGCTCGTTATGTGTTCTTGGTGAGATATTATATTGAGCCAAAAACTAAACTCAGATGGAGGATCAATCATTATCCTATCAATATTTTTTGGTGTTGGGGGTGGATACTGTTCCTCTAAGTAATTACCCTCTAAGTAATTACTACCAGACATTAGGGATAATACCTAGTAGCAGACATCAGGGATAATACCTACTTCCAGACATCAGCAATAATACCTAGTAGCAGACATCAGGGATAATATCTACTACCAGACATCAGGGATAATACCTAGTAGCAGACATCAGGGATAATACCTAGTAGCAGACATCAGAAATAATACCTACTACCAGACATCAGGGATAATACCTACTACCAGCCATCAGGGATAATACCTACTACCAGACATCAGGGATAATACCTACTACCAGACATCAGCAATAATACCTACTACCAGACATCAGGGATAATACCTAGTAGCAGACATCAGGGATAATACCTAATAGCAGACATCAGGGATAATACCTAATAGCAGACATCAGGAATAATATCTACTACCAGACATCAGGGATAATACCTAGTAGCAGACATCAGAAATAATACCTACTACCAGACATCAGGGATAATACCTACTACCAGACATTAGGGATAATACCTACAACCAGACATCAGGGATAATACCTACTAACAGACATCAGGGATAGTACTTACTAACAGACAGTTGGGTTAGAACTTATTAACATAAGTCCAAATACCGTTATCTGTTGCAATACTTCAATAAATGTAAAGAAATTCAGACTCTTATTAAATCTAACTTTGTTTTTAATTGTCAAAACATAACAGTTTGGATTTTGTTTTTACAGAACAAATTATTACATTCGTAATTTCAAGTTCCCAACAAATTATTGCTTTCACGTATTTTTCTTTCCTTCGATTTTCACATCGTTGTAATACTAAATCTCTTTGGCGTATAACTTTCAACTTCGTTTATTTTTTGCGAAATCGACACGAGTTCCTTAATTCAAAACGTTTTTTATTGTTAGTTTAATGAAAAAAATATTCTTTCTCCCGAAGGAGATAATTTCATAACTCGTTTGTTTGCTTTTGAATTTCGCGAAAAGCTACACGAGGACTATCTGCGTTAGCCGTCCCTAATTTAGCAGTGTAAGACTGGAGGTAAGGCAGCTAGTCATCACCACCCATTGCGAACTCTAGGGCTCTTCTTTTACAACGAATAGTGGAATTGATGGTAACATTATAACGTTCCCACAGATGAAAAGGCAAGCATATTTGGTGTGATGAGGATTCGAACCCGCAACCCTCAGATAACAAGTGGAGTGTTTTAACCACCTGACCATACCGAGCCTTCATAACTCTTATCACGATGATTTTGGTTCACGACGTCATAAATACTCTTGTAAAGTACTGTTTTCTCTTGTTTGTTTTAACATTTCTTGAAATGAAGCTGAAACAAATTACTACTAATTAATTTAATTGGGTAAGCCAGCAAAGTTCTGCTGTGTATACATGAGGCTAAACTCGGTTTTAAGAAATGCATTGTCTCTACAGCCTGAAAATGAAAAGAACGAATGTACGCGTTTCACACCCAGAGACTAAACAAAATACATCAATACCACAGGTTCATGTGTTGCTTTGTAACGAACCTTTAAAAACCCGTTGATAAAAAAAATAAAAATAAAAATAATTTTTAGGAGATTTCGTTTTAACCGTTTCACTCAGCTCGCACCAACGGTGATTTTTTTAAAAAAAGAAACTGTAATTAATTAAGTAATTAAGTTTTTAATATATTTTTGTTTTGATATAAAGACGTTTCGCTAAGTTTTAATATTATCATTGTTGTATATGTTAATAAAATCAGGGGTATGTATGACAAAAACTAAGTTCTTAATACGTTGTTACCCATCGTATCGTTCTTCATTTATTCTCAATATCCATAATGAATAACAAGTAACTATAGTGTAAATAGTGTTTTTACTTCTTCAGTAAGCGAAGAATATTAATCATTAAATAGAAAACACAAATTAGTGTTATGAGGCACTCATGATGAACGTCAAACATTAGAAACGTATCTAGTTAGCTATGTTATATACCACCAAACCCAAGACTCCCAAATACAGTTTTTCTATATCTGGTATTGTAACGTTCGTGAAGCTAAACCCTATGTTATATGGGGTATTTTTTTTAAAAAATATTTCTAATGACATTTTTTATACACTATGAACTTTTATCGAATATAATAGAAATAATAATTTAATGTTAGTTTGTCTGAAATCTATTATTTACAAGATGATTTTTGAACGGACACTTTTGTGTAAATATAACGTAAAACTAAATTACGTGTATTTATATTAATTTTGTTTATTTTGAACTAAGCACAAAGCTACACAGTGTGCTATCCGTGCTATGCCCACCATGGGTATCGAAACCCGGTTTTTAGTGTGTTAGTCCGCAGACACAGCACTATGCCACTGGAGGGGGGGAAGCTATTTATATTAATAGGAGACGTTGCAAATAATTCGCTACGTTTTCAAAAGGAACTTACACACGTAATAGAAAGACATCTACTATCAATATCATATCTGTGTTTTCCAAGTTTTTTATCGTTAGAGAAGATAAAGAAATATTGTGAATTGTTCTTTGAGTTGAGTGGCAATAGCTTTTAGTACGTCTGTTCAGTAGCCTTCACAGAAACGATTTCTTACACTTCAGTATACTTAATCGATAACACTGATTGAAATTTTTCGTTTAACACAGAATCTTAATGTTAAGGTGTTTATTATTCTGAGCGCAAGTTGCTCGGTTCCTTTGAAATTCTTTTCCTTAATGAAACTGTGCAATAAAAACATTACCAGCAAAAAAAAAAAAAAAATCAACCAAGGGAAAAGCATTTAGGGTTGAGCTATAATCTACACGCATGTATTGTATATCACAACTTCACAAAATCAGTACAGAAAAGTTAAAATACAATCCTTTCGACAAGGATACAAACTGTATGAAGTTAATAAATCCAGACCACGAAACAGGACAAAGGTGACACACAAGATCGAAAACCCGGATGGAGGTATGGTACACCGCCCATCTACAACATTCCAAATGGAATTTGTTTTATTAAAAGGAATGTCAAATAGAAAAGTACGAAATATGTAAAACTTTTTTTGTTAATCATAAATTAGAATACTTTTAAAAAAGTAACTAATGTTCCTAGGTGAGGAGCTGGTTATAATGATAATATATCTGTTCCTAGGAGAGGAGCTGGTCGTAATAATATGTCTGTTTCTAGGGGTGGAACTTGTCATAATAATAATATATCTATTCCTAGGGGTGGAGCTGGTCATAATAATAATATATCTGTTTCTAGGGGTAGAGATGGTCATAATGATAATATATCTGTTCCTAGGGGTAGAAATGGTCATAATGATAATATATCTGTTTCTAGGAGTAGAGATGTTCATAATAATAATATATCTGTTCCTAGGGGTAGAGATGGTCATAATGATAATATATCTGTTCCTAGGGGTAGAAATGGTCATAATGATAATATATCTGTTTCTAGGAGTAGAGATGTTCATAATAATAATATATCTGTTCCTAGGGGTAGAGATGGCCATAATGATAATATAGCCCCCAGTGGCACAGTGGTATGTTTGCGGACTTACACACTAAAAACCGGGTTTTGATACCCGTGGTGGGCAGAGCACAGATAGCCCATTGTGTAGCTTTGTGCTTAATTCTAAACAAACAAACAAACAAAATGATAATATATCTGTTTCTAGGAGTAGAGATGGTCATAATAATAATATATCGGTTCCTAGGATGGAATTTGTCATAATAATAATATATCTCTTCCTAAGGGTGGAGCTGGTCGTAATAATAACATGTCTGTTTCTAGGGGTGGAACTTGTCATAATAATAATATATCTGTTCCTAGAGGTGGAACTTGTCATAATAATAATATAACTGTTCCTTGGGGTGGAGCTGGTCATAATAATAATATATCTGTTCCTAGGGGTAGAGATGGTTATAATGATAATATGTCTGTTCCTAGGGGTAGAGATGGTCATAATAATAATATATCTGTTCCTAGGGGTAGAGATGGTCATAATGATAATATAGCCCCCAGTGGCACAGTGGTATGTTTGCGGACTTACACACTAAAAACCGGGTTTTGATACCCGTGGTGGGCAGAGCACAAATAGCCCATTGTGTAGCTTTGTGCTTAATTCTAAACAAACAAACAGACAAAATGATAATATATCTGTTTCTAGGAGTAGAGATGGTCATAATAATAATATATCGGTTCCTAGGATGGAATTTGTCATAATAATAATTTTTCTCTTCCTAAGGGTGGAGCTGGTCGTAATAATAACATGTCTGTTTCTAGGGGTGGAACTTGTCATAATAATAATATATCTGTTCCTAGAGGTGGAACTTGTCATAATAATAAATATCTTCCTAGGGGTGGAGCTGGTCATAATAATAATATATCTGTTTCTAGTGGTGGAGATGGTCAGAATAATATATCTGTTTCTAGGGATGGAGATGGTCATAATAATAATATACCTGCTCCTAGGGTGGAACTTGTCATAATAATATATGTGTTTTTAGGGGTGAAGTGGCCATAATAATAATATATATGCTCCTAGGGATGAAGCTGGTAATAATAATAATATATCTGTTCCTAGAGTGAAGCTAGTAATAACAGTATATCTGTTTCAAAAGGTAAAGCTGGTCATAATAATAATATATCTGATCTTAGGGGTGGAGATGGTTATAACAATAATATATCTGTTCCTAGAGATGAAGCTGGTCGTAATAATTATATATCTGTTTCTAGAGGTGAAGCTGATTATAATAATGATATATCTGTTCCTAGGTGTGGAAATTTTCATAATAATATATCTATAACAGGAAATATGAAATTTTAGCATTGCATAAAACGTAATCTCGGATAAAAACACTTTGATTTTGAATATGGTCTTTCCATAAAATTAGACTAATAAATTAATTAAAAATCAATGGTTTAACTAAGCTTCATGTTTCAATTTATAAAGTTATTTATTCTGGTTTTAGAAGATAGCCTAATTAATTTGTTTTCAAATTAACAAAAACAAACATCTCTGTGATTCCGGTTAATGTTTCTTCGTGAATCAGGTTTAAAAGAGAAAAAAAATGAATTGGTGTTGTTTATATTTTTCATAAAGCTATACGAGGGTTATTTGCGCCACCATCCCTTGTTTAATAGTGAAAGACTAAAGAGAAGGCAAATAGTCAACACTATTCACTCTGGGGATATTCTTTTATCAACAAATAGTAAAATTGACTGTAACATTACAACTCTCTCATGGCTGATAGAACGAGTATGTTCGGTAATGGGTTTTGAATCCACAACCCTCAGATTGTAAGTGGAACGCTCTACCTACCAGGGAGCACCAGACCTCAAACCCTACGTAATTTATGAGGTTCCGAAAGGGAATACACTATTACAAATAAATGTGTAAAATATCTTTCGAACCTTCACTAAAGTTGCAATAGAGATATATCAATTATTTAAGGACTCATAAAGTCGTGCGTATTTTTTTTATTTAAATAGATTTGTCGAAACTTAAAGATGTCGGTGTTGTATTCTTTAGTTAAAAAATGTAACACGACTTTCACTCTAACAAGCAATACAGCTGAATTATGATATGTTAATTACCTTGATGATGTTCTAAAAACACGTACGTCTAAGAAGTCTTGATAAAAATGAAGTAGAAACCGTATAACCCGTGTGTTTTGAAAGATGGACCTTTCTTCTTCAGGGACAAACTGGGAGTCCCTTTGGTTTTAAAGAAGAAAGGTCCGTCTTTCGAAAGCGCTCGTGTTATAGAGTTCCTACTTCATTTACTGGCCACAGGTGAAGCTTCATTTACAATTACCTTTAGATACATGTGGACAAAACAAAATAATGAAGTACTAATGGTAGATTCGACCAATACATATATGTGTACATGGGCTCGGGTCTAATTTACTTTTAATATGTGTTCTCTTTTGAATTGAGCCAGGCATGGCCAGGTGGGTTAAGGCGTGCGACTCGTAATCTGAGGGTCGTGGGTTCGCATCCCCGTCGCACCAAACATGCTCGCCCCTTTTAGCCGTGGGGGCGTTATAATGTGACGGTCAATCCCACTCTTCGTTGGCAAAAGAGTAGCCCAAGAGTTGGCGGTGGGTGGTGATGACTAGTTGCCATCCCTCTAGTCTTACACTGCAAAATTAAGGGCGGCTAGCGCAGATAGCCCTCGAGTAGCTTTGCGCTAATTTAAAAAAAAAACAAAAACAAAACTTTTCGAATTGTCGTTGATACTGTTGGCTGGTATGTTTTTGTCCAACATTCAGTTAAAAATGTAAGATTTCACATCTCCACTTTTTGTTATTTTTATTCTGAGTGTAATTTTCAAAAACTTGAGGTTTTTGATGCACTCTAAAAACAGTAAGCTTAATAAAATCTCACAACTCACGGAAGACGTGAAACGTTTATTACGCAAAACTTGGGTTTTAATGTGTTATTTGTACAACAATGAAGTAAGTGGTTATTTATGTTTTTTATTCGTAAGTGTAAATTATTCATTGACAAACACATATTTATATATATAAATGTATTTACTTGCTTTTCAGTCGCTTTAAGACCGCATACGTTTTCTTTCAAACGTTTTTAGCAACCAACGAAAAGTGGGCTTTCCAGGTAAGCACAAAAATACACAATACGGCAGCTGTGCTGTGCCTGCTACGAGTATCGAAGCCCATTTTTTAGCAAAACGAGCCTTTAGAATTATGAACTACTAGGATGGAGGCATTCTTCTGGTGTTTAAGGCTCGACATATATGACATAATGTTCATATAACATGAAAATATTTTAATGTCAACGGTCCCATCACTAATTCCATATCTTTTGTTTAATTTGTTGACAATATCTCTAAACAAATAACAAATAAAAATATCGTAACACAATTTGTTTTTGATAATACAATAACTAACCTGCTTTACAGGGTATTATAGAAGGTGTAGCACGTGCCACTGGCCACAGTTGCTAATAAGATCACACGCATGATAGGTGTAGTTGTATCTGTGCCACCTAACTGTGAAATTTTTCATTTGCTTGGTTAGTCAGGTCTTTTTAAGAATTACGTGGTCGATCAAGTTTCTTAAGAAATTACAACATCATACTCCACCATTGTGAAAAGATATGGTTCAGCGCTTGTGTTCTGTTTCTTTCGTGAACACCTTTTGTGTTTTTTTAAATATATAAAAAGCTAATAAATCAGGAAAACAAAGCGCTTCTGTACAAATGATCCGGCATGTTAATATCATTTTACAATTTGTTTATTGAACCACTTAAAATTATCACTGAACGCTATCATACATTTTGTTTTATTATATAAAGGTAAAATTCAGCTTTGCATGTCCATATATAAATACGTATGACCAGCTAGCATCGCAGTAATAATGTTGTTTTCGTTCTAAATCGAGTTGTTTTTATCATTCCAAGATTAGAAATCTAGAGCTAAATAGACATAAAAGAATAGGTCTTCTAAGTCATTACGCTAATTTAGCAAAAACACCAAATTTAAACAGTTTAATTGTAACGAAACGTTTGAAAATAAAAGTCGCGGAAAAAATAATTAACAAGAAAGGTAAGCGTAAGTTTGAACTGCAGTAAAAGAAGTAAAACCTTACAGTTTAGTTTTAAAACTCAAGAACTGTATCGTGTACAATTCAACACAGAACTATACCCCTCCCAGTGGCTCAACAGCAAGTCTGAAAGCTTATAACACTAAAATCGTGGCTTCGATGCCCATAGACACAGTATGGGTAGCCGATTAAGAAGCTTTTCGCTAAAAACAAACAATTAAATATTAAACAGATGAATAAAACTAAATAATCAAGTAAAATTAAGTCTCCTTTTGGAATAAACACTAGTATTTTGATTTCTTATTTTGTTTGTTTGTTGTTGTTGGGTTTTTGTTTTGGAGAGGGTATTTTGTAGGGTAAAGAACGTCATAAGCCCCCAAATTTACTGCTAAGCCATCAATTGATTTTGCATAAATACATTAAAAACTAGACTTACAAATTCTAATGTTAGTGAAAAGACAATTACTGGTAAGAAAGCGTTTCACCGAAATAACATACCTCATTGCGGTTATGTAAGTATGATTGTGTAATAAATATAGTTGGAAGGTACATCTTAGCAGTAACAATATGTGATGAAATGTTTAATAACACTGTATTCCATTGTGTTAACATCTCTACTGTTTAATCTCTAGTATAAAAAAGGTTGAGTACGTTATATTAGAACCATTTTGGGCCCACATTGCGTTGTTACAGTCCATGTCGCCATGTTCGGCCATATTCTGTTTAACAGTGTAGTCTTCGTTGCAAAAGGCTAAGTCTTAAGGCTTTCATGTCCAAATTTCACCACTGATTCGTGTACTTTCCACAATCCATCAACATATGTATAAGGAAAATGGGGAACTTTAAGGCGCTGCAAAAAATCCATAAAGGTTGCAACCGTATAATTGGCCGATGTTAGAATGGCATGAACACCCATTTCATTCTCCAGTTAATTGGGGTAAGTGACAGTTTAAATTAAGCTTCGTCTTGATGAAGCCATGCGCCGTGTACCACTTTTGAAATATCCGATATAAAATGGCACAATATTTAGTAAACTTATTAAGATACACATACACTTCAATAAATGTAGCCACGTACTGCTACTTGTACTTCTCTGTGTTCTACATTTTAGCCTTCCTTTTTTTGGATATATCATGAGAAGGCTGGCGCAGACAGCCCTCGAGGAACGTTACACGAAACTCAAAACAAACAAAAAGCAATATTTTTACCAATCTTTTTCTCTGTAATAAAAGACGTGTCACTGATCAGCCAGTCAATAACACTCACCACTGATTCTTTACCAACGAAAAATGGAATTGGCCGTCACGGTATAATGCCCCGACGTCTGAAAGGACGAGAATGTTTGGTGACGAGATTCGAGCTCGAGACCCCAGAAGTACATTTAGAGAAATGTTATCAAATATAGTAATTATTTTAGCGAGCCTTTTTAAGTATAAACCTCCAATAAATCTCTTAAATGAAAAAAACAAACAACTCTCACCATAGATTTTGTTTGTTTGTTATTGCTTCCGAGTAAACAAAAAATTACACAGAGGGCTATACACAATGTGCCCACTACAGGTATCGAAACTCGGTCTTAGTGTTAACAGGCTTCAGAGATACCAGTGAGCTACTGAGGGCTTTCTAAATAGATATAATTTAAAAAGGATATGAATAAATGATGCCTTTTAATGCATCTTATTCATCAGTTGGGCAGCGGTAAGTTTACGGACTTACAACGGTAATGCCTGAGATGTCATTCTCTCGGTAGAAACAGCAAATTGACCAATGCGACTCTGCTAAAAAATAGCAAAACAAACAAACAAACTTTGTTCCCCGTTGGGACAGCAGAAATTTTACGAACTTACGACACTAACATTCGAGGTTTGACTTCCCGCGCTGAACGTACCATGTAACTTAACGTGTTTTGTTCTGAAACAAATAATATTAATGCATTAAACCCTAGGCTTAAGTGTTCTTCATAGGTCACAGAATTTCCCCAAAAGCTCCCCACGTGAATGTTCATTCTGAACAGTGGTCATTCAGTTGACTTGTTCCACTAACATTCGTATAAGTTAATATATTGAAGATTTATTTCACTTTACTTTTAATAGACCACCATTAACTATATTGATTTACCCATTTATAACGACTCAGCTCACATGATTCTCTGACTGACCCCTGTACGACGACTCTACCTTTATGTTCCACTGACTGACCCCTGTACGACGACTCCGCCCATATTTGACATGCCAAACAGTTGGTTGAGCCATATAAACGAAGAAATGTAGTTTTATTCTGATAAATCTAGAATATGATATTTAATTAGGTGACTGCCCACCTAACAAAAACACCTAATACAATCCTATTTCTTTAGCCGACTGCTCAAAAACAACTGCAAGCAGGATCTGTCGACAATGGAAGTCGAAAGGTAATATGTCCTCCACAAGGGAAATATAAGAAGACAGGAATATAAGGCGTAAAAGATGTCACCCTGAAACCCTGTTGACAAAGTTCTTCAACAGTGAACATGATTCGGCTACATCAAAATTTACTACACGAAGGACTTCACAAAATCTATCGCATACCATTTAACGATTAATCCGAAAAAACAAACAAACTTCTATTTCGGATTTAGTAAAATAAATAACCGAAAGGTGTGGTTTACTCTAAGGAACCTTCATCTCAGTACTGCGCTGATAATAAAGTAAAAAAAAAAAGGAAACCACGTGATCCTGCTTGTGTTTTTTTTCTGAAAGCAAAATAATGTTAACAGTATACTTGAGCCTGAATGTCACCAATCTTAGACCTCTCGCTTCATGGAGCAAAGTGCAGTTAAATAGTAAATATACACATAGATAATTCGAAATGCAGCCAGATATTTTTTTCTTTTAACATGAGGCCAGATAATTTTTTCTTTTATCATAAAGCTGATTCTATAAGCTTGAACATATTTAATGACCAAGTGATTAGGGCGTTTAACTCGCAATTTGAGGGTCGCGGGTTCTAATCCCCGTCAAACACCAAATATGCTCGCCTTTTCAACCTTAAAGAGGGATTTATAACGTTACAGTCAATCCCACTACTCGGTCGTAAGAAAGTAGCCTAAGAGTTGGCGATGATTGGTGATAACTATCTGCCTTCCCTAAATCAGGAATGGTTAGTGCATAAGGCCCTCGTGTAGCTTTGAGCGAAATTCAAAACAAACATATTTGATAGAGGAATAACCTTTTCGTTCCTTCTAGAAAAGTTATTTTACATTTTAGTTTGTGTAACAAGTGTGTGATTTCTGAACATAAGTATAATACGAACAAGTTGACAAAATAACAGTTTTCTGAATTAAAAAAAACAACTAATAAAAAAAAAAGTGCCATGTTTCTTCAGGAGTTCTTTGGATTCCTCCTTTAGTCAAACGTTTTAACATCTGCACCGATGTGACCGTGACAAATACAGAACTGTCTTAAAAGTACCCTGCTTCTGACTGTTTATATCAAGAAAGTCTTAGCACCAAGGTGCTAACTGTAATCTTTATTCTTTGAAGTTTTGGTATAGAACCTAATTGCTTTGTGTCCCCCAACTTCACTGTCTCATTATGCATCACGTGGGGTGAATAGCCAGGTTAGAGACCAACATTCTTGAAGCATAGCCTCTACTAATTTAGTCCGAGTTTCGTTTCCCCGCGATGGACAGAGCGCAGATAGTGGGAGAGCAGTCACTTAAAAGTACAACGAAACCCAATTAGTTCGAATTATCGAGATATCCGGGCAATCGCATCAATTCCAATACTATCGGCAGCATGAGTTACCGATCGATAAATTTAACGTTGCAAGCTATAAGAGTGGGTAAGCAACCGGTAAATAAAACACAACTGTTTGTACAAAAGTCTTATTAGCTTATTATTCGCTTAATCACATAAACAGGAAACTATCTTTCACAAGAAAACCACTTGTTAAAAACCTTGTGTAAAACTTCAGACATAGTTGAGATACACTTCATGGCCAAAAGTATTTGGACACCCTGACCATCACACCCATGTGTGTTTGTTGTAGTCTCATTCCGAAACCATGGGTATTAATTATTATAAAACACATTACTGTTATATTATCTCAATAAATAAATGGACGAAAGTTGTGTAAGTTCGTGATTAATGAAAGGTTATCTTAGGGCGTGAAAAGTTGCTTCCCTTATATGTACTTGTAAAAAAACGACAAAAAAAAAAACGCTCATAAAAATTGCAAGATAAAAATGTGAAACCGTAAGTTTATGTCTCTCCACACGGACTCAACAAACCATGACGCCACGTGTGGTGGATTTTCATCGACAGGGGACAGGATAGTATTGAAAAAAGTAAAAATGCACACAAAAATTGCAAAACGAAAAGGCATAACTGATAAATTATGTTATCCTCGCAAGAACCTAATGAACCTCCATACAAGTTTTGAAAGAGGATCTATCCACGTACAATATACAGTGCTATTTATATAGATCTCAGACAGAGTACGTATATTCAACGCTGCTAAATATCCACATGTACAAGTTGTACACACAACGAGATGCATGGTCTCTCAAATAACAAAACTTTACACGACTCTTTGTACCAGTCCTGCTCCTTCATTTAAAACAGTGCAGTGATTCGTTATGTCGTGTCACTGTGAGACCTGCTATACAAATATGGAACTATAGCGCGCAGTAAGATTGTAGTTATATAACTGGGCTCTGTTTACTCACCAGGATATGTGGAATTCTTACATTCCGCAGAACCCTGAATGTCTATCGAGGAACCCCAGTTGAAAGGCACTTGTATAAAGGTTTGTTTGTTTTAAGTTAAGCACAACGTTACATGATGGGCTATCTGTACTCTGCTCATCACGGGTATCGAAACCCAATTCATAGCGTTGTAAATCCGCATACGTGCCACTGGGGGGGGTATCCATAAAACCTTAGATACGAGGTCTCTGAACTGTGGCAGTTTATTGCCTGTTGTTGTAAAGGTCTCTTGGGTCACAGGTCTTATTGTATTTTCATTGAAATTTATGCTGTTGCAAAGAGATATACTTTGTTTGTTTTTTTAATTTCGCGCAAAGCTACACGAGGGTTATCTGCGCTAGACGTCCTTAATTTTGCAGTGTAATACCAGAAGGAAGGCAGCTAGTCATCACCACCAATCGCGAACTCTTGGGCTGCTCTTTTACAACGAATAGTGGGATCGACCGTCACATTATAAACCCTCACGGCTGAAAGGGCGAGCATGTTTGGTGTGACTGGGATTCGAACCTGTGACCCTCAGATTACGAGTCGAACCCACCTGGCCATGTCGGGCCAAGTGATATACATAAATAATTACTCTTATCTGAGGATATATATGTTCATATATTAGACTAATATATGTGTATGTGTGTGTGATCTTTAACAAGGGAAGATTTTGAAAACAGTAATATTTCTTTTTTTGTAATTAGCCCAGTAAGTTCTCTTACGTCATCATAAAACAATATTATGTTCTAAATCATTTCGTAAATTAATAAAAAACACTTTTTACTATTCATCTTCGAAATATTTTAAATGTCATATGATTCAGCTGTTTAATATGTTTTTTGTACCGAATGTAATGCAATGTAAATAAATCACTGTAGCCAAAGAAATAGGCTTAGGTTTACGTAAAGAAATATGTTATGAACGGTTGTAGGAGAACTAGACAACTGGCCCCCTAAAACAAGTGACCCCCTGCAGCCATATTTTATATTAATACAACTAACTAAAATAGGAAAACTAACAGATATTTCTTATATTTAACAAAACTTGTAATTATGTTATATAACTTTACATATTTCAACGTTTTTTATTTTATTACAATAAACAAAATATAACATGGAACTTGTGTTACTTTATCCTACTTAAAATTGTACTTAAATTCGTTTACTCAGTTCGCGTGTTCTGAAACAATTTTGATTTTTAAGTAAATCCGTTTTTAATAAGAGTATTGAAAACATGACGATTCAAATTATTTTTATCACTCAAGATAATACTCAATATAAGGGCCAACATTTATACCTGGATGCAACGATTTTTAACATCTCAATTCGCGTTCTACACAGCTCGGTAAGTCCTCGTTACGATGTTAGCACGTGCTACTAGTCCCCAGATCACGTGAAATGATGTTGACCTGCAAACTATGCCATCCACGTGGCAGAAAGAAATCGATGAGCTGGGAAGAAGGCGTATTTTCTGAGTTAAAAAGGAAAATGGTTCGTTCACTCGAAAGACTTGATAGATGGTAAAATGGCAGAAATAAATGTTGACCTGTATATGTTTCCTGTTTTCGGTTGCTATATTTTAATGTGTACATTGTTAAATTGAAGTTAGTTTAATATATAAACAATAATATATAAATATAATATAATATATAAAGCTACTGCTTTACAGATTTCCAAGAAACCAAAGAAACAAAAAAAATACAAAAATAGAAGACGCTGAACAATAGGGTTTAATTTTATAACTTTTTCATAGCATAAGAACATAAAATGACAAATTTAAACAAACAATATTTTAAGGCAATTAGGCCACATTAGTGTTCTAACTAGCACAAGTGGAAACACGTGTTAACTTCCTTCATGTACTGCATACTGGTAATGATTAACTCTGTGAAACAAAAGGTATTGCATTTTGTGTATAATTTCTTGGGTACAGAGAAACAGAGTTAACGATATATAAACATTTTGGTGTCAGTATAATGTTAGGTACAAAAAACTTAATGACTTATTCAGCTCAAAAAGGGCCGTCAAAATTATTTTTCAGTCGCGGCACTGCGGCTCAGAGAACGGTTCTCATAATAGTTTTTTTGTATTCAAGTACAAATCTACTTTCCATACAGTGTTTACAAAACACCTATATATTTTCACATCTGATTTAATGTTATTGTGTATACGCATAGATTTTGACACCTGGTTTAATACTCTTGTTTCACCTGCCGGACGTACTTATCTATAAAAGTGTGATTAATAATAATGCGTAACATCGTAATATATCTCGGACGAGTCTCTGATTTATTATGTTATGTACGTTACACGTATTACGATTTCAAATAGCCGGAAATTTTAATTATAATTTAGAAGTTAATTGAATATTAATATCAAATTTATGATATGTTCCAACAAGACTGATGCACACAATTTCCTTTCTTATCACAAATATATTAATATACTGTAACGGATTTACTGTTATACCTTTATTTTATATCTATATTTGTTTTAGTTCGATGTATGAAACTTGTATTCTTGTAAATGTGTATTGAGCAATTCCCAATTATTCTCTAAATTTGTTGAAGATTCTTGAGCGTAAGAATCAACAATGCATGATGTATGAATGTAATACTAGTGATTACCAGTATTTATGGACCAAGTGAACTTTCTAGAACTTCGCCCAAATGTTATAAATCAACACGTAAAGAGACAGAATGTTATTGGGTCGCTTGGGTCAGTATACTCTAAATCTCGGAAACTATAATTGTGATAAACGTCTGTTAATCGGTAAACTACAGAATTTGACCAGGAACGTTATAAATTTCGGACATTACAAACCGTTCAACTTCAGTGAATTATTTCGGACGCTATTGTTCCCACAAAGACAGTAAATATATTCTTCGATAAAAAGTAAACTCCTAACCAGTGTGAGGCTAGTCAAGAAAGGCATCTATAGCTTAAGCGAATTTCAACAATATCAACTCAGAACTAGTATATTCGTCAATAAATTGGATCGTCGATAAAATATTCAAATCCAGACCGGATATAAGAGTCGGTGTTGTGTGTAAGTTTGTAAAACTCTTATACATAAGCCATCATTTGTAATTACTATTAGTTATAACAGTGTTATAATATCAGCTCGCGTGTCGCGATGGGTACTTTTTATACTCATTAGACGAGATTTTAGAAAATTCAGCTGGCAACAATACTGGTAATTACGCTCGAGAGTGTTCTACAAATTTAGAGAATAGGTGGGACTTTCGCAATACACATTTAACAATACAAAGTACATGCATTTCTAAATATATATTAAACCGAAACAAAAGTAGATATTAAAATGAATATATAATATTAAATCCTTTACACTGGGAAGAGAAATTTCATCACATAATTCTTCACATAACATGAACAAATCTTGTTATTCTCAGATAATCCTTGTCACCTAAGTTGGGCCCGGCATGGCCAAGCGTGTTAAGGCGTGCGACTCGTAATCTCGTCGCGGTTTCGCATCCCCGTCGCGCCAAACATGCTCGCTCTTTCAGCCGTGGAGGCGTTATAATGTGACGGTAAATCCCACTGTTCGTTGGTAAAATAGTATCCCAAGAATTGGCAGTGGGTGATGACTAACTGCCTTCCCCCTAGTCTTACACTACTAAATGAAGCTAGCGCAGATAGCCCTCGTGTAGCCTTTCGCGAAGTAAAAAACAAACAAATAAACAGACGCCTAAGTTGAATCAATGTGATAATTTACTACTGCTGTGACACTCTTTAAACACTTAATTTAATAAGTTAGATTTTAAAATTAATATTAATATTGGGGACAGCGAAATAGGACGTGATTTTTAAAATTAATTTATCTAAGTCTTCGCCTCATCATTCATCATACATTTCCTATTATCGCGACTGATGGCCATGTTCTGAGTCTCTTCTGGGACTTTTATGATTTTTTACACTTTTCTAACACTGTACGAATTTTTCTTCCACTCAAAATAAGATAAGGTCTGACTACTTACTGGACACGGTGAAGTGAGGTTAAAATAAATGTGCCACTTGTGTAGGTTTTAAATTATACAGATGTATTTATTGTGTACTACTAAGCATTTATCTAACACATCTGTGTTATTGAGACTGTGATCCTTCAAATTCATTCTGCTATGCTTTTAAGGATTAACGTATAAAACGTGGTTAGTAGGATTCGCAGACTATTTCAGAGGTTCCTGCTCGTTACTTTGTATTCAGAATTATGTCCCGCGGGGGTAGCGGTAAGAGTACAATGTTAGATGCGGGGTTCGATTCCCCGTAGTGAGTAGAGTGAAGATAGTGCATTTTTTTTTTGCTTTGCGCTAAAAACCTTGCTTGTTTGTTTGCTCAAAAGCACAAATCTATCCAACAGTCTATCTCTGCTCTGACTACCGATTTTTAGCATTGTTAGCCTACTCATTCGCTAACGAGCCACTGGAGATGCTCACACAGATATATCACAAGGAACTTACATGTGTGTTTTTCTTAAAACAAAGCCGCATTGAGCTACCTGCTGTATCCACTGACTGAAATCGAACCCCTGATTTTAGCATCATAAATCCGAAGACTCAGTGCTGTCCCAGCAGAGGAAGGAAGAAGAGAAGTTTTGTGTGTTTTTTCTGATAACATTCTGTCAAGAGAAATGCTGTAACCTTTTCAGGTTTACAACTCATGATTCCTTAACATTCATGTAGTTTGGCTTAACTTAAGACAATAAGTTAACACGTTTCCATTTGTCTTTACCATTGGTGTATATTACATCTTTTAACTTTATTTTACCAAAGTTGTTGTCCTAAATAAACAATCTTTATAATTTTAGTGGATAATGGATCATTTGTAAATTTTGTCATTTCAAATTACAGTTGAGTTGCAAGATTATCTGTTTTCAAAAATTCGTATTTTTAAAAAAATAGTCCAATGAACGACTGATAAGGTGAAACATGTTAGCATCCATGTTTGTCCTTTTTATAGTTATTGTCACGTGACGAAATGGCTTAGATGGTATTGCCATCAAATTTTACGTGGCGTGCGACTCGTAATCTGAGGGTCGCGGGTTCGCATCCCCGGCGCGCCAAATATGCTCGCCCATTCAGCCGTGGGGGCGTTATAATGTGATGGTCAATCCCACTGTTCGTTGGTAAAAGAGTAGCCCAAGAATTGGCGGAGGGTGGTGATGACTAGCTGCCTTCCCTCTAGTCTTACACTGCTAAACTGGGGACGGCTAGCTCAGATAGCCCACGAGTAGCACCCCCCGCTAGTACAGCGGTAAGTCTACGGATTTACAACGCTAAAATCAGGGGTTCGATTCCCCTCGGTGAGCTCAGCAGATAGCCCGTTGTGGCTTTGCTAAAAAAAATAACACAATAATAAATAACCCTCGAGTAGCATTGTGCGAAATTCAAAACAACCCAACAATCTTCATATTTACAACGCTAAAATCAGAGGTTCGATTCCTCTCAGTGGACACAGCAGATAATCTGATGTGGCTTTGCTATAAGAAACACACACACACACACACTTTATCTATAAATATGATAATGTAAGCAATGCATTAAGCGACGAAAGCAGACAACAGTTAGAGATAAGCATTCTTTGATAGAGCGCACGTGATAAATATATTTGTAACTAAGTACGATTTTAGTATTTTTAATTTTAAAATTTAGCCTGTGTTGAATCATTGTAATAAAAATAAACCATTTTGTATACTCAAAAAATTAAAGGCTGTAGGCCTACATAATTATTTATCACACTGATGATTCCTAACGGAAATCAAGATGGTGGCTTCCAGTGACAGAGGCCATTTTATACGAACATTTTCGAATTAATTTGATGTGAGATAAAACCTGATCTTATACACGTTTTCTATAGAACCTACTTCCTTTGTTATGTTGTTGTTGTTCGGAATTAAGCGCAAAACTACTCAATGGACTATCTGTGCTCTGCCCACCACGGGTATCGAAACCCGGTTTTTAGCGTTGTAAGTCCGCACAGGTACCGCTGAGCCACTGGGGGGCTCGTTTGTTACGAAGATGGCAACTAGAGTGGATTTCTGGAACAGACAAAATTACAACATAATCCGTGATGACGAGAAAACCCACTTGTAGAGAAAATTGTATATTTAAAATCGGCTGGTATGGATAGAGAAGGCACTAATAGAAGAGCGAACAACGTTTCGACTTTCTTCGGTCATTGTCAGGTTCACAAAGAAAGAAAGAGTTACTGACCGGTAGCTAACCACATGTGTAATTGAGTGTAGGAATGTAGAAGGCGTGCTTAGATGTTGGATTATATTTATTAATATAGATATAAAGGTGTTACTTTGTATTGGTTAATTTTGAGCTTGATTTGTTGTATAAGTAAGGCTTCTTTAAGTTTGCGTTTGTTTCTCTATTTAGTATTTGGGTGTTTTCTATGGCTATGTTGTGTATATTTGATTTGCAGTGTTCGAAAACTTGTGAAGATGTAAAATAACGACATACTTCTTGGGTGTGATAAGATAAGTGAATGGTAAGGGACAACGTACGATAATTTGATTTAGCTGCACTTCGATGATGTAGAAGTGGCGAAATAAATCACAAACATCATTACAGTTAAACTCAGATCACGTCTTGGGTATAAGCTGTTTCAAAGCAGCATTTTACCAAGACATCGGCACAAGAAGAGGTTTCACTGAGTCATTTCACAGATGTAGTTGTTGTTTTTAACTGTAAAAAAAAAATGCGGTGAGCTATTTCCGGCGTGTCCATCATGAATATCAAATTCGCATTTTTACATTATGAAACTTCACATCTTACGGCTGAGCCATAGGTGGAGGCTAGAGGAGGAGATGGTATATTTTGAAAAGTAACTCGCACGCGCCTTGTGAAATATTGAAGAAATAGAAACATTTTGGGTTCTATATGTGCTACTATATAAAATATGTTTTACACTGCAGCTGTTTCAGAGAAATAACACGTGAAAGGCTTGACCTTCCGTAGTTTGGGAAATGACGCAATGTGTGTGTATATGTATTCATGTGTCGCGAGGGGGGGTTGTGTGGTGGCCACTGTCTCATAAACTAACTCTATGTGACCTTACAAAAATATGGTTAATTTCCAAGTTTCTACCACACGTTCATGACTGTTCTTATTCAAATCTTTATCACGCGAAGCCCCTCTTTATATGATGTTCCGCGCTGGTACAACCGTAAATTTATGGACTTCCAACGCTAAAAACAGGGGTTCGATTCCCCACGGTGGACACAAACTGTTTATATGTCAGGATTTTCTGCATATGACGTCTGTAGTTGTTTCGTTTCCTGAAAAGGTCTGACATGTAACGCTTTACTTTCTGATAAATAAACATTTTCTTGTACATTGCGAAGAAATTCCACATTCAACTTCATCTTCTGCAAGAAATATTTGTTAGAATTATTTATAGAAATTCCAGGACATTGGTTTCCTTTTCATATTTTGCTTCACGTAATTGCATAGAAAATACAAACAGTCACCAAAAACTGTTATACCAGTTTTCAAATGTGGACTCTACTCCTTTTATTTAATGTCATAATTCTGAAACAATAATAGAATAAAATTATTCACACGATTCTCAGGTGGCAATCTAGTTCTTCACAATTTATTCCACTTTATACATTTTAAAATGGGCGGGCAACGAAGACGCAGGGAGTCGTGACAAGCACTTTATGAATAATTTTGTAGGCGAGTAGGACTACTGCCAACTTAGTCCTCAACTATTCCAAACTACATATCACGAAATTCAAATACCTGGTAAGTAATCGGCACAAAATCCTAAATACATTTTTTTTTGTTCTTAGGTATTCTTTACAAGAGTCTAAATCCTTGTATGTTTCCTCGTATGGAAACAGCATGGCCAGGTGGGTTAAGGCGTTCGACTCGTAATCTGAGAGTCGCGGGTTCGAATCCCGGTGGCACCAAACATGCTTGCCCTTTCAGCCGTGGGGACGTTCTAATGTTTCGGTCAATCCCTCTATTTGTTGATAAAAGAGTAGCCCAAGAGTAGGCGATGGTTGGTGATGACTAGCTGTCTTCCCTTTAGTCTTACATTGCTAAATTAGGGATGGCTAGCGCAGATAGCCCTTGAGTAGCTTTGCGCAAAATTCAAACAAACAAAACTTTCAAAAAGGCTTCAGTCGGAAATTTGTAACTCGGTTGTGAAGGAACATGATATAAAAGTACACGAAAAAATTAGTAGTGAACGACAGGAACATCGATTTGTGCATTTGTTCGTTTCTGAATCTCGCATGAAGCTAACTACGACTAAACTAGATGAAAGACTGTTAGCTAAAACTAACCACTAGCCAATTTCTAGGCTATCCTCTTTTGCGAACGAATAGGAAGAATAGTCGTCACATTATAACACCCCACCACGGCTTATATTTACATGGTCATTTTTGTTAATTTAGCCGTGTGATAAGTTGTCACACTGATCAATGTAGATGGTAATTTGTAAATAACTGTTACGTTTTATTTACTTACATATATGTAGGTTTTATTGATCTGAAAGTCTCTGGTTCGAATCTCCGCTCCACCAAACATACTCGCCCTTTTCATTAATCCCACTATTCGTTGGTTTTTGAAATAGCAGTTCAAGAGCTCGTGGTGGGTGGTAATGACAAGCTGTCTTCCTTGTAGTCTAACGAAGGATGGCTGATACAGATAGTCTTTGAGTAGCTTTGCGCGAAATTCAAATCAAAGCAAACCAATAAACCACTTTGTTTTCCAAAGTCTGTTTGCGATGGTTCAGTGAGTTTACGATACTAAAAGAAGGATATCGATACCCATGTTGGGCAGAGGACTAAAGACCTTACAACAAGCATATTTTCTCTTTGTAAATAGCAGATGTGAAATCTGATAACTTTAATTTTATTATATTTTTCTTTATATATATATAATATTTATATAATTTATTTTCCTAGTCAGACGGATGTGAGTTTACAGGCTTACAACGCTAAAATCCATCGTTTAATTCCTTTAGGTGGACAGATCCTACTAGCCCACTGTGGCTTTTTCTAAAACACACTTTTGGATTTTCTCTTATAATTATTAATTATTTTGTGTTGAATTTATTAATATCATTAAATAGAAAAATGTTAGGATTCTGTGCTCTCCAGTGGCACGGTCTGTGGTCCAGTATGTAGCGTTGTGGTTAATAACCAACCAATCAATGTTGAGTCATTCATTAGCCTCAAATACAACTTTGAAACGAAGAAAATGGCAAAAGTTCACAAAAAATTTCCAGTCCACAAAAATAAATAGTCTCATTTTAAAACTTTATTTTTTAAAGTGATTGTCACATGAAAGACTAAAGAAAATATTATTTCTCATACTTGGATCTTTGACCACTTTTGAAGACGTATTTTTATTATAGATTATTTTTGGCCAGAATTAATCGACCTTTATTAAACCAAATAAAGAATTATCGACCAAATAAAAAAGACCTTTCTTTATTGTTAAGACTATTTTTAGAGGGTTTTAATCATTCATGAAAAACGCCCAAGCGACAAAAAGGTTAAGGACTTTGTATTTTTTTAAAACTTTGATGCCACACATAATTTAGGATCTGCGACTAATCCACGGTTCAGAAGAATCATGAAATCCAGAGCTACCTCGATTTCAAGTTATATTTAATTTCAAATTAAACGTGAAATTCTCTCTTCATAACGTTTTAGCATTCAGCGTATAATTGGTTAGTGTAGGTTTTTGGTTTGGTTTGAAACAAAAGCAAAAAAAGTTTTTTTTAGTTAGTTCGTTTTTTTATTCAAGGTTACCTTCACACGCGCATTTCCTGTATTTTTTTCCTTTAAAATATACTACCTTAAGGTTTATGTGAAATAACACCTAAGGAAAAGAGATAAAAGATAAATAATGATATTTTTTACCAAAACATTTAAAAAACGTTGTAGTTTATATTGATACTGCTAGCTGGCTGAAGATATGAAGGTTTCCATGGATTTTATGTAGTTCTAGTCGTCAAGATAATAATTGTTTTAAAGCAAGATATCACCACTTCATCTCTTTTAATTCGGCTAATAAGTAAGAAGTACTAAGTTACATTGTTAAAAATATGATAGTAGCTTAACCCCAAAGTTATCAGTAATAATGTCTCCCCTATTGGATGTTAATATTTTTATTTTTGAATTTCGCGCAAAACTACACGTGGGCTATCTCCGCTAGTCGTTCCTAATGTTCCTCGGATTTTAAGTCGAGTGCCTAAACTACCTGGCCATGCCGGACCCTCAACGAAACTGATACAATCATTTTGTAAGCATCTTCAGCGTGTAAGAGTTGTACAAAATGTATTCAAATTTAAAAAAATATATCGTAAATGTTTTCTCTTCAACAAGTTATCTGTTTTAATCATATAAGTTTGAAAACATTAAAAGAAATCTGACTAAATATTTGTTTATCTGAGAACAAAAATCAGAAGTTTGAAAAACAATTGTTTGAGGAATGAGCTATCAAAAGCAATGAATTTTGTGTCTTTAATTTTGATTTTACTGACAGTAGTTTAACAAATATTTAACTTTTGAAATTTGATGCTCGAAAGGGTGTTTGTTTTCGGCCCGGTATGGCCAAGTATGTTAAGGCGTTCGACTCATAATTCGAGGGGCGCGGGTTCGAATCGCGGTCGCACCAAACATGTTCACCTTTTGAGCCGTGTGGGCGTTATAAAGTCACAGTCAATACCACTATTCGTTGGTAAAATAGTTGCCCAAGAGTTGGCGGTGGGTAGTGATGACTAGCTGCCTTCCCTCTGGTCTTACATTGCTAAACTGGGGACAACTAGCGCAAACAGCCCTCATGTAGCTTTGTGCGAAATTCAAACAAACTAACCCAAACAGTTTTGTGTTTCGCGCATCAAATTCGTCTATTTTAGTTTTCCTGAGATAGTGGTATATTTTGTTGATCTCTGAAATACCGTGCGTTTATATTCAAGGTTAGGATATTTCAGGAAATTTCTGTGGCTGTTCCGGTGAAAGATTTTCTGAAGTGTGTTCAAAATATTTCTTAATGGATGAGAAGTTGGCACGAACAATGAGATTTACGGTTTGTTAAAAACAGCAGATGGATATAACAACATATGAAGCTAAAGCATTCTACAAAGAAGTTGACTGACGAGTTAGCCTAAACGAAGAGTTTAAAATTCTTGACAAAAATTCAAAACCCGTTTATTCCATTATAATTACGTACCAAGTTGTGAATATTGTAGTAGTTTGTAGGAAGCATAATTACGTACCAAGTTGTGAATATTGTAGTAGTTTGTAGGAGATATAATTACGTACCAAGTTGTGAATATTGTAGTAGTTTGTAGGAGATATAATTACGTACCAAGTTGTGAATATTGTAGTAGTTTGTAGGAGGTATAATTACGTACCAAGTTGTGAATATTGTAGTAGTTTGTAGGAGGTATAATTACGTACCAAGTTGTGAATATTGTAGTAGTTTGTAGGAGGTATAATTACGTACCAAGTTGTGAATATTGTAGTAGTTTGTAGGAGGTATAATTACGTACCAAGTTGTGAATATTGTAGTAGTTTGTAGGAGGTATAATTACGTACCAAGTTGTGAATATTGTAGTAGTTTGTAGGAGGTATAATTACGTACCAAGTTTGTGAATATTGTAGTAGTTTGTAGGAGGGTATAATTACGTATAATTACGTACCAAGTTGTGAATATTGTAGTAGTTTGTAGGAGGTATAATTACGTACCAAGTTGTGAATATTGTAGTAGTTTGTAGTAGTTTGTAGTAGTTTGTAAAAGGTATAATTACGTACCAAGTTGTGAATATTGTAGTAGTTTGTAGGAAGCATAATTACGTACCAAGTTGTGAATATTGTAGTAGTTTGTAGGAGGTATAATTACGTACCAAGTTGTGAATATTGTAGTAGTTTGTAGGAGGTATAATTACGTACCAAGTTGTGAATATTGTAGTAGTTTGTAGGAGGTATAATTACGTACCAAGTTGTGTAGTTTGTAGGAGGTATAATTATACCAAGTTTGAATATTGTAGTAGTTTAGTAGTTTGTAGGAGTTTGTAGGAGGTATAATTACGTATCAAGTTGTGAATGTTGTAGTAGTTTGTAGGAAGCATAATTACGTACCAAGTTGTGAATATTGTAGTAGTTTGTAGGAGGTATAATTACGTACCAAGTTGTGAATATTGTAGTAGTAGTATAATTACGTACCAAGTTGTGAATATTGTAGTAGTTTGTAGGAAGCATAATTACGTACCAAGTTGTGAATATTGTAGTAGTTTGTAGGAGGTATAATTACGTACCAAGTTGTGAATATTGTAGTAGTTTGTAGGAAGCATAATTACGTACCAAGTTGTGAATATTGTAGTATATTGTAGTAGTTTGTAGGAGGTATAATTACGTACCAAGTTGTGAATATTGTAGTAGTTTGTATAATTACGTACCAAGTTGTGAATATTGTAGTAGTTTGTAGGAGGTATAATTACGTACCAAGTTGTGAATATTGTAGTAGTTTGTAGGAGAAGTATAATTACCAAGTTGTGAATATTGTAGTAGTTTGTAGGAGATATAATTACGTACCAAGTTGTGAATATTGTAGTAGTTTGTAAGAGGTATAATTACGTACCAAGTTGTGAATATTGTAGTAGTTTGTAGGAGGTATAATTACGTACCAAGTTGTGAATATTGTAGTAGTTTGTAGGAGGTATAATTACGTACCAAGTTGTGAATATTGTAGTAGTTTGTAGGAGGTATAATTACGTACCAAGTTGTGAATATTGTAGTAGTTTGTAGGAGGTATAATTACGTACCAAGTTGTGAATATTGTAGTAGTTTGTAGGAGGTATAATTACGTACCAAGTTGTGAATATTGTAGTAGTTTGTAGGAGGTATAATTACGTACCAAGTTGTGAATGTTGTAGTAGTTTGTAGGAGGTATAATTACGTACCAAGTTGTGAATATTGTAGTAGTTTGTAGGAGGTATAATTACGTACCAAGTTGTGAATATTGTAGTAGTTTGTAGGAAGCATAATTACGTACCAAGTTGTGAATATTGTAGTAGTTTGTAGGAGGTATAATTACGTACCAAGTTGTGAATATTGTAGTAGTTTGTAGGAGATATAATTACGTACCAAGTTGTGAATATTGTAGTAGTTTGTAGGAGATATAATTACGTACCAAGTTGTGAATATTGTAGTAGTTTGTAGGAGGTATAATTACGTACCAAGTTGTGAATATTGTAGTAGTTTGTAGGAGATATAATTACGTACCAAGTTGTGAATATTGTAGTAGTTTGTAGGAGGTATAATTACGTACCAAGTTGTGAATATTGTAGTAGTTTGTAGGAGGTATAATTACGTACCAAGTTGTGAATATTGTAGTAGTGTATAAGAAATATGTATTAAGTTATGAATATTGTAGTTGTTTGTAAGTAACTTGACAGAAAATAATATTCATGTAACTGAAACACATACAAGTGTCCATCAGTGAAACATAAACAAGTCGAGGCATGAAAGGATTCGTGTGAAAAATGGTACTTGAAACTTTGAAATGATTATTTTTTAACATTAAAAAAATGAGAAAATAGAACTTAACGTTTAAACTTCGGTTTACAAGCACATCAGACATTTCTGACATAAGAAAAACCAACAGCTATAATTAGTGGAATATAAAAATTAAACGTTTGAACGTTCATGTGTGTGTGTGTGTGTGTGTGTGTGTGTGTGTGTGTAGTTTAATTTTGAAAAAAAAAAAAAAAAAAACGGATATAGTGTTTTTTTGTCCGAAGATATTGTTTCTTATTTACACCTGTTACTTGAACATATGGGGTAAACTACCTCCATGTTGACACGTGTTGGGTAAACCTCCTCCATCTTGACACGTGTTGATGCTAATGTTTTTTTACAGAAAATACCTTACTCGTTACTTCTTCCTTTGCAAGTTAAGTGTAATACTTATAACAAGCCTAACAACACATACACATCGGTAAGTACATAAAGTTAAATAATGTTTCTTTGTGGCATTTTAAAATAGTGGATGATGTATATCGCGCTACAACTAAGATAAATAGTTTGATATTTCAAATCTCCAAGCCAAATGTCCCGACAGCAAACTAGCGAGACACGCGTAGACAAACTTAGATAATCTGTGTCTGTAAGCTTTACTAAGACTGGGTGTAGGCTATGGTTAGTTTAACAGTTTGCGTATCAGAAGGTCTAAGGTTCGAGTCGAAATATGCCACTGAAGAATGTGGCACACTTTTCAGCCGTTAAAGCTTTTTAAGTGTCAGCTTTACTATTTGTTTAAAAGTAACAGCTTGTATGTAGAGGTATGGTTCTGATTCGTTGCCCTTCTAGGGATGGCTTTGCTCGAACCTTGGAGTCTCTTGTGTTCTCTTCGCCCATGTGTCAGATAACCATTTCGATGGAAAATAACAAATACTAATTTTTAGCTGCAGCACATCTGCTCATAGAACAGTTCAGAGATTTATTTTTAAAGAACAAACTTTTAGCTCGTAGCTCCGTCATCTCTTGACTGATTTAAGATCTAATTACACTTTTGGACTCAGTGGGTCAGACCCTTTTGATTGATGGACTTGACCACGCCCAAGATCTCATAAATTAATTCACTCTAATCCTGCGGTATTTGTGTGACCCATACTTGGTATTACTGTTGTACAAAAGTATAGCCAATAAAGAGGGGGTAAAGGTCTCAGAATAAATTACTCTAATACTGCCTAAAAGAATTTCAAGTGCTGTAGCTATTGAGGACTCTTTTGTTTCACTAATGATAAGTATCCACGTATATTATGAATATTCGCTGCTTACCATAATATTATAAATATGTTTTCTTAATTTATTTGGTAGTTGTAGAAATCATGCAAAGATACCACATCAACGTGTGAAACTGGTAAGCGGTAAACAAAGGAACTTACAAACTGAAATTCATAGTTTGGTTCTCCGTGGTGGATCGAGTGCAAATAACCTATTGTGTAGCTTTATACTATTAAAACAATAACAAGTGTAAATTGGATGATGTATTAATGAACACATGCTGATTTTTCAATGCACAAAACACAATTATGCTGAAACCTAACCAAGTCACTAATAAGCAGGTGTTTATGTTTGAATGTATGACGAAAACATTCGTTGTAGGATATTCTAACAAAGAAAACCTTCTGGTGGCACAGCAGTATGCCTGCGGACTTACAACGCTACAAACTGGGTTTCGATATCAGTGGTGTGAGGAGCACAAATAGCCCACTAAGCAGCTTTTTGCTTTATTATAAAGAAACACTAGTCTTCAAAAGCGCTCAAGCATTGGGATCATTTTCATGCCACCATGAAGTCTGAGCAAATGACTTATTTCCCCATGCCACCATGAAGTCTGGGTAAATTTCTTCAGGACCAACGCCCGGGATCTATTAAAGCTCCTAGCAGTCCTGCTTGTAACAAATCAGTTACAAACAAGGTTCAGTAATCGGCTTCTCAGTATATTGACTTTTCATGTAATAATTGTACTAAGTCTAATGTACATGTAGTTTGCATCACCCCCAACCCCAGTTGCTCGGCGGTCTGTAAAAGATTGCAATCCTAAAAATCGGGATTCAGTACGCGTAATGAGTAGAGCACAGCTAACACATGTAGCTTATTTTGTACTTTAGCTGCACACAGTGCTTGGTTAACCTCCACAACGAGATATAGCGATTCCTTAACATTCGAAAAATTACTCCAGGTAAAACTCAAACAACTCGAAATTGTATTCAGCTGGCGACTGAATGAACTTACTGTTCTTCTTTGGGTCGTGAAAAGAATTATGTTGTTGTTGAATTCTAAAAAATGAAATTTGCATTGAACGAATTAAACATTTTAGTAAAACAAAAGGAACATGAGCAGTCGAAAGTAATGAATTATAGTCGTAATACAAACAAAACACCAGTCTACAGTAGAAAATAATATTCAAAAATGTGAACATATTTTCAGACATCATTCAATAGTTTTACGCTTGAACAATACAGTTTCATTATTCGTTTAGAAATGGCGCTGTGGTTCGTAGTTACAGGAATAACAAACTTGTTTGTTGGTGTTTGTTTGTACTTCAGCACAAATCTATGTACTGGGCTGGGGCTGTCGCACCTTGAACAAGTATCGAAACCCACTTATAAGTATTCAGACCCAACGCTGAGCTACTAAGAAGCGAACAAAGCAAAGACTTTCTAAATTATATATATTATATATTTTTGATTGATCACTAAAAGTTATGTTTTAATATTTCTTTCAGGTTTTATCCCAAAACATGAAATAGTTTAAGGCATTACATCTGTGTATTAATCTAATTTCCAATTAAAATATTCTATGGGAATCGTTGTGTTTATTAATGTAAATGAATTAAAACCCCACTTCATAAACATATTAAGGCAAATGCAAATTCTGGCGCGTAATCTGAGGGTCACGGGTTCGAATTCCCTTTACACCAAATATGCTACCTTTTCATTGGTGAGGGCGTTATAACGTTACTATCAATCCCACTATTCGTTGGTAAAAAAGTAGTCCAAGATTTAGCGGTAGGTGATGATGACTAGCTGCCTTCCCTCTATTCTTACACTGCTAAATTCGGGACGTGTAGCTTTGTGCGAAATTCAAAATCAAACAAATTCTGGAATTTTTAGAGCATAGTCAGTAATTCTGATTCTCTATTTGATGTTTTAGACTTGAAAGTTTAACGATTTGACGGATTATGCCTGAGCTATTTACATATTACTTTTGCTGGTTGTTTATTGGATATCAGAGGCAAATCACAACTGTGTAATACTTCTCCTGACTGGGTACTCTTACCGAGTGGAGCAAACTTTCGTTCTTTCGTTATTGTTTTGTTGTTCGTTTCTTCTTGGGACATAAGCATGCAAAGAAGAATCTAAAATCTAGAACATCCTATAATAAAACAATTAGAAAAGTCTTTCAATGGATCATAGCCACCAATGGTCTTTCATTTTATTTAATAACCAATATTTTTGTAATCGCTAGTTTATAAAAAATGCAATTAACACATTTTCTGAGAAAACATTAAAGAAGTATATCTCGTAGGTCTTATCTTAACTAAAACGGTTCTATATAAGTTTTAAGATATTCTGGGTTCATATTCTAAAGATTCCATGATGAATAGGTTATAAATACAAACTTATTACAATATTTTCTCTTACTGGACCATTTCATTTCAATGCAAGTATTAAACAACAAAAGTAAATCCTAATAAACTTAAAAACCAAAATAAATAAACCCTTTCTTTAAATTTACAAATGAGTCATATTAGCCTGGAGTCTGGAACGTAATTAGGTTTTTAATACCTATAGTACCTACGTAACATTGCAGCTAGTCCTACTAATAGTTATGTAATATTAATACTGCTAATACGAGATCTCGTGTAATATTACTATTAGATTTAGGCTTACACGGATCTTTTACCATTTATAAACACTGAAAATGTAATTGTAGTATAGTTTGTTTATCTTTAAAAAGTAACAGATGTTTTCGAAAACTGTTTTGAATTGTTTAATGCCAATATAAACCGATGTCGCTATATATTTCACCACTTTCAGAAAAGCTAACTTAAACATTCTATCGATCTGCCCAAATGTCAAACATGGCGCTCGTCAAGACGATTGTGACGTCGAGTGTACTCAGCGTATATATACTACCTAGTCAAACCATTCACAAAAAAATATTTTCTCCTCCTTCTTTCTCACCTCACAGCTTCCCCCTAACACAGCATAATCTTAACGCTAACCTAACAGGCTGTAAATTATCTTAAGTTGTCCGGTATCTGTCGCATCTGGCAAGTACATTAACTTTCAACCTCAATAAAAATCTAACCCTAAATCTGCAAGAAGAGATGAAGATCAACGAAAGTTTCAGAGCGCCATCTAGTAGTCTATCAAGAAATTCAAAACCAAAACAACTGCCAAGTTTCTTCTTTAGTTACAAAAACTTCTCGTCATTGTTTCTAAACGCGATTATAGCCACTGTAGCAAATTATTCTCACGCGCAGGGTTGAAGGGGAGTAACTGTTCACTAGTCCCCACAGTTGGGATGAGCAAACATTTATCACGTTGCTTTTTCTTCCTTCAAGCTAAATTCTTGCCAAGTTTTGTTTGTTTTGTTTTTCAGTCGCGTTTATTTGAGACAGCCACCTGTTGGCATGCTTAAAAACTGAGTAAAATTTATATTAGTTTCACATGTTAACCATATAGCGGCATTTGTAGTTTAATAGAGATACAAACAATAGTAACTAATAACAGTATATCTGTAAAGCTTTGATGAGTTAGTAGGCAAAGACAATTTTCCGTTTCTCAATGTCACTGTTACTCCTGTCTTCCTTAGTCTTCACGTCCAAGAGGCATTAAGAAACTTTATATCCATATTTGACGGATCTTTGTTTATATGCTATAACCAAATGTAAATGTATATTATAGAGCTTTGACAGATCAAATAAAACATCCTTTGTTTCATTTCATCATCTTACCTCCTTATTTAGAGACTGCTTTTTTAAAACTTAATATATTTTTATCTGTTTGGATACCCATTGAACTTAGCGATAAATCTTCTAACCTCCAGTTTCAGCCCAAAAGCTCATTATGCAGTTTTGTGCTTAAAACAAACAAACGAAAAGTATGAAATTTTGGAAGTAAGCTCTTTTATTTGAAATTTGAAATCAATGTCAATAGATATTAGTTAAGATTTAGAGTCACAAATAAATAATTAATTCCACTTTTTTCTCATGTACTCCGTGAGTTACTTGTGAATAAACTTAAATAATCTGACAATTTATAAGTAATTTTTACAAACGTCCGCCCCTCGGTGGACTAAGCAGATAGCTCGATATGGCTTTGCAATAAGAAAACACATATACAAAAGTCCAATAGAAATAAATCTTATAGGCCAAGTCCGAATTCCACCAGACCTTCATTTATATGAACGTATTTTGACTATTGCCGAGAATTATCTCATTTAACGTTTTTACACGCATGATTGAACCTTAAAATTACTTCGCTATGTTTAGGATCGGGCTTGTTTAAACCTCTGGAAGTTAATTTTTACACAGACTTAAATAGTTTTGGTTATGAAGCTGGAAAATTCGAAAAGATTTGGGCCTAAAACCGCAGCCTTATATTCATATCTCTAAAGCCTAGCTTGCTGAAAGATAGTCTTAACTTTAAGGGATTCACACAAATTTTAAAAGGTTTAATTATGAATATTTCCCCATTTTGGGGATAATAATATATAAAAAAAAGTTAATTTGTGTATTTTGAAATAAAATCTTTCATAACACTCATAAAAAACATTAATTACTCAAATTAGATTTATATTTCCAGAGTATTAAGCAAAAGCAACAATTGTTTCGATGTTTTTCATTTTTTGGGTAACAATGAACATAGATCTTGGATTATCTAGATCAAGGAATACTTTTATTAAACATTTTCAAGAGATTAATAAACCCCTAGCGTAGAGTAAGTTATATACGTATCTTTGATGCCCTTCAGTTTGGGTACAACTGCATCCCAAGAGATTGGCCTGCCATGGCCAGGTGGTTAAGGCACTCGACTCGTAATATGTGGGTCGCGGGTTCGAATCCCGATCGCACCAAACATGCTCGCCCTTTCAGCCGTGTGGGGGCGTTATATGTTACGGTCAATCCCCTATTCGTTGGTAAAGAGTTGGCGGTGGGTGGTGATGACTAACTGCCATCCCTCTAGTCCTGCACTGCTAAATTAGGGACGACTAGCGCAGATAGCATGGAATAGCTTTGCGCGAAATTCAAAACAAGACAAAGCATCCCAAGAGAGAAGTGATACAGTGACATACTTCAGTGAGTATAAGCCTCTACGAGCTAATTATTGTAGTGTGTAGCTAAGTGCCCAGTATCTTCACACAGACACACACACAGAATTAAATTTTACTTGAATGTGCCTAAATAAAGATATGTTATTTTTTTTCTAGCTATGGAATTGTGAAATATATTATTTCTTTGTTGTTGTTGTTTTTTCGTCTGTGACAACATGACTCAAGGGTTTATAATTTCCGTGATAGAAAATTAATACATAATACAAGTTACATAGCCTACTAATTTCTTAAGCTAGCTTTGATGATTTTTTTAAAAATAATGCTTACATGTATGGATAAAAAAAAATGAATAAACTCTTTTTGTTCTCTTCTGATCAGCTAAGTCATGGTGTTTGTAGAGAAATTATATACAAAATATCATTTTGATAATTATGTTTTTCTTTGGCTATAGTTTTGTTTCTCGTTTAGCCTATCTATGAATCTTTAGTTACATTAAAAAGTTAACTCATCTTCCAGATGATTACGTGTATTTTCAGTTAATATGCACATATTATGAGACTGGCATCTGTTTCTCCTAGTAGTGACCAACAGATGCCATTAATACTGCAGAAGAATATGTAAATTATGTACAGGTTTTATTAATGTTTCACAAGGGTATGTAAATTATGATCCAATGATTTGTAATCTCGTGATCTAACAAGTGAATAAAAACCCTATATTGAGCTGTAACAAGTTGGTTTGGTTCGGTTTTTGGAATTTCGCACAAAGCTACTCGAGGGCTATCTGTGCTAGCCGTCCCTAATTTAGCAGTGTAAGACTAGAGGGAAGGCAGCTAGTCATCACTACCCACCTCCAACTCTTGGGCTACTCTTTACCAACGAAAAGTGGGATTGACCGTCACATTATAACGCCCCCACGGCTGGGAGGGCGAGCATGTTTGGCGCGACGCGGGCGCGAACCCGCGACCCTCGGATTACGAATCGCGCGCCTTACGCGCTTGGCCATGCCGGGCCCAGTAACAAGTTAGATCAAGAGATATAGCTGAACAGTATTATTGCCAATTATTACTTAATGTTGTTACTAATTTTGTATACAGAATATTGTTACTTTGGAAATTGATTTTTTTTTTTTTTTTTTTTTATTTGTCTGCTTCTTTTCTCCTAATTCCTTTATTTACTGAAATGCTTATTAACCTCGTTTTATATACTGCATTGTTCATTAACGTTAGTTTCAAGTTCTGACCAGACACATATTTAACTACTGTGTTTTGGTAAGTTATCAACTTTATATTTCAATAAGTTGAAAGTTGCACTTTGGATTTTTTACGGTTGTCTTTTTTTTTTGTCAACTCTGATTGCTGTGGGGAGTTACTTTAAGCTATTACATTACAGCGTAAGAACTTTCAATTATGCTTCGAAGAAAGCTAGTTCAACAAGAAACAACAATTGTGATTGTTGATTTGTTCTTACATTTATGTAATAATTACAGAATTGGTAGCTCAAAAAATAAGTGTTTTATTCTTATTTGTATTGGCCTACTAAAGTTTAGGTGCCTTATTTAGCTTACCTGTGTTTTTTACTGTGTCGTGAGTTCATTAATCTATTGCACTTTACCAGTCCTTACAAAATAACATAACAAGAAGAAAAAAAGCCAAAAAGTATAGCCTAGGCTTTCTTAGTGATAGTAATTTGGACTAAAATGCCGTCTTCAACTATGGCGGGTGCAAATGACCAGGAGATCTACAGACACCCAAAGTTGTAGCACTCATCATCTATGAATATCACTGCTAAATAATATTTGATGACAATGAGAAAGGAAGATATGTGATTGAAGGACAAACCACACCTGTTACAGTTATCTCGCCATCACATGGGACAACAGATGGAAGATCATCCAGCGGTTTTCTTGTAAGGAAGGAAAGTTAAACTCAGAAGTTTCTAGGAAGTTTGGGATTGCGCAGATATAAATAATCATGCATTCATCATTATGACCTGCTGATACTTTGATCGAGAAAGTGAACCTCACTATCAACCAAACACGAGAAGCCTATGAGTACTAAAAGTTAGCACCTCAATCTAAGATTACGAATGAAGCCAGTCTTGGGATTCTGTTTGTATTGGACTCAATCTGGTAGTGGTGGAGTAAAACAGTCCACCGTCATCCCCAACTCAGAGGTGTTTTTATTAATTCTTCAAATTATTCAGGGAAGTTGTTTTACGACGGTTTTGTTAGGAAGTTTGACTGATCTCGTGCCTGGTGTTGCTGAACGTTTGGATTTTTATTTAATTTCGCGCAAAGCTACACGAGGGCTATCTGCGCTAGCCGTCCCTAATTTAGCAGTGTAAGATTAGAGGGGAGCTAGTCACCACCACCCACCGTCAACTCTTGGGTTACTCTTTTATCAACGAATAGTGGGATTGACTGTCACATTATAATGCTCCCACCGCTGAAAGGGTGAGCATGTTTGGTACGACGGGGATTCGAATCCGCGACCTTCGGATTACGAGTCAAACGCCTTAACCCCCCCCCCCTAGCCATGCCGGAACGTTTGGATGAAAATTAACTCCACGACTTTCAAACAGTCATAGCCAAACTGTATCACTGGCCAACCCAATGGAAAACACAGCCACCTGTTCAAACAGACTTTGAGGACAAAAAGTGTGGAACATGCGCGAATTTTGCTGCATTTATTGATGATACTGCGTGTGAAGACATTTACCAAAATGGTTGCTACGGTTCATCAGAATATCGCTGTCAGTAAGTTATCTGAATGATTGTTAAGTAAACCCCTCTATTACAACAAGAAAGGCCCAACATACACAAAAGAGAAAGTTATTCACGCAGTTCTAAAGTAGAATACTTGTTTCTTCAAAAACAACTGCCAAGTGACGCATTGTATTGTAACAAACAACGAAACCGCTTAAACTGATGCGATTTTTATAGTACCATCTGACAGTTATAAAATGTATTATTTCTTTTCTTAAAAAATATAGTATACAGATAGCATAAACTTAAAATCATTAGAAAAGGTAAAATTCGTTTTCTAAGTACTAATCACCAAATAATTGTTACTTATGGATGTAATTCATTATATAATTTGTACTTTCATCCATAGATTTTTTTTTCTATTAAAATTCATTACTTGGGAATCATATTTTTCTAATGAGTTAATATTTAGATAATTTCCCAGCAAGTAAGGCGTTAGTAGCGTATTAATTAATAACTATGCAACATAAATTTTGTTCCTGGATAGTATTTGTTATTTCTTAAATGCTTATGTTGTAAAAGTACAGAAAATGGACATTATTTCCTTCAAACTTTGCTTTGTGACCTGGTTAATGAAATTTAGAAATTAATCTATTTTATATGTAAAAACGGGCAAATTTGCACATTTTCATTTACATAAGGTCGGAATAAAACAACATATGAATCAAGATTTACATGTATTTATACTAAAGTTATACAAAACTGTTTAGAAGTGAGTAGTTTTTCGAGATTTGCGACTGTAATCTAAATCACTTTCACGTATCAGCCCACAAATTTTGTCTCCCATCATGTTTCCGTTATACGCTCCCAGGTCATAAAAGCAAAGTTTGAAGAGAAAAATAAGGCTTTCCATTAACTTTAGGCATAAGCAATTGGGAAATAACACTTTCTGCCCAGGAAACAAGAATAAGTAAAAAGTGTTTTATATAATGTAATTTGATGTATACATTTAAAGATAAATTTGTTGGAAATTACGTTTTTTTTTGTTCTTTCATAAATTAGTTATTATCTATCTAAAATTAAATATGTGACATCAATATCGTATTTTGCAAAAGTGTAAATATGTTTTATTTATTACACAAAACATTATTTTCTTGATAAAATCCTGATTCATTATTGGCCGATTAGTCATACTTCTTGGCCCTCTATGTTATTGTGACAAATATTGACAAAAGATATGACGTCAATGGGCAGGTTGTTTTTTTGTATTCCGTGACGTTACCTTGAAAAGTGTTTCAATTTATCTAGCGCAAGGTGAAAATTTTTTTTTTTTTTAAATACTGTTGACAGCTTTCCCCAAGTTTGAGCTACTAACCAGAGGGAAGGCCTTCGTTCAACAGCACCCTGCCACCCACCATTCACGCTAGAATAGGCTGTTATTTTCATAGCGCCCAGCTTGAAGTGTGGAGACTATTTTATGGGATCGCAAGACTTCCTGTGTTACTACACGATAGGCCCGACATGGCCAGGTGGGTTAAGGCGTTCGACTCGTAATCCGAGAGTCGCGGGTTCGAATCCTGGTCGCACCAAACATGCTCGCCCTTTCAACCGTAGGGGCGTTATAATGTGGTGGTCAACCCAACTATTCATTGGTAAAAGAGTAGCCCAAGAGTTGGCGGTGGATGGTGGTGACTAGCTGCCTTCCTTCTAGTCTTACACTACTAAATTAGGGACGGCTAGCGCAGATAGCCCTTGAGTAGCTTTGCGCGAAATTCAACATAACAAGTAACAAATACTACACGATAGCGATTGAAAAGAATCAAAATAATATTCAATTCTACAATTATAAATACCAATCCGACAAGAATATAAGTACAGGGAGGAGGAAAAGGTCAAGAGAACCTGACCCTCCAGGGTATGAACTTTTCTTACCCAAACACCGACAGAGATTCAATTCGAACGAGATAGCGATAAAATTAAAACTAAAAATGTAAGTTTGAAATTATCTTCCCAAGTAGATCAGTGCATTCACTTTACATTTCTGTCAAATGGATGTCTTTGGTTGGCCCGGCCTGGCCATGTGGTTAGTCGACGCGCAGTCTTAGGGTCGCGGGTTCGAATCTCAGTCACATCAAATATGTTCGCTTTTTTAGTCGTGAGAGCGTTATAATGTGATGGTCAATCCAACTCTTTGTTAGTAAAAGAGTAACCTAAGAGTTGGCGGTGGGTGGTGATGACTAGTACAGCCTTCTCTTTCATCTTACACTGCTTAATTAGGGACTGATAGCGCAGATATCCCTCGTGTAGTTTTGGGCGAAACTTAAACAAACAAACGTCTTTGACTTGCAAAAAAAAAAAAAATGTATATATCTATTAAATTAAGCAAATTGTACACTAAACAGAACCTTTCATGGAATAAAAATAGATGAAATTTCATTAGTTAGTAAAATACGTTACTGCAAATTATTTTCAAACAAGTTTTAAAAAAATACTGGTTTGAATGTCACTTCATCACCAATATCTTTCGTTTAAACGAACACAAAAATCCAACATTTTTAAGGCTTCGACTAAAGGTATTTAAATCCAACATCAACAACATGAAACTTATAATGAACACGTTTAAAATTTATTTTTATAACTGTATCAATATTAAAAGTTTGATTTATTTACAATTTCGCGCAAACTTAATCGAGGGTTATCTGCGCTTTCCGTCCCCAATTTAGCAGTGAAAGGCTAGAGCCAGCTAATCAACGCCATCCACGGCTAACTCTTGAACTACTCTTTTACCAACAGATACCGGGATTGGCCATAAAATTATAACGCCCTCGTGGCTGAAAGAGCGAGCATGTTCAGTGATGGATATTCGAACCCGCGACTATAAATTGCGAATTTAGTTCCCTATTTAATCACCAAATCACGACAGGCCTCAAAGTATTTAAAGATAGGCTATCTTAAGGAAGGTGAAAAAGTGAATGGCGAACGAAGAACAACGACATGTTTATCACAAATAATAAATAAATAAATAAATAATAAATCTAACAATTTCGTCAACATGAACAACGATTTGCAAAAACTTTTACCAAATACCATGTTAGGGTTAAATAAAGTTCAACACTACAAACAACAGGTAAACGTAAAAGATGTTAGATTTACCTCACCTCATTACGAGCTCGTTTATTTCTCTCCTGTGGACATTTCGCACGTCTTGTGGTTATATTAAATTAACTTGTCTTTTTAAATGTGGCAGTTTAATAACAAGCCTTTAGCTGCCAGTCGAACATTTAAGAGGTTATGGTGCTCTCTCTCTATATATATATATATATTATTAATTTTTTTCCCCTGGTGGATGATTCATTTACATATTTTTCACTTTGAATTAGAATGATAAAAAGGGTGTTTGTTTTTGCCCGGCATAGCCAAGTATGTTAAGGCGTTCGACTCATAATTCAAGGGTCGCGGGTTCGAATCGCGGTCGCACCAAACATGCTCACCCTTTGAGCCGTAGGGGCGTTATAAAGTAACGTTAAATCTCACTATTCGTTGGTAAAAGAGTAACCCAAGAGTTGGCGGTGGGTGGTGATGACTAGCTACCTTTCCTCTAGTCTTACACTGTTAAATTAGGGACGGCTAGCGCAGTAGCCCTCGAGTAGCTTTGCGCGAAATTCAAAACAAACAAACAATTCTTGTTTGTTTTTTCTTTAAAATATGATCCAAACCTTAAGTACTTGTAATGTAAAGTTTTACTTGTTGGTTCATGCCAAAACTTAAATTCAAATTTGAATTTATTGTCACTAAACGTAATTTTATCACCTTGTAAAATTCGCAAGAACGATTTTTATTTACACGTTACGTTTAAAGATAAAAAATAAATCTAAAGGGCGATAGCCTATATAATTTATAATTGTTTAAAACAATTCGTACCACTAAATCTTAAATTATCTACAGTAGATATAAATAATTTTAGATACACTTGCGTATCTGTTTGAAATGTGAATGCAAAATCGTGTATTCTATACGTTAAATACTCATTTTAAAACCTTTCTAACGCAATATCGATACACTTAACCGTCATATAAACACATTCTGGCGAAATCTACCAGTCTCTGCTGAGCCTTTGTGAAAAGTACTGAGCATATCAGGATACTGGATCGGCCTTTTAGACCCATTTGTTAAAAAAAATCATTGTTGCAAAAGAAACGTTTGAAAAAACACACACAAAATGTTTTATCTGAGGAATCGAAACAAATAAGTCACTGTGGCAATAAGATAGGAATAATAGTTGAGGCTTCAGCTTTTAATATTCTGTTTGTTTGTGTTTTTAATTAAACACAAAGTTACACAATAGTGCTGAGCCCAACATGGGTATCGAAAGTTGATTTATAGCGTTATAAGTCGTGGACTTACCGCTGAGCCACTGGAGAACACTTTTTTTTTATATAAAAGACTGAAATAGTGATAAATAAGTGTTGGAATTCAGCTGCACATTATAAATACTAATATTCTTGAGAAATATTTTATTAATATAATAAGTGAAGTAAAGACAGAAATGGAGCGACCGAGTTCCAATTTTATCTCAAGACTTCAGAAAACGTGATCGATTACGTCAGCTTTACTTTCTTCAACAAAAACAAACGTTCTTGGTGGTGCACTCTTTGTAACTGTACCTAATGCCTAAATAAGTATACACACGTTGTTAGCATGGCTCGAACCGGGAATCTAAGGACAGGTTATTCGCGAGCCACAAGAACATTCTCCGCAATTTCGAGTCGTAGATGTATTACATTTAAGAGTGATGCTTAAATCCGGTTGTTTGGTCAGAGGCGTATTTCAAAAGTTGGTAGTGAGTTTGTTAAGTCTATCACTTGGAAATTAGGGACTGTTGGCACAGGTAGATCTGGAGTAGCTTGGCTTCGAAATTAAAAGAAAACCAACAAAAACCAACAAAACCTAGATGTACACTTTAAAAAAAACATTTTGACGTCAATTCAACTTGTGGTTTCGAAAACAGATTCTTCATGACTCTTAGGTTGAGGAAGCTGAACAAACAAACAGAAAACAAGTGAAATAACTACGTTTTCCATTTACAGCTGCATTGATAAAATACAAGAACCGTTTGTTAGCTTATAATGACTCACAAAGACGTTCAAATTCGTGTCGAAACATTTTCACCTGGTGGCAAAGGCAACATTATAGGAAACGAATCAGTATAAAACAGGGAACACTAGAGTATATGTTGTGATATAACCTGTTGTTGTAATTACTTGTAACAGAAAGAACTGAGAGTGAGACATGAGTAACTTGTACTTACTTCTTGTGTTTGTAATGTGTATTTGTTACTTCATACACACAAGTGGAGAAAATACTGGTAAGTTAAGTGAAATATTCTGAAAATATTTTCGTGAATATTGGTTCAAACACAAAAAATATATAAGTTCACATGGTTCGGACGAGGGTTATTCTAATCGTATAACTATATAACGCTTTTATCTTGTCAGTCCAGCCTAAACTCAAAAAGTTATAATCTATTTTTCATCGCAATGTTTTATTTAGAAATGAACGTACAACAATCTTGTATTGGTATGTGAATGGCTCGGCATGGCCAAGCGTGTTAAGGCGTTCAACTCGTAATCCGAGGGTCGCGGGTTCGAATACTGGTCGCACCAAACATGCTCGCCCTTTCAGCCGTGGAGACGTTATAATGTTTCGGTCAATCCCACTATTCGTTGGTAAAAGAGTAGGCCAAGAGTTGGCGGTGGGCGGTGATGACTAGCTGCCTTCCCTCTAGTCTTACACTACTAAATTAGGGACGGCTAGCACAGATAGCCCTCGAGTAGCTTTGCGCGAAATTCAAAACAAAACAAATTGGTATGTGAAAAATATGGGGGTTAAGCTACACATATCAACTGTTCAATGTAATTTACATTGATTAAAATTATCTTCAGTTATTAACCTAGTACATCGTGTCAGAATGTGACGTGTCATTAGTCTGACCTTATTTGTTTGTTTTGAATTTCGCGCAAAGCTATACGAGGACTATCTGCGCTAGCCGTCCCTAATTTAGCAGTGTAAGACAAGAGGGAAGGCAGCTAGTCATCACCACCCACCACCAACTCTTGGGCTACTCTTTTACCAAGAAATACTGGGATTGACCGTCACATTTTAACGCTTCCACGGCTGAAAAATCGAGCATGTATGGTGCAAAGGAGATTCGAACCTGCGACCCTCGGATTACGAATCGAACGCCTTAACCCACCTGACCATGCCGGGCCCGGACCTCATTTATCTATAAGTGTAACCCACATGCAAAAAAAAAAAGTTCAAAACCACGGTAATAAACGCATTAAACAAGAAATACATTCATACGTGCTGACATATTTTATGTGTTTGTTTGTAATTAAGTATAAAGCTACATAATGGGCTATTTGTGCTCTGTCCACCACGGGTATGAAACCCAGTTTCTAGTGTTTGTGCCACTACAGTGCGCGTTGATATTTGTATGAAAGCTCAGTCCATAACAGATCCATGCTACCATACTGGAATTTTAAACTATAATCAAAGGTCAAACATTCTTGGAATTATTATATGTTGAATGTATTTAGACAGATACATGTCCATTCGTGTGTGCGCACGTATGTATACATAGAAACAGAGAGTGAGTCGTTAGAAAAAGTACATGTACTCGTATATAGTTGCTAACGTTGTGAGTTTTATCTATCCAGGTTTTGTGTCATACTCTTCAGGAGACCATTTCTACGATGACGAGATTCGACTGGTAAACCCTATTAATCGACATCAAAGAGTCAAAAGGTCACGAGGTTATCCTCGATTCTCGAATACGGGTCTTTATCCTTACAGCCGTTACTATGGTTCACAAGTTGGATTTCCTACAACTGGATTAAATGGTTTCACTGGATTTCCTACAACTGGATTAAATGGTTTCACTGGATTTCCTACAAGTGGATTAACTGGTTTAACTGGATTTCCTACAACTGGATTAACTGGATTTCCTACAACTGGATTAACTGGCTCAAGTGGACTTCCTCTAAGTAGTCTGACTAATTTGCTTGGAATTCCTTCTACAGGAACCACCGGACTTTTACCGATTTTCTAATATTGAAACTGGTTATTCCGAAAGTTATATTTCTAAACGTTTTCTTTTTCTCGTGGAATTTCATAAGATTTGTGCGAGTAGCAACCGTTTATGTTTTACTTGTAGTTACTGTCTTGTTTAAGTTGCATTTCAAAATGTTTAAAAATAAACGTGGGTTCTGAAATATCAGTTGTTTGATTATTAATGAGAAGGGACAGTATTTGCGTTTGAGTGTGACTTGAGTTCATTAAGCCTTTTCTAAATTTTCATACTAATAAGAATGCATAAAGTGTTAATAATTTGCATATGTTCCTTTTCAACAGTAGTTTTTTTTTTTTTGTTATAGTCAGTAGTCTATATGATCACCTGAGTTAATTACAAATTAATTGATTCTTTATTATTATCACTTAATACTGGTAATCTGTTGGTGTGAGTCGTGCGTTTTGGATACTAAAGTATAACTATCTTCGAGAAAGTCTTGTATCTGGGGGTAGGCTTATATTAAAACTATCCCCAAAAATCACACTAGGTCTTAATGATTTCGTATCTTCGAGAAAGTCCGGCTTTCTTACTAGAAAGAAACTGAATCAGTTAAGCACTTGGATAATTTGAAAGGGGTTTCCACGTCTTGCTGACTTGTGTGTTTCTCAGTTGTCCAATAATCTTCAACAGGTGGCGCGCGGGCCACATCAAGCTTTCGATAGATGTTTCAAAAGTAAATAAAAATGTATATGGGAAATAATGAGTCACCCAGTGTGGAAAATAATAGGGACCAATTGTAATAACTTATTGCGTAGTTTTGCTTAACAATTGAATCAACAAACAATATTCATGTTATGTTTAGCTAATGGTATTTTTTCATTTGAATTTCTGACTAAAATATAAATATTTATATCAATTACTACGTCGAAAATTAGTTTCAATGTTTTCCATTAATAATAGTAAAGCGTAGATATTCTAACGATCCGTTATCAACACATTTTTCACCCATTAAAATACAGCCGATAAATAATATTTTTTCATAATATTATTATGCAAAGAATTAAATACACACACACACACACATACATATTTTACATGCAAAATGACGAAGTCGCATGACAAAAACTACTGATTTAAACTAAAGTAGAACAACATGTATCAGAACTACATTTTAACGTTTCTTGCTCTGGGAAGTAATATGTAGGATTT